>NW_027142392.1:1831633-3031633 GCF_026170545.1 Melanerpes formicivorus
CATTCTCCTCAAATCCTTACCACTAGAAGGGTGCCAGAGAAAACTCTGAGCTGATCCCCGTGATGACAGCCCTACAGAGATTACATGAGGCAAGGGAAGCCACAGGCAGTGTGTGCATGGTGACTGTGCTCCAACCCACTCCTGGAGCAACAGGGGGATGAAGCCATTAGCAACCCCCAGAGTTAAGAACTAGATGAGCCTCTTGTTTTAAGAACCCCAGCAGACCTTTGAAATGGAGAAAAAGCTTTCAGATGTATTTAATACCTCATACAACACAGTGGTGGAGTGACATGAACAATAAATCGTTAAAATATTCTCTGATGATATAGAGAAACAGAATGATGGTCTATCAGAGTATTTGTGTTGATTATTCTTTGGTATGTTGGGCCATAAACCCAGAGGGAAAAAAACAGTAACTTTCATATGCTGATACAGAGCAACTTTAGTGAAATACTGATCAAAACATCATCAAATTAAAAAGACAAAGTGTGAGCCTTTATTTTACCACAACAATGCTCCCAAAGAGTTCTTTAACACATTTGTGTCAGCACCTTTAATCTTCAGCATGTATTTCAAAGATAGAAAGATTAGCCAGTAAAATTAACTTCTGCTTGAGGCTAGACCCAAATAGCAAGATGTAAAATAGTTTTAAGATGCAGATCTGTCAGGGATTTTGTTTTCTGCAGCAAAGCTGAGCTAAAAAAGGAACTTCACAACAATTCTGAACCTTCTGAGATTTAAGTTCCTCCTCACATACTGAACAGCAATGCACCTCAGGAGGAATGATGCTGGAGGTAACAGATATGTTAGATGTAAGCTGATTCCCAAGCACTACCCTAAGCATGTCTGTAGTTGTTCAGTGAGTATGATTAAAGTTCTGCCATAGCAGAAGAGGCCTTTTCTGTATCATCTGCTGTCTGCTCTCTTTTCCTGCTCAGTAACAGCAGTATAAAAGAGCAGAGAGGTTATTTTAGCCTTTTACACTGTTACGTGCCTTAGCCTTTCTGACACCCTGTTAGATGACTCTGCTGTTCCTTTCTACTCATTTCCAGTCATGGGGTTTTGATTCCACATTTTGTACAATTCCTTTTCTCTTTCAGGATGTTAAAGAAACTTGATGCAGCAATATCATTCCTTTATTCTACCAATACTGCTTCAGGAGAAATGTCTGTTCTACCTTAAGCACAGTCAATGGAACATTTTATGCACCACTCCTTTTGATCCTAAAATTTCCTTCCAAGATATCCTACTTACCAGTTCTCTGAGCTCACTGAAGTCTGTCCTTCCAGAAATCCATTACTCTATTTCTACAGCTTGCAGTCCTGCCTTTTCACAGTAAATATTTTGTGATAGCTGAATTTTTAACCAATGTCTCTTTTAGTCAAAATCATATCTATAGTAACCACTTCCCTCTTAACTTTCTCCATCTTGTGGGTTGACCCTGGCCTGCAGATAAGTACCCACACATTTACTATCTCACCGTCAACTGCTGTTGTCCCCTACCCAGCTGAAGGACAGAATAGAAACAGTCTCACAGTTTTAGATAAATGTGGTGCAATAAGGGAAGGAAGAGATTACAAGAAACCAACTGATGCAAAGGCAATTACTTTCCATCCTCCCCAAACAGCTCAGGTAGCCTCCAAGTAACAGATACCTTGGAAGGAAACATCTCAGTTTTTATTTCTGAGCATGATGTTATAGGATATTGAATGTCCCTCTGGCTAGTTTGAGATAGCTGTCTCAGTCATATTCCTTCCCAACTTACTGTTCAACCTGGTGCCCCACAACTGGGAAGGCAAAAGAGTTAAAAGAGGTCCTTGAGGATGCAACAAATACAGTGAGAGTCAAAACACTAGTGAGTTCTAGCAACAAATCCAAACCACAGCACCATATGGGATCCTATGAAGAAAGTGAAGTCCATCCCAGCCAGACCCAGCACAGTATTTTGAAATAAGTGAATGTTCTCAGCATTGTCAGAAGTTTTGTAAAGCAATGATCTCACATATTACTATGTTAACAGATAGTGAGATAATGGAAATTCTCCATTACTGTCTGATGAATGCTTACTTGCTCAAAAAAGCCTCTCATAATCTTCTAGAGAAATAGTCTGTACTAGATCCATGCAAGGACAAAACCTAGGATCTTTCTTTTATTTTTTCCTCTTAAAAGGTCCCTCAGCACTTTGCAGAGGCCTCTCTCATGTTTGTTTTGTGTGGAGAGCAAGTATGTATGAGAAACTGTTCAGAAATGGAAGTGCATATAAATGCCAGAGACAACAGAACATCTTCAAAAATCTTCTTAAGTACTGACTCAGGGACACAATAGATCACAGCTACCAGGCAAACTCAGAGTTTAACAACTTGCTGTTGAGAGTTATGCTAAAATAAAAACGATGTTTCTATCACTTTTTTTTAAGGGCACCACAACTTGACATTACTATTCTGTAGCACACAGGCTCAGATATCTAAAGTACTTCTGGTTGTTTTCATACTGAGATCTCACCTTTGAATTTCCATCTGAAGCTTTCAGACCTGAACAGGCTTTAAAACCTCGCTCAGGTGTGTCTGATTCCACTGCTGTTGATCTCAGAACCAGTCTGTCTACATTGCAGCCACAACAGAAATCAGCTTTCACTCCTTTCATGTTTCCGGAGCATAAATTCTACAGCACTTCTGTGAGAAGTGAGGTTTATTGAGCAGAAGCTCGTGTGTGCATGTTTGCCTGTCAGTTCTCCTACCAATCGGTAACGCTTCACTAAGCTTAATTGATTTTGAAAAACAGGTGAAGGTTTCATCAAGTTTGTACAAGCTTCATGAAGAAAAAGAAGACACCTGGGACTAGGAGAAAGACACTATCAGTCCCCTCCTGAAGACCTAAGGAAGAAGTTCTGTGTTGTTAGAAGTTGGTTCTCACCCCTGACACAGAATCAATGAGAAACCAGTTCTGAAATTATTAGTTATTTCACTTATCTATGCAAATGAAAGTCACAAGAATGAGGCCAAGCCACAAAGCATAAGGATTAAAAATTGAAATAGCACTCAACTGGAGAAAAAAAAAAAAGAAAGAATGAAAAATAGTATTGGTTGCAGTAATAGAAATGGGGACGTTAATAAACACTTCACAAATCATCATACCTCTCTTTTTGTCAGTAGAATGAAATTCAAAGCTTGAATTTCAGGCTGAGCACTTGGGTGGGGGTCATACAGCACTTAAAGCTGTACTTAAAGCACCTGGAGTGGCTTTAGTATCCCTGGAACAAAACCTATGTGAGGCAACTGCATTCTGCTACTTCATCCTAAAGGAGTGGCATTGTTGAACATCTGTTCAAATAGCTTTTTAGTATAGCAAGACTCTGTGTGTAATGCCTCTTACAGTGTGAAGCTGCAGCCCCTTCCTCTGCCTGGTTCTTACACTGGCAAGTAACATCCATGGCGTGAACACTTAGAAGGTACAGACAGGGGGGACAGAACAGAAGGTATTTTCACTAATCCGACTGAATTAGTTTTCTCTATCCTTCTAAACGCCTGTATTGTCATGTAAATATCCTAAGTGTTTTATTTACTTCCAGCTAGGAGAGACTCTGATCTTTATTTCCAAAGAAAAGAGGGGCATTATCTGCACGTTGTGATCATTGCATCTAAATATCAGACAGGAATTTTGTTGGCTGGGCTTACACCTAGTCAATGTAAGTTTCTTTTTTAAGTCAGACATCATATGGACCGTCTTTATCTCTAGGAGCTCGAATAATTTGCTCTGGAATGAGCCCACAGATATAGACAGTGACAGACTGTACAATACCAGCTCTTTTACTCACGTTCAAAACATTTTGGTGTGTACGGAAGCTTGATTATATTTCATAGGAACACCAAAGAGTGAAGGGGGAAAAAAAGTTGTTGATGGGCTGCATGGTAGCACTGGTAAATACATTCCAGGTTACCATAATTTTTCTAATAAAAAAAGGAACTGTAGGAAGTTAAGAGAAAGTCTCACTTACCTGTAAAGTGCTGAAAGTGGCCGCTTGTTGCCAGGTTTCGGTCTGTATGGTTTTGGTTCTCCTGCCATGTTGATATCTGAAAGCAAGTATTTGATATTAGTAAGCCAAACCTCTGGAAGGTAGACAGAATTTGCAAAGGCACCTTCAAAACACTGAAAATGAGTAATGGAGAGTGAAAACGGACAGCATACCTAAAACATCTGTCTAGTTTTTACTGCCTCTGAATTGATGCCATAAAACATTCCTAAAAATTCTTACTGAAAGGCTTTAGGCCAGTGTCACTTATTTGTAACAGAGAGAAATGACATTTTAAAAACACAAAGGAGTATCCACTCATGAAGCTGAAGCCAGTAATGCCTTTCTATTGCAAAAGATCGGAATGGTAACATAGGTGTTGACACAAACTACGATCTAAAGTTGAATTCTGTTGTGAAGGACTGTAATGGTTCTGAGGAGTCCCCCTTTAGGACATTGAGCAATGCACACTGCTCTTTAACTGCCACTTCACTACCCACTCAAATGAGACTTTTCAGAAGTCAGTGAGAGTGTTTCTGCTTCCAACTCCAAATACTGGCTTTAAAATTTGTAAGGAGGAAAAATCTGGGTTTGCATACGCTTTATTTTAGGCAGGTACAATTTCAGTAACACCAGAAATCTTGTGCACACTTTAAAGTGCACTTACATTATGTCTCCATAGTTGTCCTTGAGATTTAAAAATGTCAAGCTTATCTAGACATTAGTCATGCTGATTCTCAAATTACTCTCCTCTTTCGAATCATACTTGAAGACATGCTAGGAAACTACATGTCCATCATTTTGATTGCTTGTCACAGTTACACACAAAGAAAGAAGCACAGGCCATTCTGTGGAGAATACCTTACTTGAGCTTAAGAAGCTGTCCACATAAACAGAACCCTTTTTGCCATTGCAATTGACATTACAACAAATCACATGGATGAAGTAAAACTTTTCATTAGGAAATAAATTCCCTTCCACCTGCGTGATGCTGCAACTGAATCTCTCATTGGTTTCACTAATGTAAATAAGAGTGAAAAAGCTCATCTGTTATTTCATAGTGTAAAACTGCTGTGACAAGACAATGTATCCCATTTACTGTGGAGTCACCTGAGGATCAAGACTTTCTAGGAAACACATGTTCTTGGTAGAGTCTATGTTTAACCTGAAATTGAGAGTGTGGTGGAGGGAAAAGTGAAGTAGAAAGCTGAGGGATGTAGAACAAGTTCAGCACAACGATGCCAGAAGCCAAGATGTTTTTATTTAAGCCACTCTTGACCTCAAAATCTGCAGTAAAAGCCCGAGACTTACTGACTGGATTCAATTTGTTCACACAAAATGGAGAAAAATAATCCACTTGGGCTTTTTTATTAACAATCAGAAACATTAAATATGTGTGTCTCTTTTTTTAAACAGATCATTTTTTTCCCCCCCATTGGAAATGTCACACTTCAAACATTTGAAAGAGTTATAAACATATTTTCCATTTTAATGTAGTATTTTCAACTAAAATAACATCTGTTTGAGCTAAAACCATCAATGTAGCAAACTAATATAAGGTCCTGAAATGCAAAGGTTTTGTGTGGAACTATTTCATATTAAATACACTGTGGCAAAATTTTCTCCATACAGAGTATATTGGAATGAAATCTGATTTTAGCTCTTCTTGTAGGGCTTCCACTATTCTTAAATCCTCATTTTCCATAACACATGAAATTTCTTGGTTCACTCATCTCACTGAAGTTGGGATAGTATTTGAGACTGTTTTCATACCTCCTTGAAATGCTTTCCTGCCCTTAATTTTAAGGGAGGACCTTATTAAATATATATTCATCTTCCTCTTTCGTGGTTGTTAAAAATCAGCTATGATTCCCTTATTTAAAGAAACATAAATTCTACTAATGTTGACCCAACAAAGTAAACATCAAGCATTTCTGAAAGCCACTGAGGAATTTTGATAGCTGTGCTGCACTTCCACTGGCTCCTAGAAATAACAGAATAGGAACAAAATTTTTATCCTGTGACCTTTATGATAATTAGACCTTTCCATACTATTTTAATGTCAGCTTTAAGGTCACTGACTGTATTGACTTTCACCATCTCCTACTACAACTAGGTCAGATTTCAGGGAAAAAAGTAGAATTATAATCTAGTCTTGGGAAATGCCTGAGGCTGTGGGATTCATCTTCACATATTTTTCATATTTCTCATTTGCATCTCTCAGAGCTACAGCCCAGGTCAATACTCACCTCCTCTGGAGGGGTTAGACTAGATGATCTCCGGAGTTCCCTTCCAACCCCCTCGTTCTGTGATTCTTAGGCATACAAATATTAAAAGACCTCAAAGATTTGTTCATATCTGTTCACAGATCAATACTGTTTTGATGATTACTTTTGTAGACCTATATTTGCAGCTCTGCAACACCCAGTTTTACAAAGACAAGTAGTGTAGAAGACTAAGGATTGTTTGCTATGTGTTCCCTTACTTTCAGCTATACACTAGCAAAAAGGTAGCCCTGTAAGAAAACACAGCTGTAGAATTTTGAGAAACAACTGAGAGTTAGCTAACAGTCCCTTGCACTTAAATAAATCTTTAAATGTACTAGCAGGAAACAGTGAACTATGTTATACAGTCAGCAACGGTCAGAAGTTCTCTTTTACACAGGAAATAGTTCATAGGAAAGCTGTGCACATGGGGATTTTCTGTTAATATGAAATTGATTGAATAGGTCCACAACTCCCTAAGCACCTTGTAGTGAGTTAGGAATGGATGTAGGACATGGTTTGAAAAGTCAGAGCAGATTTTCACCCCATTATTTTTCAGCACTTTCCACTCCAACCTCAATTTTCTCACTAAGATTAGAAGTGAACCTGCCAACATTTCACATGATAGATTATTTCTAGCCCAACTGGAAATCTTGTGAGATAACTTGCTCTCTTGCTTCATCCATCATTAGTTTCACAGCAGACATTTACACCTACTAGGTCATAAACTGTGTGTCAAATAAATGTGTTGGCTGCAGCATAGAGATTTACCTGTGCTAATGATTCCACCCCAAGGAATGCAGAGGTGTCATTCCTTACATTGTAAAATTAGCTCCTGCACTAGTACCTGAATAAGAACCCGACAACTTGACAAAGACACAGACATTCACATCATTTTTGTGTGGGAAGGGAGCAGCTCATGCACTCTCAGATTGTTCTCTAGGCTCACATACTATCAATATTCACTTAGACACCAGCTTTAAGATAAACTCCACACTGAAATTCAAAATATTAAGGAATTACCATGAACAGAAAAGTGACTCTGCAGACAACAGCACATTGTAATACAGCAGCCTGTTCTCCCTGTGCTTTCAAAACCAAATGAGATTGCTCTACCAAAATAAACGCATTTTCAGTTTTATCTATTCCTAATAGCACAGAGAGGTTAGTTAAGCGTATGAAATCGAGATTTCATTCAAGATTATGTCCTGATCAGAATATATCTAATTTCAGACATGGTGTTTTTACTTATTATACTGAAAAGTACCTAGCAATTAATGAGAAAAGAAAAACTGACTTAAGAAAAAGAATGTGCAAACCATTGAGAAAGAAGAGTTACTCTATTCACTGACTACATAAATTTGTTTGAAAAAGCAACTCAACACAGTGTGACATATTTCTTCTCCTATCACCACTTCCTACCACTCCCTGCCTTACAGAGAAAAAAAGTCCTGCAATGAATCCAGACAGAGGTATGGATATAGGGAGATCAGGGGACTTTTTCTCCTTTTCCACATGACCCAAAGTCTATGGGACAGAAGAGGTAGATTAATAATAATAATAATAATAATAATAATAATGCAAAAAAAAAGGTTGGAAGAGACCTTCAAGATCATCGTGTCCAACCCATCAACCAATCCAACCCACCCAAACAGCTAACCCATGGCACCAAGCACCCCATCAAGTCTCCTCCTGAACACCTCCAATGATGTTGACTCCACCGCCTCCCCAGGCAGCCCATTCCAATGGGCAATCACTCTCTCCGTATAGAACTTCTTCCTAACATCCAACCTGAACCTCCCCTGGTGCAGCCTGAGACTGTGTCCTCTTGATCTGGTACTGGCTGCCTGGGAGAAGAGACCAACATCTGCCTGTCTACAACCTCCCTTCAGGTAGTTGTAGAGAGTGATAAGATGCCATTTGAATAAAGCCCCCAGTTACGTGATTTATGGCACAAGTGGACATCAGCAAAGATAAAGATTATCTTTCTTTTAAACTTTTCCATCTACCAGTGCTATAAATCTCCTTGCTGCATATGAAAGGATTCTTAATAAAGTCATTTGACTTATTTTTTTACATCACAGACTTCCTTTTTCCTTTTTATTCTGTACTAATTACATGTCATCTCCTCCCTTTCCCATCTCTAATGTGGGTGAAAAAATGAAAAGGAGAGTTTTCAGTTCTGTTCAATCCTGTTCCTGAATTGCACATCTCTAAAGGAGAAACTTCCCAGAAAATTGAACACAAACTCAAATTAACTTTCAAGGCTAGTTAAATATTAAATGAAAGTCTGGGTCACACATTTTCCTTTTCCATAATGGTATTAAAAATAATTTGCTTGTGGGGCTCTCAGCTGCATTTGGATTTTCTCTTAGCATTGAAGTAATTTGAAACCTCTTTTTTTGTGCAAAGCTGACAGCTATTGTTAATGTTTCATACAGAGAGAGCTTCTTGTTGAATAGTATATGAAATTGCTTTGTTCAACCATCTCTTCTTTCATTAAATACTGCTAAAACGAAAGGAGGCTATAGGATTATATAAGCTATCATTCTTAACACCATCTAGTAAGAGAAGTGTCAGCTGCTGTCTTGCTGGAAAGCCTCTTTCTGTTCCGCAGGGTTCTGGGTTGGTGTGAGGACAAGTGACAGCTAAAATGGGAACTCCTCTCCTGTCTGTACACCCATCACAAACAGTTCACTCAGGGTCCTGGTGACAGCAGTGTCTCCCTTAGTGGTAGAACAGATGGTGATGTGCTTCACAGCTGACATGGAGCTTTGCCCTGTCTTTGTTTTGGTCTGCCTGCTGCCATCCATGCTCCTCCTGCCACAATTAACAGCCTGGACCCTTTGAGAGTGTGACAAGCCATGGTCCATGGTCTGCCCATCCTGCCCAGAGAAGAGGATGATAAATTTATAGCCTGTTCAAGACTACCCATAGACTCCTCTGAGGTTGCTGAGACCTCTCATACTGCTTTTCTATTGAATCCTGCATCTCTCCTGATGCCTGCAGATCCCTGCGGATCAAGTACTGTGATGGAGCAGGAGTGGCTCTGGGAGAGGGCTGGAGTTCTGGGCTGCAGGTGAAGGGACATTGTGGAGAAAAGGGCATGGGAAGAAAATTATGCTGGCAAACCTCCCCAGCTTCCCAGCATTGGGCTTGTGGGTTGTTCTGCAGGAAGATTCATGCTGCTCTTCTGCAGATGTGAGAGGTTCAGACTTGACTAGGGGACGACATGGTCATAGCTACTTATCTGCAGGTCAGTTTTAAGAGCTACAGGTTTTGTGTGTTCATTATGTAAAGCCCCAATTTGGTTTGTGCCTTGATGACCATGAAGAAGCTGGCTGTCATACAAGCATTTCATCCCAGCAGAGCCAAGTGTAGCTTCCCTGTAAGAAGGCAGATACTTTTAATATAACCAAGTCTTCAACTGCTTGGTTTCCTACCCATAGAATAAGATCCTAGCTATCGTGTGCTTGTTTAACACATGGAATGGCAAATCCTGCTCATGCAGAAGATTCTTACTACTCTAAGGATATAGGAAAGCAATGGAAAAGTACATAATAAACTTTCTGCTACCTTCAAGAAAGGAGAAAAAAACCCACAGAACAATACAAAAGATGACAAGTGTTTTAAGTGTAAGTTTAGCTAGTTCAAGCAAAGATTTTCAAATGATCCCAAGCCCTGCTTGCACTGTACCTTTTCATTACTGCTGCTAATGGGAAATGGAACTGGTCCTTGAGTTACAGTTTTTTTCAGACCCCGAGGTGTGCAAGGAGCACCTTTCTTTCTTTGCCTTCTCTCAGTAACAATAAAAACACTATTTATAATAGAAAAGAGAGCTCTGTCTTCATTCAGATCAAGCAGAGCCATTGCAGGGCAGCAGCCAACAAACTGTTGCTTTTCTTTGCTAACAAAAGACAGTTATTACCATGAGACTCAGACAAAGCTTCACATTGACTAGATGTCTGAGTTTCTCAGCATTGCAATTAGCCTCAAGCAGAAACTTTAAACAGTGTAGTGAAGATACAGTATGAAAGTCCCTCAACTGCCTCTTCCAGATATCAGCATGATTTATGCTAAGAAACATGCCCTGAACCTTAGTAATTTTCAACTCTTCCTCAAAATACACTTCTCCCCCTCCCCCCCGCCTTTTTTTTCTAATACTTGGCTACTTTCTCTGCCCCACAGCCTTTTTTCTAACTCTCCTATAATGTTAGCTTCATGTTCCTAGCAATAGTTTTTCATGACAATTGAAATCTGTAGCATACAAAAGAATTCACCGTCCCCACTGCCCCCACTGTCTTTCTCTCTCTTTTTCCTACAGATGATTCACTTTATTAATGCAAACACAAAATGTATTTTCCCTAAAATAATCATCATGAGAGTGGTGAGACACTGGAACAGGTTGCCCAGGGAGGTGGTAGAAGCCCCATCCCTCGTGGTTTTTAAGGCCAGGCTGGTTGGGGCTCTGGGCAAGCTGATCTAGTGTGAGGTGTCCCTGCCCATGGCAAGGGGGTTGGAACTAGATGAGGTTCCTTCCAACCCTAACAATTCTATGATTCTATGACCACAACAGCAATATTTTGCCTAAACATACCAACAGTCTTTTGTCTGTGTTTGTTAACCACGTCTTGGAGTTAACCAATAGAATTTGCTTACATGGAGAACATATTTCCTCATAATTTTGAGAAGTTAATGTTCCCAAAGCTTTCTGAGTGGCACAAGCAGAATGACTTCCACAGAAATGCACAGCTCAGTCTGCACATCGCAGCAGCCCTGAGGTCTGTCCTGATTTGGGCAGGACAGCAGCCCAAGGGCAGCTGGGGATGGTGTGAGGCAGAGTATGTGAATGGGCACCTCAAAGACCTGATAGGAATGAGGGCAAAGTGTATCCCTCAGAAAGATTGGTTACTGTACCGGCTTCTACTCCTGGGGTTTGTTTGCATAGCAGCCATCACAAAGGGGTAGGTACATTTTTGACACCCTGAACTTTGATGTCAAAATCTCCAAGGTAGCTCTGACCTTGAGGGTATTCCCCTAGGCTAGAGGCTTTCATCTAGGCTGACAATAGATCAGAGAGGAGACACTCGGTGGATTTCACTGAGTCTTGAAAAATGAGGTGCACAGACCACAAGACGCTGTCAGGGGAGATTGGAATAGACCTCTGCAGCCCCAAGTACACTTCTGACAATTTCCCCTACTATTCCTCTCCAAAACACACTTGATTTTATCTGCATTTTTGTCCTTCCTCTAGTCATCACTGTTATTCTCTTTGAAGTTTTCTAGGATTTCATCTTTCTTCAACATGCCCCCTGCCCAAAACAATACATTTCTTCTTCTTTCAGTTTTTTCCCTTTCTGTTCATGTTTTTCATATATTCTAGGTTGATCTGGATGAGGGGATCTATAGAGGATCTTCTTTTCAAGCTCCAAATACACTTTGAAATTGCATAGCATAAGTCTTACAACATTTGCTTTGAGAGCAATATTTTTAAGTGCCAATTTTATGAAAACATGTGTCTCAAATTATGGACTCATGGAATAGTTTGGATTGGAAGGGACAGGTGTTTAAGACCAGGCTGGATGAGGCTCTGGCCAGCCTGATCTAGTGTGGGGTGTCCCTGGCCATGGCAGGGGGGTTGGAATGAGATGATCCTTGTGGTCCCTTCCAACCCTGACTGATACTATGATACTATTTAAGCACCATGTAGGCCATGTCCCCCTCTGCCATGGACAGGGACATATTTCACTAGGTTGGGGTGCTCAAGATCCAATGCAACCTGACTGTGAACACTTCCAATGATGGGACCTCCTTAAGTTTACTGAACAACCTGGTCCAGGGTCTCACCACTGTTATCATAAAAGAAATTTCCTAATATCTACTATATCACATATCTCTCTCACACAGAGAGAGTGATTGCCCATTGGAATGGGCTGCCTGGGAAGGTGGTGGAGTCACCATCATTGACGGTGTTCAGGAGGAGACTTGACAGGGTGCTTGGTTGCATGGTTTAGTTGATTAGGTGGTGTTGGATGATAGGTTGGACACGAAGGTCTCTTACAACCTGGTCTATTCTATTCTATTCTACTCTATTCTACTCTACTCTACTCTACTCTATATTAGGGGTTCAATTTGACAACCAAACTACAACGGCACAGAAGCCTATTGCAAAAGGAGGACATGTAATACTGACAAGCATCAAAATGCAGTTTAATTCAGGGCTTCTTTACATTTCTGTAAGGAAATTATAAAATACTTGTTAGGAATAGCAAAAGTGAAGTAACTTGTCAGTCTGATGGCTCATATACTGTAGTTTTCTGCTTCCAGCTGCCCCAGATGCTTTGGAAACTCAAACAAGTTAGAAACAAGATTATCTTCCCTCCATTATCCTCCTAAAATGCTAAGTAGTTCAGGATTACTTTAATTCCTAAAGCATGTTTTATCTTTCCTCCTGTACTGATCTTGTTAGTTATCTAAGTGATACTAACTGTAACTGGAAATCACTGCAACTTCCAATAGCCTTGCTAACTACATGAATGACCAATTTATTGCTCTGTTATTTTTACTAGCATATCTGAACGGTGCATGTTTTAAACAACAACAAAAGTGTCTCATTAAGCAGTGTGCTCTCCTTTGGCCTTATAATCCCCATATCTTTCATGCCCTCAACCTGTGTTTCGATCACTGTTCATTTTACCCATCAGTAATAAGCAAAATCATAGAAATCATGTCACAAATCCATTCTCTAATCAAAACATCATCCTTCTGCTGCAATTTACTGGACTTTTGCTGTTTACATCTGTTACATGTAGTCTTTCATGCAGATATACTTCATATAGAATAGAATAGAATAGAATAGACCAGGTTGGAAGAGACCTTCAAGATCATCGCGTCCAACCTATCACCCAACACCACCTAATCAACTAACCCATGCAACCAAGCACCCTGTCAAGTCTCCTTCTGAACACCTCCAATGATGGTGACTCCACCACCTCCCCAGGCAGCCCATTCCAATGGGCAATCACTCTCTCTGTGTAAAACTTCCTCCTGACCTCCAGCCTGAACTTCCCCTGGCGCAGCCTGAGACTGTGTCCTCTTGTTCTGGTGCTGGCTGCCTGGGAGAAGAGACCAACCTCTGCCTGGCTACAACCTCCCTTCAGGTAGTTGTAGAGAGCAATAAGGTCACCCCTGAGTCTCCTCCTCTCCAGGCTAAGCAGCCCCAGCTCCCTCAGCCTCTCCTCATAGGGCTTGTGTTCCAAGCCCCTCACCAACTTTGTTGCCCTTCTCTGGACTCGTTCCAGCAAGTCAACCTCCTTCCTAAACTGAGGGGCCCAGAACTGGACACAGGACTCAAGGTGTGGCCTAACCAGTGCAGTGTACAGGGGCAGAATGACCTCCCTGCTCCTGCTGGCCACACTGTTCCTGATGCAGGCCAGGATGCCATTGGCCTTCTTGGCTGCCTGGGCACACTGCAGGCTCATGTTCATCCTACCATCAATCAGCACCCCCAGGTCCCTCTCTGCCTGGCTGCTCTCCAGCCACTCTGACCCCAGCCTGTAGCACTGCATGGGGTTGTTGTGGCCAATGTGCAGAACCCGGCACTTGGGTTCAGGGATTCTCTTGTAACTGGATTAAGGTGTACTACATATGATTAATTATATTCATTTACATCTATGAACAACAGGAAACATTTTAATAGGTTACTCAAGATCATGTTAGGAATAAAGTAATTGTTTTGGAACTCATTTCACTGTGTCTGAATATTCAAGGTAATAGTAACAAGACTACTTGACATTTTCCAGTTTAATTTTAAAGAAGAATAAAGTAAAAAGCATAAATTGCCACACACAGTGCTGGTGGGGCTCTTAAACTGCTCATTCACCATCCTTTTACATCCACTAGATCCACTTTCTTCTACACTTCCCAGTAACATTTTCTGTCTACAGTAGCTTTGCTATACAACAATAGATCTCTATTACGCACAAAGAAAAGATGTCATTTTTCCTTAGAGACCATAGGAACCAAGAACTCCTCCACTCTGAGTTAATTCTATTCCCCAGAAATATGTGGGATGATAATATTTCCCATTCATTTCTTCAGAATGTGATTATTCTGAGCAAACAACACATAAACACAGTACAAATGTTTGCAAAAAGGCTTCAGAAACTAATCTCTACTGCGGTTGGCATAAGAGATGAGAGGATCTGGACAAGACAAAATAGTATCCACTGGGCATTCTGTTACTTGAAGGCTTTTTGGGGTTTGATCAAATTACTACAGGCATTCCAGAAGCCTCATTTTTACATTGAGTCTCATTGGAAGCCATAGCATTTCCTTTGCAACCGGGTCATGAAGTTAAAGTACACACAACTCCCACACTGCCAAGATTAAGATTTTTCACCCTCTACCCATGGAAGAATTTTTGTGGAGTTTTGCAGTTCATCTTTATCACACAGTTTCTGCAAATAGAAGGATGCAAAGAAAAGCTAAGAAATATTGAATTTCCAAATCTAGAGTTATAGTATTGCTGAAGCAGACACTGTGGTCAGTTACTTTAACATGCAAACCAAAACATTCCTTAGTTTCAGGAATGTCATATGTGAAGTTGTTATCTATCATTATTGTCAAGCACAGGCAATCAGTAGGCCCTTAGGACTATCTTAACCCTAAGTACCTGCAGCTTTTGAAACTGTTAGATTAATTATTTTTTATCCCTCTTTTATTTTTTTCCCTAGTGCAATGAGAAATTCCAGTGGCTGATGAAATGAAACAATTCTCTAAGCTCTCCTGGAAACATTAATCTTCTGGACATACTGCATAAACCACTAATCTCACACCTGTCATTTGAAATGAGGAAGGGAACATGCAGACTGTCTTTTAAAAGCCTTAGCATTGTCACTTTAATTCATTTTAAGAGGATGCCTAAATCTCACATTGCAACAAACAATAATGGCGAGGGAAAAACACTGAGCTGAATGATCCCTTTAAATACATACTAATGGGATCCAGTGCAATGTTGCTTCAGCACGATCTCCTGTCTTTCTTTTCCCTATGTACAGTTCCTTACCAGATACTGCTGTTAACATCATGGCATATTTTTTTTTGCTTCAAAGAAGAGAGACAGAGATACAATTAAATGTAAAAAATATTTATGCTGACCTGATATACATTGGCCTAATAGCCTAGTTAGCTGCACATACCTTCACTCTGCTCTAATCTCAACCTTACATCCCTTTCCTGTTATGCCTGATGCTAACAATCTTACAAGCATTTATAATTCAATACTTTAAAATGTTTGCACCTATTTTGCAAGTGATTAGGTCAGAATGGAAAAGCAGCAATACAACAGCTTTGGATGAGTTTCCAAAACTCCCAGTGTTAGCATAACCTTCCATTTAAGACTGTAGTAAAGCCAGATTCAGGTCAGTATTGTTACTTTTCAGGAAAGGAACAACATTGTGACCTTTCACATTTGCTTCTTGCTCAATTGTGTGTTCGCTGCCAACCTGTGCTGCTTTGTTTTAGGGTAAAGAAAAATGTACATCCAGCAAGAAAGCTTCTCAGGGACTCAGGATGCCACAGCTTACATTGGAGAAATACAATGGGAAATTTCAGAAGTTTGTGCACTGTTTGCAGCTCTTTTTATGGGAAAAAAACATTGTACAGTAAACAGCTGTCTGCTTGAGTACGTGGCACTGTGTTATCGGTACTGTCCAGTCAGCATGCTCCATGCAGGACTGCACTGTTCATTTTCTTTTTACACAGTGATCCACAAACAAACAAAAATAACACTGGGGAAAAATAAATTGCAGTAAGTACATTATATAATTCATTCACACCTTGAGTACTAGGTTTGGTATTGGGCCTCTCACTACAAGAAGGGCATGAAGGTGCTGGGCCAGGTCCAGCGAAGGGCAACAAAGCTGGTGAAGGCTCTCAAGAAGAGGTCTTATGAGGAACTGCTAAGGGAACTGGGGTTGTTTAGTCTGAAGAAAAGGAGGATGAGGGAAGACCATCTCATTTTATACAACTACCTGAAAGGAGGCTGAAACAAGGTGGTGGTCAGTCTCTTCTCCCTAGTTACAAGTGACAGGACAAGAGGAAATAGCCTCAAGTTGCGCCAGAAGAGATTTAAGTTGAACATTAGAAGAAACTTCTTAACTGAAAGGGTTTGCAAGCACTGGGACAGGCTTCCCAGGAAGATAGCTGACTTCCCATCCCTGGAGGTGGTTTATTTTTCTTTTTTAAAGAGGCAGAGATGTGGTGCTGAGGATCATGGTTTAGCAGCAGCCTCAGTAGAGTTGGATGATGGTTGGATTCAATGATCCTAAAGGTCCTTTCCAACCAAAATGATTCTACGATTTGATGCAATTCACTAGTACTGTGACACTGTGATACCGAGTCACCAAGATAATGGTGTCAGGATCAATAATGACAACTAACTCTTTTCATGTGCACATTGTGTTATTTTGAAGTAAGCCCCCAGACACTTCTTTTTCACACTTTAGAGAGTTCTGAAGTCTGGAGCTAATAGAAAAAGAAATCATTCACAAGAACATAGAAATGCTTTTCAGCTTCAACTCATAAATTGATACTGGCCAAGATGAAGCATCCATTACCCATCAGAAACCCAATGCTCACTTATAGGTATTCCCATGTTCTCATATGGGAGAGATGCAACAAAATTTGGAATGGATTCATGTTTTCTTTCAGCATAGTTTTTCATTTAGGTTTATCTAGAAGTACAGGCTGCTCTAAGTGCTGTTCTGTTTGCAGAAAACAACCCAGACAGGTTTATCTTTGTTTTACTTATATTCAAATAATTAGTTTACTAGTTTGACACCTCTCACAAATGAAAACAGTGCTCAAACATACTGTAATTCTGAGATCACAGCTCCTCAAATCCTGCTTGGATGTTGAAAGTCCATAAAACCCTCCCTTGTTTCTCTGATGCATATTGCAGTTTGGGAAAGGCAATACAGCTAAGTATGCAGGACTGTCATCAAAAGAAACAAAATCCCCTTGCAGATGACAGTGGCTCAATTTTGGTTTCAACAGGTTCTTCAGGATATGCTACCCCTGGTGAGACATGCTGACAAGGCTAGTTGTGATGGATGGTGCACAGCACATTTTACTGCTAGGATGGCAGGGAAAACTGAAATGATATTGCTGCCATGGCAGAACAAGTGAGGGCAGGCACAGCGGGGATTAGTACTGTCACTGACATATACCAGCTGTCAGAAGGCATACAAAGTATTGTACTGTAGCTGGGGACAGGAGGGCTAGTGAATTAAGACCAGACCATTAAGACCAGAAATATTCCACTCAGGCCTCATAACATTCATGAACTGGGTATGTCCTGATTTACTTCTGCCTTTTCCTATACTTCTGATCACAGGCAGCTCACCAGAGAAGTCTGTGGGTTGCCTGTGAAAATTTTCTGGCATGTGACAGCATATTACAGCAGTGTGGATGCAGAAATTATCTAGCATGGCACAGACATTCGCTAGGACTCTAAGGACAAGGCAGATTCCTTGATTTCCACTGAGGAGCATGATGAAATTTTGTGGTGCACACATGCAAATACCTGAAGGTAATTTTCATGCATTACCAAGAGAGCTAACTGTTGGGGCATTTGCATATGAAAAGCCACCCCCAAACACAGATCACCAGCTTCCAAGATTTTCTAAGCTAGGGAAGACTCTAGCTATCACATCCTTAGCTGAATTTGGTTTTCTTTAACTCTCATTAAATTGAGAAAAAAAAGCAAAAGCAGCAATCAGTGTACAAAACCCACAAATCACAAGGGAGGCTACCTTGCTAGAGGTGTAAATATATTTAATGTATCAAAATATCTTAAATATTAATATTTTACATGTGTATTTAGCAAAATTTTGCCATTTCATAGAATGCAGTATCCACAGAATAACATGGGAGCTTACACTGGTCTGTGTTCTTACAGACATAAAAATATCTCTTCTTATATAGGATGATATTAGGAGACAAGTGAATCACAGGTCTTTTGCTTATATAGTCATTTCTATAGTTCAGTCACTGGCAAACAAGCAATGAAAGGAATCTTTCCAAGGGTCAAACACTAACTGTATTTAGATGACTCAGAAAATACACCTTAGCACCAATTTTTAAAGTTTAATCTAAATTAGAATAGAATAAACCAGGTTGGAAGAGACCTTCAAGATCATCGTGTCCAACCTATCATCCAACACCACCTAATCAACTAACCCATGCAACCAAGAACCCTGTCAAGTCTCCTCCTGAACATCTCCAGTGATGGCGACTCCACCACCTCCCCGGGCAGTCCATTCCAATGGGCAATCACTCTCTCTGTGTAAAACTTCCTCCTGACCTCCAGCCTGAACCTCCCCTGGCACAGCCTGAGACTGTGTCCTCTTGTTCTGGTGCTGGCTGCCTGGGAGAAGAGACCAACCTCTGCCTGTCTACAACCCCCCTTCAGGTAGTTGTAGAGAGCAATAAGATCACGCCTGAGTCTCCTCTTCTCCAGGCTAAGCAGCCCCAGCTCCCTCAGCCTCTCCTCATAGGGCTTGTGTTCCAAGCCCCTCACCAACTTCGTTGCCCTTCTCTGGACTTGTTCCAGGAAGTCAATATACAGTGTCAAGGTTTTTTATATGTGTATATATAATCACAAAATCTTGTATTCTTCTGTTTACTAGGTGTATTTAGGTTTACATACTCGACATATTATTTCAGTGGCTAATATTTTGTCCAGCAATAGAAACTGTACAAGAAGCTTTCAGCGTTCAATCCCTGTACTGTGAAGGGAGGCAGGAAGCTAATGATCCACATTTCTGTCAAATAGGCAATGGAGAATACATAAGCACTGCTGGTGGGTAACATAGCCAAAATATTGCATTTTGGAAAGAATTCCTTCAGTCATCAATCTAGGTATCTATTTATGTGTCAGTGCTGAAAAGAGCCACAAACAACAAAACACGATCATAGAGCCAGCTGTACTTTGAGAAGAGATCGGCTTTCATTTACTTTCAAAACACAGCTATTTTGCCCCTTTTTTTCCTCTTATAAACACACCTGCCAAAGCTAGCACCCATAATTTCCCTTCTCATTCCCAAGAACAGGACTCACTCTATGCCAATAAAGTCTGAAAAATCAAACTTGCTCTTAGCAAGCTACAGAAAAGCCTAAGCTTTCTTAGAGGCAATCCATATTGTGAAGGCTGAACACATCAAGTGGGCTGCCCTGAAAATAGCTGTACCTGAGACTGTCATAAGCAAGGTGTTAGGATGAGGAAAAGTAGGAAACCACTGGTTTACTCTTTCCTTTCTAATCAGAAGGAGTCTGTTGCTGACAGCAATTATTTTCCTCATCCCAACACCATTGGGCTCTAAATACCATCCTGATCCAACTTTTGTTTTATCTGTAACCTTAGATAATAATTGTTAGCATAGAACAGAATAGACCAGGTTAGAAGAGACCTTCAAGATCATCATGTCCAACCTATCATCCAACCCACCTAATCAACTAAACCATGGCACCAAGCACCCCATCAAGTCTCCTCCTGAACACCTCCAGTGATAGTGACTCCACCAGCTCCCCAGGCAGCCCATTCCAATGGGCAATCACTCTCTCTGTGTAGAACTTCTTCCTAACCTCCAGCCTAAATCTCCCCTGGTGAAGCTTGAGACTGTGTCCTCTTGTTCTGGTGCTGGTTGCCTGGGAGAAGAGACCAACCTCCGCCTGGCTACAAACTCCCTTAAGGTAGTTGTAGAGAGCAATAAGGTCACCCCTGTGTCTCCTGATGAAACAGGACAGTGTCTTCCTAAATGACACATTGAAAGATAACAAAAATCTCAAATTATAGGCATGCCTTTGAGAAATCATGGATATTAATACTGTGAAAGCTGAAGGGAAAATCCATTTGGCACAGGAAGCACGGGCAGCAGAGCGTGTCATTTAGTTATGCTAGAAACAGGGCCGGTTCAAAGGAGAGAACTGCTCATTCATTTATTCCTAATATCTACAATTCTTGTACCTGTGAAATTGAAATGTAGCTAAGAGGGTTTTGCCATTGCTTGGGTTTATCAAGTTTAGGCACTTATTCTTGTGCTAATAATTCTGCTTAAAGATAGAGTAATCGACTGAGGACATCTGCGTGTAGGGTTGTAAAACTGACACAGATTTCAGAATATTTTCACTTCACAAGGAAAGAGGAAGAACACCCACCATATTGGTAACAAGATCTAAAAGCTGTAATGGTGGTGGGAAGAGACAAGGAGAGCCAAAAGCCTGTGGCAGTGCAAGTGCAAACACACCCACTCCACGGTATGTACAAGATAGTAGACACAACAAAAATTATCCTATAAACTTTCTCAAAAGTCTACATTGAGCTAGTCTCACATGATCTAAAATATCACATTTCATGAACATAAAAATGGCCTTTATGTGCTTTGTACATTTATGGTCTTATCAGACACTTCAATAAACCAATTTGTGAGTACTGTGTTAAATCACAGAGTGATGATACCAGCACACTACAATGACTGCCTCTTTCTACCATCTCACCAGGGGGTGGAAGTGGTGTGTCAGGAAGAAAGAAAAATGTGGTGAGTTTTCACAGAAGACCTAGAAACTCCACAACATCAAACAAGAAAGAGCAGTGAACAACCACAGGAGACAAAAATTACTACAAAACCAAAGGAATAAAATATATATATATATATTTAATTAGTAATCTATATCCAGCTGCTCAAGAATACAAGCTATGAATAGCCAACACAACCTCATGCTGTGATACACTGCACTATCCTGCCAACTCCCTACCAAAATCTTCCAAAAACATGTCTTAATTTGTCAACAAATGTTACAGTGTGGATTTTGCAGCTCTGAACTTAGTGTACTTGACCAGTGTCATTGTCTTCTAAATACTGCCTTTTCACATTGACACTGCACCCAATCCTGTCAGTCCCACTCACATCATGTTCAGGCTGAGCTCTGGGCATGTTCTTCCTGCCTGCATGGATGCCCCTTCTGCTATGACTTAGCACATTTACTAGCTAATCCCCTCCTAGCATCCTGCAAGATAAAGCCCCTGACATGCAAGAAACAAAACATGACTTATGTTCTAATAAAAGAAATGTCACGGATTATATACCGCCTTGTAATTTTCTGACAGTAAATGAACAACTATTTCCATTAATCTTGAATATGTTACTACTGAAGAAACAAAGATTTCAAAAGAGGTGCATAAATACATCCAAGAATTGCCTATTTTATTTTTTACACAACAATTATGTTCTTTAAATTGTTATCTGGACTGGGTTTGTATTTTTCCTCCCCTAGTTTTGCACGAAACCTCTTTACACGTTGATTAATTTTCACAGGTTTGTGCATATTCAGTAGCTGCAAATGTAGCAGATTTATATCCATTTCTGTCATATCACAGTATCACTAAGGTTGGAAGAGACCTCAAAGATCATCAAGTCCAACCTGTCACCACAGACCTCATGACTAGACCATGGCACCAAGTGCCACGTCCAATCCCCTCTTGAATGCCTCCAGGGATGGCTACTCCACCACCTCCCTGGGCAGCACATTCCAATGACGAATTACTCTCTTGGTGAAGAACTTTCTCCACACCTCAAGCCTGGTTCCTAGTCAATATAAAGAAAAATAATGTTGAGATGATGTAAGAAAATTATCTGCCCTGTGTCTCTAATAATAAGTTCTTCACCCAACAGACACCAGCAAAGTATGTACATTTTGAATAGTCTGGGCTCTGACTATTTTGCAGGGAGTTATTATTTCTAAAAGATTTAAGAGACAAGTAACATCACAGAAGCTGAAATAGGAGGTGTTGAGAGGGAAACAAGGGAAGGTCTGATTTAATTAGACTTCATGGGGATACTTAATGAAAGAGAAGATAATTGACCTTCTACAGAGGACAGAGAATACCCAGATACTCTCGAGGTACCTTAGATCTACTGCAACATGGTTGCAACTTCAGTACGATCTCGACTGAGAGAATGAAGAAGAGGAGACTCAGGGGTGACCTTATTGCTCTCTACAACTACCTGAAGGGAGGTTGTAGATAGGTGGAGGTTGGTCTCTTCTCCCAGGTAGCCAGTACCAGAACAAGAGGACACAATCTCAGGCTGCACCAGGGGAGGTTTAGGCTGGATGTTAGGAAGAAGTTCTATACAGAGAGAGATTTCCCATTGGAATGGGCTGCCCGGGGAGGTGATGGAGTCACGATCATTGGAGGTGCTCAGGAGGAGACTTGATGGGGTGCTTGGTGTCATGGTTTAGTTGTTTAGGTGGGTTGGATTGGATGATAGGTTGGACATGATGATCTTGAAGGTCTCTTCCAACCTGATCTGATCTATTCTAGTCTAGTCTAGTCTTTGTTTGCCAAGTGATGTCAAATGAGAAAGGGGAAAATGAAACAAGAAAGAGCACAGGACATAGAAACTCATATTCTGTGTCTTTGACAAATCTCCTATAAAAGGAAGTGATCCTGCTTGGTAAAGGAATTATTTACTTTTTAGGAAACAAATGCAAATGGGATTAACTGATGTTAGCACTAACAATTTAAAAGCAGGAGTCTTGTTCATGCCACTTTGTTTTATCTGAACCTGCTTTTTAATCTCCACATCCCTGAACTCCTGTCCATAGCTATGGAATCAAGCACTTCTATGCATATTGACAGAAAAGGTCTCTCAAGAAAGGAGCCAACGCACTTGGACTGTCAAAATTATTCATATAAATTGCTTTGACTGGTGTAGTAGTATTTATTGCTTACATATTCAAGTCCTCCCCATTAACAGTGGCAATTAATGACAGAGTATAAATATCAGGTTTAAAGGAACCAAATTGCTAGGCATTCTGGTTAATCCAAAACAAGCTGTAGTGATAGCAAAGGCTGTAATGTAGGCAGAACTCAGCTCTTTCAGATCTTGTTGTGGTAACTACTACTTAGTTGCTTTAGTGTACAAAAAGCAAACACTGAGAGAAATTTGTTGTGAAGCCTTTTGTGCTCACATATCAAAAACATACACCACTTTCAATGCCTGCAAGAGTCACTCAGAGTGTGACTACTTCAGTACCTTTCTTCAGCACTGCCATTTGCAATGATCATAAAAGCAAATATCTGTAACATATTTTTAACTTGTTTAATACAATTTTAAAAGAATAAAAATAATTAAAGAAGTAGTAAATATTCATCATTTTTGCTGCTGTGGAAAAGCCAAACCCAAGCAACTGCATGAAGTGTTGCCTGGGAGAAATTTGAAACCATGTGAAAATATTCTATTGATAGATTCTACCCTCAGGAGAACTTGCTCTTGTGAAGTCACTGTAACTGAAGAGGAGGGAAAACAATTTGCAATATGCCATCAACCTTCCCTTCTAGTGCAAATAACCTGAAGAAAGCCACATTGCAATTAATTTCTTAGTCAAACCCAGTTATAGCTAATTGCACATTTCTAGCATGGTAATGATTTAAAACCGTTGCACTTCTATCTCTCCAAATAAGTGGCTGTGCTAAGCAAGATATCTGCCTTCTGATCACAGAAATAACAATACAGACAGCAAAAAGCTTTAGCATAGCTTGACTCATGCTGCTTTCAAACTCGTGTGACTGTGCTACTTCCAAGCAATTTGGATCTCTGTTGGTAGGATTAAGCAAGTCAGAAGGAGCTTCTGAGGTTACTAACATAACACTGACTGAAGGCAGAGCTCGGGGAAAAGGAGAGCTGTGACATGTGGGAGCTGCTGTCGACTCTCACCCATCAACTGAGAACAACACTTCCCCCTCTACCACTTGAGTTATGAAGTGAGGCATAGGTCTGTCTTTCTCCTTCCTCTTCTACATCTAGTGCAATGAAGCTCTCACAGGAGGAATCAAATGGTCTTCCAAACCCAAGGACAGATGCATAGCAAATTGTTTGCCTCTGTCGCTACACTATCTGATTGAATTCATAGTCAAACTGGTGAAAACTTTAGTCCTGAAATGGAGACTCCTTTACTTCAGACTCCCATGGAACTTGTCAGCATGCCTCTGGAAAACTTCTGTCCACAGAACTTCACTGGAACTCCAGAGAGGGAGAATATTTGTTCAGAAAAAGCATCTGAGCATATCCACTTGGAGATGTGATAGAGGATTTTGTCTCCTGCACAGGGTGTGTTTATCATCAGTGGCTATGTTCAAATGGGAAAAACTGCATTACTCTGGAAGCACAGGGCCCATGATAAACACCTTGTGCAGGGATTCTGATGATAAACACTGTCAGCACATATCTACTACAAAAGGGATATCTTCTTAAGCCCCAGCGAGCAATCAGCTTAGCTCTGATACAGAGGCGTTAATATATTCACAGGATTTTGTACCAGCCAGTGTAACTTGAAATGGAACAAACTGGACAGTAAATCACAAACCATGGAGCTATATATGGATAACTAGCTTCATTAGTTTAAAAGTGGATACAATAAATATAATAGTTTGGATCTTGTACTGTATTCACATCAACCATGCATTTGTTTTAAAATTATAATCTACAGTTTCACAGATTTATTTTGAATGTCTGAAGCCAAATTTGTTAGTAATCCACACTGGTTATTCTTAAATGTCATTTGCATCTAAACTTAGAGGTGCCAGTTTCTTGAACAGCCTAGTTGGATGCTATCCAATTTAGCAGTAAGCACTGTATAGAAACTTCAGGGTAGGTCCCCAATAAGCTACAACACTTTCCTATGCAACAATTTTAGAAGAGTATTACCTACGACCATCTTTACAAGCAGAGAAGGATTAAGCTGCATTTACCTGAGTTGCTTATCATCCAGATTAGTCTTTTGCTTTTTTGACTAATGCTGATTGTTTTAGATTGGATGGACAGTATGAACAGCCAATGAGATCGTTTAGAAGGGGTGGACTGTGACCGTTTGAGGCTGTGCCTTTAAGAAAGGGACAGTGCTGGAACACTCTGGCTGAATGTTTTGGAATAATAACTAAAACAAGCAGATATTCTAAACGAATTTCATTGGTAGATTGGTAGAATGCAACTTTAAGTTTTGAGTTCAGTTGGAATTTTTCTCAGTTTCTCTCTGTCCTGCTTTGCCAGCCTGTCTGCTTCTGAGCAGCTGGAGTTCTGACCTTGGATAAAATAAGCACTAATCCTGCACTAATAGGCCTACTAAAACTCTTCTTTCTTAATAACTACCTTTTTCTCTCTCTAACCCTCTTTGGGAAAAAAAGGGAGGTAGGGGGAGAGAAGGGGGTACAGGGGGGAACCCTCCTCTGTCTGGAGGAGGGAATTTCGTTCCTGTATTTTTTTTTTCCTTGCTGCATATTTCTGTACATTCATTGTAAATACTGTATATATTGTATATCTAACTTGCCTTTCCACATTGCTTGCAAAATATAGCATTCCTTCCCCTTCTCCAACTGAGTTAGCTGTGTTTTTTTTTCCTCTTTGTGGGGGAGAGAAAGCTAGGCCTTCTCTCTCAACCCACTACACATGTGAGCTTTGTTGACACTGAGGGACTTCCCCATCTCTTTCCAGAGCCTGCCAATTTTACAATCTGTCTCAGCTACCTGTGTTCCTGAATCTAGGGGTCTCGCAATTAGGTTTCAGTAGGAAACTTGACAGTGACACTTATCAGGATCTTGATCATAGAACTGGTTTTGTTGGAAAAGACTGTTACTATCATAGAGTCCAACCATCAAACCAACACCACCATGGCCAGCAAACCAGGTTCTGAAGTGCTATGCCTACACTTTTTTTGAACACCTTCAAGGACAGTGACTCCACCACCTCCCTGGGCAGCCTATTCCAGTGCTTGACAACTCTTTCGGTAAAGGCAGCTTTCCTAATATTCAATCTAACCCCACAATTATATTACCTAAGGGAATTTAAAACTAAATTTTTTGAAGAGGCATATTTCTTCCGTGCATGAGCAGAAGTAGTTTCTGGCACAGGCCACATGTTTTGATTAAAGCATGCAACAAGCTAATCACTTTTTCACACAGGCACATTCTAGGCTTATCAATGTCTTTGTTTAATGCTCTCTATTCTCCTGACTAAGCTGATTCAATGATCAAAATAATTAACCAGCTGTGGAAAAGAAACAGGTGTGACCTGTATGTATTCTTGGTTTGTCTTTTGTCATGGGACTAGAGTCCTTAAGGACTTTACCAATAGTTATACATCACAAGACAAGGCTATGATTTGGGTCTCAAGCTAAAACTTATTGCTTGTTATGTACTACACCCGAACAATATTGATGCACTGATAATGAAAGAAAGGCTCCAGAAAGAGTAACTCGTGTGTGATGATGAAACCAGGGAGCATTAATTAGACACACACTATTTAAGGCTACACAGCAGCCTAACTTGCCATAAAATTAAGGGCATGATAAATAGGAGGTTGATTGCACATTGGGAAAAAAAAATGATGAAGTTATGCTCCATAATTAATGAATCCCTTCAAAGAACAACTTTCTTAGGTCTCATAAATATCACCTGAATTACTGAAGTAGCTTTGAAATCATTCCACTGGGGAAATTAATTAAAACAGATGAAAGACATATAGGAGATATAGCTATCTTTAGTATTTCTAGGTTCATTGCAACCTGCTGAGCTTCCAGATCAGACAGAGAAGCTCTTGTCCCTGTAGGTAGAGCTCCAGTCTGAAGAGAAACACAGAAGAAGTAAGGCAGATTTATAATCTTTCATTAAGTCAGCTTGTACTGCTCCAATTATGTGAACTTTTTTTTTGCTATGAAGAAAGAAAAAAGAGAGGACACTGTGCAGATTACCCCCAAATCCTCTCAGTGAGGACACTTACATAGATGCAGGCATGTGATCTCCTTCCAAGGGAAAAAGAGATGCTCTTCCCTCTTCCAAGACTGGATTGAACTATTTTCAGACTCCAAAGGGGAATGGTTACTTCTCAAAAATACCAGTTTCTGGCCACAATATCGTAACAGTTTCAGTACAGAATGGAACTGAGTTCCACTTCCTTCCTTTCTTCACCATTTTCTTTTCCCCTCCACTTGAGTGCCTTATTGTAAGGCACATTACAAGAATTGCAAATTAATGCATAAAAGGTCAATTAGCATTTAGTTATGCAGAACAGTTTTAAAGAAATAAGTGACAAATAGTTGTTATGTTAAAGTAGTATAAATAGGAACAGATTGTTACTGAGAGAGTGAAATAAAAACACGATTGAGGTGCATGCCCTGTATCTTACTGGAGCTACAGAAAAGTTGTGAATTATGCAATTCAGTGGGAGGGATGTGGGCTGAGGCTTCCTCTGGTTCTGAGGTTGATCTTTCATCAGCTTATTTTACCATTACCTTTGATCATTGAGAGTTTAGATTCAAGCCCAGAGATCACAGCCTTGGTCAGTATCCTATTTCTGTAGCCTATAACTTTGAGCATCTCTATAGAACATTTCAGTGAACTTTATTATCATCACTGGTGCTATTTTTAACAGGTTGGTAGAGACAGCACAAGAATTTCTCTAATTTCTAGAACATTCATTCATCATTGGACCAATCCTTCAATATATGCTAATGATTCTGCCATGACAGTTTTAAATGGAAAGATCACTAGTACCATTTCAGTCTGGCATCTCCCATCAAATGACTGCTAAATACTCATTTTGAGATCTTCTTGACAGGATGGTATCAAATCCTTTGCACTCCAATACAGACATGAACACTGTCACAAGCCATTATTGTTTTATCTTATATTTTCTGGAGACCAGAGCACCATATTCATAAGTGTATGAAGCTTTAAATTATACTGTGTAATGTTGTGTAATGTTTCTAAATGATTTATGCTTAGGAAATGTATACTATAACAGTGTGTAGCACAAGTGTATTCTGAATGGCTCATAGCTCTCCTCAAGAAAAGACATGGCAGGGTTTATAAACTGGCTGGCCAATATGCATTTGCACAGTCAAATATGTGATTATTAAATACATTTTAAACTGAACTGGAGGGTGGCTTTTCAGAGCTGGGGAAATTAAAATACACATACTTTTTTAGTGTTTTCCAGTGCTTGTCTGATGAAAGACATGTCTGATATAACTAAGAGACCAAACTGGGGAACTGATCTTTGATGGTTCAGTTAATGACCAGCAAAACTTCATGGCTCTTACAAAAAGGATAAAATCAGGCTTTTGTATGGCACATTCTGATGGTCTGAGAAGGATTGCCTAGAATATTGTATCCTGTGATATACTATTTCAGTAATTACTTTTTTTTGGCAATGAAATAAATTGTCTGTCAACTATGTTAATGTTCAGCTGCTCTCTATGACAAGATAGCCTAAATTAAAGAGTTTTGGTGTGCTTTTGAGTACAACATGCATAGAAAGACCATTTGCAGAAGAATAAACCATACTGCTGAGTGCTAAGAATCTCTGGCATTGGGTTTCAGTTTCTTGCTGATAGCATGTTGCCCAGCAGTAACACACAAAAAATACAGCAAAACCAAAGTGTTGTAAATAGCTGTGCAAAGCCTTCAGTGAGTCCTCAGGAAATAATATCTCAACACGAGCAGTAAATGCAAGCTAGAAGGTCACACCTAGACCCAGCTTTATGACAGACCTGGAGGCAAACCGAAGTCAGTAATAGAATTGCCTTTGGAAACCATTAGTAAGACAGATACCGACAATTTGGAGAACAATGGCTGGTCCTTCCAAAGAATTACAGTTGGCTGCTTTTCTAACTCCCCAGGATCAAAAGATGGCTTACAATACAATATGTACTATTTATTTATTTATTTTTGTGAGAAGCAGCCATAGGCAGACTTTATTTTGTTGACACTTCATGAAAAATAACACCAGACAATAGTTTGTAGATATCACTGCAGGCTTCTGCAAAGGGCAGTGGGGAAGAGAGGCCACCTGAGTTTTAAAGGGGGTCAGAAAAATCCATAGCCTTAATATACAACATAAACTGACAATGAATCCTGTTTTTCAGACCATTTAAATAATAACAGGGAGGGAGAAACAGCAGAAGAAATGAGGTGGAACAGAGAGAAATAGAAATGTAAGGTAAAAAATGTAAGCTCTTCCAAACTAAAAATGTGATGCTGAATGCTCCACAGAGAGGAGCTGGAGTCTAAATATTGCTTGTGTGTGCTCACAGTCTTCATTGTGATGGCACTTTAATGTACCCAAGATCTCTGTTCCTTCTAGGCTGTGTTTGGAGGGAGGAGGAGAAAATGTTTCCAAAGTAGTTTCTGAATTTCAGTATCAAACAATCTCCAAAGATGAAACATCTGAACAAACACTGGACTTTATGTAGCATCACAGCTTGCCTAACACCACAACAAACACCAAATACCCCTGCAATGGTTTACCAGGTCTTGGATAATCATTTAAGAGACTTGAAAGGTGGTTTTTTAAAACTTTATGATTTTTGTCCTTAGGAAGGTGTCAGGATGTACTGTGCTTGGTCTTATCACTAGTAAAAGTTTGAGGTATGCCACTGAAACATTTAATTCCGCAGTAAATGTTCTCAGTGATTTATTGAGGAAAGATTGCATGTATCAGAAATGCTGAGATTCCAGCCTGTCAGTAGTTTTGATTCTGAGAAGAGGCAGAGTCACAGGCTTTATCTGAAGTTAAGACCTGTACTGGAGGTATAATGGTGCTATTCCTTCATTATCTGTTCCTACAGAGAAAGAACAGAGAAAGCAACAATAAAAAAAGGCAGGTCAGCTTGAAACCTGCCCAGGGAAGTGGTGGGGTCACCATCACTGGAGGTGTTTAGAAGGAGTCTGGATGGGGTGCTTGGTGCCACATTTAGTTGATTAGAGAGTGTTGGATGATAGGTTGGACTCAATGAACCAAAGGTATCTTCCTATCTGGTCTGGTCTATTCTATTCTACTCTACTCTATTCTACTCTACTCTATGATATGGCAAAAAGTGTATTTAAAATCAGGACTTGTACTGCTTTCATATACAGCCATGCAAGAATGTTTTTGGAAAAAAGAAGTTTGGCACTTTATGTGAAAATAAGCAACAGCAGATTTTCATTTAAGACAACAAATAACACTATTCTGAAACTCTTCAGGATTATTATACTTTCCTTCTTTTGTGTTTGTTTGTTTTTATGTGTAGATGGATAGAAGGCACTGCTACAGAAGCATACAGAGATTTTCCTAGAGGAATGCTGAACATTTCCAGAATTGTACAAGTTTTAAAGGTTTCATGGCAACACCATTCTTTTCAGCTTGCACATACACAGCAAAGCTCAGCACATTGAGACTTTGTAAACCAGATGAGCAATTTGGATTCAAAGCCCAAGCAATGGAACAAATACTTTCACAGAATCACAGAATCACCAAGTTGGAAGAGACCTCAAAATCATCAAGTCCAACCTGTCACCACAGACCCCATGACTAGACCATGGCACCAAGTGCCACGTCCAATCCCCTCTTGAACACCTCCAGGGATGGTGACTCCACCACCTCCCTGGGCAGCCCATTCCAATGACAAATGACTCTCTTGGTGAAGAACTTTCTTCTCACCTTGAGCCTAAATTTCCCCTGGCGCAGCTTGAGACTGTGTCCTCTAGATCTGGTGCTGGTTGCTTGAGAGAAGAGACCAACTCCCTCCTGGCTACAACCTCCTTTCAGGTAGTTGTAGACAGTAATAAGGTCTCCCCTGAGCCTCTTCTTCTCCAGTAGATCAAATACTTTCTGACTGATGTGTTTCTTCACTTAGCCTAAACTCGTGTAACTTCAAGTTCTCGCTATTGGACTTCTGTTTGCTCAATTTAAGAACCTGAATTGTCTTTCTATTTAGATTGCTTTAGACTATGATTATCTTCAACCTGCTGATTGTTATCTTAACAGACCTCGCTTTTAAGAACTAAAATTAGTTTTTCCTGACCCCAGGTCAATACTGGAGTGCACTCCCAGAACATGTAGTATTTGATTCCTTGTAGAAGACTAACCAACAAGTGCTGTAAGTGCTTTTTCTCTAATGATAAGTGCTGCTCCTCCATAGCAGTATTTGCTGCCAGCCTGAGCTGGTCTGAGAACTGAGATTCTATGTGTGCGTGAAAACCAGAAATCTGTTTGTTATTTCTGCTGCCTTCTTGCTTTTCAACAACCTTTCAAACACAAACTTGCAATGGTGTGCTACATTAATTTGCTAATTCCCCTAATACTCATCAAATCACAGAATCAAAATTACATTCTTTGTATAAGTTCATTTATTATGATAATAATTCCCTTTACATGATCCTTAGCAATAGCTGATGCTTTTTTTTTAATGGGATCTCCCTACCATTCCAATCATTCTCATTTCTTTTTGTGGAGTTGTTGTGTATTGGCCACTATTCTGCCAACTAATGCAAAAGAAAGAAACCTCTCCTGACATTAAAATCATAACTGTTTTAAAAGAAGCCAAGCTATTATTAATGGGGTTTGCTGCTCTAAGTTTTCCTCCAGAAAACTGAAGTGCCTGACTGTATTTCTTTGCTAGGTTCTGCACTTACGTTTCAGGTGTTCTGACTTCTGCTCTCAGACAATTCAGAAGATACTTCTGAATCTGCACTTGCACCATTTACTCCTTTCTCTCATCTTCTCAAGGTAGATTGCAAGGTCTTGGTTCCCCAAGCTTTAATCCTCACTTTTAGTATTTTCTCCCAGCACTTACTCTGTAGGGACAAAAGTTCTACTTTTCACTGAGCAATGAGGAGCATCATGAAAGTTGTGCATGTAGGGTCTGGCCAGGCTATTAATCTCTCAATCTTCTCAGGTCACAATGAATTCTTCACAAAGCTATGAGAAGAGCACTTATATCCCTGAAGCCCCTGACTTGATGAGTTGCAATTACTATTTTTTTCCTTATATAAAGATGCTATCCATGTGATGTGAATCTTCAGACATTTGTACTCCTGCAGGTCATGAAGGGCTTGCTCAACCTTATTGCTAACACACTTAATTGCACTGCAATCTATTTCCTCAAAAGGTATGCTGCAATAGGAATATCCTGGAGCTATTTTAGAATGGCTTTACACAAGGAAGGCTGTCTCTGTAACATGTTAAAGAGATATTCCCTTGTTGTCTGTGTCTCTGATATTTTAGGGGAAAGAGACAGAGTTTTCTTATATGCATCTGGGTCAGTAACTACCCTTGTTTTCCCCAGTGAAATTTGTTTTTTTCAGTCACTTTAACTCCTAGAACATGCTGTATTAAAGCCTGCTATTTTCTTTGAGTGGCAGCAGCCTTGATACTGGTGGCTCTTCAGTACTCTAAGAGGCCAAAAGCAGATCGAAGTAATCATGGGCTGATCAAACTGCGTTATAACAAGACTCAACAGATGCTAACTGCATTTTATAAGGCTGAAGGTGATTATGCTGTCTGTAAAAGTGGACAAATAAGATGAGAACAGAAAATCCTTGATGAAAAAATGGCAAGTGGGAGCTTCTCAATAAAAGATAATATAGCAGGCAACAAAATAGATCAAAGAATGTTAATAGGGCAAAATGCTCTTTCAAACTGCAATTTCACATAATTAATCTCCAGATGTTATCAGTATACATGAAATTCTCTCTCCAGCATGACAAAAACACTTGAAAAATACACATCAGATGGCATCTATGGACAGCACATCTCTAAATACAGCACTAGTTAAAGCCAAAAGTACTATGGCCTTCTGCAGCAGCCACATGTATTCTATACTGCATAACCTTTGAAAATCATTTGGTTTTATTTCACTTTCATTTTATTATCACTTATTTAAACCTTTAATAAGGCACATGCTACTTCCTACAGTACTCTGCATGCAGGGAAAAACTAAGACTGGACAATCAAGATTGGGGATTGAGGGTAAAGAATCGTAACCTATTTGACAGCTACAGGTAAGGTTGTGATATATCTCCTATGAGAGAGAAATCACCAGAGTAAAAGGAAATATAATGTATCCTTCCTCATAATTCTTTTAAAAAACACCCCAAAACCCCAAGCCAACCAACCAAAGTTTTCACAGGTTTTAAAAGAAGTGGAATCTTCATAAGATATAAAAAAAAAAGAGTTACTGTCTACTGCATGTCAGCATAAAAATTATCATTGACAATTTCAGCTAGGCAAACTACTGTGAAGTGGAAGAATGTTGTACAGGAAGCTGGTAGACAAGCCATGGCAGATGTCATTAATGCATTTGGAGCTTTTTGATCTTGTCAGGAGTCTTCACATTGCCATGAAGAAATTTGGGATTTATGTCCCAGAATTAGAATAGAATAGAATAGAATAGACTAGACCAGACCAGGTTGGAAGAGACCTTCAAGATCATCACGTCCAACCTATCATCCAACACCACCTAATCAACTAAACCATGCAACCAAGCACCCTGTCAAGTCTCCTCCTGAACATCTCCAGTGATGGTGATTCCACCACCTCCCTGGGCAGCCCATTCCAATGGGCAATCACTCTCTCTGTGTAAAACTTCCTCCTGACCTCCAGCCTGAACCTCCCCTGGCACAGCCTGAGACTGTGTCCTCTTGTTCTGGTGCTGGCTGCCTGGGAGAAGAGAATTCACTCCTTTGAGAGGGATAGGATCTGTAGCTGCACTTTTGCTAACCATTGACCTTATCAATGGTTCCTAAAATTCAAAAGTATCTGCTCATTGCCTCAACTGCCATTGTACTTCTGTTGTTATTACTGATCTGCATAAAAAATCCCATGAAGCACTGAAGACATGAAGTTGAAGAAAGCAAAAGAAAAGTCCTGTTATTCCCCTTAGTCTGTTTCCATCTTTGGCTTAACTTTCCAACCTCCATTTCTTCTGAGTCAAATTTACAGCCCTCGACTGAAGCCCTCATTAAGGATTATCTTTTCATTCTTTTCATACCCAGTCCTCCACAAGATGATCCTGATTGAAGTTGTGAAACTATACTATCATTATGAAATCATGGTTAGTAATGTGAATTTCTTAAAAACTGGTTTAGAAGTAATTTTTTTCAAATGTTACTGTCTTCAAGGGCAGTAGCCTGCTTTGATTCCTATAGCAGAGAACCTACAAGAAAGACTCCTGTGAAAAATGGATGCCTTCCACTCACTTGGATGCAGCTGGAGAAGTAAATGACTGCCTCTCCATGGAAGAGACCCACATGTGCCCTGGAGCCTACCATGAGGCTTCCTCTGATCATCCTCCTCAGTGGCTGCAACCCCCAAAGCAGCTCAGTTTAGCATTCAAACCTTTTGGTTTTGAAAAGCTTTACCAGACATTTATCAGCTTTTCAATGTTTGCAAGACTACATTTGTTAAGATGCTTTCCCCTCTCTCAGTCATTAGGTTAGGGCAATGAAATGAGAATCCAGCCTATTAGCCCGATAACATCCAGAACTAAGGATAAAGCATGCTATAAATCAGAATGTGCAGACAAATGCATGTCTGGAGACTGTGTGTTTCAAGATAGATACACACAAACACTACTACAGAAATAGCCTTACTCTGAATTTTGTTTCCTCAGAGAGGCAAGTTTCACTATTTACTGTGATTTCTAGTTTTAAATCTCATTAGTTACAGCCATGTATGGAATAACTAAAATAGGCTAACTCCTCAACAGGAGCATCACTGACTAGAATCAAAATCAAAGCTACAATGATAGTGAAAAATTAAGATTAGTTTTGGACTTAGAAGACATATATGATGTGACAACTGCAAAAAAACCCCACCATATATAGAGAACACATTTTTATAGACAGGTAACTAAACATTATTCAATGTTTAGTCTATATGCTACTCCTCTAGCAACAGTTTTATACCACAGATAGAAACTGGAAATGGGGATTCCTTGTATTTTATGTTAGGAAAAGGTGATCATGTTTCTGGTTTTATGTTAGGAAAAGGTTTTTAATATTCTCCTTTCTAATCTGATGAGCTTTTAATTGAGGTACAAAAATGCCTTTCAAACATTAAAGAAATGGATTAGGAGAGGGATGCTTATAATACAGTTCAGAGTGTACCAAATCTAGAAGCAAGACTCCACTGAATAAGAAAAATCTACAAAGACCACTTTTGTATCATTGCCACATGTACGTATGTTTTACTGAGAGGTAGTGAAGAGATACAAACTCTAAGGCTTACCCTGCATATACTGGAAATTACATGCTGAATATATTTTATTATTGGTTATTGATAATGCCTTCTGTTTGGAAACAGATCATGTGTTACATGCAAAGAACAGAAAATGCACTACTTCTCTACTGTTTAACACAGCTGTGACCATTATCCCTCAAATTTCAGAATAACAACTGCTTAGTTGATATCTATCCTTCAAAAAGCCTTTGACTGATACCAGTAGGAGCAATACCAAAATCACCCAAACTGTTCTATCTAACATTTTGCAGATGCTAATTAGCTAAGGTGTATTAATGAAGCTTCCATGTACCTAATATTTGTATCTAATATAGTAATATTGGTATCTAATATAGCAAAAATAAATGTATTGAGATATTTAATCAACTGTGATCTTAAAATTAAAGACAGTTGTAAAACCAAACAAAAAAAACCCACTGCCATCCTCATAATTACATGAGCCACCTTGTAACTGCAAATTTGATTCTAATTATCTTTCATTCTCTTTTATTCTTGTCCTCTTGGCAAGATTGTCCTTGGGGTCAGCAGGGATAGAGGGAAAAGGGAGAGAAGGCAAGTTCTCTTCATGAAACCATTCCTCAAAGCATCAAGTGCAGTTTTCATGAACAATTGTATGGCTACAACAAAAACTTTGACAACTTTGCTACCCGGTCATTAATTTCTTATTGTACACCATACACAGGCTGGAACAGGAGAGAATGCAAGAGTGCAGCTTGCTATAGAAAGAGCTTCCAGTTTACATAACAACAGTGAGAGTAATTAGTATGTTAAAATGAACAGGATTAATTAAAATCTGCCTGCATAATTTTCTTTCACTGCTGTGATGCGAACAAAATTCATGATAATTTATTTTATTGAATGTGAAGCAGATAATTGATTCCTGTTGCAGGGATTTCAGCAGAGATCCATCCTGCTAACTTTCTATGGGCAGCACATCCATTTGTTTTGGGAAAGAAAAACTGAAGGAGACCTGTACAGACAAAGCTTTAAGGTCCAGAAACTGAGGTGAGTGATATAGATGCATATATGCTTTCAACTCTGAATAATAACAGTGCTCCTGTCCAAATAAAGTCCAAACTTATCTCTCTTGAATCAATATTCCTACTCTCCCTGAAAGCACACAGTCCCTACATGCAATTTCTTTTTTTTTTCAGCCTCAGACATGCTCTCCATTTTTAACTTGGCCTCTTGTTGGATTTCCACCACCTGACTCACAGTATTTCACATGCCTCAGTCACCCTTCTGTAACATTCTGGAGGAGACAATATCGATGCTTAAATTTCCCTGGCTGATGCCTCAGCAATTTAACAAGTCGAACAGGTGCCTGGCTGGCAACTCATGTATTTAGAAGTCAGTGAATTATCAGAGCTGGAGTTCTTGAATACACAACAGAGAGACATGCATCGTTTCCTCCCTCCCTGACCCCCCTACCCCATTTCTGTTTCTGTGGGTCAGGCAAACTGGTTAATTCTTCTGAAAGTTGTGGTGAAGGAAAATAAAATAACTGCTCTTAAAGCACTGATATTGCAGGCTCCCTAAAGTGAACCACAGAAAAAAAAGTCCATCAAGTCCATCAAGCATGCCGATCCTATCAAGTCAAAGGCTACAGCTAGCCGGTCATTAAGCGCCACATAAAAGATGCAGTTCTGAACCAAACTTATATTTGATTCCTGTTTCTTTGTTGATATTATAAAGCAGCCACTCAGTGAGGGTTTCCATGGTAACAAGTGAGCTGTCATCCCCCCTTTTTTTTTTTTCCCTTCTTTTTTTTTTCCTTACAATTTTAAAGCTCTTTCATGCACTTAACATAGAGGTACAGTGGGATAATTGGCTGGGAATACGGTGTCTGCTTTCGTGCTATTATTTAACCGGAGCAGGGTAAAGTACAGGATGGTTTTCAATGAAACTGAAGATTTATTTTCCCTCTTCTGTAAGAACATTTAAAAAAAAACTTCACAATTTACTTACATCTTTGGTTTCTGCGTTTGCTCTTGTACATAGTCATTCTGAAGAAATTCCGCTTTCTAAGAGGCAATTGCCTTGAACACAGACAAAAGAGATGTGATTGTGCTTCTGCTTTGCAGTGAGACAGTTGCTCACTGACAGAAGGTAACCAGCAATCTCTCAGAGAAAGGCAGGGTAATACCATTCTCCTAAAATCCAGGGGAGATGCTGGCTCTAACTATTTTCTCTGTTACAAAGATCAGAGACAAAAGATATTTATATTCTTTTTTGGTTCTTCTTTTTTTCCCTTCAAACATGTTTGATACCAGCTCATAAAATCCAGAAAGCTTATAGAATCATGTAGTCAAACAAAGTGAGGGAATGTACTATTCAACAGTCAGACATCAACACTCCTTGAAAAAGCCCTCATGTAATAAATATTGCACTAATGATCTCATAAACTAATACAAACTGACTTTTCATTGAGAAGTCTTAGGAATTTCTATGTCACTGAGGTGTCTTAGGACAAGAAAATGGTTTGGGCTATTTTTTTCAACCAAAATTACAATAGGTTAAAAAAAACCACACCAATAAATCAACACATGTTGATCAGTGAAATCCTGACTGCAGGTCTGAGCTCATGGACAGGTTATTCAGGAAATAACATATGAAATGCAAAATTTTTACTATTTTAGGTTTTTTTCAGACCAATGTTTACTTCTGCATTACCTTTCAATGATTTCCTCTGGGGAAAGTTAGTTAAGCATTTTTGTAACTACTACATTGCCTGTTAGATCTTGAAGGTCTCTTCCAACCTGGTCCATTCCATTTCATTCCATTCCATTCCACTCTATTCTGATCACTTTGATTTTGATTTTTTAATCACAAAGTCAAGCAAAGTAAAAGTGGCAGCATTGTGTGATCTGCATACATGTATGGCACCATTCTAGGGAATCCACACACCTTCCTAAAGGAAGCAGGGGAAAAGGGAAGAAACTCATGCTGTGTTGGGGAGGTGAGAATTATGACAGCATTCAGGAAAGAATGGCAGCTGTGAAGCTCGAAAGAGGTGGAAATTGCAGAACTATACAGTAATGATAACTTCTGAACTGCCTTGTAAACTACTACTGTCCGGCATAGAACAGAACAGAATAGAATAGACCAGACCAAGTTGGAAGAGACCTTCAAGATCATTGTGTCCAACCTATCACCCAACACCACCTTACGAACTAAACCATGCAACCAAGCACCCTGTCAAGTCTCCTCCTGAACACCTCCAGTGATGGTGACTCCACCACCTCCTTGGGCAGCCCATTCCAGTGGGCAATCACTCTCTCTGTGTAGAATTTCTTCCTAACATCCAGCCTAAACCTCCCCTGGTGCAGCTTGAGACTGTGTCCTCTTCTTCTGGTGCTGCTTGCCTGGGAGAAGAGACCACCCTCTGCCTGTCTACAACCTCCCTTAAGGTAGTTGTAGACAGTAATAAGGTCACCCCTGAGTCTCCTTTTCTTGAGGCTAAGCAGCCCCAGCTCCCTCAGTCTCTCCTCATAGGGCTTCCGAACCCCTCACCAACTTTGTTGCCCTTCTCTGGACACGCTCCAAAGCTTACTGCTTTCTAAAATGCAGAGATTAACAACAGCTTGCCAATGTACTAAAATAAATCTAAAGCTAAGATCTTTGGCTTACATTGGAAAAAAAAAAGTCTGGTGTCTATGCATCATTCCTTTTTCAAAAAGTAAAATGCTCCTTTTTGAAGACAGGAACAATCTGAAGCATACATCTAAAACCACTGAACTGCAGTTACTTTATTAATTAAAAAACCAAAAAGAGCAAATAAGTTAAATGAATGTCTCAAACTGCCTAATCTAAAATTATAGGACAGGACAGTACAGAATAGAATAGAATAGAATTAACCAGGTTGGAAAAGACCTTTGTGATCATCAAGTCCAACCTATCATCCGACACTATCTAATCAACTAAACCATGGCACCAAGAGCCCCATCCAGGCTCTTCCTGAACACCTCCAGTGATGGTGACTCCACCATCTTTATTTTCCTCTTAGATTTTAATTTTATATCTCCAGTATATGCAGGGTGTAATTTAATTCTCCTTTCAGTTCAGTATTCACATGTTAGGCCACACCTTGAGTACTGTGTCCAGTTCTGGGCCCCTCAGTTTAGGAAGGAAGTTGACTTGCTGGAATGTGTCCAGAGAAGGGTAACAAAGTTGGTGAGCGGTTTGGAACACAAGTCCTATGAGGAGAGACTGAGGGAGCTGGGATTGCTTAGCCTGGAGAAGAAGTGACTCAGGGGTGACCTTATTGCTCTCTACAACTACCTTGAAGGGAGGTTGTAGACAGCAGGATGATGGTCTCTTCTCCCAGGCAGCCAGCACCAGAACAAGAGGACACTGTCTCAGGCTGCGCCAGGGGAGGTTTAGGTTGGATGTTAGGAAGAAGTTCTATACAGAGAGAGTGATTGCCCATTGGAATGTGCTGCCCAAGGAGGTGGTGGAGTCGCCGTCATTGGAGGTGTTCAGGAGGAGACTTGATGGGGTGCTTGGTGCCATGATTTCATTGTTTATTTGGGTTGGGTTGGTTGATAGGTTGGATGCGATGATCTTGGAGGTATCTTCTAACCTGGTTTATTCTATTCTATGTTTCTATATCCTGACACTGGCATACCTCTGGCTACCTCAGTGAAAACTTCACTTTATATTTGCTCTCCTTCTTTTCCCTCTGTCAAAATTTGACTATGGACCTTTCCATTTGCTTTGTATTTGCATGAGGATAAAGTGTAGCCTGAAGAAAGTGAACATAATGAGTACTTTTTAAAAAGATTTATTATTTCAAATACAGTTAGCTCAGAATGCTACAGCTGAAGTAACACCATCTCTATTGTGGAGGTTGGCAGAGAGGAGGGAAATTGCAAAGCACATCAACAGTGACAGGTGGAAAAATCTAAGTCATTGATAAACATAGCTGCAGACAAAGTGTCTGTACCATAAAGACTCTGCATGCCATATACTCAAACAGAACTGCACAGTTTAGATCCATTGAAGCTAGTATTTCTGCAGAATTTTATATGCATTAATTCCACAGTTTTCCTGCCTTTTTTTTTTTTCCCTTTTCTCCAAGTTAATTTCCAGTTGAACAAGGTCTATGATCTGACTCAGACTCCAGAGATCTGTGGTCTGTCTTTAGATTTGCTGCTTCAGGTAGCAATCTTTCATTGCTCTTTTCCTCCTTTTACATGAAGGCTCTCATCCATATTATTCAGTTCCAATTTTCCTTTTTACATTGATGTGGTAAGATGTCCTCAACCTTTTTCCTCAGCCCAGATTAGATTTTGACCATAGAATTTATTGATTCTATGAATCATAAGTTAAATAGGTACCATTCATTTTCCTTATCACTAATGGGCAATTTTTTTTGGTTAATTCTTATGATGTCTTTAACCTAGACATATATTACTAGCTCTCATTATTATATTATACATAGCACATGCAACGACATGCAATTTTTAGAATCACAGAATCAGTCAGGGTTGGAAGGGACCACACGGATCATCTAGTTCCAACCCCCCTGCCATGGGCAGGGACACCCCACACTAGATCAGGCTGGACAGAGCCTCATCTAGCCTGGTCTTAAACACCTCCAGGGATGGGGCCTTGACCACCTCCCTGGACAACCCATTCCAGGGTTTCACCACTCTCATGGTGAAGAACTTCTTCCTCACGTCCAGCCTGAATCTCCCCATCCCTAGCTTCATTCCATTCCCCCTAGTCCTATCACTACCTGATATCCTAAGAAGTCCTTCCCCAACCTTCTTATGGCCTTCCAGCATCTGAAGGGGGCCTACAATGAGGTCACCTTGGAGCCTTCTCTTCTCCAGACTGAACAGCCCCAACTCTTTCAGTCTGTCCTCATAGGAGAGGTGCTCCAGCCCTCTGATCATCCTCGTGGCCCTTCTCTGGACACATTCCAGCACATCCATATCCCTCTTGTAATAGAGGCTCCAGAACAGGACACAGTGCTCCAGAACAGGACGCAGTGCTCCAGAACAGGACACAGTGCTCCAGGTGGGGTCTCCCCAGAGATGAGTAGAGGGGGAGATCACCTCCCTTGACCTGCTGGCCACACTCCTCTTGATGGAGCCCAGGATCTGATTGGCTTTCCGGGCTGCAAGTGCACACTGAGAGCGCATGTTGAGCTTCCTGTCCACCAGCATCCCCAAGTCTCTCTCCTCAGGGCTGCTTTCCAGCCAGTCACTGCCCATGTGTGTTATATGTTCCAATAAGGAGTCTTTCTTTGAATACTGCAATAAATTTCTCAAACTTTTTCCTCAGTAAAGGAAAAGAATAAAAATCAGATATTTTACAAGCATGACTGCTGACTTGAATGTCACATATTACTCATCAATAAACACTTTGCCTGGGCTCTATCCTCAATTTTATTTTTAATGAGCTGATCTTAGACTAAAAAGGAAAGTGGAGGAGGATTAAAGTATGTTCTGTCTCTCGGTGTTTAATTCAACGCACCCAAAGAGTCTTAGATAATATCTTTTTATAGCTTCCACTATGGTTGTCTTTATGATGTCAACTATGAAAATATTATCTCTATCACTATGAGTTTTTTTTTTCCTTGAAATTATATGTGTAGATATCAACATAAAACTTTGAGCAATAACCATTCCTTGATACAATTACTGGCCTATTAAAATTATGTAGTTGATTTGTGTAGCTTTTCCTGGTAAACATTTAGACAATTATCTACCAACAGTGCTTTTTAGCACGGTGTAATAATAGATAAATAAAACTAATTTTGCTAAGAAATGCCATTTAGCTGTTAAGGCAGTTTTATGACAACACAGTCTCTTTATGACATAACGAGGACAGGGCTTAAAATATTGACCAAACCATATTCCTGACTAACGCTGGTATAATACTGAACAAGCTGTGGCAAGCAGAATAAGAAAAGCTACGTTTGTATTTCTCATGTTTAAGAATCAAGGAGTTCATTGAATGCTTGTCAAGAGTGCACAAATCTGGCAGCATTCCTCAAGCAGACCAAAAATAAGGACTGGTGAGAGTTCCAGAGAGGCAAAAATGTGTTAAAAGGTTACCTGTAGTCTAAAGGACTCATTTCAGCTCCCTAAACATCCATGTGTAGCACTGCTTGGATGATTTATGGTATCTGAGGCATCCACAAAGTGCCAGAAAAATATGGCACCGAACTTCTGGGAAATGTATAACCTTCTGGAGCACTCTGATGAAGCCAAGGCCATCTTAAATGCTTCTAAGGAAATATTTAGGCAACTGAACCCAGCCCAGAGTTCATATTCTAACCTCTGTCTGATAACTGTCATTACTCTCTGATGTTTGTGGTTTATATTTATGGTCACTGCTTCAAAGTGCTCTCAACCTGATGTCTCAGGTCTCAAACCTTTCATCATCATCAATTTTCTCTTTTTCCAAGGATGTTTCTTCACTAGAATATAATTTGTCTCATTGTTATGTAGAATTTATAGTTAGGTTTAAGGAATTCACTGTCAAGCTTCCCTCATTAGACTGAGCTCTTTTCTATCATCAGGTATCATTTCCATCTAGCAATATGTCAGAAAGGTATGAAAAAAAGACTGACACCTTGTTTCTCAAGTAGGAGCCCATATTGCCTCCTCTTCCTGTCCCTTGTCCCATGCACAGCACATTCCCATTCCTTCAACAAGTGCATTCAAAATGTATTTGGATATTTTTCTGTGACAAAGACTTTCCCACAAATAGAATTGTTATCTGCATCTCTGAAAGTAAAATCTTTATCTATTAATGAAGATAGGAATTCCCAAGAATGACAAAATATTATGGAAAAAAATAACCAGCTGTGTAGAGGTAGAATATAGAATAGAATATAGAATACAGAATAAACCAGGTTGGAAGAGACCTTCAAGATCATCGCGTCCAACCCATCAACCAATCCAACCCACCTAAACAACAAAACCATGGCAACAAGCACCCTGTCAAGTCTCCTCCTGAACACCTCCAATGATGGCGACTCCACCACCTCCCCAGGCAGCCCATTCCAATGGGCAATCACTCTCTCTGTATAGAACTTCTTCCTAACATCCAACCTAAACCTCCCCTGGCACAGCTTGAGACTGTGTCCTCTTGTTCTGGTGCTGGCTGCCTGGGAGAAGAGACCAACATCTGTCTGTCTACAACCTCCCTTCAGGTAGTTGTAGAGAGCAATAAGGTCACCCCTGAGTCTCCTCTTCTCCAGGCTAAGCAATCCCAGCTCCCTCAGTCTCTCCTCATAGGGCTTGTCTTCCAAGCCTCTCACCAGCTTTGCTGCCCTTCTCTGGACTCGTTCCAGCAAGTCAACATCATTCCTAAACTGAGGGGCTCAGAATTGGACACAGTACTGAATAATAGTCCCTAAATTCATGAAAGATTGACTCAGAAAAAAATAAATACATTAAAACCAGAGGAGTTAGTGAATAAGATGTAGCCTTTGGAGGCTAGGAGAGTCATGAACATACATTATAGTAATAGAGATTTAAATTAGTTATGTGGGAGCTAACCTGTTATTGGTAAAAGTAGCTATATATTGCTTAAGAGCTAAAGGATTTTAGAATAGGTTAAGTATCTCAGAGAAGCCTACCTAGGAGATGGATATGGTAGTTCCTTGTGACTTGGTAGTGCTAGGTTAACAGACGGACTTGATATCTTAAAGACTCTTCCAATCAAAATGATTCCATGATTCTATGATGAGATGATACTTTGTATTTCCAAGCTGTACTTATGATCCATATGCCCAGATAAAATAACACTTGTTGTAAGATTCAATTCAAACCAATATTTGGTCTATGCTAGCCCTTCAGCCTACCTATTATTGATAGAGCATTTCAGGAAGGAGGACAGCAGCATAACATGGGAGAGGCTTGAACCTAGTAAGAGAAAAGCAATTGATGTCCCGGTCCTGGAAAACCAACCTCTGCTCTTGACAGTGGAGCATCTTCTCCAACTGGGAATGAATGAGATCAGCTGTGGTTGAACCCTGCTCTGAATCTTTCCACCTACACACACTGGTGTGCAAACTCAAGCACCTATAGATATGCATTATCAATACCCTTCAGAATTGCACTGTCTTTAATTACATTTGGGTAACTTCCACAAGATTCAGAAGAACTACAAAATAAAGATGTATTGGAAGCTTGGAACTTCCACTTTGCAATTCAGAATGATGGTTTTACACAAAGAGCTACTCCACGTCTTTCTCCCCAGACCCAAAGACTGACAGGTGTTCTAGAAGGGTTCCATACTTTCCCAGCTTAAAGTCCATCATTATTCACACTACCTTACATAACTCTTAAGTGAAACTTAGAATCATAGAATCAGTAAGTTTGGAAAAGACCTCAAAGATCATCAAGTCCAACCTGTCACCCAAGACCTCATGACTACTAAACCATGGCACCAAGTGCTACGTCCAATCCCCTCTTGAACTTGTCCAACTTTATTCTGTACCCAGTTCCAAAAAGGAATAATGCAGTTATGAATGCCTGATAACTCCTGGTGTGTTTTGGGTTTTTTGTTGTTGTTTGGGTATTTGTTTGTTTTGCTCTTTAATGTCCTAAACAGAGTAGGCACAGGTCCCTTTAGATTGGCAGCAATAACGTAAAGCGTTCTGTTCTTCCAGCTGAGGAACATTTAGTATTTTGAAGCAGGTATAAGATGATATTCCTCTCTGAAACATCTGAAAAAAAAACTCAAGTTAAACCTCACGCTCAGAGTTAGATTTTCTATATGACAAATTCTATAGTGGAAAAACACATCTTCCCTTCTGCTTTAGCAAGTGGAAAAATGGTAAGTCAATCTCAGATAAATGTCATTCTGACTCATTTCACTTACTGTACACACTCCCTAAGCTCCAAGTTTGTTCCTATTATCTTAGATGAGTTTCTTTCCTAACCCACCTCACTTCTTGAGAAGTTTTCTCTTGGTTAACTTCTTTCTGGTCTTGAGCAATTTTATTTTATTTTAACTAAGTCCTGACTTCTTTTCATCTCTTCTTTAATTTGATCTTTGTCCTAATGGGTTTTCATTTGTTCTGCTACATTTTTGGGTTGCTAGTTTGGCTGGGACTTTTCATTATCTTGTGTTTCACCTTGATAAGGTTGTCATAACCCAGCAACAATACTTCTAAGTTACTTTTCCACTATATCTAAATACTTGTTTATCAATTGAGACAGTCTTACATGATGTGTTGCTTCAAAATTCTCATATTATTGGACTAAAACATGACTCCCTTTCATGTGAATGCAAACAAAGATTCCACTCAAATCCTTATTTTGTATTTACATTTATACATTTCAGTTTGGAAATGATATAAAAAGAGTCCACATTTTTCTGTTCATTAAACTTTTTCTTACTCATTCAATTTATAAGCCCTGGTACTAGGAAAACTTCCTTGCATTTCACCTTGCAGTAATCCTTTCAGTGTTCCTGGTCTTTACTGTTTTGTACAACATACCAAAGCTGCAGCTCACAGATTTTCCTAAATACAGCACAAACACAATGCTGTACTTGGAAACATACTCATTTAGCACAAAATGTAGGCAAATGGCTATGAGATGTACAGTAACAATACTTATCTGTGCTAGTGAGTAGTGCATCAAGAATTTAATTAGCCTAGGTTATTGAAACGATGCCACTGTGTGTAGAATTAGCATTTCAAAACACAATACCATCTGGGAACAGGTAGATCTCAAAAGATACTGAAAATACAAAAGAATAGACAAATCCCATATATGGGACAAAAGCAGCTTTGCTGAACTGAAAAACTATATAGGCTTTTGATAGACCACTAAATGCTCAAATGTGGATTTAATACAAAAAAATAATAAACCAATTCCTGTTCATCATCTCTAGAGAAACACAGTGCTGAACACTGGCAAGTTTTCATGAAAGATTTAAGACAGCTTCTTCTGTCTATCTGGACTCTGCTTAATTAACACAATCATTCTAATTCAGTAGAGAGCTGATTTAAATGGGAATTACATCCTCGGTGTCATATGCTGCAAACAAATGATACCCATTTCAATTTGATTAGTGACATGCAATAAAGTGCTACCCTGCTTTACTTTTTACACTCCTTGTAATTATCACACTTGTGAGACACTTCAGCATGCTACATTTAATGGGACACACCTTCAGAAGAGAATCCATTCTCACATGACTCAAGAACGTTACAAAAAGGCACCTCACACTCGTGTACCTTGATTTTGCTTAATGCCTCAGAAGCACTTGCAACACTTCAAAGAGACCATTTGTTATCATCACCAGTGCACCACGAGATCCTATATTAAAGTTTTTATCAGTTTACTGAAACAGCTTGAACACAGGTTCCCAATTATTTTTCAGTTCTTCACTTTAGTGAACACGGTCTCACTCGGTCTACAAAACAGGACAGGGAGAGCTTGAAAAAGAACCCCTTGTGAACAAATGAGGCATTTAAAATGTCCATTCAGAGCCCACAGCAATGCAAACTGATGAAGTTTTCTGGTACAGCCAATGAATAGCTGCTGCTTCAACCTTTCATTTCAGACTAATGCTTTCATAACCACAAGAAGAAATCTAAACACGTTCCGCTTTCTTCTGTGGGATCTTTCTTTCACAGTGTGTAGGACTCAAGAAAATTTTAGCCATAATCAATCAGTGTAATGGCTGGCTTGAGAGGGAGAGTAAGGTCTTTAACAGAGATGAAACGTAGAAGATGATGATTGATTTTTGGAGTGATGGAAAAAGCTGTATTATATCAATTCACCGCCAGACAGCGTTAAAGGATGCAACACCATCAACACACACAGGATACCATCCTTTGAATTACAAAGCTCTGTTCACTCTGTGCAAAACACCAGAGTGACTCCATTTTCACAACTGCTCACACTTTTGCGTTGCTTTTCTTAGGGCTTGTGTTTATGTGCCAATGTAGGGTAGCAGGGTAGAAAAAGTGCTAATGATGTTATTACATCAAAATTCTTAAAGCATCTAATTCAACAACTTAATTAGACTGGTGGGTGTCTGGGGAGGAAGTATCTTTTCCCAAGTCTAAATGAGGCTGCATACCTTTTTTTGGGAAGGACATGGACCTATTGGAGTGGGTCCAGAGGAAGGCCACAAATCAGAGGACTGGTGCACCTCTCCTACTAAGACAGGCTGGGGTTGTTCAGCCTGGAGAAGAGGGAGCTCTGGAGAGACCAAATAGCAGTCACCTGGTGCCTGAAGAGGGGTGCAAGAAAGCTGGAGAGGGACTGCTGACAAGGTCTTGTAGCTATAGGACAAGGGGAAATTGTTTTAAACTAGAGTAAATCAAAGAATTTCTGACTCAGTGGTAGCCTATACAGAAACAGCATTTCCTTTGTGATTATAGGAGGCAGAATAGAAACCAAACATTTTAAAGAAATAAAAGAATCATTGTTAGTAATAAAGGGCATTGCATTATGGGTTTGCATTATGAAATACTTCCAAATCACGGAATCATAGAATTGCAGAATCATTTTGGTTGGAAGACACCTTTAAGATCATACAGTTCAGCCATTAACTCTTCACTGCCAGGCTCCTCAGCACCACATCTACATGTCTTTTATTACCTTCAGGGGTGAGGATTCCACCATTTCCCTGGGCAGCCTGTTCCAGTGCCTGACCACCCTTTTGACAAATATCCAAATTAAATCTCCATTGGCACAAGGCAGGCTGTTTTCCCTTGGCTCATCACTTGCTATTTGGGAGATGAGAGTGACACCCACCTTGCCACAATCTCCTTTCAGGCAGTTGTAGAGAATGAGGAGGTCTTCCCTGAGACTCCTTTTCCTCCAAGCTAAACAACCCTAGTTCCATCACCAAGTCCTCATAACATTTGTTCTCTAGACCCTTCAAGAACTTCACTGCCCTTCTTTGGAGAGTAGTACTTCTCACCTTGAGGTTTCACTACTAAATAACAGATCAGACTGTGAACTAACTGCTAAAAATTCACACAGTAACTCTTTTCAATGGGATACTCAGACTCAGAAAGCAGAAGCATGCTCCCAATAAGCTGAAAACAAATTGAATAGAGATGTCAGTACAATAGAGGAGATAAAGAACATTTTTATCCCCTTGCAGACTTAGCAGGAAAAAAGCTTTCTCATCAAGCTAAATAGAAGACGACTGTGTGCAAAATGAAACAAAGGTATGCAAGATGCTTTAGCAATTTCTAGACTGAAATCTTAGGCACTGAAGAATTTAGGTGGCAAATTTTCTATTCCCTTTTCTGTGGCACCTTGTAAACCCCTTTCAAATAGCTTGAGAATAGCAGCTTCTGGAGGCAGTCTGTTCAGAGAAGATACCAAACCCATAGGGATATCCAAAAGAATTTTTCAAAAATCTGTCCCCAGATCATTTCTGCTGTTGGTTCAGCTACACCAGACAAAGCATGCTTGTGTTTTTTAAAAGAAGTTTGGCTTTTAAGATAAGAAAACCCTCTGTGATGCTGCAGCAAAAGAAGAAAGAAGGATTTCATGCAATATTATCGCTCACCATTCCTCTCTAGACTGAAATGCCCTCTGATATCTTGGAATATAAAATTAAGTGAACATGTAGCTCCCTCTTGCCATTGCTGAGAGTAAAGTAGTTCAGAAGCTTGCACAAGATTTGTCAAAAGAGTTGGTTACATTGACTTCTAAAAGGTCAAGATAAAAAAAAATTACAAGTCCTCTCAAAAAGGGTTTCTCTCCTCCCTCAGAACAATTATATAGAATAGAATAGAATAGAATAGAATAGAATAGAATAGAATAGAATAGAATAGAATAGAATAGAATAGAATAGAATAAACAAGGTTGGAAGAGATCTTCGAGATTCTCGCGTCCAACCTATCAACCAACACCACCTAATCAACTAACCCATGAAACCAAGCACCCTGTCAAGTCTCCACCTAAACACCTCCAATGATGGTGACTCCACCACCTCCCAGGCAGCCCATTCCAACAGGCAATCACTCTCTCTGTATAGAATTTCTTCCTAACCTCCAGCCTAAACCTCCCCTGGTGCAGCCTGAGACTGTGTCCTCTTGTTCTGGTGCTGGTTGCCTGGGAGAAGAGACCAACCTCTGCCTGTCTACAACCTCCCTTCAGGTAGTTGTAGAGAGCAATAAGGTCTCCCCTGAGCCTCCTCTTCTCCAGGCTAAGCAACTGCAGCTCCCTCAGTCTCTCCTCATAGGGCTCATGTTCCAAACCCCTGCCCAGCTTTGTTGCCCTTCTCTGGACATGTTCCAGCAAGTCAACCTCCTTCTTAAACTGAGGGGCCCAGAACTGGACACAGTACTCAGGGAGTGGCCTAACCAGTGCAGTGATTGGAAAACATTAAAATGAGAACTTTGCTCTGGAGTATGACAGGAACATTAAAATATGTGGGAAGATAACTAAAATTAGACAAAATCTTAATCTACAAATTATCTTGAAGGTCTCTTCCAACCTGGTCTGGTCTATTCTATTCTATTCTATTCTTTCTATTCTATTCTATATATTTTTACACACAATTAAAAAAAAAAGTTCTATGAATGATCCACATTTTACATTCAGTCAAAACCTCTTGTTTGAGGCCATCTACATGGTGTCTTTTGGAACTTAAACCCAAGTCAGTCCAAATTCATTTCACTTTTTGCCAGATGAATACCAGTACCATGCAATTTTGTTATCTGAGAAACCCATTCACAAAACCAAAGAGATGAGCCCTGAACGAAATGAATGTTGGAAGGATACAGTGCCTATGACACAGATATTTTTGTATAAATGAGGTTTGGAGAATAAAAGTCCTGCTGAATTTTGGAATCAAATGCTAGAAAAAAAAAAATCACCTAAAAAGCATGAGAAGATTCTCTTTTGCTTTTCTGATTGGCATTGAGCTTAGTCTGTTCACCTTTCCTGGTGGTTTGTCACTTCCACTCTGGTTTTAAGGGCTTCATCTGAATAATGGCCTTGCCGGTGTTAGGTTTATGTTGGACTCAATCATGAAGGTCTTTTCCAACATAAATAATTCTATGATCCTATATCTCTTTGACTACATTAAAAAACATTTGGGCTGTCATTCTCCCAGGGAACGAGCAGTCTGATTTTATCTGGCAAACATTCCCGGGTGCTTGGAAAAGGCAAAGCAGAAGAAACATGTCAAACATGACCAAATCCTATTGATCCTACTTTAATCTAAAACACATATAATGAAATACATATAATGAAATCTTTAGTCTAAAATACATATAATGAAAGCCATGGCTGCTGTTTTCAGTGACTTCCAGTAAATGCAAAAATAAATCCGCATGAAAATTGAGGTAGGCCTAACTGATATAAAAGTTATTGCAGTCACCATTATGCTTTCTCTAAGCCATACCATGGACCAGTAAACCAAAATACACTGAAGTATTTATTTTTGGAGTTTCATATGGTTTTGTCTGCGCTCTAGAACTATTTTGAACAGTAGTCAAAATATAGCAAGTGTTGGAAATTAATACACTGGGTGGAAGGGCCCTGCCAAGTAGAATTTTGATTGATTTTCTCACAGTTACAGCCCTCCCTGCATAACAGTGTCACAAACTCCCACTGCTCTGGCAGAAGGACACACAACACTTTTTAATGTTTCTTAAAAGGCTTGCAAGACAGAGGTTTATTTAGTAGCCCTCATTCAGACTAATAATCATAGACTACCAGGTTGGGAAAGACCTCAAGGATCATATGATCCAACCTTCCTTGGAAAAATATTGTCCAGGCAAGATGGCCTAGCACCCTGTCCTGTTGAATCTTAAAGAGTGCTTGTGAAATTAGGTTTTTTCCCTAGATTTAGATTTTTTTTCTGAATACCATTGAATGAATAACTTTTAAAGCACCTGACTCTAGGGAAGGGGAAAACAGGATTGTGTTTCTTGTAAGTATCCTACAGAAAACATACAATGTGGCTCCAGAATGCAGTATTTTCTCATTAATATGTTCAAGATAAAGAAAACAGTCACATTTTCAGCTGTTGCAAAATAGGAGTTATTGTAAGACTTAGCTGCCTGCGTTCATGGGTGACTGAGTTTCACAATATAGGACCATTTATATTATGCAGCCTAAATCTGGGAAAATCATCAAAATTAATGTCCATTGACTGAATGTTTGGTTCACAATTCTCAATTTTCCAATTCAATGAATTCAATAGCCTAGTGTTTCAACTAGAGTAGTAAATTGGATCTGTAAATGATATCTCTGGCTGAACATACGACTGATCACACCTTTTTAATGCCCTTTTCCCTTTTGGTAAAAGTATCTTATTGGAAATAATCTTCAAGTTTTCAATGGAGTCAATACTTGGACACTTGAACGTGTCCAGAGAAGGGCAACAAGGCTGGTGGGAGGCCTTGAACACAGCCCTGTGAGGAGAGGCTGAGGGAGCTGGGATTGTTTAGCCTGGAGAAGAGGAGGCTCAGGGGCAACCTCATTGCCCTCTACAACTACCTGAAGGGTGGTTGTAGCCAGGAAGGGGTTGGCCTCTTCTCCCAGGCAACCAGCACCAGAACAAGGGGACACAGTCTCAAGCTGCGCCAGGGGAGGTTTAGACTCAAGGTGAGGAAGAAGTTCTTCACCGAGCGAGTCGTTCGTCATTGGAACGGGTTGCCCAGGGAGGTGGTGGAGTCATCGACCCTGGAGGCGTTCAAGAGGAGATTGGACTTGGCACTTGGTGCCATGGTCTAGTCATGGGGTCTGTGTTGATAGGTTGGACTCGATGATCCTCGAGGTCCTTTCCAACCTAAGTGATACTGTGATACTTCCAAGGATGACTGCATGAGAATATAGAAATGTGTAGCTCTTCAAAGAACTGCTGAAAAATGGGTGTCTAAATTTAAATGTAGAAGCTTTCAGGAGTTCTCAGTAATTGCACCTATAAAGTGAAGCACCATTAAACCATGATCTAGCATTTATCTTGTGATTCTAGCAAATATGGAGCACTCCTTGTTTAGCAAAATAAGATACTGTAAAGGTAAGTAGAATTAAATTGTCATAACGACAAATACAACTCTAAAAACCCACTTCATAATGGAGGCTGGCTGGCGGCCAGTGAGTAGTGGAGTCCCCCAGGGATCAGTGCTGGGCCCTGTGCTCGTTAACATCTTTACTGATGATCTGGATGAGGGCATTGAGTCCATCATCAGTAAATTTGCTGACGACACCAAGCTGGGGGCAGGAGTTGATCTGCTGGAGGGTAGAGAGGCTCTGCAGAGGGACCTTGACAGGCTGGACAGATGGGCAGAATCCAACGGCATGAGATTGAACACATCCAAGTGCCGGGTTCTGCACATTGGCCACAACAACCCCATGCAGTGCTACAGGCTGGGGTCAGAGTGGCTGGAGAGCAGCCAGGCAGAGAGGGACCTGGGGGTGCTGGTCGATGGTAGGCTGAACATGAGCCTGCAGTGTGCCCAGGCAGCCAAGAGGGCCAATGGCATCCTGGCCTGCATTAAGAACAGTGTGGCCAGCAGGAGCAGGGAGGTCATTCTGCCCCTGTACACTGCACTGGTTAGGCCACACCTTGAGTACTGTGTCCAGTTCTGGGCCCCTCAGCTTAGGAAGGATGTTGACTTGCTGGAACGAGTCCAGAGAAGAGCAACAAAGTTGGTGAGGGGTTTGGAACACAAGCCCTATGAGGAGAGGCTGAGGGAGCTGGGGCTGCTTAGCCTGGAGAGGAGGAGACTCAGGGGTGACCTTATTGCTCTCTACAACTACCTGAAGGGAGGTTGTAGACAGGCAGAGGTTGGTCTCTTCTCCCAGGCAGCCAGTACCAGAACAAGAGTACACAGTCTCAGGCTGTGCCAGGGGAGGTTCAGGTTGGATGTTAGGAAGAAGTTCTATACAGAAAGAGTGATTGCCCATTGGAATGGGTTGCCTGGGGAGGTGGTGGAGTCGCCGTCATTGAAGGTGTTCAGAAGGAGACTTGATGAGGTGCTTGGTGCCATGGGTTAGCTGTTTGGGTGGGTTGGATTGGTTGATGGGTTGGACACGATGATCTTGAAGGTCTCTTCCAACCTGGTTTGGTTTATTCTAATATTCTAAAGGTTTATTCTAATAGGTTTTTAGTATTTTAAAACATGTGACACCTATTGAAACATCCTCACAGTTTATTATACATTGAGGTTGCCTCACTCCATCTAAACGAAAATGTCATTGCATTTTCATGTCTCACCTCACTAGAAGTCTTGGCAGTGTTTCATAATAACCATTTGAACAGATGAAACAATCTCTCAGGTAAAATAGTTAAAGAAAGTTATACTTTGCTAATTAAAGAATATTTTTATATGCAATGTTACTTCTGTAATGATAGTGTCAGCATCAGAATTGTACACAAAAAAATGATACATCTCTAAGCCTCCAAGGACCCTTTCCAAAGCTGATTCTACATTAGGTTCCCCAGACAGACTCTCTAAATCTCTCACTAGGGTAGCTTTGTAAAATAATAACCTTTCCAGCTATATTTCTTCCTGATTTTCCTTCCTTCCTTCCTCCTGATCAAGCAGGTTTTTGTTTGTTTGTTTAAAGGAAATGTCTTTATTTCCCAAATAACACCCTTCAAAGGGATCAACATGTGACAAAACAAAGTTTGCTTTTTCAACCTGCCTGAGAGAGCCTGGAGAGGAGGAGACTCAGGGGTGACCTTATTGCTCTCTACAACTACCTGAAGGGGGGTTGTAAACAGGCAGAGGTTGGTCTCTTCTCCCAGGCAGCCAGCACCAGAACAAGAGGACACAGTCTCAGGCTGCACCAGGGGAAGTTCAGGCTGGAGGTCAGGAGGAAGTTTTACACAGAGAGAGTGACTGCCCATTGGAATGGACTGCCCGGGGAGGTGGTGGAGTCGCCGCCACTGGAGGTGTTCAGGAGGAGACTTGACAGGGTGCTTGGTTGCATGGGTTAGTTGATTAGGTGGTGTTGGGTGATAGGTTGGACGCGATGATCTTGAAGGTCTCTTCCAACCTGGTCTGGTCTGGTCTATTCTATTCTATTCTAATTTTTCACTTATGGAAAAGAGAGCACGAGACTGCACCAGTGACAACACGAGTAATGGGAGAGCCCCAAGTATCACAAGGGTCTATAGTAGAAGGCAGAGGAAGTGACCTGTATCTATGACACTTTGATCTAGGGTTAAAAAAACTTAGAAAGGACAAAATCTGCAAACTTCAAGCTCCAAAGTCTTGCCCTGACTGCTTCAATCTAACAGCTCAGTCTCTAGTGCCACCTGCTGATAAAAGCTCCCATTGCAACGCTCACCCCGCCCCAAAAAGTTCCTCCAGAGGGGAGTTTCTCTGAGGTTCCTGCCTGTAGTACTCGTAATCAGAAGTTTCTTGTTGAGATTATAAATATTATTAATTGCACGTACTTTAAAGCTGCTTGTCTGCATGCCATCATACAGTAAAGCTTGTGTTCCAAACCCCTCACCAATTTTGTTGCCCTTCTCTGGACACGTTCCAGCAAGTCAAGTAAGCCACATAATGCAACAGAATCAAGACAAAACAGATACCTGGAACATGCTTCAAGGGTATTTCTTAATGATCTCATCGTGAAAGAATCTCATAATCCTTTAAAAGTTCATTTTAAATAACAATGGCATTTTTGACGTGGCACTTGGTGCCATGGTCTAGTCCTGAGATGTGTGTTGATAGGTTGGACTCGATGATCCTCGAGGTCTCGTCCAACCTTAGTTATACTGTGTGATACTGTGTGTGTGATTTTTCACGGTTTCATTTTGTGTACAGCACCACATTAAATTAAAAAAAAATAGTTAAACAAGAGGAAACAAAAGGACAGGGAAGTTTTCAATCCCTCTACCAAAAATATTTTTTTCTCTTTTGTTTCGTTTTTGCAACGTTACAAAGCAGCAAAGCCTCCATCCTTCTCTCATCAGTTCCACAACCAATAGACTAATTACCTGTTACTGTTTGGAATGTGTTCACAGAAGGGCAGTAAGGCTTGTGAGGGGTTTGGAGCACAAGCCCTGTGAGGAGAGGCTGAGGAAGCTGGGGTTGTTTACCCTAGAGAATAGGAGGCACATGGGAGGCCTTATTGCTGTCTACAACTACCTGAAGGGAGGTTGTAGCCGGGGGGAGGTTGGTCTCTTCTCCCAGATAAGCACCAACAGAACAAGAGGACACAATCTCAAGCTATGCCAGGGGAGATTTAGGCTGGAGGTTAAGAAGAAATTCTTCACAGAAAAAGTGATTGGCCATTGGAATGGGCTGCCCAGGGAGGTGACGGAGTCACCATCCCTGGAGGTGTTTAGGAATAGACTGGATGGGGTGCTTGGTGCCATGGTTTAGTTGATTAGATAATGCTGGATGATAGGTTGGACTCAATGATCTCAAAGGTCATTTCCAACCTGGTCTATTCCATTCTATCCTATCCTATCCTAGCCTATGAATCAAAGGGACTCTGACTGCTGAAGTGCAAACATATTTTGGGCAAAATATTACAGAATTTGTAGCTTCAAGGAATCTGCTGTTACTTGCTCAGAAGTTTTATTTTAACAAGTGATGCAATTTATTTGAAAGTTTAGTATCTGCCATGAGCAATAATGTCAGTAAAATAAATATCATCCTATAATAAAGCCAACATATTTCTCTGCTTACTCATGAGAATGGCAGCGTGGCCATAACAGGAGGAATTAGAGTCTTTACTTGTGTTTCCTCTGATCCTGTTTCCACCGTGTTCCATCCCTTCCCCTTTCATTTTACTAAGAGACTTCTCTCCGCAGAAAAGTGAAGAAACTTTGCCATCTTGTGGTCAAAGGTAGCTATTAAGTTAGCAAACAAAAATATGAAACAGGCTGCAAATACTGTGGGGAGCTGCAGCTTCAGTGAATTTAAGGGAAAAGCACAAGAGAACAAAATTTTAAGTATGAAAAAAAGTGTCATACACTTTTACTAGTGCTGCAGACAGAGCAGTAGTAGAAGTGACTCAGAACAAGAAAGAATGAACAAGAGGAAGCTCTAATTTACTTATTTTTATTCATCTGGCAAAGTCTGTAACTGCTGGAAGAAAACCTTGTGGCTGCTATGGGTCAAAGTAGTTGTGTTTCATATTGCTCCAGACCCCAAATGCGAAATGTTTGAGTTACAGGTCTCAAAATAAACACAGAAGACAAAGCAGATTTGACTTCCAGGTGCTTCTCACAAGGTGTGGACAAGCTGCAGTGGACACCTCCCTGCCTGAAGGCAGATCCCCAAGGAGAGAAAATCTCCAGGCGGTACACACTTGACAAAAGAGCTCCTCTGTCAGCCTTTTCACTTGTCACTCTGGACAGATAAAAAGGTCATAGCTATGCTCTGATGATTTGTGGCTGCTGAACAAGTCCACAGTTAAAATGGTTTTTCTAATTTATGCAAGCAGCCAGCCTTATTCTCCCCTGGCCACCTGAGCAGACCTCCCACAAGACAAGACATACAAATTCAGCTTCATTTGGTTTATACAAAGGTTTGACTGACTGGGGAAATGTGAAATCTTTCTCTGGAAGCACACTTTGTCTCCACTGCTACTACCTTGTAATTTTGATCCCTAAGTCTAGCAACAAATTCAGTGAGGTGTTTTTTGCATACCAAGCCATGCAGTTCATGATACCATTCTGCTAAGGAAGAAAAGTCGCCAAATAAACCCCAAATATGCTATTATTTTTGTACATTTCACATGACAAGTTTTCATCTAAGCCCCCAGAGTAATGATGTTTCTGGATGTTGAAAACCTCTTAACAATACACAGAGGGTACTTGAAAATTAAACCCATTCAGGATTTTCTCTTTTAGGAACATCCCATGTCTGTACAATGAAATGCTTATATTCCAAGTCAAGGTGGTTGCATCCAGAGCACCTGTTAAAATGGTCCTTAGCTCAAGCTTGCCAAAGTATCTTGGTCTTCCCAAAAGGAGCTTAGACAAAGTAGCTTTGGTCCCAAAGGCCTGGCTGTTGTCAGGTAAGTGATGGTTTGCTCAAGCCCAAATCCTCACAGTGACCATTTCATAGTTTCATAGTTTCATACAGGGTTGGAAGGGACCACAAGGACCATCTAGTTCCAACCCCCCTGCCACGGGCAGGGACACCCCACACTAGATCAGGCTGGACAGAGCCTCATCCAGCCTGGCCTAACAACTGACACTGTAGACAGTTGTGGTCCTGAGCCTGAGGAACATTCCCTGGCTCATTTTAATGACTATTAAGTGTAGCTGAACATTTTCCCTCCTAAACTATGGCAGTTAGATTTTGCTCTGAATCCTGAAAGTAACCACTGAATTAGGAATGATTGGTATTCATAAAATAGGCATTGTGCTCATCAATTGTAATGAACCTCCTGCCTCAGCAAAATAAATTTCCACTTCAATCTCTGCTATCTGCTTGAAGAAAAGAATCAGGGCTAAGGAAATTCTGAATGAGGATAACAAGTGTATAGGCAGTATGACTCAAATGGTACTGGGAAAGGTTTTCTTTAGCACTACAGCTAAAATTAGGACACGAAAGCCTAAAGATGGAGCACTGTATTTGAGCTCTGCTGAGATGAATTAAGAAAAAAAAATAAATTAAACCTGCATCTTTGTTAAAAATAGAGAACTACATTCTCAGCAAAAGAAAATGCACATTGCCAGTAAAACCTTCCAATGCTTCACAAGGAGAATGAGATCCCTCGTAGCCTATGTGGGGGCAATGGTACATAGGGCAAGGCAACTGATTTATTTCTAGGAAGTTTGCATGATTCATGAAATTTCTACTAGAAAATTAAGAGAGCAGGATTGAAACTGAAGCAGAGACAATTTCTTTGCAATCAAAGGCAACAATCACTATAATGAAGCAAGTAACATATAGGGATGGAACGGGTTATCTTTGAATTGAGGATTTAATGTCTATCCTAGTAATTAGCTTCTTTGCATGAATATTAAGAATTAGATACTCTGAACCCAGGCAGCAATATATGAGCCTCAAAAGCTGCTCCAGCTGTATCTCACTGGTGACATATCTGAAGAATTAATTTGAAAGCTGTGAAGATTCATTCTAAAGAAAAAAAAATATTTTAACAATTGTACATAAAATATAAATACATTTTTTTATGACTCATTTTTAAACACTGCTGGCTGCAAAAGGAGAACAGGCTGAAGGGTACAGAATCTCTACCACAGGTATCCCTGTGGTCTTGGCTACAAAGAATTTCATCACAGAAAGTATTGAGCAAGATGATTGCAGGTTCTACCAGGCTACCACTTTGGCCTGACTGGAGCAGGGGTGGGTGATAGAATAGAAAAGAACAGGGTATGACTCAGACAGTGTGAATCTCTCCTCTACCTTACCTACCTGGAGGCACAGGAATTCTAAGGAGCACCAAGCATGTACTGAATTTAATTTATTGTGTCCAAAGGGAACAGCTCAGCACTCATTTATCACTGAAACTAAAGGATTTACAGCAGTCTGTCTCAGAAGGACGGATGCAAAATTTCAGTTCAGGGCATGTGTTATAACAAGATCTTAACCCTAGGCAAGCTTAGACCTTCACGTTTTCATCTGAAAAAATACTAACTGTAGGACAGAAATTTGTCCTGATGCATTCCTTCAAGTTTGTTGATTTGGATGATTAGGATCACCATGGAATTATAAACAAGCTATGGAGCTTGCCTAGACTATGGTCCAAACGTACACAGAGCCTAGCCTAAGGGTGTCTTTTGATTACAAACCTATACACAATTACTCTTGACTAGGAGTTTCTTCTAACCTCAAGAATCTCAGGATTTTAAGAAACTTGTGTTCAAACACCAGTTTCAGTAGTTAAAAACAATCACAACATGAATAACAGGCAGGAAGTTTTGTTTGCTACTAAGAGAAAGCATCTCCTACAATAAATGGATTTTATGAAAGCTCAGAAAGTTTTTCTGACTACTACACAGGACACAGTTGCTTGAGCACAGGGCAAATAAAAGCTGACTATAAATTATCATATGGATTGCTTATTATTAAACATATATAGCTAAATTGTTTAAGACTTCTTCTATAGTATACACTGCAGAATACTACAGAACCTTAAGAAGTCTTTGCAGCCCACTATCTTGAAATTTAAGCAAAACAAGACTAATAAAAACTTGGTTTAGTTAAGCCTGTATGTGTTCTTACTATAAATGTAATGTCATAGAATCATAGAATCAATAAGGTTGGAAAAGACCTCAGAGATCATCAAGTCCAACCTGTCACTCAACACCTCATGACTAATTCATGGCTACAAGTGGCATGTCCAATCCCCTCTTGAACACCTCCAGGGATGGTGACTCCACCACCTCCCTGGGCAGGACATCCCAATGGCCAACAACTCTTTCTGTGAAGAACTTTCTCCTCACCTCAAGCCTAAACTTCCCCTGGTGCAGCATGAGATTGTGTCTTCTTGTTCTGGTGCTGTTGTTAAGACTGTTGAACATTGAGGAGTCAATTGGGTGATATACAGTGAAGCAATCTAAAATACAATAGCTAGAATGAATAAGTGGAGTAGTTAATTTCCATTCACCTGTTTCTTCAAAGCAACTATAACTACTCTAATTTTGTTAATATTTGGGTTTGTTCAGCCTGGAGAGGTGAAGGCTCCAGGGAGACCTTGTGCTAGCCTGCAGGAAAGATGGGGAGGGACTTTTTATGAGGAAGTGTAGCGATAGGACAAAGGATAATGCCTATAAGCTGAAAGAGGTTAGATTTAGATTAGATATTAAGAAGAAATTCTTCATTGTAAGGGTGGTGAGACACTAGAATAGGATTCCCAGAGAAGCTGTGGATGCTCCATGCCTGGAAGTGTTCAAGGCCAGCTTAGGTGGGGCTTTGAGAAGCCTGATCTAGAAGAAAGTGTCCCTACTCATGGCAGGGGGTTTGGAAGATGATAATTTTTATGGTCCCTTCCAACTAATACCATTCTGTGATGTCTATATACACTTCTTCTGCTCTTCTGCACCTAGACTGTCTTCAAGTCCCTTCCTGCAATGCTGCAGGGTGAATCCCTCCTACAGCCATGAACATTTTCTACTACACCGCACAAAGGTAGACACACAGAACTGCAAACTCCTGTACAAAAGAATCACATTTGTGGCTGGCAGGAGAGTAAAACTTCATGCTAGAAAGTGATTCAGCTGCCAGACAGCCAATCAACAGGACTGTTGTAATGCTTCTGAGAGTTACGAGATGTTTTGTTCTGTGTAAACAAACAGCTCTATCTCAGCAAGGGTAATGAAATAACCATTAATAAATGCTAAAAGATTTCAGTTTTAAGGCACCATGAGCGAGGTACTTTCCTCTAGGTGTTTATGGCAGTCAAACCACGATGCTGATGTGCTTCCCAAGGAAACGTCCTGAGCTGCGAAGCCTCCACTCCTCTGAAGGAGGTAAAACTTCAGAGCAAAAGAAAACCCTAGATTGCTTTAGCATGTTTTGAAGGATGGAGTCAGGCAAACATGGGTGGGCAAATAATGCCCAAGTTAGAAATTCTGCTGAGCTGGAGAAATTAAGCAATCTGTTCCACTTCGTATGGGATATCCTATGTATATTTTACATATAATTGTCAATGAACCTGAGGGAAAAAATGGAAAGAAAACTTAGCATTGCTGCTGGGGAGTTATCACTGTGCCTTAACAAGTCTGTTACATTCAGAGCAGTGCAGGAAAAGATTGTAAATTAAGAGGATCCCCAGTAACTGATGACTGGACAGGCTTGTCAGCAGTGCATAAAAGGACTCCAATTAGGAGTGGGGGGAAAAAACAAGAAGGAAAAAAGCATCAATCTTTCACTCCTCCTGGCTTTTTAAATGTCACCATTAAGACCTCATACATGCCATGACTGGAGTTTACTACCAGAATTCACCCTGCCACAGAAAAAGTGCTCCCAAACGTCAAGTATTTTTCTGCAAAGGAGTTGTCTGGCTCATCTTACTGCAAAGGGCTAACTAATAACACTCAGCTGACTTTTCAGAGAGCTTGGAACAATGGCTCTGATAGGGGCTAATTGCCTTGATCACCACACTCAGGGCTCTTTGAACCTTCTGCTCTACAAGTTAATTATTTTCCAGTGTAAGAAAAAGACAGAATTCAGTGTGGAGAGAGTTCATCCCACCATGGCTAGATGCCAACCATCTGTTCTGCTGTCCTACTTCACCCTCTTATTTCCTCATTTTTTTTTCCTTCTTTTTTTCCTTCACAAAACGTGCTGTTTCAATTTATTTCCTTTGTTACTTTTCACCATTTCATTGAAAAGCAGGGGTTTAAAAAGAGTAGGGACAAATACATAGTTTATAAAGAAGGCATAAGTAGATCTAGAAATTCAGATTTGGCTACTACACAGATCAGGGCATAGAGAAGCTGCAAGAATGGAGCTGGATGAGATACTGAATCACTGCAGGTCACAGAATAGTTTGGGTTGGAAGGGAACTTAAAGGTTATCTAGTTTCAACCTCCCTGCCATGGGCAGGGACACCTTCTGCTAGATGGATGCCTCCATGCCCTATGCAAGTTAGCTTTGAATACCTTCAGGAATAGGGCATCTTTGGACAACCTATTCCAGTCTCTCATGACCCTCACAGTGAAGAATTCCTTCCTGATATCTAATTTAAATCTACCATCTTTCAGTTTGCAGTCATTACCCCTTGTTCTATCACTACAATCTCCGATAAAGTTTCCCCTCCCTGTCTTTCCAGCAGGCCGTCTTTAAGTACTGGAAGGTCTCCCTGGAACTCTCTCTTCTCCAGCTGAACAACCTCAACCCTTTCAGTCTGCCCTGCTCCAGCCCCTTGAACATCCTCGTGGTCCTCCTCTGGATGCAACTGAGCAGATTCATGCCTGCCTTTGTGCAGAAGGCTCCAGAGCTGAAGACACATGACTAATACCAACCTTCTGCTTCCACATCACTCTCAACATAGGGAAAGAACATGTCACTTAAAGGTAAACAATCCTGGCCTATGGCAGTAATACTGCACTGATATTTGAAAGTTGCATCTAAGGCAGAATTTGAGGTGCTTTTTCCTTGTTTAGCCTCCATATTCCCCACGTGGCGACTGGGCTTGTGACTCCCTATCTGATGAGCCAGGCTATTCGTTTTAAAGGAATCTAACCTGGGAATTCATTTATCACAAATTTACTTTTACAATCTCACTTTCAGATACGCTTGTAATAATAGATCATCCACAGATCCCTTCATAGATCTGGGCTTAACCCCTGAAGTGCTCAGTGCTAGGTAATATACGAGAACATGTAATTGAAGGTTCTATCAGATGGTGGCAGCAAAGGACCTTCCAATGTCTGGACTGTTACCATCCAGCACACTTCCTGCTCATCCTGTGTTTTGGTTTCAAGTACCACCTATGATTAGGACACTAAACATGACACTACATTTGTTTCAGCAAGAGGAAAAATAGCGAGCACATGGTTTATTGCTTGTTTCTCAGGCACAACGGAAACCCAAACAACCCTGTTGAAATTGGATGTAACTCTCAGTTAGCACAGCCAAAAGAGAAGAATAAACCAAATGGGTAAATAAAAGCAAACAAAACATACAAGTCAATAAAAGAACAATAAAATAAGTCTGTAATCCTCCACAAAATGAGAAATTCCTTGGAGATTTATGTCTAGGTTTTAGAAGACATTCTAACACAGCCCAACATACTAAGTATTATTTTCATAACTAGCACTGTTCTCAGCATCACTGGCACAAACAACTAGACTGACAGAACAGGCAGGTCTCTTTTTGTGCACTTTCTGAGCCTCAGCTGCAAGTAAAAGTGAAATCTGAATCTAGAATTTGTAGGGTATAAAGAATTTAATTATTTGTAGATGAAATTTCATCATTTATGAGCCTGAAGATGGATGTCCCTGTTCAGTACTATTGCTCTGCTTTATTCTACAGCTCCATTAGCATGACTGTGGGCAAAGAGTTAACAACAAGGTCAGATATTGCCTAGAAGAGACTTGAAAATGGAGAAAATAATATAATACTAAAAAAAGATTAGTATTAAATTACAGCTGAAAAATTCATGGAGAGCAAAAATAAAAAGGAAAAATCTAGTAGCTAGCCTGAAAACTGAACACAGTTCATACTATATTGCACTAACTTACACCAAACAAGTGCTGACTGTTCCTTTCCAGTTACCACCCAGATCACTGGTTTACCATTAGCTCAGTTTAGTTGAATCTCTATTGAGTGCAAGCTTGAAGCTTAGATTGAAGCTTCAGGAAAAAAACCTCTGATTCTGCAGATAGCTTTCCTGTGGATGAATATGTGTGCTGGCACAGAGCTTTAAAGACTTCAGGGGGATTGTGAAAGATACCCATGGGTCAAGCAGAGAAACAAAATGATTGAGACAGCACATCCTAATCAATCAAGAAATTGTGTATATCTTTTCCCAATGGCACCATCTGTTAACCAGCACTTAACAAATTCCACTCAGTTGTCAATAAAAGGTCAAAAGACATCATCACCTCCATAGGCTGAACTCATTGAATCCATTAGGGGTTGCTTACATCCCTCTGTCTGCTAATTTTTCATCCCAAGCACAAACACTAACAGCCTCTCATGCTCTGCATTTTAAAGATGCTCTGAGACACTTCTCACGTGCCTTTGATGAAGGGTTTATGCTGTCTCATTCCCAAGACCTGTGCTGCTCTAATAAAACTGGTACACATTTCTAGGGCCACCATGTACCTCATTTTCCTTTCTCTACCTCATGTATGTTTCTGTTGGTGCAGTCCTTTCCTGGAATTTTCCCTACCTGTATCTCAGTCTACGGTAGGATTTTGGTAGGTTTCTGCAATTCCTACCTTTTTTGTTGTTGTTGTTTCTTGGAAAATGCCATAAGATCTCAGCAAAGACAGCTGTTCTGAGAGCAGGTGATGGAAAGCGAAACTTATCTTTAACGTGGACATGCAGAACTGCCATCAGTTCATTCCTTGGTCTATGCACAACAATATCAAAACAGCTAATTACAGTAATTGCTGGGTCTGGTAAGCCAATTCAAGGCAAAAATGATTCCTTGTGGAGTCCTGTATTTCTTTCTTTCCTTCTTTCTTTCCTTTCTTTACTTTCTTTTCTTTTCTTTCTTTCTTTGAGCTCAGCAAGTTCCTTCCCATTATGCTTTGGAGTTGATGAGACATGCTAATATTCATGAACAGCATTCAAACAGAGCAAGGCATTCAAATAATCAAAAACTGACTTTGGGTGTCTAGTGATGCAATTGTCTTATGTCTGATAGAAGTGTTTTCATAGATCCATTCAATTAAGTGTTATCTCCCTGTACCTTATAAGTGGGCAGCTTTAAACTTTCACCAATCAGTCCCCTCTGTGAAAAGCACTACCTTGAGTTCTGATTCAATGTTTTCTTTGAGCTTTAAAGCAGCTTTAATAACCTCTTCACCATGACTTCAAAAAGCCAGCATATTGAGAGAAAATATGCCCATTCTACATCTTCATTTCTTCACTGCTACTCCACCTACACAGGCTGCAACTGTGCTCCCTGCACAGTCACCTTCGATATGCTATGGCACCTGGGGTAACTACCACCTAAACTTAATAAGAGGCAGTTCTGTTGAAAAAAATCAATAAACCAGTGAAGAAACAAACTACTCTGAACAAAACCAGCAAGTTTAAAGCCACAGAAATGAAATGTGCCAATCTTTCTTCCATTAGCAACATGCATAACTACACCCCAAACATTTGAAAACAAAGCAAAAGGCATTCTCTTCTACCCCTCCTGGTTTACCAAAGACCTCAGCAAGACTTATGAAATCTCCCAAAATAATAGTGGCACAAGATGTTTCATATGTGCATGATACTACGTCCAGGCTGATCACAGTATCACAGTATATTAGAGGTTGGGAGGGACCTCATGAGATTATCAGGTCCAATCCCCCTGTCAAAGCAGGATCACTTAGGGTAGTCTGCACAGGAATGCATCCAGGTGGGTTTTGAAAGTCTTCAGAGGAGGAGACTGCACAACCCCTCTAGGCAGCCTGTTCCAGTGCTCAGTCACCCTCACTGTAAAGAAGTTTCTCCTCGTGTTTAGGTGAAACTTTCTATGTTCAAGCTTGAACCTGTTGTTTCTTGTCTTTTTACTGTGCACCACCAAAAAGAGCTTGGCCCCATCCACTTGACACTCACCCCTCAGATATTTATACACATTGATGAGACCCCCTCTCAGTTTTCTCTTCTCAAGACTAAATAGCCCCAGAGATCTCAGTCTCCCTTCACAGGGGAGATGCTCAAGTCCCCTAATCATCCCTGTGGCTCTCTGTTGGATGATCTCTAGCAGTTCTCTGTCTTTCGTGAACTGGGGAGCCCAAAACTGGACACAGTATTCCAGGCGTGGTCTCACCAGGGCAGAGTTGAGAGGTAGAAGAACTTCCCTAGACCTGCTGGACACACCCTTCTTGATGCATCCCAGGATGCCATTTGCTCTCTTGATGAAAAGCAATAAACATCAAGGAAAATATGTTCTACATCTTAATATTTCTCATTTCACCAACATATTTAATTTGATTTTGCATATCCTACTAGGTTGGCCTGTGCAAGCTATGATGCCTTTTCTTAAATGTAGGCTACACATACAAAGAGCTGGGAGCTGGGTTTGTTTAGCCTGGAGAAGAGGAGGCTCAGGGGTGACCTCATTGCCCTCTACAACTACCTGAAAGGTGGTTATAGCCAGGAAGGGGTTGGTCTCTTCTCCCAGGTAACCAGCACCAGAACAAGGGGACACAATCTCAAGCTGCGCCAGGGGAAGTTTAGGCTCGAGGTGAGGAGAAAGTTCTTCACTGAGAGAGTCATTAGTCATTGGAATGGGCTGCCCCGGGGAGGTGGTGGAGTTACCATCCCTGGAGGTGTTGGAGAGGGGATTGGATGTGGCACTTGGTGCCATGGTCTAGTCACGAGGTCTGTGGTGACAGGTTGGACTCGATGATCCTCAAGGTCTCTTCCAACCTTAGTGATACTGTGGAAGTTCATGCCACACAAAAAAAGTATGAGGAAACTATCGTGGCAATGGATATAACATATACATGCAGTTTTAAATATCATGGACAGAAAATAATATCAAAGTATAATAAACAGAAATGAGACATGGAAGTTAGTAGCACACTCGGTCAGCACCTGGAACAACTCAGAAAGAAAAGAAAAAAAGTGTTTCAGATAGCTACAGTTAAAGCACTTCAGATGCCCTGGAGAAATCCTGGAACACAGCCACAGCTAATGGAGCCCAGTGATGCAATTTTATATGGTTCCAAAAAATGTTGCATTTGGGGCTCTCTGGAGTCTTGCACCTGGAAGATGCAGTGTAACTCATTACTGTATTAGCTGGTTAATGTATCAGGAGTGGGGGCGGGAACACACAGCTTAAAATCAGAGAGATGCCTAAAAAGAGACCCAATTTCAAGCCCCTAAATGATGCCGTAGGGTTAAAGAGCATCAAAACCCACCACACAAAACGTACAAGCCTGCATGTCACTAAGAATTACCAGCAGAAAAGGGCAAGGATTTGAAAGGCAATAATTAGATTTCAACCCAAGAATGACCAGAGTACCAGAGTACAGAGCAATAGGCACTGCTCTGAACCTTTACAGACAGTGACTGGTATGAATGAAAACTCATCGATACAATCTGTAGGATGATTTCAAGCTGCCCTCAACAGGAAAGAACATCAGGAAGGAAAGGAACAGCTTTCTGTCTTCCTTTTTGAAAGATGCTGTGCTCTTAGAAAACATTGGGGGGGTGGGTGTGTTTTATGTGTTGTTATTTCTGTGATGTTTTTTGTTTTGTTTCTTTTGGGTGCTGCATATTCCATCTTCCGTGCATATTCCATCACTGCAGAGAGATTGTAACAATGGAAAGTGTTTTCCAGACAAGCAAGTAAAGATTTGTTTTCTGTGGGCAGAGGACTCAGTGGTGTGGCATACTTACAAGCATTCTATTTTTAAAGATCTGAAGGAAATTTCAGATTTACTGTGTTTAAGAAGCAGAGCCTGCAACAGGACTGTGACAAATTTCCCACAGCTGCACTGAGGAAAATATGCACAGCTCTGAAATATTACAGACTAAATCTTGTGCACGATTTCAAGGTCATATGTTCTGAAGGAGACTTTTCCTTTGTCTTTAATGCAATACATATATATATGTGTGTCTAAACTAAGTGAAGTCTAAGCTGCCCCACCTCAGTGACAGAGCTATATAAAACATTTTTGATTCATAAAATCTGAAGCCATTAAAGAAGGGATTAGCAAAATTGTTAGAGCAGTAACTTATATGGTGCTTTCTGCCAAGGCATTCAAACACTCACTACTTCTTTCACCCTTTGCCATAAGCTCTTACCAGAAACAAGTCACCTCATGACCTACTTACTTGGTTAACAAAATCTGAACACTGGTAACTTGAAGTTCAAGCAGCAAGAATGTTTATCTATTTAATGATTTACTTTTGAAACCTCAGTTTCACAATTCTGGTGGCCACAGTCAAGGTAAACTTGATAAAGTTTCCAAGGAAGGTTTGGTAATGGAAATCCTAAAGACCCTACAACCTGTGTTCTGAAGAAACAGAACACATAACTCTGTTTTTCAAGACAAAAGGATGACCTGACTTGCCCAGATATGAGGGAGACATACATGAGTCATTACCGTGAGAAACAAACGTAAATAACACCACATCTAATAGCAGCTTTCCATGTTTTACAGATAGATATCATAGTATCAGTCAGGGTTGGAAGGGACCACAAGGATCATCTAGTTACAACCCCCCTGCCATGGGCAGGGACACCCCACACTAGATCAGGCTGGCCAGAGCCTCGTCCAGTGTGGGCTTAAACACCTCCAGGGATGGGGCCTCAACCACCTCCCTGGACAACCCATTCCAGGGCTTCACCACTCTCATGGTGAAGAACCTCCTCCTCACGTCCAGCCTGAATCTCCCCAGCTTCATTCCATTCCCCCTAGTCCTATCACTACCTGATATCCTGAGAAGTCCCTCCCCAGCCCTCCTGTAGGTATTTTCTATCACCTACAAGATACACAGTTACACCTTTATAAATCTGGAAAGGTTTCTGCAGAGGTATTCCTGATTTTAAACTTGATTCAGTTCTGCACCGGGAAATAATGAGCCCTCTCTGTCCTCATCAGAGTAGCAAATAGCCCTGGGTGGCACTGAAAACAAGTCTCACCTACACAGCATGGACACTGCAACCTTGGTCTTGTAGATAAAGTATGAAGAAAGGATGTTCCTTCTTCCAACAATGCTTTAAGAAAGACACTGACCTTTATCCAGTTCAGACAGAAGCAACCAGGGTGGAGATGGACAGAAGTACCAAATGCTGGATGAAATATCTCTGGTAACTCTTGACTGAAGTACTAAATCTCCCAGGAAAGGCAGATTTAAGATCTGTACCTCTTTTTGATACTAACAGTGGGTTAACTTAGACACAGCACAGGATGCCAGATGTTATAAATCCCTTTGTGATGCACTTAACTTTATCTCTAAACTGTGAGGGAATGTTAGGTGCCCAAGTCAGCACTACAGAGTCTCCATAGAAGTCAGCTGAAATGAAAGTATTAAAGCTTTTGTGTTGCCCCCACTTCCTCTGCAAATCAGGCTCCTATGACATCTATGCCTGATTCATCCATTTTGAAGGTAGCTGCATCCCTGCTTCCCCAAATGAGAAACAGGGTTATATAAGTGCTTTGGCTAAAAAGAAAGAAAAGGCAGGGAAAAGCAATCACTTCCCAATGCAAACAGTACCCATCAATTGTGTTATAAGATATGTAGTGCTTTACGCTAAACAATTCAGCAGGAGAAAGTGTGGGGCAAGAAACCATGGGGATAGTCTACTAATTAGTGAGTAATTAATTCAGAGTGTAATCTGCTCCCACTGAGAACAATGTACTTGTCTCAGTAGGACTTTTAGAAAAATAGGAAATAATAGGCTTTCATAATTGCTATAGGTTGGTATCCACCTTGGTACTCAAATGCTTAATTACTTTCCTGGTATTAAACCTACACATAAGCAGCTCAGAAACTTCCTCCAGTCTGAAGCCACCACAGCAACTGTCAGTACTGAATAGGCAGTTCTGAAGCAGGGTCTCTGCATACCGCAGGTCTGCCTTGCATCATAAAGGGTGTCATCCCTTAAGCCAAAATTTCAGTTTTAATGGGAAGAGAGCAGTGTGGAAAGGTTTCTGTCACAGAGAGGGAGAAAGGATAGCCAGAAGCAGCAGCAGGAATCAGTGCTTCTCTACCTGTCTGTTCTTTCAGGAAGAAGTAGAAGCTGTAGGGAAGACTCACTGTTCATAGCTAGGTGGAAGATGACTAGCACCTGGGAAATATACATACATATATAGAATAGAATACAATAGACCAGACCAGGTTGGAAGAGATCTTTGAGATCATCAAGTCCAACCTATCATCCAACACTATCTAATCAACTAAACCATGGCACCAAGCACCCCATCAAGTCTCTTCCTGAACACCTTCAGTGATGGTGACTCCACCACCTCCCTGGGCAGCCCATTACAATGGGAAATAACTCTTTCTATGAAGAACTTTCTCTTCATCTCCAGTCTAAACCTTCCCTGGTGCAGCCTGAGACTGTGTCCTCTTGTTCTGGCGCTGGTTGCCTGGGAGAAGAGACCAACACCCTCCTGTTTACAACCACCCTTCAGGTAGCTGTAGACAGCAATAAGGTCTCCCCTGAGCCTCCTCTTCTCCAGGCTAAACACTCCCAGCTCCCTCAGCCTCTCCTCCTAGGGCTTGTGCTCGAGGCCTCTCACCAACCTCATTGCCCTTCTCTGGATATGTTCAAGTGTCTCAATGTCCATCTTAAATTGAGGGGCCCTGAACTAGACACAGTACTCAAGGTGTGGTCCAACCAGTGGTGAGTACAGGGGCACAATGACTTCCCTGCTCCTATTGGCCACACTATTCCTGATACAGGCCAGGATGTCATTGGCCTTCTTGGCCACCTGGGCACACTGCTGGCTCATGTTCAGCTGGCTGTCAATCAGTACCCCCAGGTCCCTTTCTGTTTGACAGCTCTCCAGCCACTCCAACCCCAGCCTGTAGCGCTGCATGGGGTTGTTGTGGCCAAAGTGCAGCACCAGGCACTTGGATTTGTTGACCTAATAGCACCGATCATCTAGGATTTGCAGATGAGAAAGTAAATTCTAGGCAATAATAATGTTTGAGGGGTTGAGAAACATATTTAAAAGAATTTCTAGCTACACCCAATACCATTTCTTTAAATTCTGCACATGAAGATTACATGTTTGAGCAGGTTTTTACACATTATTGCTTTATAGTAGTCAGCAGTCTGGCATCTACTAGGGTAGTACTCATTTTGATGATACCAGAATGAAATAGAACAGGGAAGAACATGAACACAATCCCAAGTTTAGGAAACAATGTATTGAGAAATACTGAAAGACCTAGTGTCTTCAGGGGAAAAAAAACAAAAAGAAAAAGAGGAGGACATTAGAAATGAAAATGATCAATGATTGTTTAAGTCTGCATAGAATATAAAAAGCAATCATTCTGATGTACATTAAGAGAATTTTCTGTTGCATATTTAGGCTTGTTTATTGCATTTCCTAGGGAGATTATGGAATTCCCCTTTTTGAAAGTGTTGACACATGAACCAAGGATTAACTGAAATTCCAGGACTAGATTCAGAGTGGGAAAAAGAACCTCCTGAGAATCTTTCCAGGCCTGGATTTGTGACTGTAGTAGTTACAATAACTCATTTAAGGTGGGGGACGACTCATTTAAACTAGGACACTTTTCCTCTATTTTTTTCCTATACTCTGGGAACTAGCCATCTGTAGCCCATTACTACTCTGGTCTGCCTCAGCCTTTTTGTAGGGCAAGGGACTATACTCTTCAGGGCATTAATAGAAAAAAGAAGAGTGCCCAAACTGCCTCCACCCTATCGTTCTCCCAGCGGCTAGAGAAACTGGACAGAAGGACGTTGGAATCAGACTGCATTGTGGTCTTTGTACAACAAGGCAGCATGTAAGAATATGTGATATTACTGTAACTGAGCATGTAAAGCTCTCAGGAAATTACTCATGTAATTTCATCCTTCCTGTCTTTGGAACCTGTTTTGCATTTAATGACTATACCAGGCCTAATCTGACAACATTTGAATTTAATGTGGTATAATAAACATTAAGTAGGAGCAGTGAGAAACAAAGATGTAATTGGAACGGGCTCTTCATGCTCTTCCTTCTGGAGACAGAGAGGGTCATTCTCATGGTCTAGGTATTGAATAGTTTGGACCTGGAGCAGATGAACTATTGTCTCTAACACCAGCATAGGGATTTGGAATTTTAGAACCATCCTCAATTTTGGACATTGAAACTCTTCATTATAAATGGAAGAATCCTTTGTGTAAAAGACATGGAACACATCCATAGAACTTTGTGTAATCAGAAACTTCATACATTTCCATTCTAAGTACAAAGAGCGAAGTCAGGAAGTATGCTCGTAAAGAAACAACCAGCTCTCAAAGCATAGTACCCTGCTTGCACATTCAACTGTCCTTTAGGAAGGTGAGATGAGAAAGAAGGGACCATGTGGAACAGAAATTAGCCACAGCACTTACTGCTGTACTGGAAGGTGCTTTAACAGCACAGTGATGTGCTGTTAAATGTAAGCACTAAAACTGATTTATTCACAGTGAGCCCAAAGTTTGAAGTCACAGGTAGTGATGATTTAATTGGTATTGATTTCAGATGGAACTGTTGGACTAACCACCTACTAGAAAAGGTTGACTGTGGTGAAGCAGGAAGGCATAGATTAAAATAAGATCCTCATTTTAAAAGAAATTACCTTTTCTATTAAGAACTACGATCTCATAGCCAGATCAATGAGGAAATAATGACGTCCTTGGGTACACTGTACACTGAAATGTACAAGGAATTAGAGAAAAATATAATGAAAGGTTGTGAGGTCTCTTTCACATGCTCGTTAACACAGCCTGATCATCAGGATGTTATTGCTTTGAGCACACAAGAACCAAATTTGCCTGGTTTTGACCCTGAAAGTAAATGTAATGGTTTTGTTATTACCATATCCTTCAATTCATTGTGGGGCTGTAACTGAACATTATTTCAATTACTTTATTCTTCACAAACAGGCTGCCTTTTTTTTTTTCCCCTGCCTCTGAAATAATTCAGAGGTTGTTTTTTTTTCAAACACAGGGAGACTGATAATATTTTCACCACCTCTCTTCCACCACCATATATGTTAACCATTATTGCTCAGTCTTTCAGCTCTGAGGGATGTCTAGTTGTAAACACAGAGATTAATAAGAAAGTGTGCCTGTCAGATGATGCTTCAAACAAAGACATTTCATCCTATTTGGAAAGCTAGCTTTAAAAGTTTTATTTCTGCATGAATTGCTACAGAGCTTGCACTCTGTAGTTCTGGAGTCAAATAGGCTGGACACATGCATAAAATGTGATAGAGAAACAACTAATAAAGGCAGAAGGCTGATTTTTCATTCTGACCTGGAAACCCTATCAGGTGCCACATTCTCTTGATGAATTTGGTACCTGTGACAAGCCAGGAGATGTGTGAGTTGGGTCATAGTGTTTTTACTGTCTTCACTTTCAAACTGTATTCCATCTTGCCTATTGATTTCTACTGCTAATGTACATTTCCATGTGATAAACAGGCATTAGAAAAATAAAGCTTGAAAGCACTAAGTAATGCAGTATTAAATAAAGATTACTGCTCTGAAAAGCCAAGGTCTCATACACAGATTAAATTCAATGCACGGCTTCAGCAGTTTGGCTGAGGTGTGGATAAAATATCTATCAGTCTGTTGACTACATGCAAATACATATGCACCCTATGCAAGCCCATATTTATGAAGTACATAATAGAGTACTGCAGGATACATTGGTTTTGCATAACCTTGGATAGATGTATACTGAAGGTGATCTAATGGCAGACTGCATCACAGAAAGAAAGGTTAGTTAAGGTCACACATTTTTTTCTTAATGACAATGCAAGCAAGTTCAAGTACTCATTACACTGTAATATTACATTGACATACCTGGGTAATTTGTTATTCTTTAAAAGGAAATAGAATTTCCTATTTTATAATCAACAGTTGTCAACAAGCCATGGTCAAACCACTGAAATTGAATGGCTCCCTGTTTTTTGTTGTTGGTTGTTAATTCCTGTTTGAACAAAACAGCTTTGGAGATGTACTGACCATTTTAGCAGAGAGCTTTTATGGGCTAGAATTACATACACTTTTTTTGTGCAGGCAGTATTAAAAAGTCACAAACATTCTCAAGTGAAAAGGCTTCAGATCTTACTCCAAATTCCCAGCTCTCCATTACACTGAAACACTCATTTACAGTTTCATGCCTAGAAGTGCCTTATGGGCTTAAAGAAGCTGATTCCATGAAAGGGGGGACCACACAATGTGTGCTGACATTGTTTCATCCCCTTTGGAAATTAATCAAACTCCTGCTCAGAAACTTTTTGTTAACTGTGGAAGTACAAAGATTAAGCACTAAAGGTGTGATGTCTGATCATAAAAACACAGGATGAATCCTGGATAAAGAAATCTCAGTGCTTGAGCTTTTGTTTGAATTGAGGCCAGCTGGTGGACAAAATGTTTGTGGTTGCTTTACAAAACAAAACCAAGTAATAATAAAAAAGTTTCACACTTTCCCTTTCCCAGGATGAAACAGACAGGAAATAGTATGTACATCCTCTGCAAGCAAAATAATACTTCAAGACTAGGGCAGTCTTTAGTTTTTTGTGGGTGGTCTTTTTGGTTTGTTTTGTTCTATTTCAAGATAGAATGCATTGCTGCATACCTGGGCTCACCATTAGGTTCAAGTTAACCAAATATAGCATTCTGCTTTTAAACATGAAGAGCAGAACTTCCAGCACTAGGGATTTAAGCCACTTTGTGTGTGTGTGTGTGTGTGATGATCTGTTTAATCAGAAGGCTTTATCAAAACCACCAATTTTGTTTCCCTAATGCAAACGCAAATGAATGCAGGTTTGTTTTGTCGTTTGGTTTTTGGTTTGTTGGGAGTTTTGGTGGTGGTGGTGGTAGTTGGTTGGGGTTTTTTAAATCTCATGGGATAACCACTCTTCTCTCCTAGTTCATCCTGGCACAAACTTCCATATGAGAAAACACATGTTAATCCAAAATAAACTCCACACTGTGATTATTCACTAACTATTAATTTCTGTATGTCTTTATTTTCTCATGTGACACTTGAAAGTAGCTACACTTTAATGAACACACTGAACCACAGAAATCTCTTAAGCATATCAGGTAGAACTGTATTTGGGAACTACAGAAACAAGAAGTGAGTGTCCCTGCATGTGTTCAGAACTGAATATTACTGAACTCTGCAGCTGCAAAAGAAATACTGTAGATACATTGCAGCGTCTTGTATTTTGAAAGCAGTGCATCAGCAAAGCATCAGTACACTAATGAGTGTTTCACAGCTGCAGTATTGTAACTGGAGAGGCAAGAAATACATTAGAAAGGCACATGTCTGAATAAGACTTAACTATATGAGGATCTGATTCTCTTCGATCCGATACATACATTTTTTTTTAAGGAAGTTGTGACAGAAATTAGGGAATATTCAGATTCTATTTATTACTTATAGTCCCCACTGAGTAACTTTAAACCCTCATAAGCTATCAATTACCAGATCAATTCAACTTCAGACTCAGTTCTCGCATATGAGTTCACCTCTTTGTAGCTGACCATTCCAAATCTGTTACATTTAAAACATTCCAGGGAGTTACATATTCAGCAGCAGTCAGCAAAGATCATTGACTGCCACAGCATCACTTTCTAAGGGCAACAAGCAAGAGCTTAAAACATTTGTTTTCCAAACAACATCCTGCAACATACATGTTTATTTCTATTTACCAATTAAAACCTACAACATTTCATTATTCTGCACACTCCAGTCTGGTCTGTATTTTTTAAGCTTTTCATGCCTTAGAGAACACCTTTCTACTTTGGCCACACCTCAAGTACTGTGTCCAGTTCTGGGCCCCTCAGATTAGGAAGGATGTTGACTTGCTGGAACGAGTCCAGAGAAGGGCAACAAAGTTGGTGAGGGGTTTGGAACACAAGCCCTATGAGGAGAGGCTGAGGGAGCTGGGGCTGCTTAGCCTAGAGAAGAGGAGACTCAGGGGTGACCTTATTACTCTCTACAACTACCTGAAGGGAGGTTGTAGACAGCAGGATGTTGGTCTCTTCTTCCAGGCAGCCAGCACCAGAACAAGAGGACACAGTGTCAAGCTGTGCCAGGGGACGTTTAGGATGGATGTTAGGAAGTTTTGCACAGAGAGAGTGATTGCCCATTGGAATAGGCTGCCTGGGGAGGTGGTGGAATTACCATTATTGGAGGTGTTCAGGAGGAGACTTGATGGGGTGCTTGGTGCCATGGGTTAGTTGTTTAGCTGGGTTGGATTGGTTGATGGGTTGGACACAATGATCTTGAAGGTCTCTTCCAACCTGGTCTATTATTATTATTACTCTTTGGGGCTTTTTTCTTGATTCCTCACTCATGAAGCTATCCAGTGTGCAAACAGTTATATTTCTGTTACTCTGTCTTCTTCCTCTCCATTCCTACACACCTCCCTCTACCCATTGCATCCCATTAGAAAATGAGTCCTTTTTGTCTTTCACGTGGTCCTGTGTGACATCACTAACCAAGAGGACTGTAAGAATCCTAAATACAATAATTGGCATTCTGTTTAATTATGATAGCTATCACATTATAAATACTGACATATAAAAGTATTTGTCTATTTTAAACATCTTTTTAGAAGTGGTTCACTTTCTCATTTAGCAAGAAACACAAACCAAAACCCCAACAAAAAACCCAACCCAAAACCCCAACAAAAAACCCAACCCAAAACCCCAACAAAAAACCCAAACCAAAATATACTGCATAATCATTTGCTATCGAACTGCCTTAAATAGCACTCAGAAATGCTTAGGTAGGAGGTTCCTAAATTCCTATTTTTAACCTTTGTTTGCTTTTCTGTTGCCACATTATTAGGGGTGAAAATTAAATGGTCTGTCCTGGGTAATTTAGAGAAACTCACATAAGGTGATTCTAAGCTGCTTCATATTTTAAAGTTTCCCCTGCTTTTCCAGTGCTATTTCTTCAAGAATTAAAAACAAATTAATGACTTGACCTTTTCTCAAAGTCATGAATGCAGAAAAGCATGTGTACAAATGAAAAGCCCAAGTCTTCAAATCAGGGAGGAATGTATAATATTAATAATAATCTATAGTTTTTGGAGCCAAAGCTTTTATGCTGTATGCCCTCTTCATTTCTCCATGTGATTAGATTCTCTCATTAGAATGAAAACCATTTATCATCCTCAATGTACAGATAATATGATGATTGATGGCTTTGCAACCAGCTGTACAATATGCAAATATGTGACTCTTTAATATTTTACAAAACATGGCATGCATACATGGTTATTTTAATCCCTTTAACACTCACATTATAAGCATGCTGTGTAACATTATCACAGTAATGCCACTGGACCCTCTCTTATCAAAAGAGACATGACTTCAATAACAATTCAACATAAAGCTCTTTCCCTCCTCCCCCCACTATAATTTTGTAGTACACTGGGATAGCAGTTCTATAAATAAAATTATTTTGTCTCTATCTTTGCTGATGTTCATTAAAATTTTCCATGTTATTAAGACCATAATTACTAGACTAGAAAAATTCTGCCACCAGGTAGGGGAGATGTCATATTTCCTTCTCACCCTACTTTTGCTGCCATTCTTTTATCGCCTGGAGCAAAGCAATGAACAGATGCAAGGATTGTATGGAGCCAGAGGACTCTGAGGCTTGTGGAAGTCAACTACAGATGCAAGGACTGTATGGAGCCAGAGGACTCTGAGGCTTGTGGAAGTCAACTACTGCTCCAGCCCAGGGAAGATGACTCTAGAGAGCCCAGCACTTAAGGAGCTTGATGCTTTTCATCTGGATCAATGACTGGTGAGAAAAGAAAATGTAGAAAAGCTGGAGAGCTTACTTTCCTGATTGTCATAATTTGAGGTCTGATATAGGACTCCTGGAGACTTAGGCAAAGGAAAATCTCTCTTATGACAGACAGTAACACCCACAATGGTCCTTCAGTTTTTGGAGAAAGAAGGCCATATATTCATCCTGGTTTCCTTCCATTTTAGCTAGCATGGCACATTCAAGACATTTCAGGACAAAATAAAGAAGAAATAAATTAGCACTGTAGACTAGATGCAAGCATGACTGCTGATTAATTACTCTCTTCCTCTCTTTCCTATGATTTTCTTGTTTTAGTTTGGTGGTGTGCTTTTTTCTGATCCAAACTCAGCAGCACCAGACAAGGACAGTCAAAATGATTTGGTTTTCTGGAAAAAACAAGAGCTGGACAGATTGATTTTACTTAGTCCAAACCTCCCTCTGAGGCATCAAGATTCTCTGTGTATTTTTAAGGTTTTTACACTCCCCTTTTCTCCAAGGACTTCTTCATGACTTCTAGCTTTCTGCCTAAGAGGGAAAGATAAGTCTCTCTTACAAGATGATGAACCTTGCTTTTTAAACAGTTGGACATTCTGCCACTGACTGATAAACTTCACTGTGACATTTTCTAGAACATCCATTTCTTGCAATGGATATGGCCCTGCAGTTACAAGGGAGCAGGGGATTGGAGGGGCTTTCATGTGACAGAGTGCTCTCAAAGGCCACTTCCCTCACTGCACCAATAACTACTTGAAGTGATATTTTGACACAAATATATCCCCAAATGTATATGTTGTATAAGAACACCTTCAAATTCTTTCAATTTAGTAGGAATATGACTTTCAAAACTGTCAGTTATGCCCTAAAAACAAAAATAAAATTGCCTCACATCCAGTGTTGCTTCTGCCAGAGAACACACCAAGGAGACTGGAAAATAATAGTATGCTTAAGACCATTTTATCCCTCAAGGATTTTATCCCTGCTTTTCTGTCCAGTGTCAACGCAGCTACATTCACCCAAACATGTGAAATGTTATTGGCTAGAGCCCTCCATATGTGGTCTGGCTCTAGCCTTTTCTTAAAGGCTAAGCAGGGAGCTGCCTGTCACCAGAATTAAGTTGTGTCTTGCCACCTTGGGGTGCTGAGAAATTCTTAGTCCCTGTATGCATACCAACTTCCGACCACCATATTCCCTTTCTTAAGGGGACAGCCTCAACTGGTCACAGGTGAATAGACAGCTTTGAATCCAAAGGATTACTCACTGTCACTGCACACTGTGTAAAGATTGTAATGGAAGGTCAGTGTGTCTATAAAATGATGGATCATACAGCTCAGCTGAGGGTCTGCACATCTGGACATGTGACTTCAGATGCCCCAATGTCCTGATCCTTTCTTACCTCTCACCAACACTCTCTTGATCTGCTGCTTTCTGGACAAGATTAAAAGAGTGAGGTGGCAAGGAAGGAGGAATGCAAGAATCTGCTATTTTAATATTTTTCTGACTGAAATGTGCATATTCATCACCATCAGGACAGTAACAGGGCTGTCCACCGTCCCCTATCCTACTTCTGCAGTCAACATGTTTAATGATTCATCTTTTCTATGCTGGCTTGGGGGGTCCCCTGCTGAAGGCTTATATGTGGTTTTCCCTCCAGGTGGAGAAAGTGTAATATTTACTATTATGTCTTTTTTCTTAGAACACCTTTTTGGAGTAAAAAAGAAAAGAAAAGGAAAAAGATGATTTGTGAACAGGCAAAATCAATTAGAATTGAACATTTTAACTAATCATTTCCTCATCTGCACGATGTTCAGCAATTCTGCTTTGTCTGTGTTGCAAGAAAAGGCTGCTGTGTACAAGCCCTCCACTTTCAATATCAGCATGCATTCTGTATACTACATTTCTCACAGCCTAGGAATGACATCATCTAAACTCTCCTCCTTCTACACTGGTTTTGTACTAGATCACCTCATTTTAAATCCAAGAGTAGTGCTGTGACATCTTTATGTATTTCTTGTTCTTCTCATTGACCTTCTGATTGTAGTGGTGAGTTTGTAGTTTTGCAGTATTTTACTTAACCCTACCACCTACAGTGTTAGCAGGTCATTAGAATTTTGGTTTTTATTCTTCCTTTTGCTTCTATGAAGAAATGACATATGGGGGAAAAAAGAAGCAAACAAACACAAACAAACAAAAAGAAACTACAAAACATCAAGCCTCTCATGTTTTCTTATTCTAGTAAGACTATGATTCATGAATAAGCATGACTGATGAATAAGCATGCTGTGGTGCTCTTCTATCTTAGAGTGTACAGCAAAGGTTCTTCATTCTCTGAACCAAGGCTCAGGAGGTGAAACACCTGCATAATACCTCAGCAAGTGCTGCCTAAAGGATGGTACACTGAAATAATACTGATGAGACCATGCCCTATTCTCCAGTGTCAGTCTGCTTAGTAACAGACAAATGGCCATGTGTTTTCTCTCTTTTTCACAGTGAAACAAAGATGTAGTTTTTGTTGTCAAATACACTGCATTCTAAGGTAAAGCATCACATAAAACCTCTTTTCTTACAGAGGCATCACTACCAATTAATCTGACTTCAGGATGTTGTTTCCTTAGTGAGGGCTTTTCACTAGTGCCTTTTCCTGCGTAGTACTACAAAATGTACCCCACTTGTGCAGTCAAATTTTCTTTGAACACTGAGCTGCTGTTGAAATCACCTTTCCTTAGATTAAAAAGGCTGAGCAAAAAACAAGCAACGAATGTAGAAGCAAAACCTTAAACCAGCACAACAACAAAACAAGCACCAAAACCCCCAAACGACTTCAGAAAGAACGAACCAAGTGGAGAGGTCCAATTCTGTAACAGTTCCAAAAGTTCTTAGTGCTTTTATTAAAATTCAACAATGCCAATAACAGCAGTTAAGTTACTGGCCCATTTTAAAAGCAGAATGGATTAAAGCAAGTACAAAAACGTTGGGTTTTCTTAAAAAAAAGAAAACCCCCTGTGGTAGCACTACCACCATCCTGCTTCTGCTGTTCACTCCTGTCATTCTGCATTCCAGCCTTCACTTCATGTGCCAGGCTCTTTCAGATCTGCCAGAGAGTCTGACATTTAGCCTTTTCTGGTTAGCTTTTGTCAGTCAATCCTATTCCTTGTCTGAACTCCTGGGATGCACTTTGCAAATAGTTGGGTAGTGTCAGGCAGGCTACAATTGTTAGACTGACTGTTTCTTTCCCTGCAGAAAGCCTGCAATTGTGCCAAGTGTAACTGTTTGCTTGTCTTATAGCCTATGTATCACTCCTTTGGTATGGGATGGCCTGAAAACTGTCAGATAATGGCCGAGTCAAGGGCATTTGTATTACCCTTGGGAAAACACCTGTCAGATGTTATGTACGGACCCAAGTTCAGTAAGCAAGGTGACAAGGAAGGCAACAGAATCAAGAGAAGAAAAACTAGTGACTGTCAGAAAGCAGGTTGGGCAGAAGTGGTTGCTAGCTGTGCCAATCAATGTCTCAGTTGGCAGTTGTTTAGTGCTTGGACTGTTCAGATCCGTCTTGCTGGTAGCCTGTGGTACGTTCTGAGAGTTGAATGATTTCAATCACATTTTGGCTGCTGCACTGTCAGTTGTAGGAATACTGTTTCCAGAGATGAATGGGTGAGAAATGACAAAGCATTACTGATCAGTCTGGAAATCTTAACAAGCAGATGGGTATTTTACTACCTGTATAAGTTAGCACTCTGTCTTTAAATGAGAACAAAATATAGGGTAAATAATAGCAAACAGAGATAAATAAAGAGATATATTCACAGGATTCAGAAAATTAGGATACTGTTTTCCTGAGATGAAGCAAAAAAAAAAAAAAATCAAACTTTAAACAACACTGATATCTCTCTTGTATTAAAAAGATAAACCTAAATCAAAGATGTGAAATTGATACCCAGAAGTTTTGTAACAGTTATTTTTGTATGAAAGAAAAATTTAGACATGATCCTAGTTGTGCAGGTTTTCTAAAACAGAAGGTTATTTGCTGACCACAGCATGCAGGAAGAACACAGACAGATGAATAAAACCTTTCCAGTTCATTGCAAAATCATCTAAGGTACTACAAAACCACTTAGGCAGAGACAATAGTTCAGAAAGGGACAACTGTGTCCCTAAGTCATTCTTACAAAAATTAATTTTCATCTGAGGTTAACTGCTCACTTACCTAGGCTGCAGGAACAAATGAAATGATGGCCCATACTCAGAGTAGTTCAGGGTCTATTAAGGGCATGCAAAAAGTAGAAGAGACAGCTCTTCCCCAGAATCACCCTACTGATAAGAGGTGGAGGGAGGATTATAAGCATGACTTAAGCATCCTTTTCAAGTTGTTAAAACTACTTCCCAGCACAGCCACAATCTGGAGTAGACACTTAGCCAGATGTTGTGGAAGCATGGATAATGACCGTAAAAATGGGCTGCTAATAAGCTAAGCATGAGCTTTTCTGACAAATGAGCTATTAGGAAGCAGTAAGCTTGCAGAAGGTGAAGCTTTCTTGAACTTAATGTTGGGGGTAGCCTGAGCGTTCTGCATCAGTACAGGATGCTTCTTCGGGATGCTTCAAACAGACATTAGGATGATGAAAACAAACATTTGTTTCTGCTTTAAAATTTAGGCCTTCTATAGTGCAGAGCATTTCTGGGCACAGCTACACTCAGTACAGTGCTTTGGTTTCAGAGTGAAAGTCCTGGTTGTCCTTACCTACTGTGTGCTGGCTCAATTCACAGACTTGGGTTTTTTTCTCATGATAGCCAGGCCTCTTTTAGAGAAAGCTGGAATGGGAGATCTACTCCAAGCATGCACCAAATGTTCTCCCATACCTAATGAGGACAGAGACTGAACCAGAGAGAGGCACTTCAGATGGCTTCAATCATATGTGTTGTCAATGCCAAACTAAATTTTGGCTGAAGTAAATCACTGAATCACGTACAAGGAAAATGTAGGAATTGCAGTGCCAACTGCTTTGATTACTGGTCCATTTCTGCTTTGCCAAATTGCTTCCTAATATAGATGGAACTTCAACATCCAAAAAAAGGATTCCTTTCCTAAAGTATTCTAAAATTTCAGACAGAGGTAAGAGGCAGTGGGGCATGCTGTGGAAAATACCTGACAGTTGTGAAACATTTTTCCTCCTGTCTACCAGAGTAAGACCTCAAAAAGGTCATCAAAGTGGTATCAATCAGCATTTACTGAAATATTACATTAAAGTATCAGAAATACAGAGGGTTTTGTGTTTGGCAATTTACGTGCATTGGGTCAAGCAGTTGTGTCTGTGAGAAGCTTTCTGTGCAAAGCTGAGATCCAATTTTTAACACTTGTCCAGTGGTAATACACAAACCTTCTTGCCCCAGAGTGGGAGGCTAGGAAAAAGCAAAAAATCAGCAGCTTCCATGTCTAAGGTTATTTTGGGCAGAGGACCTTCCTGCCTCTGCCAAGAGGGAGCTTATTTTGATGAAAAGTGAGGATGTGATTGAATTCTTCATGGATTCCTTTAGAGCATTAGCATACAGAACAATTACTTAAGTAAAACTTCTTAGAGATTTGTTGCCCTTGCACTTATTTATGGTGTGGTTTGTGCACAATCAGACTCTGAAATAATTCTGTTTCAGGCATGGACATGTCCTTCCATTACAAAGGCAGATTTTATAAGAGAGTTAGTGAAACCCTGTCCCTTGATTCGTTGATTCCAGGGTCTGCATAGTAGGGCTTGATTCTAGACAGTAACACAGTAGGATGGACTGCAAATTATAACCTCCTTGAGTGAGAAGGAGAAGCAACAGTAATATCATGCAGAATTTAGGGATATACAGAGATAAGTAATAAAAACTTAAAGCTGAAGGTACTGAGTTTAGAAGACCTCAGCACTGAGACTGTCAAGGTTACTCTCTCTGATGTTCTTTCAACCTGCCTACACTTTATTTTCACCTGACCTAGGGCTAGCATCAGTTTTTATTCCTGAGAAGTGGCTACTTCTTTCTTTCCTTTTATACTTTTGTTTTAGTATAGCACAACTGCATTTTTATAGAGTTACAAGAAATAGTTGCTCTGAGGGGAATCAGATACCTAGGACTCTAAGGATGCAGCACCGATAAATGCAGGCTTAATAGGACAGCAGAGGCTGAGTGAAGTGCGAGTAATAGGAAACTATGCAGAGGTATATATGCAGGGGATGGTAAGAGATGAGACACAAGGTCACCAACAGTCAGATTAAGAAGTGCAGATCTGGAGCTGCCAGATGTGTCTAACATATTCAAAGGACACCATATGTAGCACATTTGGATACAACATGGAGTTGCAAACCACTGAAGCTCTGGTGTAAAGTGAAGCAAGGGTGTAAAAGTGTTTTAGTAAACATAAAATTGACCCACGGTGCAAACAAACCAACCCCAGTTCTATGATTCTTGAGAGTTCAGTTTGGTTATGCCAACAATCAATTTTTGCTACAAAAATGATGTAGGTCTTCTTTGTCCCCATAACCAAAGTTGCACAAACACTTGCAAAATAAGTACTTTAAGTATCTGTAGGGCTCTGGCTTTTTAGTAGAAGACCATTTCCCTCCATGTGCTTCCTCAGAAGTATCAACAAGAAGTACTACAGAAGTAGCATTTCAGACTGTGTGCTGTCATCAGTGGAGTTAAAACACAACATTCCTCCCATTCCCAGTGGCTATAAAAGAGCCCTCACAGGCTACTCAGGACTTCAACATCACTGAAATGCCACAGAAAACCAGTCTATCTTTTAAAACAATAAATGTCACGCTGAAAACCAACCAGAAATCTTCCAACCAAATACTGCAATCCCTGCATCTATCAATGAGTAAAGAGCAGCAAATCACACAATGCTTCCCATGGAGTCATATTTTTCTACACATTTGGTAGCATTGGGAAAAAACCCCAAAAAACAAAGAACCATAAGTGTCCTTTCGCTAAACATCCTTTCAGATGCACACATTTGGCCTGAAGGTGCTAGAAATGTGTATAACCCTCTTCATGTCCAAATATGTCTATGAACAGTCACACAAAGGAGAGAAACCCAAGGCAGTTTTAGCTTCATTATAGGTGGTCTCCTAGGATTCTACACTGCAGCGTGCTTCCCTCCAAAGAATCCCACATGAACATACTTTACACAATGCACTATAAGAAAATAATTATGAGATACTTTGGCAAGCAAGGAAAGACAACTGGAAGTCCACATTATAAACTAGTGGGCAGAAGTTCAAACCTCTGTTCCTAAGACAACACTAGTATTTGCCTTGAGGAACAGCCTCATATCCAAACAGAGCTATCAGAAGTTGCTGAGAACCTTGAAACTGAAAATATTTAAGACAGCTCTGTATTTTCTTTTCTTGCCTCTATCAAAGAATTTGGTGCATTTCTATCTCTCTCTCTCTCTGGCTGAAACAGAGTCAGCATATTTCAGGCTGGAGAACTCACTTTCCTCTTCCTTCAACCATCAGCTTACACTGCCCTGTCACAAATTTCCCTATCAGCCTGCCTGACTGATTAATGGGAAGGAGCAGATGTCCAAGTCTGTATCTATCACAGCAGGCAGCTCTCTTCATTCTTTACCTGCATGACAAGCGTGGCTCTTCCTGGTGCTGGAGAGCCCAGCACTAAATGGGAAAGCCTGGTACTGACCAATCTGTCTGCCTACATCTGCATACAGCAAGTGCACATCCAGTACTGCAGCTGTAAGGAAGTCACTGATTATAGACTGGTACTAGTGCCTGGAGCAGCGCAGAAACAATTGCTGCTGTGATGAACAGTGATGGGTTCTTGTGGAAAGAAATTCAGGTTTCCATTTCTTTTCACAAATATTGTATCTTGCATAGATCTTTACACATTTCAATCTAAATTGAGCAGGAAATAGCTCATACATTGTTTCCACAGAACTAACCATCACAAAACTCAAAGTTCACAGTGAACTGGAGAGGGTAAATAAAAATCTATGGAGAAAAATAAGAGAAAAGAAAAAAATATGGTGGAAACAAATAAGTTGGATTATGCTTCAATAAGCCCTGATGATTAACTTGCAGTTAACTGTTGGCACGAGTCATTCTTTGCCCTTTGCTTTTATGGCTATTCAAGGTCAACAGAGCTCAGGCAATGCTGAAGAAGAGGCATTTGCCTAGTTTGAATTGGAACAAGTCCTTTTGTTCAACAATGTCTGGAAAACACTTTTACCTAACAAAAAGAGTGAGAGAGAGCTTGTTTTTCAGATTTGATTTGTATTAAGTCAATAAGAGCAACTGCTGCTAAGACAAAACCAAGTCACCTAAGGAACTGCTGCACTCAAATGAGATAAACCACTTTTGTATAAAATCTTATTCAAACCAAGTATTTTCTTGATTGAAAACATTTTTTCTGTGACTTATTTGAAAGGGGGTTTTAGTTACTCTCAGCGAAAGTGCATCTGCACAGCTGAAGGGTTCAGGGACTGGCCTGTGGTTCTCTCTGAGCCTCACTTAGACTGGTTAAGAATCAAAAAATAACAACCTGCGCTCTGACCCAAGAGAAGCAGAGATTTGAACTAGGATCTGCCAGTATCATTTATATCAAAGATTATAAACCTTTTGTACTGAACAAAAGCATCACTTCAAACCCCAGTGTCAGAACTGTAATTGTCTTTAGATAAACTCCAGCCTGAGGCTTGTTTTGAGGTTATTGAAGCAATGTCTACACCTGTGCTCCCAAAAAGGTATTTAATTTTGATAAGTACAGGTTCAATCTGTTATTTCAATCTCATTTTAAATAGATTTAAACATCTGAGCAACCTCCTAAGTTACGGGCACAGAACAAGTAAACCTGCATGTTAGGTATAACATGTTTATCCTTGGGCTTAGCATGGTGAGGACTGGGTAGAGCTCATCACCAAGCTGCAATGGTCTTCTGGCTATAGAAGAATAACCAGCATGACTAGAATTTGCAGACTGCTTTTTTTTGTGCGTGAAGCTTTTGCAGGTATGGCTATGCATGAAAAAGAACAGAAGGCCAAGGACAGATCTATCCCCTGGCCAGCCTGATCTAGTGTGAGGTGTCCCTGCCCATGGCAGCGGGGGTTGGAACTAGATGATCCTTGTGGTCCCTTCCAACCCTGACTGACTCCATGCTTCTATGATTCTAAGGAAGTGAATTGGGAGATGATAGAAAGCATCATTAAAAGAGTATCTCCACTTTACAACTAGAGAGAATCTTGGTGAATTGATAGAAGAAAAGAGTTTCACACATGAAAAATAAACTGATGGTATTTTCAAAGCACAAAGTCTACCTAAGCTGCTGGATGACCAAGAGAAGTGGGATTCTATCTCATCATACCCAACCATAAGCTCATAGGATGCTGCCTTAAGGCATGGTAGCTTTCTACTTTGTAGGAGTGATCATGCATATGAAAGCTGATTCATATTTAAATTAACTTTCTGAGAAAACATTACTATATTAGGAAAAATATCTTGTCCACTGTAAAGGAAAAACAAAAATGTAACAAGTGGCCTCAAATAGCAAAAGGTTGCTGAGAAAGAGGGGTTTGTTTTTGTTTTCTCTGTCCATGGAGAGGAAAGGAAGTAATGAGTTGAAATCACTGTTAAGAAGATTCAGCCATTATTATGGATAGCCTTTTAGGGGGAAACATCACAAAACACTGCCAGATAATTCACTCATCTCTGTCAAATCACTACGGATGTTTAAGACTTGCTTAGAATGATCTAAAAGTAACTCTCATGAATAATCCAGTACCACAAATCTTGCCTTAGGACTGAAACAATAACTAGACAAACTGTGATTCTTTCCTACCTTATAGCATCTTTAGGCCAATAAACACTGTCTCTTTGGATTGCCTATTCTGCTAATAGCAACTATTGGCAAATACATATTAGCATAATCCACTGTAATTGTAGTACATGCTGCACATCGGTGTTATCCTGCAGACTGCAGAGCATTGTTAAAAGATCTTCCTGAGACTCAGTGATATCAAAGTCAGGAAGTTCCCTGGGCAAGTCAGAAAGAGCGAGGTGACCTGAGCAGCAGACCCTCCTCTCATCCGGAGAGGAAAACATTCATTCAGCATTAATGCAGGAATGCATGTAAAGTATTTAATGAAATGGTTTAGCAGGACACATGGTGTTGATGAGGCCTGAAAGCAGTAACTGAGTTTTAAAGTGGCCTTTCTCAATAAATTGATTTGAGGTTCATTTGGCCAGACATCTAATATCTTATTCATCCAGCTTTAAGTCACTTGTTAATGAGCCTAATCTTTTCTTTCTTTTTTTAGAAGTTACAGAGTAGTTTAGAATTTGTTAATAGATACAATGATGCTATCTTAGTTTGGAAACATTCTAAAGTAGGTGGCCAGTCATCATTTATTCTTCATAGAAACATTTATTAATTCTTCATAGAAAGAGTAATTAATTCTTCATAGAAAGAGTTATTGGCCATTGGAATGGGCTGCCTGGGGAGGTGGTGGACTCACCATCACTGGAGGTGTTTAGAAAGAGACTTGACGGGATGCTTGGTGCCATGGTTTAGTTGATTAGGTGGTGGTGGATGATAGGTTGGACTCAATGATCTCAAAGGTCTCTTCCAATCTGGTTAATTCTGTTCTGTTCTATTCTACTCTACTCTAATTCATGTGGTTTTCACTGTAACATTCATCACTATAAACTAATTCACTTCACAGTTGTGTGATATGAAACTTGATAGACATAAGTTGCTCAGTAATTTTGCAATGAAAATGACCTTATCTTAAAATATTACAGAGCTTTTAATCAACTTTTTTATTTTAAAAACTTTACTGCAATATTTTTTTGCATAAAGACTGACTTGAGGATTCTAAAACACAGGTTCTGCAGACACGAACGGAAGACTGATCCTCATGTGAAGGAGTTTTGTAATCCAGAGATGCCTTCCATGACAAAGTCTTTTTAAAGCAGCCACTGATACTAAAATGAGGAGGAGGTTCTTCACCATGAGAGTGGTGAAACCCTGGAATGGGTTGTCCAGGGAGGTGGTTGAGGCCCCATCCCTGGAGGTGTTTAAGAGCAGGCTGGATGAGGCTCTGGGCAGCCTGATCTAGTGTGGGGTGTCCCTGCCCATGGCAGGGGGGTTGGAACTAGATGATCCTTGTGGTCCCTTCCAACCCTGAATGATACTATGATACTATGAAGAGAATAAACACTAGTAATCACCATCTCTAGCTGTACCTTTAAAAAAAAAGAATACCAATTATCTAGAAGAAGTAGCAGATTTTGATGTTGGTGGGGGTTTTTGTGGTGTTTTTGTTTGTGGTTTTGTTTGCTTGTTTGTTTTCCCCTAGATGAAATGACTCACCAGTCAAACAATGGAACAAACCACTTCACTTAGATTCCTGTAGCTGGTGTTCCAAGTAAGAATTAGAGATAATTTTGACAAAAACCCTTGAATTATTTTTTACTCAGAGGCAATGGCCAGAAAATAGATTTCATTTTCTACAGTATTTACCACCATTAAAAGAAAACCAAAGGAATTGCATTACCTGTATTATGGTATAAAGAGAAAACTGATAGGACTTTCTAAATCTGTCAGACTTCTGTCACTTTCTTGACAATGCTTTGGGCTTTAAGTAAGTAGGGAAATTAAAGCAAACAGCAACCCTTACAATAGCAAGCACCACTGAAACAATGACCTGAAGTAATGCAAGGAAATAATATCTATCATAAGAACAGAGACCAAAATAAAATGAGGGTACTTGGCCTGGACATGATGGTAACATACTGTACAGCTGGTCAAATAGATTGCCTTGCCATATCTCATTTATTTAGTAGCATCTCTAAGCATCGTCCAACCCTTTTTTCAAGTAACTCCAACTCCTTGTCTCCCTCTCCCTAAAAAGGGATTCTTTTGAAAGCATCTTTGATCAGTGGATTTGGACTAGATGATGTCAGAACAGCTTTGTGATCCTGTGATTCCAAGGGGTACTCTGACCACGATGTGGTATTAAAATTCAGCTCTATTGGAGAATTACTGCCATGCATATCTCTCCAGATGAAACACCCACCTCCATGAACATATGCAAATCTCTTGAACCACCCTGTGGCTTCTGTGAGCTCTAAAACTTGCAGAAGAATCCAATTACTTTAAATTAAATTAAGAACAATATAAAAAAAGGAAAAGCTAAAGAACAAAGCTTCCTGTCTTTGTGAGAAGCAAGCACAAAAAGCAGAGTTGCAGTGTGATGTGTGAACTCTGGACCAGCCAGAGCGCTCATTTTTGCATGGAGATTTCATTCATAGGTGCAGCACGCAATCACACTTGCAGGTTACAGAGGTGTGCAGTGCTGTGGAGAAGTTTAAATGTGATGTGATGGGGTAGAACACCCTTCCAAGCATAGTGGGAAATAAGTGCTTTTTGGATCCCTGCCTATTTCAGTGTCCAAAAGCAACAATATTCTCAAAGCAGCAGAAGTTCAGTTAAACAGTAAGGCTGCAGATTGCCTCTATCATCTAAAGGCAGATGTGTTCATTGGAGAATGAAATCTCAAGGTTATTTTTAAACAACCTTTCCATTTTGCCTATATCAACATTCTCTTCACTGTTAAAAAGTTCATCTTTACTCACTTACCGTTCTTTCATAAGACCTCGAACTGAGGAGAAAGATTATTTAGTGCAATTTGAGAGTGATATTTAATACAGTAACATTAAGCATGGGCCATATTCTTTTGGCAGTACTCTCCTGAAGCAATATCACTGGACTTAAAAAAGAACAGAGGAGGACACTTCCAGCTGTGAAAACAGTTTTTTGGAAGAAGTTATCATGTTTTAGTATGCCAGAAGTGTTTGACTGAGTCATAACAACCTTGTGAATCCTTAATATCTCCCTAAGAGTAAAACATTCCTAGACTGAAAGGCTTTAAGTGTTCCCTGTCATCATTCAGCTTTATGTCTGCTGCCTTGGATTCTGACAGTTGCCTACATCTCAGGAGGGAAGGGCAGATAGCAACACGGCAGAGATATAGCAAATGCCAGCCAGCTGTTCATTTAGCTTTCTAAAGTATACCTTTTCCAATTCTTTTCCCCTCATTTTCATTACAGATCTAATATTTCATGCCCTATTTCAGCAACATCCCCTGAGCCTTGTTGCAGCTACCTCCCAGTGATTCACACCATCCCATTTTCCTTGAGGACATCCATGCTTTTCTCTATTTTCAGTTCCAGAAAGAAACCAAGATTTGAGAGCCCTGTGCTTTTGCCCCAATCACATTCACATCTCTCTTTGAATGCCCCAAGCTCCCCATTTCTCTAGTCTCTTTGCTCCACTCTTCTCCAAGAATGACTGCCACCATCCCCAGCTCACACACCTCACATTCCTTCTACCTACACACCTCTTAACTTCCCCACCTCCCAGGCTGGCCAAGACTCTACTTCTCTCCTGGTTCCCCTTCTGGCTTCTCCAAGATGCCATCACAGGAGAGAAAGGACCAGTTTTTTTCAGGTATGATTTGCCAACAGCTGCCTACATTGTATCTGGTCTCACACTGATTTCCTTGGAAGCCATCCCTGTTTTCCCACAGATAGCACTAGTTTCAGAGTAGACTCCAGCAGTCTGGTTCTAAGTTACAAGGCAAACAAATAGGTATCACTTGTTTTGGTACTGTGTCTTAGTCAGTTCTCACTCTCAGCCTCATGGACTGGATATGACCCAGAAGCCACACTTTAAACAAGTCAGATTGTACATATTGTTTATGAGGAAAAAAAAAGATACTCTCCAGAGATTTCCCACACTTAGGTGAATTAAGTTTCCTGGAGGAGAATCTAGGAGAAACAAGAGATTTGTTTCTATTGTTGAGGTTGAAGGATAGGTATGACTTATTTTCCCCTCTTAAAATAAGGACTATCATTGTTGCTGGAGTGCACCCTGCAGAAAAGAAAAGGGGAAATGGATTTTTAACACAGCTCTTAATAAATGTTATCTAGTAGCAGAACCATGACATGGTACTTGATGAATCAGAAGAAAAGTGGGGTTTGTTTGTTCTGCTTGTTTGTTGGTGTTTTGGGTTTTTGTTTTGTTGTTTTTTTTTCCTGAAAATGAAAATAAGCAGCCAATTTTCTGTGAAAGCTGCACAGCCACCAAAATCAGTTCCTGAGCTTCATTTTATTCATGAACCTGGACACTTGGGTTATCATATAAACATTTCAGCTTTCTCTTTTCATGACCATAGATATAAGGAGTGTTGAGAGAAAGAAGAGGCAGAGGATCAAACTAAGGCAGAAAACAGCCTTAGCCCAAAAAATGCCTTCCTCATCAAATTGCCTCGCCTATGTTTCTTAACATATACTTTCACTGCAACTCCATGCCCTGCTCTGGCTGTGTGAGTCATAGCCAAACACTGCCCCATTCCCGCTATGCTGGGTCAGGATCCATGGAAAGAACATGCATCTCTCAGTGAGAGATGGAGGAATGATTTGAAGGTGCTGTTTCAGCCCTGGGGGCACAAAGACAATATAAAAGTGATAGGTAGCAGTTAATAAAAAAAACTTAGCTAAGCTACTTCTTTTAAAGACTGAGTTTATAGTCACAAGGGGACCCTTGGCAGGCCTGCCCTTCTTTTGTCAGAACAAACACAACTGAATATAAATATTCAACGTATAAGGAGTGTTGCAGGGGAAAAGTAGGTATATTCCCCTTGCAAACTTAAAATCCATAACTACTTCAGGCAAGCACATTTTAAATTTAATGAACAGAACTGAAGGATGATGTATGGCACACCTAAAGGGGCCTGGAAATTCTGTAGAAGTAATGGAAATCATACAGAAGGATTTAAAGTTGTTCTAGAGCTAAGTCAAAAAGGAAGGGTGGAAGCAAAGTATTAAATATTTCATTCAGGTCAATGTGCAGCTGCTTGGTGTTTTGACATTTACTCAGCCAAGCAGTACCTTAGGAAGCAGACATAGTTTCAGATCCCTTCTGTTTCTTTCCTGCAACCATGAGCTTAACGCCTGTATTGACAGTAAAAGTAAACTTGCTGGAGAACCTCACTTTTCCTGCAAACCTTGTTGAGTAAGAGCTAAAATTTGTAATCTAACCCAAACCCACTGAGGAACATGTGGCATGAAATTCTGTTTTCTCCCAAGTGTAAAGTGTATAGTTCACGCAGACCATAACTAGTAAGTAAAGAAATAAACAAGGCAATTCTCCAAAGAGGTTGATACAAAATAGCCAGGAAGTCCTTACATACCATTTTTTTTTCAGTCCTCACTTATACTCTGCATTTTGCATGTGTCTTTTAAGCCTTATCACAGAATCACCAAGGTTGGAAGAGACCTCAAAGATCATCGAGTCCAACCTGTCACCACAGACCTCATGACTAAACCACGGCACCAAGTGCCACGTCCAATCTCCTCTTGAACACCTCCAGGGATGGTGACTCCACCACCTCCCTGGGCAGCTCATTCCAATGTCACATTATCATACTTCGGTAAGTGCTGATCAATCTGAACCCATGTCTGAATTGTGTTTGACGTTCTATACTTTGAGGGTGCTAAGGTACTGGAACAGGCTGCCCAGAGAGCTTGTGGAGTCTTCTTTCCTGGAGACTTTGAGAACCCACCTGGACATGTTCCTGTGCAACCTGATCTAGGTGATCCTGCTGCAGAGGAGGGGTTGGACTCAATTTCCATAGGTTCCTTCCAACTGCTACCATTCTGTGATTCTATGAATCATTTAAGACTGACTAAAGTTCCTCCTCTCAGTTGATTGCAGCTGAGCCTATGGGATGCAGGCAAGGATCTAATTAAAAAGTTAGTTTCCCCACCTTTTTTGAGTGTGAAGCCAATGAGCCACTCTCATACTACCTTCAATATGCAGCACAGTCAGAGCTCAAACTTTTGCACCAAATGTTCTAAGAACAGAAGCAAAATAACACCAAAAATCAGATGAATATGTCAATGAATATGAATACCAGCAATGTACAAGTATTTATCTTCTGTTCACAAAAAGAGATGGGAGAAAAAGAAAGGGGAGAAAAAATGAGTTGCAGTACTCCTCTCCCAGTCCTCGGACAAACAGCAGTAGGACTGCTGAAATTTTACTCCACCTTCTCTGAAACTTCAGATCTTCATGGGCTATAGCAAGAGCAGAAAGCTCCTGTTGCCCCTAGAACTCTCTGCTGATTGACAAAGATGTTGGGAGGACTCTTCAAGTATAGAAAAAGAAGAGGGTGTATTTTCAGCCAGATGTGGGGCTGGGAGAGGTGCAAAGCCATCTAGAGGGCACAAAATGATTGATGTGGGGCTGGGAAATGCATAATTAATTGATGTTGCTATGCTAAGAATGCATAATAAATTGCTGCAAGTCTAGAGGGACACAGATTAATTAATTGGGGCTTAGGGAGAAACTGGTGCTCTTAGTACCACTGGGCAATATTTTATGCAAATATGTGTAATGTTATGCAAATTAAAAGTCTACTAAGGGTTTTGTGCCATAAGATATTGGCAGAGATGTGCCTGCATTGTAAAACAAATTCCCTCTGCAGCGACAGCATGACTAGAATTGGTGAAGGTAAAAATTCTGTATTTTCAAATATTATGTTTGAAAAATTGCCTATTAAAAATACTTTGTATTGACATGTACAAAAGCATCTAGTTTTCCACAGATGCCTTCAGAAATGTGCATTGAGCTAAATAACTGACTGGAGAAAAAAAAAAAACCCAACACAGTAATGAAACTTCTCAAATTATTTGAAGACCTCTGTGTGGCTGAGCTCTCACCCAGCAAGATGTGCTGCTTGGGAAGAGAAATTACAGGGTGCCAATGAGGGGAACAGCATTTCAGAGTAATGTGAGAGGACTGTAATTGCTACACACTGATATAAGAGGAAGAGAAAGACTGCTGGCTGCAACTACTAAAATAAGGATCTGAAATACGAGGGCAGTAAAGCCCTAATCTTTTCTGACCTGGTGTCTGCCCAGACACATAATAAAAAACCATCAGAGATTAATCTGAGGAAGAAATTCAAGAAGAGTTAGTGTATTCTCTGCTGCATTTTGCAAGACTCCTCTGAAGAGAAAACATTTGGGGGATGTGGTGGACATGTGAACATCATTTGACATAGTATGTTAATTTAAAAGAAGAATATAGCTGTAGAAGAAGAATGAGATCAGTAATGGAAGTTTCAAGAAGCAGTGATTCCTGCAAGACCAGTGCACTTTCCCCAAGTGAATTTGCTTGTTGCCCTTTGCACTAAAGTTAATTTCATCCTAAGGAAAAAAAACCAACATAAACCAAAACAAAACTTAAGACCTTAAGATGATATTGAGCTAATAACATTATGATATTGTCTGCCTTTTTTTTTCTCCTCCCCTAAGGATAAATAACTTTATGGCTACAATGGTCAGAAAGTTGAGTGCAAATATTACTCTGCTGGTCTGAAATGAAAAAGTAGGTTACAATGAAATAGAAGCCGTGGTCCCTATGGGGAAATCTTTTGCTTCTGTAGCACAGCAAGCTAAAACAAGATTGATTGGATTCGCACTGATTATTATCAGTCTTGATAGTATCTACCTACTTGTAAAAAAAGAGGTAAAAATATTCAGTGGCATAGACATCTCTGTTTTTCTAAATCCCATTCACTCCCTCATATATTTAATTGTAAATGTCACCAGCAAACAGCTACTTGTTTCTTTTTGGCTGAATTTATCCAAGCTTGTAATTAGGTGGATATTGCTAATTTCCAGAGGTGCTGACACAACAAGGCCATTTGTGTAATTTCGATGGATTTGCTATTGGTATCAGGCATTAATCACCAGAGAGCTTAAGAAAATTAATAGCCTTTCTTTTTTTAATTTTAACACCCCCCCCCCCTTTTATTTTTCTTTTGTTTTATTTCCTTTTTTTTTTCCCCTTTCATGATTTATTGTATTTATCCAAAGAAACTACAGGACCTCTGTCTCTGGAGATGCCCATTGCTGGTCCAGACAAAAAATTCCAATCTGGTTTGGTTGGAAAGCAGCCATAGTTTCAGTTCCCTTCTATTCCTTTCCTGCAACCATGAGCTTAACCCCTGTATTGACAGCAAAAGTAAAATTGCTAGAGAACCTTACTTTTCCTGCAAACCTTGTTGAATAAGAGCTAAATCTCTTTGTATTTATTCAAAGAGATTACAGGATTTATGTTGATTAGGTGGGTTGGATGATAGGTTGGACGCAATGATCTTGAAGGTCTCTTCCATCCTGGTATGGTCTATTCTATTCCATTCCTATTCTTTGTATTTATCCAAAGAGATTACAGGACTTATGTTGATTAGGTGGGTTGGATGATAGGTTGGATGCAATGATCTTGAAGGTCTCTTCCATCCTGGTCTAGTCTATTCCATTCCATTCCTATTCTATTCCACTCCTATTCCATTCCATTCCCATTCCAATTCTATTCCATTCCATTCCTATTCTATTCTATTCCATTCCATTCCTATTCTATTCTATTCCATTCCATTCCCATTCCATTCCTATTCTATTCTATTCCTATTCTATTCCCATTCCATTCTATTCCATTCCATTCTATTCCATTCCATTCCATTCCATTCTATTCCATTCCATTCCTATTCTATTCCATTCTATTCCATTCCATTCCTATTCTATTCTATTCCATTCCATTCCTATTCTATTCTATTCCATTCCATTCCCATTCCATTCCTATTCTATTCTATTCCTATTCTATTCCCATTCCATTCTATTCCATTCCATTCTATTCCATTCCATTCTATTCCATTCCATTCTATTCCATTCCATTCCTATTCTATTCCATTCTATTCCATTCCATTCCTATTCTATTCTATTCCATTCCATTCCATTCCCATTCCATTCCTATTCTATTCCATTCCCATTCCATTCCTATTCTATTCCATTCCCATTCCATTCTATTCCATTCCATTCTATTCCATTCCATTCTATTCCATTCCATTCCTATTCCATTCCTATTCCATTCCCATTCCATTCCTATTCCATTCCATTCTCTGTCTCTGGAGATGCCCATGGCTGGCCCAGACTAAAAATTCCAACCTGGTTTGGTATTATAAACCACAGAACTTCCTTAAATTAATACTGGGTGGAACCAGGACATATCCTTTGTGATAATATCCATTTCTTCAGAAATATTGACTGAAACTTTTGGTACCCAATGACCTCATTGTTGAAAATGTGCTCAATTTTGAGGTTTGAATTTTCTTACTTCAGTTTCCAGCCTGCAAATCGTGTTACACCTTTCTCTCCTGTGCTGAGGAACTGATCATCAGGGCATCAGATGCCATACAAACTCTAACTCTTACTTTGATATTTATTTTTCTGGTTTGATATCAATATCCTGTTTTCTAGAGAATTTATTAGTGATTTTCATTTTCTTACTGACTGGGTAAAATAATTACTAATAAAATGATTCTGCAATGAACTACACAGAAGCTACACACTTGCTGTATGATTGCTTCCCATTTAGCAGTCTTTTGGGACTAGTTTTTAATCCATTTAGCATGCACCATGTCTATCTCACAAGAGAGTTCTTGATCACATTTCCACCTGGAATGAATCAAGAGCCTTGCAGAAATTATGTTACAACAGTTCAACCTTGCTATAGGGTGTTAAAATATAAAAGAAGTATATATATTTAATTTCTCAAGCCCTGTTTTCAGTAAACCATGCAGATATTAGGAACACCCCAGCAATTTCACTAGTTTTTTTCCTGCAATTTAAAACAATTGTGACAGGGCTATTGTTACACCGCCTGGCCTCTCTACCACTTCAAAAACTTCCTTTTTGTTTCATTTTCTTATTGGTTTGGGTGAAACTATGAAAAATGTTTAAACTAAGAAAAAAACCCAGGAAAATTACGGGGAATGTGGAAAATGAACACTTCCTCCCTGTGAAAAATTCTACCCTTCTGAAGCATATTCTAGTTCATGACTTATCGAAGAGAACTCTCTAAATGTTCACAGCTGAGAACCTTCCTGGAGTTCATCCCTGACAGTTCTTCAGAACTCCTGGGATGAAAATTAATTTTCAGGAATCACAGATAACTTATTTTATTGGTCTGAAATGAATACTGGAATGGAAACTGTGTCAGCATCATTCTATGATCTGAATCACAGGATGTATCCGGCAGTTTCCAAATGCACGCAGGAAAAACCCTTACAGGTACATCTGTATTGAAACTTGAACAACAAACAACTCGCACTTCTTCCCAGCAACACATTAATAGAATAGAATAATAAACCAGGTTGGAAGAGACCTTCAAGATCATCATGTCCAACCCATCAACCAATCCAACCCACCCAAACAGCTAACCCATGGCACCAAGCACCCCATCAAGTCTCCTCCTGAACACCTCCGGTGATGGTGACTCCACCACCTCCCCGGGCAGCCCATTCCAATGGGCCATCACTCTCTCTCACTTCTTCCTAACATCCAACCTAAACCCCCCCTGGACTGTGTCCTCATGTTCTGGTACTGGCTGCCTGGGAGAAGAGACCAACCTCCGCCTGATTGATACACTTTTAAATGGTTTGCTCTTTATACTTAAAATAGTCATAAATCAAATGTATTTTTTCTGCACATTTTACTGTTTCAGTTGCCTACAGCTTTCTCAGCCAGTGAGCTTTTTTGGTGGTGTCTTTTTAAGCAGATGAGCATCTTCTCATGATTATTTCTCTTTTGGCAACACCTAAAGTATTCTATTAATTCCCAATCATATTAATAGTTTTACATTTCATCTCTTTCTCCAAATTGAGCTTGTCCATGTCTGCCTTTAAGGTTTATAAAAATGGTCCCTATGAGCAGCAAGTGTACTAAATAAGAGTAGCTTATGACTTTTGGTACCTAGGCAGAGACTACATTTTTCTTCTATAATTGAATCTTTATCTATCAGTACTGATTTCTTCTGCAACAGGCTTTGGAATTATGAAATCACATTTTGTAATAGATAGACATTTGGCTTGAATTCAAATTAAGCACAAGAAATCTCAGTGAAGTATCTATTTTGTGTCTTTTTACACAGATTTGTTACCTTTCTCATTACTTTATCTACTTCATTAAAAAAAAAATATAAACCCCAGCTCAATTTCTAGATTCTTGAAGGACACTAAGACACCAGCACCAGAACAAGGGGACACAGTCTCAAGCTGTGCCAGGGGAGGAGTTAATAGTATCTACCTGAGGAGGTGAGGAGGAAATTCTTCACCAAGCGAGTCATTCGTCATTGGAACGGGTTGCCCAGGGAGGTGGTTGAGTCATCGTCCCTGGAGGTGTTCAAGAGGAGATTGGACATGGCACCTGGTGCCATGGTCTAGTCATGGGGTCTGTGTTGATAGGTTGGACTTGATGATCCTCGAGGTCCTTTCCAACCTAAGTTATACTGTGATACTGTGATTATCTTCTCACCAAGATATTAAGAGCATAACGGTATGTAGTCTGAAGAAAGCTTTACTGAAGTGAATAAGCAGAGTTCTGAATGCAATATTATGGAATTTACTGTATTTTTCTTGCTGTCCTCGTTCTAGAGCTATCAGGGTGGGTGCCAAGCAATCATTAGTGAGCACTTTTCATGCCTTCATATTTTGAGAAAACGCTGACTCAATGAAAGGTTAGGTGACTAGCCTTCATTTCTGTAGACAGAAAGAAATCCTACCTCAAAATGAGTACAAAATATGGGAACCATCTCTTCTTTAGGATTCTCCTTGTCTCAGCTCATGAATTTTATAACTTCTTATAAATTCTAAGAACAATTTGACATTTTCTTCTAGTATCAGAGAGCCAGAGGATCCTTGTGAATACTAATGAACTTTTACTGGGATAAATATATTGTGTACAGTGATGATGCAGCTCGCTGTCAAAAGTATTTCACTACAGAAATACTGCATACCATCGACATTTCAAACAGATGGCTTGAAAGGCTACTGGTAATTTTACATAATCACTTCAAAAAAGTTTACATTCCCTGTGAATTACTATCACTGAGCTGCTGGTTCACAGAATTCATAAAGGACATGGATCAGAAGTGAGAGAATACTTAACCCTTGGAGGAGCTAAAGCTGCTGTCTTGCCTCTGAGATTGGGGTTAAATCCAATCAGGCCAAGCTCTGAACCCATCTACCTTTCAGGCACTGCTTCCAAGACAGTGCACAATTTCAGAGGGAAGAGACATGAAATTACAATAAATTATGCTGCATCAAGAGAAGTGTGGCCAACTGGTCGAGGGAGGTGATTCTCTCCCTCTACTCCACTCTGGTGAGACCCCACCTTGAGTACTGCATCCAGTTCTGGAGCCCCTATTACAGGAAAGATATGCATGTGTTGCAACATGTCCAGAGAAGGGCCATGAGGATGATCCGAGGGCTGGAGCACCTCTCCCATGGAGACAGACTGAGAGTTTGAGCTATTCAGTCTAGAGAAGAAAAGGCTTGGAGGAGACCTTATTGTGGTCTTCCAGTATCTGAAGGGGGCATACAAGAAAGCTGGTGAGGGACTTTTTAGGGTGTCAGGTAATGATAGGACTAGAGGGAAAGGATGTTAGAAACAAGTTTTGTCAGATTGGATGTTAGAAACAAGTTCTCCCCCATGAGGGTGGTGAGACTGGAACAGGTTGCCCAGGGATGTGGTGGAAGCCACATCCCTGGAGGGTTTTAAGGACAGGCTGGATGTGGCTCTGAGCAACCTGCTCTAGTGTGAGGTGTCCCTGCTCACGGCTGGGGCTCGTGGTTGGAACTGCATGATCTTTGAGGTCCCTTCCAATCCTGACAATTCTGTGATTCTATGCTCACTTTCTGCTTTGTGCACTAATCTAGTTAACCAAATATGAATCTTGGTGAGATAAATCTGCTCTGGTTTGGCTTTATAGAAAACATTCCCATCCTGAAGCTTACATGCTTTAGATATTGTCTGAACACAAATAATTTAATGATACTTCTGTTCTTGTAAAATGAGAGCATTTATGATATTTAGTACAAGAAAACTGGACTTAATGCATATTTTCTCATGTTTTGGGTAAGCAAGTCAGTGAGGAACTGCCATTCCTTTTTGTGTCTCATCAAAAAAATGCCAAAGACACATAGGAACCTGCATCAGAGCTTTTGTCATACATGATATGACCACACAGTCCTGTGCTTCCATCCTTACTGGGATGCTGCTGCTTTGGTGGGGACTGAAAGTATGTAGAATTGCCAAAGCTCCCTGTTAAAAGCTGAAGGCAAAAATTCTGAGGAGCAGGGCTGATAGCAAGAGAGCAATCACTCTTTCTATACAGAAAGAGTGATTGCCCATTGGAATGGGCTGCCTGGGGAGGTGGTGGAGTCGCCGTCATTGGAGGTGTTCAGGAGGAGACTTGATGGGGTGCTTGGTGCCATGGGTTAGCTGTTTAGGTGGGTTGGATTGGTTGATGGGTTGGACGCGATGATCTTGAAGGTCTCTTCCAACCTGGTTTGGTTTACTCTAAATAAAATAAAGGTTTATTCTGTTGATTAAACAGATACTTCCTAGATTGAGAAAAAGAAGAACATAGATTTTTCTGGGAGAGGTAACTGAAAATGGGGGAATGTTATTCAAAAGGTCAAAATGGTTCTGGATTGAGGGAGTATATGATGCATGATGATGATATCAGTGTAAGTAACAGTTTTATGTTTCAGTATTCCTAAGGTTGGAAGAGACCTCAAAGATCATCAAGTCCAACCTGTCACCACAGACCTCATGACTAGAGTAGAGAGGACACTACTGCCCACTGCAGGCTTGAACTCACGACCTTCCCATTAAGGGTCTGATGTGCTACTTATTCCTTGTAAGTATTCTAATTGTTAATAAAATTCAGGGGTGTCAGAATGAAAAGCAAAGCAACAAGGAGAAAAAAGTTATATATATAATAGGAACATTTTGTCAAAAAAAAAAAATCAGCTTTGTTATTATTGTGTTTCAGTTCTGCTGACGGTAGAAAAAAACAACCTAAAAGCTCAGAATTTGGTGGTGAAGCTGGTGGTTTTTTTTGTCTACTATATTATGGTCCTGAGCCTAGAACAAAAATAATTTTAAAATCCCAGCAGACTAGACTGAAATTATTAACTCATTTTGCATGGTACTAGACTAATTAAACCCCCCGCCACAAACAACAAAAAGCCCTAAAAATGATAACTCCTTTGATTAAGGGGAAAAAAAAAAAGAAGAAAAACCCAACCAAACAAACCCAACCACCCTGCCTTTTCTTCGTTGTCTGCTTGTGGCATACAACAAAACCAAAATGTAAGACTAGGGAAAAAAAAATAAAGCAGGAGTAAATGCCAATTAACAGAAAATAAAGACCTCTAAAATCAAGCTGTAAAAATTCACAGCTATTCCAGCTGTTGTGATGCTAGTATGAGTGTTGATTTTATCTTGCTGCAATTTGACTGCTTTCATTTAACTTTTCTCTAAGAATTTTGAAGAAAAAGTGCCAAGAAGCAAAAGAAACCCTCAGAAATGAGGAAAAAAAAAATGGAACAGCAAGAACCCTCTTGCCCACAACATTAGGCTGTCTTCCACAAAGGTAGTGTTTCCATGAATTTAGTTTTCATGCTGATAATGAAGTGCTTTGAAAACATTATTAGAATAGAATTTTAACAGAGGTCAGGAGAGCTGAAGCTTCAGCATGGTTCATTTTGAGGTCTTCAGACACAGCTGCTTTGAATATAAATTCCTCATACTAATATATCAGCTTCAACAGAAGGATCTTGACAAGATGCAACCAGAGGTGGTAAGAGAGCTGGCTGATGATATTATGAGATTTCTCGCTATTATCTTTGAAAGGCTGGAAAGAGATCAGGAGAGCTTTCTGACAAATGAAAAGGCAAATGTCACAATCATGTTTCAAGATGGCAAGTAACACACTTTGAGGAATTGCAGGCATGACCAACTCAATTTGAATCATTGAGTTGCCACACAAATGGCTAGTCTCAGCTTCCGGCATCACTAAAGGGTAGTAACATGAACATGGCAAAACACCACAGGTTTAAAAAGACAGGGGCAGGGTGGTATGATGTTAACAGAATCAATAAATAAGGGAGATACTTCCAGGACAATCTCTTACAAATACCAAATACATTTCTAAAGGAAACAAAAACAGGGGGAAAAAAAAAAAAAGGTTAGGGCTAGACAGTGACAGCCTTTTTTATAATGAAGAAAGATGCTAAAGGGGCAGAATTTGGAAAGGTTTAAGAGGAAAAAGTAGAATGTAAGGAGAAACAAATCATGTTTTCAAAGTTTTGGGGAGGTCACTATTCAAAAGTCCCGTGTCTGACCCATGCAGCTTCGAGCACAACAATAAATCTCTTGCTGTTCCAGTATGTTTGTCAGACCTATTTCTGTGGTCAGGATGGAATTCAGTGCTGAGAAGGAGGGCCTAATCACATAAGAAACAGTGGACAACTACAAGCAAATCATCCTGTGAGCCACTACATTACAAGGAGCTGCCAGCACATTAACTGAGATAAATGATGTTTGACCACTCTTTCTATGATAGAATGAATTGCTTAGTGGATGGAGGAAGAGGTGATGCAAGTGCTCTTCACCTTGATGTTAGCAATGTTTTTCGCATAATCTTCCATAGCAACCATGCAGACAAGAATGGGAGGTATGGACTGCAAGAATCGATTCTACAGTGGCTGAAAAGCAGTATGAACTGTCACTGTTTTGAGTCAGCTCTGCTTTGAGGAGCAAGTTGAACTAGATGATCTATAAATGTCCCACCCAATCTAAATTATCCTATCATCCAACAATTCTATGACAGTACCAAATCAAGGGATAAAGTTTAGCTGAAGAACTAATTTTCAAAGTAGTTTAAAGTGTCTCTTTAAAATATAAAACCTTGCATTGCATTATCACTTAGTGTACAGCTGAGAAGTGAATGACATTCTGAAATGGTTTCAGTTTGGGAAGTACAGGTTTTCCTGTCATGTAGTATCTGTTTATTATCTGTTTGTTTCACACTTGCTATTTTCAGTCAAACATTTGGTTCCTCATATGAAACACTGATTAGACAGATACAGATTTCATGAAGTGAGGAGTGACCTTGAGCCCAGGAAATTTAAGGCACTGGAAGAATTGGAGAACATTACACACCTCTCAAATTAGTTTCAAGGCTTGAAAGTTATCACCACCCTTCAAAGACATTAAGTTCTGTTCTTCTCTCTTTCGTATTTGCATGAAGCATCAGGAGCAGACAGGAAGAAAGCATGAGAGACTTAAAATATGCCATGCAGCTGCAAACAGTAGGAGAGGCAGGACTGATGTTGCCACAAAATTACCCCAGCAGTCAATGGGAAATGCTCCTTTTACAATGAGACTTTGACAATGTGTAGGAATGACTGTGATCATAACAAAAGGGTTTGCATAACAGTGAATTAAGGAATGCTTGCATCAGGGAGAGCTAGAATTGAAACAAAAAGGTATTAAAAATACTGAGTTTGAAACAAAACAAAATGAAGTAATTAAGTGTTTATGCACATCATCTCACAATTAAAATATATATATGTGTGTGTGTATATATATATATATACATAAAGGAAAAGAGGTCTTACTCATGGCAGCAAAGACACTCCAGAAAGTTCTGTCCAGCTTTCATTGATACATGAAATAAAATCTGTCCTTTTGTTGCTTTGTTTTACAGTGTTGCTGCCAACCAAGTGGGGCATAAAGAAAACTAAATGTCATCAAGCTAGTTAAGAAACATGAAGCAGAATAGCTTAATTGGTAGCTGGGAGAAAAGCTTTAGCTAGCTGTAGTATGGATTAATTGTAGAAATGATTATAGTTCTTTTTGAGATGAGATGCTGTATGTCTCCCCTTTTTTCTACCTCATTATTATCTGGTGAGGGAAAGCTCAGACCTACATATCTGAACTGCCATGCATGTAAAATTAGAAATTCAAGGATGGGTTTGAACATGAGCAGTGTCTTCTTATAGATACATTATAATTTTTGTAAGTAATACAGTGTATTCTGTAAGGTGTAGAGGAACTTAAAGCAGATATGAAAACATACAGCTTTATACCAAACCCCCGGCTAATTCTTTTTAAGGTAGTTAGCCCTTTGAAAATTACTAGCCTTGCCATGAATAAAAGTCCAGTTCAGGTACCAGTAATTTTCTAGAAGAGACTACAGTCAGTAAGCAGTTCTAATGATCAAGAATATGAACAGTGCTCAGTTCAGAGTTGCTAAAAAACCTAGGAAATGACTTCTCAAAACTTCTTGACCCTGTGGTGGAGCTCAGCAATACTTAAATTTCTTCTGGAGGAGAGAGGAGCTGCAGTACAGAACCTGAGTACTTTATCTGTCAAATCTCCCCACTTTTTTCCCCTGTGAATTTCACTTTTCCAGTATGAAGTGTTGAAAAATAACTGAGTTATTAATAAGGTGTTGGTATTATTTTTTTCCTCAACATACATGATTTACACAGTTTTGTTGGTGAAACTCTCTATCACTGAAGGAATTGTAGGATTGTGAAACATAAGAGGGGGCCTCCCTGAGAAGGAAACAGATTTGCTTTGCTGTGTTTTCCTAGGTGCAAAATGAAAGTAGGGTTAAGACATGAAATCAAATCTGAGATGGCAAATATGCCTTCACAAGCATTTCTTGTCTCAGTTAAACACAAAAAGAACATTTGCATTTTAGCTGACCTTGCTGTTAAGAAGGAAAAGAAAGAGAGGAAGAATGATCTTAGAAGTTCATCATGCTAAAGAGCTGCCTCCACAAACTGAGACTATGATTGGGTGAATGATTTTTTTGTGCTACATCAGTATTCTGTTAGAAGGAATATATGGTGTACTTTCTCCTCCAAACAGCTGAGTGATGCCTTAGGAGAGAAAGCTATTTCATGAGTTTAATGGTCAGTCTAAAAGACAAATAGCAGGGCTGGGATTTGCCTGGATTCTTCAGTACAATAACTGAGCCTCACTTTGTCCTGTCACCCATTCAGTGCTGAATATCTGGTGAAATAAACTTGGTACTCCCTTTGCAGATTAGAAAGATAAATATTGGCAAGTCAAATTTAGACAAGAAGTCATCTGACCTGTGTGCCCTTCACACACCCTGAAGCAGATACCAGTTTATCTATATGTCTTTTGAAACAAAACATTTCACTTGCTGACCTTAACAAAAGAGTAAGAAAACATTGAAATATGGCAGGGGCACAGAAAACCAAGTTTCATGACAGTAGCAATGCTAAGTCCATGAGTACATGATGAAATAGTGAAGAAATATTGTCAAATGATCAAGAATAGATGTCAGATTCCGTTCAGATAAGATTCTGTTTGAAGTGAAAGACGACAAATGCATTGAAGATAGCCTATCAAACTGAAATCAAGCTAGATCAAGCAAAGAAGTGAAGCTGTAAACAGCATGAGACCTCTTAGAACAACTAAAGGGAAAATTGCAGAGCATCCTACAGATGAAATTATTCTTTTTATACAGTACATGAAGCACAGAGACAAATGTTATGAGAGCCTGTCATAACAGGTTTTTTTCCCATCACTGCACAATGTCATGACAGTTCAGAATGAAACATTACAGAATAGATATGCAAATGTTAATGATCCCAGCAGTCACTAATCAAAGCAAGTGTATTCAAGAAAAGGTACAGGATTTTGTCTGTCATAAAAGAAAATAAATTTTGTAACTTCTCATAGAATTACAAGAAAAATAAATCAGTCATGTTCAAGTCAAGAAGAGACCACTGCATACTGTTTGCTAGTAAAATAAAGAAATACCAAGGTATGAATTAAGTAAAAGCTGAAGTACTGGGAACTTTGAGGCAACATTGTCTAAAGGTTTTGAAGAGCACTTTCAAAACTATAATGAATACATCAAACTCTCAAACAGGTAAATATTTCTTGCAAGCAGATCACAATGGGTTAAATGCGTGGTAAATGCATGCCTGTTTCCCCCCAACACAGAAGTGAGGGAAAGTACCACACAAAAAAGAACTCTGGGTTGAGATAAAGAGTTGAGATAAAAAGAGTTTAATATGAAATAACATAATACACAATTAGCTCTCTACAACTACCTGAAGGGAGGTTGTAGACAGGCGGATGATGGTCTCTTCTCCCAGGCAGCCAGTACCAGAACAAGAGGACACAGTCTCAGGCTGCGCCAGGGGAGGTTCAGGTTGGATGTTAGGAAGAAGTTCTATACAGAAAGAGTGATTGCGCTATGGAATGGGTTGCCCGGGGAGGTGGTGGAGTCGCCGTCATTGAAAGTGTTCAGGAGGAGACTTGATGGGGTGCTTGGTGCCATGGGTTAGTTGTTTGGGTGGGTTGGATTGGTTGATGGGTTGGACATGATGATCTTGAAGGTCTCTTCCAACCTGGTTTGGTTTATTCTAATTCTACGCTTAACTAATAATGCAATGTGCAATTACCCTAGTGTAGCCTATTTGCAGAAAAAGCACAGCAAAACACAGAACAAACAGCATAAAGCAGAAACTCTGCATGCTAACCAACTCCCACTCATCTCGCCACCATCCCTGAAGAAAACAGCCAACACCCAAAAGGAGCAACAACTAGAACAGGAAGCCTTTCATGCTACAATCTGAACTCCAAGCCCCATGACACTTTGCTCCAGCCAGCACTCTCATTTTCAAGCTGGAATGAGGCAGGATGGTTTTGAGTAACAGCAGCAAATATTCAACTTAAATCTCTCAAATCTGTGTCATGAGTTAATATGTAGCACGTTACAAAACTCTAGAATGAAGTGATGAAAAAGGTATCATTTAATGCAGATGAGACCTTGTAACATATCAAGCAGCAGAAAAAGACACAATGTTTCCATAATAACACCTTGTCCATATCTTTAAAGATGAGATCATCATGAACCCTAATATGCATCTACATACAGTCTTGAAGAAAAGTCTTTCTTACAATAGTACCTGATGACAGCAAGTAATCAGATCATTGTTCTTGGTATTCTGATGGAGTTCAGAGTACAGAATCTTGCACCAGTCACAACTTTGTAAACTTCAGTTCATTATAGTTTAGAAATATATCCGGAATTTCACAGAAGGAAAGCCTGAGCAATCAAAAATGGAAACTTTGTTTCTGAGAGGCCACTTCATAGCTAAATTATTTTTCATGAAAAAGCTTTAGTTCTGCCAGAAACCCAGATCTAAATTGCAGTCTCGGTTTTCATAATGAGTTAGAGTCACCAAATTCCACTAAGAGAGAAACAGAACATTTTGTAAGATATGGAGAGTAAAACTCATTTTTTTATTCTGGGTAGTCTCAATCTAGCAAAACGGCCTATTCCATTAAAATATGGACATTGTGTTACAAGAGGAAACACACAGTTTGTTCTTCTGCAAGAGGCATATATCACTTTTGTCATGGTGCCCTGCCCTGAGCTGCTGCTGGAGTGATGATTGATTAAAAATAACCCTTCCTTCATCTACATAAGGTGCTTTACATGCATGGATAGTACCTGAAATGCTTCATATCTATGTCCAATGACTAAAGGATGAAAGAACACTGACAGACAGGACTGTGGAGTGATAACAAGAGTTAATAATTTTTTTTGGGTTCAAGAACATAAGGAACAACAACTGGGTTATAGTGCTAAAGAATAGTTTGCTGCTCTGGCTGTAGACTATAGACTTCCTGATATAACACTTAAAGGCATAAAAGTATTGGGAGACACCAAAAAGTGTAATGGCAATGAACATATGGAAATTCTTATATCAGAACATGCCTTAAAGTAATGAGTGGTGGTTGTTTCCAAGGTCTGCTACAGTGAGACTTGACATTTGTGTCTGTTGTTACACAGGTTGCACCAAACCCACAAGGACACAATTAGGCATCAAGGAGGAGATTTAGACCGGGTCTTGCTTTACGCATGAAGGAGTAGGCTGAAATAGGATTAAACTGGTTCCCAAATATAAGCACAGGCTGAAATGGGATTAGTCACTTCTAGTTGGTAAAATTTGACAAACTCCAGCTTAAGCTGTGGAAGGTTAATTAATAATGTTTCAGAAGTTCTGCAATATTTTGCTCATGTCTGAGGGCTGGATGATGAGGACATTAATTAAGATGTGATTTAATAGGAAAGACTTGAATAAAGACAGCACATATCCAAGCTGAGATTCTTAGTCTCAGTTCCTGAGACAATGAAGACATCAATTTCATCATGACTACATATACAGAGTGCGTGTGGGGTTTTTTTGTTTGTTTGTTGGTTTGCTTTTGTGACAAGAACACTTAGTATTTTAATTTGTTCTTTATCATTACTTTTTGTGGGCTTTTTCAAGAGAAAGAACACCAGATCAAACTTTCTCAAAACCTGGCCTGATGCTGTACTACTATTTAGTTGGGGAAGCATTTAGCAAATAGTTGTATTAAGTTTAGAAGGTATTAAAGTCATCCCCATGATAAGCTGACACCCATGACATCTTACAGGTTTGTGGATAGGTTTATGGAAAATGATGTTCTGCTGATTCAAGCATCTGTTTATTTAAACTTTTGTTTGTTTAAACTTAAACAAGGGTGGGTTCGGTTTTGCTTAAACACTATTCAGGAAAAAGTGGATTATTATCCCAAAAGAGTACAAAAAAACTGCTGAGAACCATGTAATGAATACTTATAACAACTTACCCAAACTTGAAATCTTGCTATCTAAGCCTCACACAGATAGGCATTCACATGAATATTACTAAGTTACAGTTTTCAGTTTAGAATATGCATCCTCAAAAGCCAATGAATTTTCTACAAAGTGCATTGCTCATTTTGGTCTCATTAAAAACTATCTAATACCAAAACATTCCCAGTTTTCAGTTGTATGAGTACAATTTTGGGGGTTTCTCTAAGACAGCCACTGTCCTTACCTAAAGTTTTTTGACTCACATTAGATCTCTGGGCTTGTCAGAAGTAAAATAAGAAAACTTTCCCCTTTTTTCCATCCAGTATACACTCTAATAAAAGATGTAGCTTTGCTTTCCTGTTATGCTGTGACCGTTTGAGGCTGTCCCCTTAAGAAAGGGAATATGGTGGTCGGATGTTTGTAAACTAAAAGACGGATCTAAACTAATTTCATTGGTAGATTGGGAGGAAGCACCTTCTGAACTGGGAGTGCAGCAGGGTATTTTGGGCATTCCTGCACTTTTCTGGTCAGTCTGTCTTCCCTCCTTTGGTGGCTTTGCAGCTCACAGCGTTCTGGGCTTTCGGCCAAGGCTTGACCTTGAAACTGATAAACTGCAAGGCCTGTATTAACTGCTTTCCAATTAACACATAACTGCTTCTAATTTTTTTCTCTTTTCTCTCTTTCTAACCCTCTCTGGGGAAAGGGGGAGAGAAGGGGGAGCAGAGGTGGGGAACCCCCTCAGCAGAGGGGGGGAACTCTCTTATTTCTGTGCTACTTTATTGTATATTTTTGTATATATTGTAAATTTGTATATTCCCCTGCATATCCCACATTGCTTTGTAAATATACAGCACCCACTGCTTTGCTAATTCAGCTGTGAGTTTTTTTTCCTTTCACTTTCCGGGGGGAGGAGAAGGCGCCAGCCTTTCCCTTCCAACCCTACCACATATGCTGCACAGGTTTACCCTACCATTATGGTAGCTGGAGGTAGGTGGGTAAGAGTTACAAGACTGTTTCAGTAAGTCATGTTTGTACCAGCCATGATTGTTGCACTTGCATGCTACTGACTAAAGGGGAATGCCAAAAGTAAAACAGAATAATCCCTAATTCAGTTTTTAATTTCCTTCCTTAATGTAGCATTGATTTAAAGACACCTTAGTCACCAATAACCTTTGGATAAATGTTCCAGTTTTCAAGCCAGAGTGGATTTTTCACAAATGAATTCACTAAGGCAGCATAAGTATTCTTTTTTTTAAATAGAAACATCCATGATCTAATCAGTGTTGTCTTCATTTCAGATTGAGGTGAAATATTTATTCACTCTAGTCCTAATTCTGAAAATATGTAGGTAAGTCTCTCCACATTGCTAGACATTACAAATATAAAGCAGAGATCTCTTTTGAGTAGAGGCAAAGGGAACAAAAGGAAAAACAGCCCTATTGTCACATCAATTCAATTTACAAAGGCTCTCTTTATTATCTGCTCTTCTCCTTGGATGTTTTCTACTGGGTAGTCATCATTTCGAAAGCCCCTGCAGGGCTTCTGTGCTTCTCAAAGGGATGTGCAATAGAGTATGTCACCCAAAATAATTATCTGCAACCACCATCTTACCTTAGGCTACATGTCAATATGCACTCACTTGGTACTCAGAGACTGCACCTAATCTAGACCTAAAGGCACAGATACCTGAATAATACTTACAGCAACGAAACAGCAGAGAAGCTACAGTGCAACTAAAAAGGGCATCAACTGAAGAACTACATCGTCTTTTATACTCTATGTCCTGTAACCTTTTAACTTCTCAGCATCCAGGAATGAAATTCTACAGTGTCTTAAAGAAAGCAAGAGAAGAGACTAAGTGTACTAGCCTTGCAGCACTTGGCTTGCTTTCTGAAGCTGTCTGTGCACCGTGCAATATTCTGGAGCAAATCAAATGATATTCTGTGGTTAAACGAATGATGCTGTTTAAAAAAGTGAGCAAAAGAGGGAAAACCTCAGGTCATACAATTATAGAACATAAGGCTATGAAATAAAGCTTGAGTAAATCAAAGGGACATTATGATGCAGAAGTTAGTGTGATAGCTATACCAGAATTGTAGATGAATTTTCTACATATATTTGCCAAATGCATAAGGTACACAAGATTATAGAACACAAAGTTATAGAACGTTAAATGCCTTTTTTTTTGTGGTATTTGGCTTCACAGAATTCATGCATTCTAGAAATGATATAAAAGTTAGACAGCATTGTTGTGACACTTGTATAGAATTGAAAAGACAGAAAACATGAGGTGAAGAACCATATTTTCCACCACGTACCCCAAAATCTTCATTTCTGCTGCAGTTTGCTCTTTGGCACCATTTGCTTTCAGGAAATCAGCCTTGGTAAAACGCTCAGACTCAATATTTCTTCAGAATGATTCCTATTCATCCTGTCTCTGCTGTATGTGGCAAGGAGGCAAATATGAGCAAATGTTTTCTAACTTGCAGATGTGTTTAAATGGATGAAAAGCTTTTAAGGTGACTGAGCAGAAGGGATTACGTCTGTGTTCCCACAACTGGGAACATAACTTGCTGTTTTGTTCTAGACCAGCTTGAACATTTTCTTGGCTCCAGCCTGAAGCAATTAACAAAATAATTATTATGAATTACACTCCTGTCCTGCCACTGTGAGCAGGAAAACATGATATTCCCATGAAGAGAAAATATCACATTGATATTTGAACTACATTGAACTTCACAGTAACATTAATAAGTTTCTTAAGCCTGGTTTTATGTTTCTCTACAAACTCTTCCCTGTAGCTTTTCAGAGCATGTTGCACCTCAAGGAACAGAAAATTTGGAGATAATCACACAGCTCATGAAATCCACTTCCCTGAAGGTACAACATTTATGGCACAGCCATTACACATCACTGGCCACCTAACACATCAGGAAGAGCCTGAAAGCTGTCCAAAGAGACCAGTAGACCAAATATAATGACCCATAGGAAGCTGACAAGACTGAGGGTACTGCCAATAGTTTAGATTTGTACTTCTGAGAAATTTGTTAAGCAAAATGCCTTATTAAGTACCTATGAAGAATAACACTTTGGAATTCCAATTCAGAGGGAATGGTTAGACAGGGAATTGAGTGAATTCTGCAGTACTGTGGAGAGCTATAGGAGTTTACAGATTTCATTTGTAATTTTAATTACATATATGCAAAAGGTTTCGGACTCACAGATAAGGCTGCTGTAGGGGATATAATAACTTTGAGTGGCAGATTCTACAGAAGACAGGAGCTAGCATAAATGGTCAGTGTGCAAAACCATGGCAAAACTATGAAGGAACTAATGAAGATTCAATTTATTTGGTGAATCCTAGAGTGTATAGCAATATAAGGCACATACTATGGGATAATCTTTGCTCAAACAGTGACTGCAGCCCAGCCCTCCTCATATTACTAATGTGTTCTAATTCCATTTAAAAGAAAGGTCAGCTCTGCTAATCAAATTTATTTGCAAATTTGTAAAAGGCTGTTGATATAAAATCAGGTGTTTACTTCAGATTTCAAGGCTCTCAGGACTGAGAAGAAAGTAATTTATCTTCATGCATTTTCACAGTAATGAGTCTACCTGTTACTTCACTCTATTCAAATAATAAGTTATTCCTCTGGGTCACGATGCCAAGCAACTTTTATCTATTAGTTCCATCTTATTTTGAGACAACTGATATTTGCTGCTAATAAAAATAATTCACAGAAACAGTTTGCCTAGTGAGAAATACACACTTATACGAAGTTTTCTTTCTCAGACAATACTGATGACGACTGTTTTTTACATACAGAAAGAGTAAATAAGGTTAACTGACAGGACAAGAGGAAACAGCATCAACTTCATGCCGGCAGAGGTTTAGGTTAGACATTAGGAAAGGCCTCTACTGAAAGGGTTATCAAAGAACAGGCTGTACAGGGATGTGGTTGAACTGTCATCTCTGGGATGCATTTAAAAGCCATCTAGATGTGGTACTTAAGGACATGGTGTAGTAGTGGTCCTGATAGAGGTAGAAAATGGTTGGGCTTGAAGGACTTTTCCAACTGCAATAATTCTGTGATGGTTTTCATCAAACATACCAGATGACAACTGCATTTCATATACAGAAACAGTAAATGAGGATTGGAACAGGCAAAAGAGTATTTCACCTTGATTATTCTTTATATAACTCCCTCAATCAGGAAATGAGGCATGAAATATGCCACCACAAGACTTTGCAGAATAGAATAGAATAAACCAGGTTGGAAGAGACCTTCAAGATCATCGCGTCCAACCTATCATCCAACACCACCTAATCAACTAACCCATGGCACCAAGCACTCCATCAAATCTCCTCCTGAACACCTCCTGTGATGGCGACTCCACCGCCTGCCCGGGCAGCCCATTCCAATGGGCAATCACTCTCTCTGTGTAAAACTTCCTCCTGACCTCCAGCCTGAACTTCCCCTGGCGCAGCCTGAGACTGTGTCCTCTTGTTCTGGTGCTGGCTGCCTGGGAGAAGAGACCAACCTCTGCCTGTTTACAGCCCCCCTTCAGGTAGTTGTAGAGAGCAATAAGGTCACCCCTGAGTCTCCTCCTCTCCAGGCTAAGCAGCCCCAGCTCCCTCAGTCCCTCAGAACACTGTCTCATTTTAAGATTATCAAAAGATATGAACAATTCAGGTAATTATTGGTGCTGTAATTTCTTTTTTTTACTTCACTTTACCTCCTATATAAAGCACACAAATACTTTGAGTAGAGCAAGTACATCTTCTCTTACAGTGTATTGGGCATATTAGTGATGCCACAAGAAATACTAAAAGAGACGAGCAACAGCGGTCATAGTAATAACAGATCCATTGCCGTAGGAAAACACAGTTTAAAAAAATCTGGTCAGACCAGTGTGCAAGGAGCTTTAAATAATGCACTGACAGCATTACATGGCCTATTGCTCGGAGACCACCGCTCCAGGAAACATCTTCTAATAATGCCATCCCGCAGACTGACTTTTCTGCCTTGCTTTTATCACTCCAGTTCTTTTATTTCACTCATATATAGAACTGTTCCTTAAAAAGTTGCAAAGTAATCCTCCCTAAAATGTAATTGGATTTCTTTAATCTGTTTTTCTTTTGAAGCCAAAATACAGAGGTTGTAAAATTTGAAATTACTCTTGAGCAACTGTGACAAAACAACAAGCCATCTAACAAATGCCTTTTTCTAAACATAAACAGAAAAATAGATTTCCACAGCCTGAGAAATTGAAAATGAATAAGCTATGTCCATTCTTTATGGCTTATTACAACCAAAGCACTAGTTACACTTCACCTTTTCCTGACATAGCCATTACACACATGGCCTTGCATCTGAGCAGTTCAAAGGTCTAGTCAAAGATCTATCTCCTACCAAACATCTTGCTATGCTATCCATCATCACTGTATATATCACAGATGGGGTTAGTACTGTAATCTGAATGATCTTATCAGTGACAGCCTCCATATCTCACTGCAAATACCTTTCTGAAGCAAGACTTGCAGTAAGAAACAACCAGATCTTACACAAGCATTCATGACAAAGCACTAGATAACAGAAATGTGGGGTTGTTTTTTTTTTGCTTGGCTTTTTTTTTCCCCTTTAGTTGGAGTTCAGATAAACAGTGTCCATGGAATAACAACTAAACATTTTAAATAATAAACTTCACTAAATGAATAGCAGTGTTACAGTTTGGGTTGGTACAATTTCAAGGACTACAAACCTCATTTTTTTGCTTGCATATGTAATCTGACAGATCACTGGGTTGGATATTGTTCTAGATTCATTACATCAAGATAATCACATTTATTAGATGATATTATATTGCATTAAACTTATTAACTAGAAGCTAAGAGAAAGTATGTATCTTTGACATAAGCAATCATGTTCACTACAGTGGGAAGAAACAGAAGCATAAAGAAGTCAGAAGTCATGTAAACAAACTGGAAAATGAAAGCATTCTGCTTTTGCTTGGTAAGTGTCAGCAGAGCACAAAACTCAGCGGTTTATGGTTCTAAACATTTGGCAATATCAAGGCAACATCTACAAATTCTGCCAGATCCAGTGTCCTGGGTGTAAGCTTAAATGGAATGATGGCGAAACAATGCACTCCAGGACACAAGCAGCAGATATTTCAAACAAAAAGGAAAGAGCAGACAACAATATGAACAAGCCCTTACCTAGTGGCTGCCCCGCGATGATCCTGGCGTTCTCTCCTGCCACCGCAGCCCTCGCATGCCTTTCGCTCATGTACTGTACGAACGCATAACCTTTGTGCACCGAGCAGCCAACTATTTTCCCATACTTTGCAAAGATCGCTTCAATGTCACTCTTTTTGACAATGGCTGTGTTCAGGTTGCCAATGAAGACTCTGGAGTTGATGGACTTTGGGTCATTCTTATTGGTGACGTTGCTGGTCTGTGTTTTGCCGGTCATGGTTGGATCACTTGTCTTTAACCCTTTAAAAAGACAGCAAAGAGAATAATGTTTCAAAGCATGTAACTGCCCCTGAATTGGGATAATAATTCACTTTGTCATTTAGTGTGACTCTGATCTTCAAAAACTTATACTTTTTAAATATCATTACCAATAAAATCAAAGCAGTGCTTTTAAAAATATTGCTCTTAAGTCACAGTAAAGCTTGCTTTTACATATAAAAAACTATGTACTAATGTATCTCTTAATACAACTCTGTGATAGTGGAGCTTTACAGTAGTCATATGTGGATTTCTGCTTAGGAATCCAGTCCCGAGCATAGGTACCATGTAGAAACTGCAAAGCAAGAGAATGAATTATCATTTTATGTCAAAAAAATGAACATCCAAGGCCATGCAAAGGACAAATTCTAAAAATGAAATCTGCTCTTGTTTGATGTGTGTCAGCAGAGAACATTTCTCATAAGTTAAACATCAGTGTGAGGAGCACAGAGAAGGTAATGTGTAGCTCTTTACTGAAATCAATGTTTCTATCAAAACAGTTTTCCCTATTAATTATGTAGGAAAAAAAGACAGTGGGGAGCATAAGTGACTTATACTCCTCAAATTAAAATGTAGGACAACAAACTTCATTATAGAAACACCGATTTACTTGCTGCTTTCTCTTTCCTCTGAAGTCAACAAATCTAAATGCATCCTGGCGTAGCTCAAATGGAAATCTCAACATTATTCCGAGGAATAATTTGGCAAAAGGAAAAAAACCATACAAAACAACAAAACCATCACTTTGTGTTCATCTAGCTTTACATTTCTGAAGAGTACCTGATTTTCTTAATATGTAAATTCTACCCTCCAGCAGGTCTCTCGAATTACATCAATTTAGTTAGAGACGAAATGAAAGTTGTCCCATGTCACTTCTGGGTTTTCTTCAGCAATGTTAAGCAACAGAAATGCCAAAAGTGTGCATAGCTCTAAATAGAGAAACCAGTTTTATAAGAAGGAGGTCATTCAGGCAGCAGTCAAATATAGGTCACGTCTCACAGCTAAGAATTATGTTACTATTTTTTAACCTGTTCATACTTTTGATCTTATCACAGTAACAGATGAGGCAGGAATAGAATCCAGCTAAATACTACTCACAGTTAATGCTCAGTTCATTTCTAAAGATGAAAAGGAGTAATTTCTATTCTGGACACCAAAAGCTTAACACTAACTAGCAGAAGCTTCCTATTTTAAATCAATAGCTACTATATATTAAGCTACAATGACCAAAAAATACCAAACCAAAAAAAACCCAACCCAACCAATAAAAAAACCCCAACCAACTACACCCAACCAATGAACCAATAAAACCCACACAAATAATTGTTACTCAACTCCACACAGTTCCTGGTGAACAAGACAGCCATAGCTACAGTCATGAGCACTTTGAGGTTCTCTATCACACAGGATCCAAACCCCACTCTTCAGGTAGGAACACAAAACGGAGATGTGTGAGGAGCCCTCTTGGGTCTTAGTTAACAGTCTGGTCTATTAAATCAATGCATGCAGTGGACCCATTAGTCAAAGAGCTTCCACTTGCTTAACAGCTTAATGTCACAGATAACTTCCTATTACAACATAAACCACTGTAGAAAACAAACAAAGAAAAACTCTAGAAAAACAAGATAGCACACACACACACTGATGTGACCTCAGCTGGCACTTCTGGGCACAACTCACACTAATAAGGAAAACAATAAGGGGAGAAAATCCACAGGAAATCATCTGCCAGAAAGTTATTGAATGAAAGTTAAACACAATAAAACTCTTTAATTATTGCCATCACCACTGTTTTCAAAACACCAGAGTACTACACTCTGTATTACCCCTACTGTTTAGCCATTTAACATGGGAACTATACCCATTTTTTAATTGTTATTATTATTTTATTTCATAAAAATCCTTATTTTATTTTGGTCATGTTTTCTATGTACTAATTTAAATAGGCTTTCAATAGGACATTTCACATTTCCCTCTTGCATGAGTTCTTTGCCATGCAAATTTACAATATTTTTGTAACACAAAGAAAAGTAGTTGTCTGCTGGGCTCTCTCATATTCAAATGAGCAGTCAGAAAATGTGCTGCAGAAATTCAAAGAGGGAGAACAATATTAACATGTGAATAATTGGGATTTGATTACTTTGCTGGTCGATGTACAATGCTCTTGTGAATGTTCCATGAAAATCAGAGATACGTAGGATCTTCATTATAATGAAAGAGATCTTACAGTAAGTTTTACACCTCACTTAAAATATGCATCGGTGAGAGCTGAATTATACTTCTCTTCTCTGAGCTATCAGTAAAATCACAAACACAGCAACTCACTCAACCACAGAAATAAATGAAACAATGAGAGAAACAGATCTGAAATGATCTGATGTCCCTGCAGGCTTTTATAAAGTATTTGTTAATTTTCTATTATTGCAGTGACCGTTTCTGGTACTAAGACATCCTCTATATGCCAAACACATCTTCTAAAACATGTCTTACAAATAACATCTAGATGTCAACACATTTCATCAGGTTTATTTATTCAATACAGAATTGTGTCATGCTGTGCAGCTTTAATTATTCTGCCCAGAACCAAATAGTTTAAGTCTTGTTATACAATCATAGTATCATAGTATCATTCAGGGTTGGAAGGGACCACAAGGATCATCTAGTTCCAACCCCCCTGCCATGGGCAGGGACACCCCACACTAGATCAGGCTGGCCACAGCCTCATCCAGCCTGCTCTTAAACACCCCCAGGGACGGGGCCTCGACCACCTCCCTGGACAACCCATTCCAGGGTTTCACCACTCTCATGGTGAAGAACCTCCTCCTCACATCTAGGCTGAATCTCCCCACCTCCAGCTTCATTCCATTCCCCCTAGTCCTATCACTACCTGAACATAGAAAGTTACAAATTGCATCATTCCCATTACATAGAGCCCCGATTCAAAGAGCCAAGTTTGCAAACCTGTTTTGAACATTAAAATTTCTAGCATGTTAAACAGGAATGAAAATACAAATTACTAAATTGAGACTTCTACTGTCCAGCACACACATGGGACAAGCCTAAACAAGTCAATTTGCAGTGCTGAATACGGGAGCAGATTTTAAGCTTCCTTTTCTAATAGAGTTTAAGCATCAGTGTGTGTCTGAGAAAGTCATCTTCGGTCCATAAGATGAACATTTGAAGACATCTCTCCCATTCATAGATGTTCCTCCAACAGCACTGTGCTTAACTGCAGGATGGTGATGACAACAATCCCTTTTACAGTTGCATACAGTTCCAGTGCAGGAAAACCAATAGGACATGAAGCAAAGGGAAAGGGAGAAAGTGGACGAATCCTAGATCCCAGTAACTCCCAGATATTTCTGTGAGGAGTAGGGACAAGAAAGGACCATTCCAGCCTTTTTAGACCACTGCTTCTTATGCTGCTTATGCATTTTACCAATGCAAAATTTGTTCAGAAGAGACAGCCTTTTGGACAAACTGCAAAAGAATTTGAGACATATGAAGACTTGAAATCCTTAGATTAGTGATCATGAGGCTGCTTGACTTTAGTATCTTCCTAGCTGTACAACTATTTCTTATCCTAAAACACTAATTGGAACTCAAGAGAACAGTTAAGTTTCAACTAAATACTGAAAATTAGTCCGTGAAATTCATAGATTCATAGAATGGTTTGGCTTGGAAAGGATCTTAAAGATATCTAGTTCCCACCATGCCATGGGCAAGGGACACCTTCCACCTCATTAGGTTGCTCAAGGACTCATCCAACACAGCCTTGAACTCCCTGGACAACCTGTTCCAGTGTCTCACCATCCTCATGGTAAAGAATTTCTTCCTAGTATCCAGTCTAAACCTCAGTTTACAGCTGAACTTTTGTAAATATCAGGATCCAATCTTTGCTGTAATAGTTGAGCTCTTCTGTGACTTAATGACTTCAGGGTTTAAGAACCAACAAGTATTAAAATGTTTATCAAGGCAGAATTTAAGGCTATGATAAATATTCTCTCCTTTTGAATTACTCTTTAGCAAGTGACAACACGATACTTTTGCAGTGTTGCAGACAAATTTAAGATGTTCAGACATAGGAAGCACGACTGAAATGTCCTGAAGCATAGGTTTATCTTGCAGTGGTACTAATATTTTATGGAGAAAATTCAATATTCATGTAAATTCCTTTAATAAGCAGTCATTCAAACCCATTTTATCTTAGTTAAATCAATCCCTGACAAACCCCAATAAAATTTTACATACTTATTGGAAGTAAGAATATTGGGTATTTCATGTCAGGGTTAGGGATAGAAGGAAAGGAGAACAGAAAGCTTTCAGATGAAATGTAATTTATCTTAGAAAATCCTTTCTCCTTTATATTTTAAATTCATTTTTAATGAATTACTGTATCCAGGCCACACAACTTAAAAACAAGTTATTCATAAGATGGTTGGTTAAATCCACATCAAATTATTCTGAGCTTTTCCAGCACTCATTAAAGTCAAAGAATCCACTTCTCCCCACTCTCCTCCCAAGATACCCTGCTGGTTTGGGTTTGGTTTTTGAAAGGTTTTGTAGTTTAGTGTTAAGTTTTCCTTTCAATTACTTTTATGAAGGGATTGATACATCACATATATAACGCAGACAACAGCCTCTTCAAGCTGGCATTTCTGAAGCTGTATAAATGGCATAATGCATCACCTACTTGCTATGCTTGTAGAAAATGAAGGACTAAAATAAAATGAGTTAGTAGGTTGTACTTCATCTCCTGTTGTCACTCTTCTCAGAGACAAATACTCTCTCTCAAATAAAATGTATCTACTTGTAAAAAATAACAACACCAAAACAGCAAAAAAAAACCACAAAACCCCCACAAACCAAACAAAATAAACCAACCAAACACACAAACATCTTGATATTAATCACTCCATATAGTCAAATATGATAAATAGCTTTAAGGAATACATTATTTTGAGTTAAACATTAGAAAGACTGAAGGGGAGTTGTATGCACTTTCTCAGGAGCAGCATCACCTCCAAGGAGGGAGAATTGTTTCCTTTCTTTCCTGAGGTCTGTGTAGGTGGACAAAAGCTACAGCTTAGTGGCCTTCACAAACTCTGCTGGGATATTACCCAAATGGAATGAAAAAATTAAACCTTGACAGCAGAATGTTATAGAGATTTGCCTTCCCAGTCACATGTTCTTTCTTTTTCAGGATACAGAATTTTTTTTGTTGATCATTCAGGTATGGGTCCCTTTCCCCCATTATACTTTAACTCCTTTATCAATTTTAAAAGCAAATCATAAGACTGTTGGCTACAATAATAATTATGACAGCACATACCAGCATAGCTGTGTAGACAAAAGAGTGAATTCAGGAGGAAAATATTAAAATCTAATCTAATACAAAGATTAGACTGATTTGATATTCAAAGTGAAGAGGAGTTTGAAATAGCTAGGTAATATAAAATCTTTACCCTGTCTAATCCATAAAGAAATGTGTCTTTCTAGGGAATACCAAGAGACACGTTGAAGTCACCTAGCAAATTCCAGAACTGGACCTCTGGTATTAACCCTCGGGTAATGCCTCACCTTTTAAAATGCCTCTAGGAGACAGAGGACAGTCAGGATATTTTGACACTGACAGAAGTAGAGGGTTAACTTTCATACTATTCTTTAGCATGCCTTGGTTGCAATTGATGCATTGGATGTGTCTATCCTGGAAAGTAACGCTGGAAACATTTCATCTCGGGATGCTTCTCTTATGTGCAGTCACGATCAGGCTCCTAGAGACAGAACTGCACCAAGATTTTTATTTATTTAGGAAAAGGCAAACAGAAGATGGTGACTTTTCCCTTCATCTCTGATATTTTGGCCAGATCTATTTGTAGCCAGCTATCTCATCACCACCAAGTCTTCATTTATCATTTATACAGCAAGCTATTTTAATCTTCCCTCATCAGTCATTCCTGCAGGCTTCTTAATAATTTTTAAAGTAACTCTGACTTTCTACAGTTTCTGTGGCCTAAATCTGTTTTCCATCTCCAGTTTTAGGTACAAGGATAGAGAAGGCTGCAGAGCTGCTGTCTCTGTTCTCACTTGGTGATAGTATGGATTGCTGAGAAACAATATTAGCTATATTTGCTGTCATGAGACATTTCAAGCTAATCTCACATTCACTAGGATTTCTTGGTCTCATTTGGCAGAGTTGCTTCCTCTGTGTTTTTGCTTTCTCTTCAGCCTCATATCACTCTGAGGATTAAATGAGCCTTGACAACTAAGACAGTCTCCTACTATCATTTTTATATTACTAACCTTGCCAATAGACTCCACCAGTTCTTCCTGCTCCCAGGGGAGTTTACAGGCCCAAGCACCACATCTTTGGAAATGTAAATCAGTGAATTATTTTAATGCTTTAGAATTTAGCTACCTGAAAGAAGGTTGCAGTGGGGTGGGGGGTAGGTCTCTTCTCCCTAGCATCAGACAATAGAACAAGTGGAAATGGCCTGAAATTGTGCCAGGGAAGGTTTAGAGTGGATTTGAGGAAAAATTTCTTTACTGAAAAAGTATTCAGGGATTGGAAAAGGCTGCCCAGGGAAGTGGCGCAGTCACCATCACTGGAAGCGTTCAGGAAACATGTGGACATGGTACTCTGGAGCATGGTTTAATAGCCAGGGTGCTCTTAGAACTTTTTTCAGTTGGAAAAGAACTCTAAGCTCATCAAGTCCAACTGTCATCCTATGACTGTTATTTAAAACCAGGTCTAATAATCACATACACAGCATGATTAGATGTTTCCAATGCAACACAGCTCTTATTCCAAACCTCCACTAGGCACTAAGCTGTTTCGTGGGGCACATGACATTTAACATAGCTGGAGCAATAGATATCAATTTTTCCAAATGGTTCCTAAGGGAAAATATTATTTTGGCAAATTTGTCCTGCATGTTTTAAAGCAGAGTCTGATCTTCATTGTCTGTGGAATTGTTATAACCAATTTGTAGATAGATTTTTTTTTTTTCCCCAGCCAATTTTACTCTATGAAAGCCTCTGAGAAAACTTTCAGTAATGTTATTTTGACTAGAAATTTGGATTCTCATGTTTCCTTTATTATTTTATAAGAGTTTGAAATTGGATTTGAGGAATGTCACGGTCTAGGCTACTGAATACCAAACAAGAAGTCAAGAGCTTCCAAATTGTAATCCTAGCTCTGGTGCAGACTAGATAAGAGGCCTTATGTAAGTCACTTAATATCTCCACCTTGTCCTCTTTCTCCTGAAACTGGCACTAATACTGGTGATATTTCAGCTCAGTGGGTTGTTGCATGAATGAAATGAAAGAATGCAAAACACCACAAAGATGCTGTGGCACTAGGAAGTTTAATAGGAAATACAAGGTTTAATTGAAAACCTAGGACTCTGCTTTGAGGATTAGTGGTATCTTCATTTTTCCTGTCCACTCCACTTACCAATAAATATTTTCTCCTGTATTTTCTGGTCATGGGTATTTTATTTTTTATAGTTTATCTCCCTTATTAATTGATAAAAACAATTATTTGATCTATCAAAAAGGAGATATTAAAGAGTACTTGACTTTCATAATGAGAGGCAACTTAGAATCACATTTGCCATTGTATTAACTCTACAATGTCCCTCTCAGAAGTCTGTCTTGAGGATTTATGGCAGATGGTCATATTGTACCTCTGACTTACAGAAGAAAACCTAGTATTGAACAACCAAGTAATTCTGATATCTGACATGAGCTTTGCCAGTAACTTCAGCTAAGTGGTGCAGTAAATCTTTGGCATATTGTGCATTTATTCTATCTACCCCATACTTTTACCCACTTAAACATCCTGGCTAGATTTTTGTAGAGGTCACGTGTGAACTTCATCTTTAAAACACAAACACACCTGCAGGCAACACGTGGTATACAGCCACATACCTGCTGAGCTCTGGTTTTGTTCCTTCATGCATACAGTACCTTCTAAATTAGGGACCCAGGACAGTAGGCTATCCTTCACCACAAAACACCAGAAATAATCCAGTCTCTCCATGGAGTCTAAACTACCTTTTCACATACTGAATGCCAGGTGAGTATATCAAAGTTTAAAATTACAAAGGTAGTCAAGAAACAAGAGTTGCTCTTGTGCTAAAAGACATCTGAAATTCCTTTCCTTGATAAATTCTAGAGTTCATTGTGTCCACACTATGGGAATGGAATTTTCCACATCAAACCATGAGCAAGGTCCTTATAAACGAGATCCAGAGACTCTCTTGAGCTTCTGCCATTTTATAAGCATGAATTCAAATCTGTGGAACTCTTCTGCCTCTATCATCTCATCCTGAAGGCATCTGAAGCTTAATTATGCTTCGGTTTCTGACACTGACACTTAAAAGTAGTCTAATGTCCTGCAGAAATCTCTTTAACATTTTCAAGACTGAGTGGCTTGATAAATCACAACATATTTAAATCTGCCCAGATTCATTCATTGACCTGTCTTGCCTGCAGAGACTCAGTAATTTTCCTCTGTCCTGACTATTAAGGACACAAAACCCTGTTGTGGTGCCTTCCCTGGCATTTTAAGAGATAGTTCAACATTTAGGACATTCTCTGGGACAATGGAGAACTTAATTTGATTCTCTGCAGCTTAAAATTGCAATGTGAATTCTTGGTCTCCTGAGCTATGTGCCTTGGCTCTCCTAGCAATCGCTGTAGTGTGGTTGCTTCAAGGTCTTACTCCTACATCTCCTTTTCTGGGCTATTTTCAAAAGCATCTGATATTCACTTTATAGCTAAATCTCTACGGGAACTTTCGTGCCAAAGCTTTACTAGGCACTTATCTTTTAATGTAAAAAATATTTCAATGTCTGTCCATTTGTTTTTCAATTCAGTGATAAGACATGAGAACGAAATGAAACGAAACTTAGCACAGTAACATTCTCATTGTGTCCTGATTTTGAGCAGGCAGGTGCAGAGCTGTGTTTTGGACTGAGTGTGAGAATAATGTTGATATATCACCAATGATTTAGTTGTTGCTGTGCTGTACTTATTCTAAAATAAGTAGTTTCCCATGCTCTGCCAGCAAGAGGTGCATAAGGAGGTGGAAAGTGGCATGGTCAGGGTAGCTGACCTGAATTAGCCAAAGGGATATTGTATAGCACAGAATATCATGCTCAGCATATAAACTGTGGGGAGTGGCCCAGGAAGGTGATCGGTGCTTAGAGACCAGATGGACATTGGCCAGTATGTAGCAAACCATTGCATTGGGCATCACTTGTCTTTTCTTGGGCTTTGTTTCTCTCTTTTTGTTATATTCCTTTCCACTACTATATTGCAATGACATTATTATCATCATCATTACTGAATTGTTCTTATCTCAACCCATGAATCAGACTTCCACCCCTGTCCCAGGTCTGTTTCCCTGGGTAGGACAGGAGTGAACAAGCAGCTGGGTGGTGCCCAGTTGCTGGCTGGGCTTAAAATCACAGCTCTCACACAATGTTCCATACCATATAAAAAAAGTTTAAATTTGCTGGGTGGTTTAAGGAATACATTAAAAACATTCAAATACCTGGTGTACCACTGAGAACCCTTGAAATGATACTTTGATTTTTCTCTTTAAAAGAAAAAAAAAAAAAAAAGACTTAAAAATAATAATCTTATCTTCCCCTTCTGTACCATTTTGTCAAAAACCAAACAAGAGCTGGAGGAGAAACTTGTTTCCACCATTTCTCAAAATTTATAATCTCAGCAGTAACTTTTTGTTGCAGCAGGTAGAGAGCAGTGAGATTTCAATTTAGTTTGGAACATGAAGCTGTTATTTCACTTGAGAAGACATCTGATGCCCAAACACAGTAACAGCTCGTATTCAGATAATTGTTTTGTTTATCTAATGCTCTTTTACAGACTTAAGCAAGTGCAATGAAATAACAATATGCCAAAGGCGTTTTCCTAAAAACATTATCTGCCCATTAATCAATCACACTAGTAGAGACAATTTGAGGCACACCATACAAAACCTGTTGTTAATGTATCTTTTCTAGCACTATGTTATTTGAACGAATGGTAATTTTCCAGGACAGCACCTAATAATTTAATGTCAACAGGTAGTTTGTCCTCTGGGATCTAAATCTATGTACATCTGAGTGCTCTAGAATTTTATGCTGGCTGTGTATTCCTGCTTTTGGTTTACTCTTTGTGAAAAAGTACTTCAGAAAGCAGGCCATGACATTTTATATTCAGATAAGCCTGAAGCAGTGTTCTCTTTTCTTGTACTGTCTTCTTGCATTGTAACTGTCACATTTTCATCATCTTTCTCTTCTATCACCTGTCTCATATATTCTCTGCTTTTTTTTCCATGTCTACCTTACTCTGTCCAAGTCCACTCACACTATTTCCTACTCAAGTCTACTTTTTACCTCCATTCTGCTCAGTTCTTCCTACGGATTTTCCTCCTCCTCAAACTTAGAAGAGCAACACTGATATGAATTTGGTCACACTGCTTTTACTTTCACTCCCTGAGTGCCTATTCAGTGACTAGCTAATGTATTTATATCAGAAGCCTTTTTAATTCTTGTTGTATATTCTATATTGTACGTTAAAGAATAGGGTCTTGTAAGCACGGGAACCCATAGCATGTGAAATGAACTTAATCTGCCATTCCCTATCAGGAGCTGTGTTAGTACTGTGAGCGAAACTGTGCCCCTGCCAAAGTCAGTGGCAAAAAAAGCAGGATTTTAACTTCAGTTAAAGTGAATTTTTGGCCGAGTGTGCTTCAGAAGGAGCAGCACTAGACTTTTGAGCTGCATTTTTAAAAAGACTATAATAGAATTACCCTAGTAACACTGAGTACATAGTAGAGTACTTCTCCTCTTCCCTGCCACACTGTAAACATATAAGGGACAGGACAAACCAACAAAAAAAGGAACAAAAAGAAAATATTTCCACAAATTTTTCAAAATGTGAAGTAGATTATTAATTTTAAGCCAAAAAAATATAAGCCTGAGAAGGAAATTTTCAGAAACCTCAACAGAAATAATTAAAATCCAGAATGTTCGACATAAATATACTTCAGATTACCTCTTATGTATTGCAGAAGATTCAGCAAAGCTGAGTGTTAATAAACCTCCCTATGAATCTTACAATTAAATAATATTCATTATACTCAATCTCTGACATTAGGCTGAAGAATTGTAAAGTATCTGATAAGAGTGCAGTAAAAACTGGTGGGAGCAAATAATTTACAATGAGTAATTTATCCCTCACATTTTCTACCACGTAAAGACTTTTCTATAGCTCTTGCTGTCACAATGTCTAACCTCTGGTCTAATGGATGATATTATTAGAAGGATACATTATTAACTAACTCTGATTTAAACCACAGCCTAGCGTACATTGATTTAATTGGGACAGTAAAGGATATAAATTAAAAGGAGAGGGGTTTTGTTGTTGTCTGTGTTGTACCACCAAGTTAATCTGAACAGATGAATTAAGATTTGTTATTCATCAGCATGCACTAAGTTGTCTTTTTTTCATTAGTTAAATGAACAGATCCATTATAAACAGCTCTGACAACACTTGAATTTCAATATGAAATATTCTAAGTAGTCCTTATCTAGTTTACCTAGATTTAACTTGATTTAGTACATACAATGCTATTGTTTGCTTGCAACTGACTTTTGGTGGGTTTCTTCCAACAAGTTTGATTTGGAAGCTCTCAAATAAATCATAGTATCATAGTATCATTCAGGGTTGGAAGGGACCACAAGGATCATCTAGTTCCAACCCCCCTGCCATGGGCAGGGACACCCCACACTAGATCAGGCTGGCCAGAGCCTCATCCAGCCTGCTCTTAAACACCTCCAGGGACGAGGCCTCGACCACCTCCCTGGACAACCCATTCCAGGGCTTCACCACTCTCATGGTGAAGAACTTCCACCTCACGTCCAGCCTGAATCTCCCCACCTCTAGCTTCATTCCAAAAACATTCATGTACAAAAACATTGACACCAATGAAACTTGGCTACTCAGATGAATAGAAAAATGCCACAGAAGTAGGCAAAGTTAATTATAAGTGTGTATGAAGTCTATTTTTTCCACTTGGCTTAAGTGATCATCTTTGGCAGCTTAAATTGATTATCTTCATTCCATATTATCTTATCATTCCAACTAATTACAACACATGTGATGTTGTATGGTCTTGTCAACAAATATTACTTATTTGACAGAATTAATTATTTTGAAACTAAAACACACTCAGCAGGGACCACACTGGTCTTTTAATATGCTAGTCTCAGTTCCCCAACCACACTGCAGACAACATACAGTCATTGATTTCCATTAGTATTGTTCATTTTTTTTCCTAATGGGATTATGCATTTTTATATTCCTTTGGGGAGGTGGGGGAGGAATTTCACTAAAGAGCATCTTAATCCTTTTAAAAAATGCATAGCTGCTTTATCTACAACTACTTTAAGGGGGGTTGTAGACAGGCAGAGGTTGGTCTCTTCTCCCAGGCAACCAGTACCCGAACAAGAGGACACAGTCTCAGGCTGTGCCAGGGGAGGTTTAGGCTGGAGTTTAGGAGGAAGTTTTACACAGAGAGAGTGATTGCCCATTGGAATGGGTTGCCTGAGGAGGTGGTTGGGTCACCATCACTGGAGGTGCTCAGGAGGAGACTTGATAGGGTGCTTGGTTGCATGGTTTAGTTCATAAGGTGGTGTTGGATGATAGGTTGGACGCGATGATCTTGAAGGTCTCTTCCAACCTGGTCTGGTCTATTCTATTCTATTCGCAATATGATGCCAATTCCTATGTATTTCATTTATGCAAGTCAAGAGGTAGAAGGAAGGACCAGCCTAGGAATCCTTACACATGACATCAGTCCCTTTGAAGGAAAACCTCAGAGGAATTATTTAGAGTTCTAGGATTAAGTTGATGTTGCTCAGCTATACCGTCATCAAACCGTGCCACATAAAAATAGTCTTTTAATATTTTTAATCCATCCTTGCCATTTTTTCTCTGATTACACACTGATTACAGATGTTCTGATAAGTTATTTGACTCCTAATTATGGGGAAAACTTACCAGGTGATGGGAAGTAAGAAACCAGAATGCCAGATCAATAGGTACAAGAAACATTTTGAAGAGAAACTGGAATGAACCTACTTCTGAAAGCTAAATCTTTCAAGTTAGCTCACCTTCAATTGATGTAAGAATTTGCTTTTAGTTATCTGTATATTTACAGAAGAGGGGGGGAAAGATAGAGAAGGTATTAATTTAATGCTTTTTACTGCTCAGTTTAAATGTTTTTCATTGAAGGAAGAGCTAGGGCACTTAAGAAGAAAAGGTGCTTGTGGAAGTAGCTACTAGTTGCTTATTTCTCTCACTTAATCAATATGTGACTTTGACTTCTATCGTTAGTATTTACATAAAGGAAAGCAAAGTGCTACCAGCCTCTATAAAAGTATCTTCACAACAAAAGTGTTTTTCATCATTAAGAGAAGGATCTAGACAACATTTTGCCACACAGTATTTCTCAAAAATAATTTCCTTAGATGCTTCCAGTAGTTTTTATTGAGCTATTTCTTTCTCTGTCTGTCAAGTCCTCTAAAGAGTACAATAAAAAAGAAACACATTTTAAGACAGTGGAAAATCACAGCCATAGCTGGGGTTTATATACTGGTAATCTAAAAATAACAACTTGCTATTTGATGCATTTTCCTGCCTTCTCAATGTTTGGAAAATGTTCTGAATAAGCTGCCCATTTTGAAATGCTGAACTTCTTTTAGAAACTGGAGTCTTTACTACTAGTCCAAGATGAATTAGGAGTTCTGTCTCTGCACATACCTTCAGAGCAAGTTATGCACTAATTCTTGCTTTCCTTATTGAAGAGACCTGTGAAATGTTGTAACTAGTACCAAAGGTGAGATGGAGGCTCTAGGACCTAAGGCAGTAAAGATGTCTGACAGACAAAAACCTTGTCCTCCTTTTGTTTATTGCTGTCTGATCTATAAATCCTCAGACGTGTAACTTATGTTTGGGCTGCCTGACATGAGTACGAAGGGATACATTAATCTGTATGAAAGTATGAGTAATGCAAGCAGAGAAGTTACAAGAGCTAAGGAGAGACTTGAAATAACCTTGTCTAGAAGAACAATTGCTTTGCAAAGCATAAACATTTAGAAGTGTTTGTGCACAGTTCAGCTCTGGATACCAAGACAAACTCTCCAAGAAGTTCCATAGAAAAATAAGAAAAGATCTAATGTAACACTGATAATCTGTTCATATGTTGCATGTATAAAATTATCCTCCACCTCCAGATCTTGTCTTGGAGAGCAAACCACAACAAAAAGTCCTGAGAAGTCCTATTCTTTACAGGAGGCAGAACTTGGCAGATTGCTCCAAGTGGAGAAAATAGTATCCTCTCATTCTAAGACTAGCCTGCCAAATTGCAGTTTAATTTTAAACTGTAGAAATTATGTCTTCCATTGTGTTCTTGCTTTAGGAAAAAGGGTGGCCTGAAATATTCAGAAGTATTCTGACCTCCTTGATGCAAATCCATAAAACACTGAAGGATTTGAAAGAGCAAAATATTGCATTAACAACCATGGTGTTTATTTCTCAGATAAAGAAGATTTAGAGGGCAGCTATTTTCCATTTGTGTTTTCCCAGAAAGGTTTAGGAAATATGGTAGGAAGGAGAAACTGAAAATAATAATGAGGATCAAAGAAACGACCCTTGACAAATTAGCAGGTGATAGCTACAACACAGAATGGGCATGGAAGTGTAATCATCTTTTTTATCTGTACATGCACAGTTCTGTGTTTGTAAAATATACCACAGTAATTCCTTCTATTTTACTTGCAGGGCTTTTTTATTCTTTTTCCTTTTCCTTTCTGCTTTCCTTTTCCTTTCTCTTTTCCTTTCCAAATTCTTTACAGTATAGGACAATTAGAATGGAATTATTAGACTTCTCATTAAAAACAACAGAAAAAAAGTATTTCTAAGCAAATTTCCATCAATATTTAATGAAATGAGGTTGACAAAGTGTCTTGTCATCATCTCTTACATGCACAAAAAGACACTTATACTGTTTTACCCTGAGACTCCTTCAGAGCATTACAAATCACCTCTCTGCAAGTGAAAGGCATAACACTTTCCCAGTTAAAGGAACTCACACAAAAGTAGTTTTTTTAAATGCTGAGGTACTTACTGATTCTAACTGCATTATTTTATACAGGAAACATACACAAAAATGTGTTTCAGCACCAAGTCAGGCACGTGTTTGCAATCTAGCTCTTGTGCTTTCCAATTTAGAAACTTAACATGAAATAATCGGCAAATAGAAGCATTGCCACCCACCAAGAGCAAAACATAGTTCTGTTGGTCATTAAAATGGTCTAGACAGACTGAAAAAAGAAAGAATATGATTAAAACAGATGAGATGATGTTATTACATCTGTGTTTGAGAGAACTGAATAAATGTGCCAAGAATTTATAAAGTCACAGCATTCCCTAATGTTACTGAGAATAAAGCTCTAGGCATCATCTATTTGTCTAGGTGTCTGTCTCAGACAAAGACTTCCTTCATATCCCTTGATAAGCCAGGCTGATGCATCTAGCAGTGTATGCAATGCATCACTGGAGTTATTATGAGGAATTTGAACTCCACTTAATCAAAGTTTATGAAACATTTTATAGAATACAAAGAGAGTCTTTCTAAAGTGTATTTTTATTGCAATCATTAAGCTATTATATTTATTACCATATATATATATATATCCCCCCCCCCCCCCCCCCCCCAGGATTTTCCTGAGAAAAATAAAGTCGTTTTTACTCAGAAAGATTTTGCACTGACTTAAAACATGTTTAATAATTTACTTCCATCACTTGAAACAGTACTATGTATTTTCCACAGGGGACAATGTAACTTTTAGACTACAGATAAGGTAATTTATCAAGTGGTTATCTAACTTATCAGGGCATTTCAACTACCTTGCCTGCCTCAAGCAATACAGTTGCTAGAAAAACTTTTCCCTCTGTGTATCACTGCTGGCATGAGGAGTTCTGCTTTAAAAAAGTTCTCATAAATTTAATGATAGAATTTGTTATGAGCTATACAGTGAACTTTTTCACAAAGCATTATCTACAAACCCATGCCATATATGTACAAAAATCATCTCCTGATTCTCAGTGTTAGTGCTACCATAAATACTTTCACGGCTTTTGCCTTCATCCTACACTTCAGTAAGTAAAGAGTGAAGAAATAGATCTACATGCCATCAGAATTTTCTGTAGTCCAACCTATGACCAAAAATAGCAAAGAAAAGCAAATTTCCATGCCATCTATCTGAACAAATCTCTAGCTGCCTTTTCAGAAACACTGAGACTTTTTTGGTGGGATCTCTCTGTTTGTTATCTGGGGGTTTTATTGATATTTTGTCTTTGGTTTTGTGGTAGTTTTTTGGTTTCATTTTTTATTTATTTTCCTTCTCTGTGCTACTAAATCTTCAAAGTAAATAGCAGAAAAATTCTGCTGACAATCTGAAAATATCAGCACTGTCTCAAGGCTACTCAACTATAAGGATTATAAAGCGACTGCTGCAGACTTGGTTAATGATCCTCTAAGTTCAGATAGACAGCTTCCTTCTTTCTCTATATGGTTTATGAAGTCAAATCTACACACATTAAAGAGTTTGTTATACAAATGTTGAAGAGCTGCATAACAAATTTTCCCCAGCCTGTAATACCTAAACAATGTATAGAAACTAGCAATTTGCAAATGGAGGTACATTTGAATTAGTCTGTCATTATAGAATCAACAAAATGACAAAAAGGGTGGCAGAGAATACCTGTTCACCTGGTCTTAACAGAATCTGCTCCAGGAGAAATAAATAATCTGTGGAGAGCAGACTTTTCAATTTCCTGCTGACTGAACTGACAAAAAAGTTTCAGCTTTATTCAAAACAAAGTGAAAAAATAAAGGCTATATATTGTCTTTCTTGGGTAAAAGCTAGAAGACAAGAAAAGACAGGAAGACAGGCATTTTGAAACATCAGTTTGGAAAAAAATTCTAAGCTATTTTAGGAAGTGTTCACCTGAAGTGCTTTGATTTTTATTCTTGCTCCATTTTTCACATTGAAATAATATAGAATAGAATAGAATAAACCAGGTTGGAAGAGACCTTCAAGATCATCGCGTCCAATCTATCACCCAACACCACTTAATCAACTAACCCATGGCACCAAGCACCCTGTCAAGTCTCCTCCTGAACACCTCCAGTGACGGCGACTCCACCACCTCCCCGGGCAGCCCATTCCAATGGCCAATCACTCTCTCTGTGTAAAACTTCCTCCTGACCTCCAGCCTGAACTTCCCCTGGCGCAGCCTGAGACTGTGTCCTCTTGTTCTGGTGCTGGCTGCCTGGGAGAAGAGACCAACCTCTGCCTGTTTACAGCCCCCCTTCAGGTAGTTGTAGAGAGCAATAAGGTCACCCCTGAGTCTCCTTCTCTCCAGGCTAAGCAGCCCCAGCTCCCTCAGTCTCTCCTCATAGGGCTTGTGCTCCAAGCTTCACCAAGTTAAGCGTAACTGCTTGAAATCTTTGCAGTTTTTCAGTGATGGTTCCACATTTGCCAAGTGGTGTCACCTCAAACACACTGATGAATTTTCTTTTGCGATATCTCCTGCTGGGAAGGAGATTCTCCATCCCAACATAACCACAAACTAGCAAATTTCTAAGATTTAAGTAATTTTCTTAGAATAGAATGGAATAAAATAGACCAGACCAGGTTGGAAGAGACCTTCAAGATCATCGCATGCAACCTATCATCCAACACCATCTAATCAAGTAAACTGTGGCACCAAGCACCCCATCCAGTCTCCTCCTAAACACCTCCAGTGATGGCAACTCCACCACCTCCCTGGGCAGCCCATTCCAATAGGCAATAACTCTTTCTATGAAGAACTTCTTCCTAACCTCCAGTCTAAACCTCCCCTGCCACAACTTGAGACTATGTCCTCTTGTTCTGGTGCTGGTTGCCTGGGAGAAGAGACCAGCCCCCACCTGTCTACAACCTCTCTTCAGGTAGTTGTATGTCATTACAGACACAGGGACTTGGCCTTAAGTCCTGCTTAGGTACTTACAAATACAATTCCATTTAAAATGTAGCCAAAGGGGTTAACTGAATGACTTAAATGAGAATCAAGAACTCTGTAATGACATCACCATTACACCTTCTTGCAAAACCTCTTGTTAACATTTTACTTTATTCTGTTTTAGTATTTGTTAGATAAAGTTGCCACCAAGATTTTTCTTATTATTTCTCACAGAATGAAGATGTCCATAATGATGAGGTAATTTGAAAGGATGCACACAACGTCACCTACATCTGGATGAACCTTATTCCATTCTGGCCAGAGTAGAGCCTGTTCAAACCTCCTCAACATCTATATAGTTTATTGTTGCACATATACTGTGGATATTTCCAGATCCTGTGGGGTTATACAGCATTTCAAAATGAATACTGTGGGCACCATACCCATTGGAGGCTTGCATATGGCTGATTGTGAAAAGTCACTAGGAAGCCTAAGTCCATGCAGCAGCAATTTCTGACTGAAATGGTGCAAGGAAATGTATCCATTGCTTATTTCATTTTGGATGTTTCTGTTTGGTTGGTTGTTGTTGGTTTACCACCGCCACCACCACCTTCTAACAGTACTCAGGACAGTAAACAGCCTTTGCGCTCCTCATCACAGCCTTTCATGATGAACCAGTAGGGAAAACCTAATAAGTAGAAAACATATCAATCCAACTTTCCTCACTGCCCAACTTCTCTCAAATTCCCAGTGAATGGTTTCCCCGCCAATGTTTTCAGACAATGTTTGTGATTGCATGAGTCTAGTATGGACAGATATATCACTTAGGGCAGATAAGATAGAAAAGACACTGAAAATGAGTCCACTGGAGCATGTACCTACAGGGAAGAAGGGAAGCTCTAGTATAATTGTTCTGTGGGCTCTCACCACTGACATTTTGGCTCTCATTCCACTTGCCCCTCCTGAAAGGGAAGAGTGGAGCAGGAGTTCTTTGAAACCCCAAGAGCACACAGTGACAGCCATGGCATAGCATCCAAAGGAAAAAAATTTGTCCTTTAAGTCATGCTGGAGCAGGCTCCTTACACCCAAAGCTCCTATTGATTTCTGTGAGAGTTTAGGATTCTGCCTGGCAAGTATAAAACAATTAACACAAACATATATAACCCTATTTGAAAGGGGAAAAAATAAAAGGTTAGCAGGTTTCCTAGAAACTAAAAAAGACAAAACTTTTTGATCTCATATTGACACTTCCTAACTTCCCTCCTCACGTTTTTACAAACAGCTGCTGCTTCTAGTTTTCCTTTATGCTCTCATTTCTCCCATTAGAAACAGGCAGAACACCTTTATCGAAAGATGTTCTGCCCTCTGTTGGCTGCCATCCTGAGACCTAAGGGAATAAGGCAGTTAACAAGAGAGGGAATTTGCTGCAGCCCAGTGACTGTTATCACTAAATAGCAAGATGACATTGTGTCACCCCGAGACTGTGAAAAGGGCCTGAGATTCAACAAACCTCATAAGAAACTTCTCTGGTTTCCATTGAGTAACGAAACCTCTGGATTTCAAACAAGTGTGTGCAAGAAGATGATATATGGAATTGAAGCTTTGAAACACTAGGGGTCTAACCTGGAAATGAAACAGAATGCTCAACTCAGGGCCTATCAAAATAGTTAAAAAGCACAGTGAAAAACCAAGTGAATTCAGGAAAAAACATTTATAGATGGAGCAATTTTCCTCTTGAGAGTGTGAAAACAAGACATGTGTTTCACAAAACAACTTTTAGGTGCTTTCTCCCTGCCCAAGAAAAAAATGTTTTAATAGATGCAAACGCTTCCCTTTTCATTTATGGTGAGAAATATTACTTGTTTGTAAGCATTTGTTATACACAAACAGAATCCTAAGCTAGAAGAGCAATAATGCTACTAAATCCATTCATTCATTTGCATGAAGTGCATTGTATGCATCTGTGGTTCAGTGAACCAAGTTTTACAATGAAAATCATGGCTTTTGTGATTCTTTTCTCCTTTGCTAGAGCTGGCAATGTAAATGAGAGACTGCAGCATGAGTGTGGACACTCAGGATAAAAGTAATGCCACTCCAGAAAAGCTATTTCTTCCTCCTCTTTCTGTTCTATTGTGATACAAAATGTGGTACTTATTCCAAATGTTTCTTGGAACATAATCTCATTTTTGCTGCTTCTCATTTCAAATACAGTAAAGTTTAAACTTGTCCTAATTTGCTCGTGAGTTGATGAGCATTTTTTCCCCTCTCCTTGTTCAAGTCAAACACATAGGCAAAATCAGCATCTCTCAGAACATTAAAACTCTGGATAATATTACATACCTTGAAGAAACTAGTCCCTCACATCTTGGCTGAAAAAAAAATCAGCACATGACTCTGATCTCTTACATTTCTGAGTGTCAAACGGAATGTCCTCCCCAAGAAGTGTGGCATGAAAACTTGGTTAATATAGCAGCTGGTGCCATAGGGAAAGTTCATGAAGAAATTAAAAATTCAACAAGCAAATCTCATTTTGAATGCAAAAGAGATATTTTTGATCAAATTAGAGAAAGTTACTGACTGCTGATAATTACAGATTCACAGATTGCATCAGGTTGGAAGAGATCCTCAAAGGTCATCTTGTCTAACCACCCTGCAGTGAGCACAGACACTTCCAAGTACATCAGGCTGCCATAGTCCGCATCAGGTCTGATCTTGAATGTCTTCAGGGACAAGATCTCAACCACTCTCACTGTAAAGAATTTCTTCCTTATGTCCAACCTAAATCTACCCTGCTGCAGTTTAAAAATCATTGCCCCTTGTCCCATCGCTAATAAACTAAATGCTGTCATCTATCCTGGAAACAGAATGAAGCAGTAGTTCTGTGGAAAACAGACTATGTAGATTTATTCCATGCATGATGACATGTAGCCCAAGACTGCAAACTGTCCTTTAAAAACTTCTGCAACTCCTAGCAAAACAAACTTGTCTCTGACAAAGAAATAGTGATGAGACAAATTAATTCACACACTTGCCCCCCCATCCCCCCCCCCCAAACTCCAAACTATTCATCACACTACCACGGCCACACATATATATACTCAAGCATGTATCCATCACACATGCCATATTTGGGAATGGAAGCTTAAATTAAGGTGGGGGAGGAAACTGAATTTGTCTTCTCCCAGCTTAATTTATATTAGAAAAATAAGAGAAATAGCAGTAATTCAGTTTTATAAAGTGTTAAAAATGAGGAGCAACACACATGCATATGCATGTAGTAAAAAAAATGGCACCCACAAATCATTACTAGAGCTATCACAATGCTTTTATAAAGAAAGAATAGAAGCAAGCTACAAAAACACAGCTATACAGTCACAAATGATCTCCTAAACCTGCAAGTGGTGTCTTTCTGGAGAAATGGGTGCCTGTCTCATACTGTGACTGCAGGGCACCTATAATGGGACAATGACTGAGATGAGCTAATATGATATTGGTGGTGTCACCAGTCCTTTGAACAACAGAATGTAGATTCAAGCTCTTGCACAAATTTCAATTACTTGTCTCTTTTCAGCCTATGGTCCACAAAGCCAGACAAGCTGCACAATGCCCTCATCACTTACCCTGGGTGATGGCAATACCACCCTCCTCTACTCCAGACACTGCCTCAAATAAGTGTCCTGGTATTCAGAATTCCAAATTCTACCTTGCAAGCAACAGGGGATAATAATTTATTTAGTCTATCACTTAATTCAATGCATAGAATCATAGAATGGTCTGTGTTGGAAGGGACTTCCAAGGTCATCTAATCCAACCCCCTGTGCAGCAAGCAGGGGCATCTTCAACTGAACTTTACTCAGAAGACTCATGGATCTGGAGGACAGTTGTTGGCAAACACAACACAATGTGACCTCAGTAAACAGTTCAAAAAGCAAACAGCCAGTTACAAATCAGCAAACTTCAGGTTGCAGAGTGTGGATTTGCACACTAACTCACAATCTTGAGTACTGTGTCCAGTTCTGGGCCCCTCAGGTCAGGAAGGATGTTGACTTGCTGGAATGTGTCCAGAGAAGGGCAACAAAGTTGGTGAGGGGCTTGGAACACAAGCCCTATGAGGAGAGGCTGAGGGAGCTGGGATTGCTTAGCCTGGAGAAGAGGAGGCTCAGGGGAGACCTCATTGCTCTCTACAACTACCTGAAGGGAGGGTGTAGCCAGGTGGGGTTTGGTCTCTTTTCCCAAGCAACCAGCACCAGAACAAGAAGACACAGTCTCAAGCTGCGCCAGGATGGATGTTAGGAGGAAATTCTACACAGAGAGAGTGATTGTCCATTGGAATGGGCTGCTTGGGGAGGTGGTGGAGTCACCATCATTGGAGGTGTTTAGGAGGAGACTTGATGGGGTGCTTGGTGCCATGGTTTAGTTGATTAGGTGGTGTTGGTTGGTAGGTTGAACGCGATGATCTTGAAGGTCTCTTCCAACCTGGTCTGGTCTGGTCTATCCTATCCTATCCCATTCCATCTGCAGTAAGTGTGGTAAGTGAGCACAGACTACAGCAAAAAGCAAAATGGTAATTCTGACATTGATAAATTCTAAAGATAAAGGCAGGCTACATCTGTTCTGTTCTCGTTATTTAGCCAATGACATTAGATATGTAAAAAAACCCCACAACATTAAAAAATTAAAACTTCACATCTAAACCAAGCATGTTATTTGTAGCAAATGGGATAGCTAGTCAGGACATCTAGTTTACTTGTGGATCTGAAAAGAACTGGCAATTTGGTGTAACATTCTGTTCTGCGCTGCTTTTATTAGAAGGCTACTTCGAGTAGCAACCTTCTGTTGCTTACTTTTAAACAGCCATTTAAATCCCATTTAATCATAATTATACAACTAGTAGTGTTAATTATTCTGGATAATATATTTTAACACATCTCATTGCATAAGTAGCTCAATTCCTTGGTTCCTGGCGTTCACAAAGATCACAGAAATGCAGCCCACTTACTCCCAAGCAGAGCAGAAAAAAAATAAGCCTGAGCAGAAGAAAGACTGAACTGTTTCAGACACATCTAGCTGCAAATACATGAACTTTGTTACCATAATAGAAACAATTAAAAAAAAACACAATAAAAAATTAATCTCAGAGTCAGAGAGCTGGCAAGTTTACTGAATTATCACATTTGAGACTTTTCATAGTGTCAGTTAAATTGCTGTTGAAGTACTGCATTAAAGATAACCAGAATATGGATACATATGAGACAATTAATGAATTATGAGCTGCTACATGCAATATAAGCTGGATGTTAGGAAGAAGTTCTATACAGAGAGAGTGATTGCCCATTCGAATGGGCTGCCCGGGGAGGTGGTGGAGTCACCATCATTGGAGGTGTTCAGGAGGAGACTTGATGGGATGCTTGGTGCCGTGGGTTAGTTGTTTGGGTGGGTTGGATTGGTTGATGGGTTAGAATAAACCTTTATTAGAATAAACCTTTATTAGAATAAACCAAACCAGGTTGGAAGAGACCTTCAAGATCATCATGTCCAACCCATCAACCAATCCAACCCACCCAAACAACTAACCCATGGCACCAAGTACCCCATCAAGTCTCCTCCTGAACACCTTCAATGATGGTGACTCCACCACCTCCCCAGGCAGCCCATTCCAATGGGCAATCACTCTTTCTGTAGGGTTGGACACGATGATCTTGAAGGTCTCTCCCAACCTAGTTTATTCTATATTCTATTCTATATTAAGACAGCAGGGTGCTTGGAACTCAAGGGTTAGCATTGTACTGGGTACATTTTTCTGGTTTGGAGGTTTGTTTTTTTTCCTAAAAAGACTGAGAGCACCTCGGCACAGCCATGCAAACAAAAAGACAGGAGATATGGTGGGGTCTGCACAAGTGCCTTACGCTTGCTTTCTTGCTGGCCAAATCCTTAACAGCCAACATAAAAGATATTTGATATTATTACTGTTATCTTACTTGTTCTGACAATTGCAGCATTATTCTAATACTTATTGGCAAGCGTTATTCCAACCACTTTTCTTTGAGCTCCATTTTGTATTAGCTTTCTATTTATACTTTCATTCTCAGAAAAATCCACTTATTTTTCTTTTACTACAGTGCAGTTCATTACTTTCCTATTATTAAAGTGTTAATAAAATTTCTCTATTAAATGGAATTTAGAATAACCTAAGGAAATCTTCCTAATGCTAGAGCTACTGACACAGCTTGCTGCACTGATCTCCAAACTATATACCAGATACTATCTTAAAATGAAAGTGTTCTTGAAAACTCAGTATCCAAAAAAATATTTGTATTCCTTCCAAAACTGCAACACAAGAGCATATTCCAAAAAATTATAGATAATTTTTATCACTCTGACACTTTCTCTAACGCTGTGCAGTTTATCTTTCTGTGCTTGAGTAATCCTGGATTTGTGTGCAATCAAGCCAAGGAGCCTGTGGGTCATGGCTACAGGCAGTCCTCTCACCAAGATCTATTTCTGCTTCCTAATTATGTCATCATTAGAATATAACCAGTAGCATGTCTTCCAGAGGAGCAGCCATTCATTAATGCAGACAGATAAGACTGTGGTCCATTGAAAGTAATGAACTGGAAACATCCACATTAGTTCTAAAGCCCTTGAGACCATTCCTGCAATACCCTCTGTAGTCCACACAACATTATCAGCCAACTTCTCTTGTAATTGTGCAAGTGAAACAATTACCCACACAGTTTGTGGCTGAGGAGTTTGGTTTTTTCCCTGATGGAAAGGGGGAAAAAAATGCTAACTTAAATTACAGCAAGAAATGAAGGTAAAAAGAGTAGCATACAGCAAATACAACGTAAATCATGCAACCATAGAATTGCTTTGGTTGGAAAAGACAACTGAGATTATCAAAACCATTAACCTACCACCACCATGGCCATCAAACCACATCTGAAAGTGCCATGTTTACAAGCTTTTTGAACACCTCCAGTGATGATGATTCCACCAACCCTCCAGGCAGCCTGTTACAAAGCCTGACTGCTCTTTCAGTAAATAAATGTTTCCTAATATCCAATCTAAACCTCCCGTGGTACAATTTGAGGCAATTTCCTCTTGTTCTATCACTGGTTACTAGAGAGAAGGAATGAACACCCTCCTCACTGCAGCATGCTGTCAGGTAGCTGTAGAGAGCAATAATGTCTCCCCTCTTCTCCAGACTAAACAATTCCAGTTCCCTCAGCTCCTCATAAACTTATGTCAAAATCCATCAGCAGCTTTCTTGCCCTTCTATAGAGAGGCTCCTGCACCTCAAGGTCCTTCTCATAATGAGAGGCCCAAAACTGAACCCGGTATTTGAGGTGCAGCCTCACCAGTGCTGACTACAGGGGCACAATTCCCTCTTCTTCTTGCTGACCACACTATTCCTGATGCAGGACAGGAGCTAAAGCCCCTGAGCACACCTGTCTAATGAGGTTGTAGGATGTCAGTCACCACAGATCTTTAAGGTTGGACATAAATCAGTATCATTCTTGACAGATGAATTCTAACCTTGTTTCAGAGCAGGGAACAGACTATGAGGTTTCAAAATCCTTTCTGGCTCAGTTTTTCATATTTTGTTGAATATTTGTAATGTTATGGCAAGATCAGGAAACTCCATTGAAGTTCATCACCCCAAAGAGCTAATTGCCATAGAAGCAATATTCTAAGAGACAAATTCCTCTCTGAAGAATTTATTATCTCATTTCAGATAAGACAGAAGTAGAGGTTATAATACCTGATGGAATGGTGGATGGCACAACAGTGACAGACAATAACTTTGCAGTTTGTTATTTTCAAAGTGCAATTTGTGCTTTCAATCATGTAAAAGCTCTTAAAAAAAGATGGTTTCATGAAATAGCCAGCCATTGATCTGCCAGATGTGTACCTCTGAGTGATGGGTTATCCATGCAAGTAGTGCCTGCTCTGACAAATAGACCTGTTAGCTTGAGGAGTGTGAAGCTCCAAGGGGGAATAATTTCCATTCAGTCTCTGCAGTAACATGATGACAGGCAGAAATGTGCCTGCTCTTCTCACACATCTGCACCTTGCATATCTTGCTGGTCACCTTGAGCCCCTTACCTGGTCCTGAGGGCAGCTCAAATCAGAAACTCAATTCTAATGCTCTAAAATACTCCCTGGTGGGGACTTCCCCTCTTCAGAGAAGAGTCAAGACACCAAACAGGTAAATTAAGAATGACAATGAGTGTTACAGTATTTGTCAAAGTTCCACTTCAAGAAGGTTGTTTTTTCCCAGGTTGTAATTAAAGCGACGTGAATTGTTTTGTTAAAATGAGTATTTTTACTTAGCAAAGGTCTGTTCCTCACCACCATTTCCTTATGTTATAGAAGACTTGCTGCTGTGACTCAGTTCTCTTGTAGAAGGGGTTCTGCAGCAAGCACTGTACAAAAAAGGAACCTGTTCCTAGGAAGCTTGTCCAAAATGCTTGCCACCAGCTAGACATTCACATTGACACACGTAATTTTGGAAGCTATGAAAAGCTCCTTCAAAAGATGTCCCCAAATCAAGACTAAAAAGAGCTTTTCACCTGTTTTTGAGATGGTAGTTTTCAATATCTTACAAACGACCTTTTTGTCCTTCAATATCTTCACGCTCTTGACTGTAAAGATATGAGTACTGTTAGCTTTCTTTTCCCAGCTGATCTAACCTTTCCCACTGAAATTCTCTTTGGCTGAGAACTCACTTCAGTGTCAAATCTCTTTTAGTTGGCTTTGTGGCTACACTGGTAGAATGAGCATTAATCCAATTAGCCGGGAAGTAAATCGAACAATCCTTCATGCCGTTAAAAGCACTCACAAGAAAACATTTCTATCCTGTAGCCCATAAAGTCAGAACCTTTAATTTCCCAAAATAGGTTAGTCACCTGCAATGACAGTAACAAAAATGTCTTCTGACAAGACCTAATTCTTTTCTCGTGCTATCTTACAACCAGACTTTGCATTCATTTTCTTTTTCCTCTTAATATAAACAGCCTGAAAACTTTCCTGGGAAAAGGACTGGTTTGCATAACATCCTGATTATTTCAGTTTCTTGATCACTGTAATAAATGCCAGAGAAGATAAACAAGCACTCCTTGCAAATGAAGCATTGCATGCAATTTTCATTTTTTATTGAAATGACACTGTGTGACCTATCCTGGAACCTTAAATTGATGAGGTTTTCCTCACCAGGCATACTTTCTAATATTAAGTTAATGCATGTGGAAAAAAAATCCACCAAACACAAAAAAAACCCCAAAAGCCTTCATGATTTTTGTTTTAAAAAAAACCAAACCCAACAAACTTACATAAGAAACCTCATTAAAATGTTGGGATGGAGAATCACATTGAAAATGCTTGAATAGACAGAGATTATTACAAAGCACAGAGGAGCAACATTTCATGAATAAATCAAAAGGTATTAAGATTAAACAAACATGTAAAGTTTGAAAATTAAAGGAGATCAATTAAGGAAAGCAACAAATTAATTCAATTTTCATTCCAGCACTTGACATTAAACTTGCCTCTGAACAAATACTCTCAATTTCAAGGTGCTTGATGCAGAAGCTCATGTTGCAAGAAGATCAGAATTTGCCTCAAAACTTCAGTTCTCTCATTGCTGCAGTAAGGCAAGCCATGCCTTTGCCCTAAGTGGTATGAGGATGTTGGAGTAAAACCATATTATATTTAAATCATACCTCACTTCAGATCAAATTGATGAGCACAACAGAGAAACAACATGCCTATTGCAAATGAAAAAGCAGCTATAGAGGACAGAGTATATTCTTTGTAGACAACTATGTGAAAGCATATCAGCTCTGGGAAACAGCAGAAGAATGTGAATAGAATCGAATCTAGAATAGAATAGAATAGACCAGACCAGACGACACCCTCAAGATCATTGCCTCCAACCTATCATCCAACACCACCTAATCAACTAAACCATGCAACCAAGCACCCTGTCAAGTCTCCTCCTGAACACCCCCAATGACAATGACTCCACCACCTCCCGGGCAGCCCATTCCAATGGGCAATCACTCTCTCTGTGTAGAACTTCTTCCTAACCTCCAGCCTAAACCTCCCCTGGTGCAGCTTAAGACTGTGCCCTCTTGTTCTGGTGCTGGTTGCCTGGGAGAAGAGACCAATCTCCACCTGTCTACAACCTCCCTTAAGGTAATTGTAGAGAGCAATAAGATCTCCCCTGAGTCTCCTCTTCTCCAGGCTAAGCAACCCCAGTACATTGTACTGTGCCACTGTGTTGAGATAAACATCTCTGAACCATATATGTAACATGGCTGGAATGTGGATTTCATCAGTAAGGCCTTTATGGTAATTTCTTAACCTATTCTACTGCCACTGAAGACCATACAATGTATCATTAGGAAACACAGTTTCATAGTGATTTGAAGGTTTTTGTTTGTTTGTTAGGGGGTTTTCTTGTTATTTTTTGCTACACACATAGCACTCTACAACAGAGAGAGGTTTTTATGTCTATGTTGCAAACCTGGATAGCTCCACCACTGCAGAGCTGATAAGCTTGCTTTCAATACTTGTCCATTCAAACTTCACCATGGACAACTCACATTTGTCTACAACTTAAAGATGAAAAAGAAGTGGAAGACAGAATCAAATCTTGAAATCACACACACACACACAAAAGGCCTAGAATGAGTCTTTATGAAATACTTTAAATTCAGTAAAGGATTTCATTCATATGAAATGCTTCACTATGTGGTGTGGGGTTTTTTTGGTTTGTTTTGTGGGTTTTTTTGTTTGCTGTTTGGTTTGTTTTTTTCAGAAAGGAAATGATGTCTCTAAAATTATATGATAAAGATGCTAATCATGGAGTTCATCATGAAAAGTTAAACTTCTCCCACTCCTCTAGCAAAGATGCCATCTACTACAAAATGTGGCTGGTCAATGACAAAAAAGCTACTTCTAGGTCTAGATGCCAGGCTAGATCTCTTCTCTGCAGTAGTCTCTAGGGAAGAATACACAAAGGATGTAGATAGTAGAAGGAAATTGTGAATAGGTAGAGGTGAGTTGCTTCTTATCAAACTGTCTGTCAAAAAGAACACAGGAATCATACATTTGGATCTGAAACTGATTTGATAAGCCCAGATTCACAAAATGGCATTGACTCTATATTGACAAAACAGTAAGAACCTTGGTATGAGGTAAGGAGAAAAGGCTTATCCATTTCACTAACAAACCTTCTCTCGCAGTGACCTAATATATAGCTAATCTTCAAGCAGGCATGTCTCCATGATTATGCTCCCACATAAGCCTACCCCTTCCACACATTCTGGAAGGTATAAAGTGCAAATGCTTACATACTATGGCAGCAGTGGAACACACGTACCCAGACCTGAGCTTTTGAGTTGACTCATACACACATAAAGCCTTGCAAAATTAGTTCTGCTTACATGATAAATTCTTCATCCAAGAATCATTTATTTATTCATTTATTTCCTACTCTCCAGAGTTTATCTAAAACAATTATTTTGTTGTTCAGTTTTGTTTGTTTGCTTTTTAAACTGCAATTCAGTTCCCAGAGGTGCCTTCCAAAGAAGGCATTTTTAATCTTTATTTTACTCAAAGGAAAGGTTTTGAAAGGAGTTGGGGCAACAAATGTATGCATCAGCAAAAATCTGCCTCCTCCATCTTTTGCCCTGTGCCCTGGTCTTTCAGAGACTTCTTCTCTACAGTGTAAGAATTCAGCTTATCTGCAGGTAGTCATTTTAAACCATTGCAAAACACATGTTTTCGAAGAAATACAAGATTTTATGAAGTGGATTGTCGTATTGCATGAAGCAGTTCATCATCCTTATTAAAAAATCCTTGCTTAAGGGCTTGGCACTGACAGGATGGTTTGTTCTACTCCTTGTACACAGCATTTGAGTTTTTATTTAGGACAGTGGCACTTGAAAAACCAGTTATCTTTTTATTTTATGCTTTACTGAAAAATCATCAGACTTCAGGACTCTCAGCCAGTGAATGCTGGATGCTCTCCAACTACCATTGCTGGTAAGCTTGCTAAGGTTTTCTTAAGTCAAATATGCACATGTTTTAACTTACTAGTTTTAATCAAGACAACTGCCTGCCACGTTTGGTTTTTTTATTTCCTGCCATAGACTTCCTTTTTTTATTCATTCTGGGTTTTACAGTTAAATTCTTTATTTTCACTGGAAAGAAAATTATGCATTTTTATTTGCATTAGCTGCTACAGCTGTACTGTATTCATGTGCTCATCCTAAGTGTCTGAGCGAGTATCAAACTCAGCAGATACTGTTCAGCGTTACAGAAGAGAAGCAGTATTGAAAAGCATAACAAAGTCCTCTCTGGGACACATCAACAATGTCTGAGTTGGGGAGCTTGAAATGCTAACAACATGCCATCTGTGTTTTAGTGAGGGTTAGCTACTGCTTAAATGATTGTGATTAACAGCCAGAGCTTTATACACTAACAAGCCAAGTTTGATTGTAATTCTTTGGAGAGTAATCATCCCTCTACCCTGCAATTATACACAATGTGTGTTGAATTAGGAAGCAAAGAAAAAGAACATGAAATAACTTTCAGACTTGGAAAAGCAGGCTACTGAACACAAGCCAAAGGTGAGGTGACTGGTGAGAACAGCGATTCATTGTAATATTGTTGCTGTATCATAAAAAGATCAAAGGAAATGTCAATCTGAAGGGTTACTGGGATAAAATAAGTAACATGGCTGGAACAGAACTTACATTAAATAGGCAGGGAAACAGCGTACAATTTCAGAAAAACAATATAAACATTTCAGTTCACTACCAAAAAAATTTGACTTTTCCTCATTGTTTCTTTTGCTGATAGCTAAGTATTGAATGATTGCTCTCTTCTGTGCCTACTCAAAACAGATGTGCTCTTGCCTCCACTTTCAACTTGACCTAGAGCTGCAATAACAAGGCTTAAAAAAAAAATGAAATATATCATATAAAGTTCCACTGAAATCTTTAAGCCTGAGTTAATTTTGTTGAGAAAGGAAGGAAAAGAATATTAATGGCCAAAAAGCAGGTTTGTCAGTCGAAAACTAGGCTTGCTTACAATGAAGACACAAAAGGGATGCTTTTTAAGAGGTGAGAGACAGCAAAAAGTTTAATTACAAAATTCATACACTTGATTAATCCGTTTAAAGAATGTTTCAGATGGACATTGTTATCTCATAATTGTTAATTTCTATTCCTTTGCAACAAGCAGCCTGTAATTGAGGTGAGACCAATGCAAACCCAAAGCCATACGTATAACTCCTGGAAATGATGTGGAATCATTAAACATCTAGTAGAACATATAAAAATAGAATAGAATAAACCAGGTTGGAAGAGACCTTCAAGATCATCGCGTCCAACCTATCACCCAACACCACCCAATCAACTAACCCATGTAACCAAGCACCCTGTCAAGTCTCCTCCTGAACACCTCCAGTGACGGCGACTCCACCACCTCCCCAGGCAGCCCATTCCAATGGGCAATCACTCTCTCCGTGTAAAACTTCCTCCTGACCTCCAGCCTGAACTTCCCCTGGCGCAGCCTGAGACTGTGTCCTCTTGTTCTGGTGCTGGCTGCCTGGGAGAAGAGACCAACCTCTGCCTGTTTACAACCCCCCTTCAGGTAGTTGTAGAGAGCAATAAGGTCACCCCTGAATCTCCTCCTCTCCAGGCTAAGCATATTTCCTTCCAAACTTTCAAAACAAACAGGGCAGTCAAACCTACATTTGAAGGATTTAAGGAAAATTGTTCTGCTAGAAGAAGCAGAGATGAGGATGCTCCAGGCCTGTGTGGAGCAAGGAGCTGCTTTGAGTAGCACTCTGGGAAAAGCAGCAGCTCTGCCCAAGCTGCCTGTCTTGTCTGTTTCCTGCCTCTCAGAGCACTTGTCTACTTCCCTCCCACAGCCACTTCATTCTCATGTCATCCTGACTTGCTCTCCTAACCTGTGCACCTATATTCTTGCAGCTTTGTGGCAAACAGGAGGGTTAAAGATGTGGCCATTTAGAGGCCACATCTGCTGTCTAGCCCCCTTCTCCAGAACATAAGCAGCTTTTGCCTAGGTCCCTAATCATCCATAATCTTCTCCTTCCTGCCTGATTAGCTTCTATTCTGCCAATTTGATGCTTTTCTTGAACACCCACTCCATTAATCCCTGCTTCTCTAACAGCCTGTGGAGAAAGAAATGCTTTTCCATTTATTTTTTTCACCTCCCCCCTCGTTTAATCTTTCTTGCTACCTCAACAGTCTCCTCTTCATACTTCTCAATCAAAAACATCCACTTTATTTAGAATATTTACTAACTTCAGGAAAGGAAGTTAAACAGCTTCAGTAAACTGGTAGTTTCCCAGACCACCACACACACACACAAACATATATATATTAAAAGGAAAGATATTCCAGAGTCATGTGCAATAAATAGATCAGATCATCACTTGTGTCCCCTATCTTGGAATAATTACTTATCTAGTTCAGCTAATACTTATCTCCAGACAGAGATCCTGCAACACTCTTGTCTTGGGGGGCACACAGCATTACTCTGAATTTACATGTGCCAACTGTTCTGAAGGTGGATTTTGAAATGTAAAGCAAACAAAAACCAACTAGTTCTACATATCTGTCAGCTACTTTTATTTTTCAAAATCCAAAGCTGTGTTCAATTGCTGTGTCTCATTAATTTATGAAAATAACGCATTGGAACTGGAACATTATCTCTTCAACCATTGGTAGGACTAAGAGATTTTTCTTACCATATGAAACATATTTGATTTTTCACTGTGTTTTTCAGTCTCTCTGGTAGCTGGTGTGATGGTATCTCAGCAACTCTGATCCCTGCAGAGCCCCTGAGGTTTCTGAGATGCACTGTATATCCTCAGCAGGCTTTACCATATAGTCTTCTTTCCATTTAGTATTGTTTTATGCAAGAATCCTACCGAATATTCCAGAACTACCATCACAAACCAAAAATGTAACTGTCCAAACATAACAAGAAAACAAGGAGTTTAACTACTGCTTTAAAAAACAGGAATAAGAACTCGTTTTTTGCTGAGTACATCCTTCAGTCATTCTCACATTTATTCCATGGCCACAGCAGTTCTGATTCTGAATGACAGGCCAGGCTCTGTACATTTGGCAGGTGAGGTAGGGAGCACCGGCCTTGTTGCTAGACTGAACACAGAAATAGCTTCCAAAGTGGACACACATTGATAGACATCGTCAAAAACTACCTGGGCAAGAAATAGAACCAATATAACTCCGATTGTCCACAAGGGCAGGTGAACTCAGAAGCAAAATGCCTTACTTTGAGCATAAGAATAATGGTGGACCCATGGGGTGAACCAAGAACCTGCCAGTTTATGTTCTTGAATTGCTTAGAGGAACCTCAAGAAAGATGCCAAGAAGAGAACTACAAACATGTGGCAGAAAAATAGGATAGGGCAGGATGGGATAGGACAGGACAAGACAGGATAGACCAGGTTGAAAAAGACCTTTGAGATCACCCAAGACCATCTAATCAACTAAACCATGACACCAAGTGGCTTATCCAGTGTCTTCTTAAACACCTCCAGTAATTGTGACGCCACCACCTCCCTGGGCAGCCCATTCCAATGGCCAATCACTCTTTCTGTGAAGAACTTCTTCCTAACATCCAGCCTAAACCTCCCCTAGTGCAGCTTGAGACTGTGTCCTCTTGTTCTGGTGCTGATTGCCTTGGAGAAGAGACCAAACCCCACCTGGCTACAACCTCCCTTCAGGTAGTTGTAGAGAGCAATAAGGTCACCCCTGAGTCTCCCCTTCTCCAGGCTAAGCAACCCCAGCTCCCTCAGCCTCTCCTCATAGGGCTTGTGTTCCAAACCCCTCACCAACTTTGTTGCCCTTCTCTGGACACGTTCCAGCAACTCAACGTCTTTCCTACACTGAGGGGCCCAGAACTGGACGCAGTACTCAAGGTGTGGCCTGACCAGTGCTATTTTATTCTATTCAATTCTGTTCTATTCTACATACATGAACACAGTAAATATGTAGTTATTTGTTTATACACATATAGATGCTAAAATACTACAGTGAACATTTTTGCTACCTGTGTTTGCCAGATACTTTGACTGTTGGTTTCTCTCTGTATAAAAGATGATCTGTCCCAAGCTTCAGACTGTTTTATAAAGAGTTGTATCATCTGCTCAGATACAGCTATGAGGTTTACAGGTATCAACAGGATTTCCTTGTCAAATCCCACAGAAGATGACCACCCAGCCAATAAGAACAGAATTAATTTTCAGTCTATGCAGTATAAATGATAGATGGATCCATACCTTTGAAACGTGTAATTTATAAATGTGGACTGTTGGAACTCATATTTTGGGTTTGTTTGGCTTTAAACCAGAAGAGAGACAGATTTAGAAGTTCAAAGGAGAAATGTAGAATCTGTATGAATACACTCTGAAATTCATTTGGAAATAAAAATGATAGCAATTGGCATTAAATGCTGTACTTTCAAATTGAGTTTTTGGTAATCTATTTAGAGCAAAGACAATCTATATTCAATTTCCAATTAAGGGTACAGAGCTGAGTGCACTGGACATAATTTTTCTCTAATTAATACGGAACAACTTCTATACAGGCAGTCAGCAGCAAATTACTTTTCCAGTATAGGAAAGAGAAATATGCCTATATTTCTGTACCTCTGGAGTCCCATAACCTATAGTAGGACCTAGTTGAAAGACTGATGTTGATTCTCTACATTCACACCTTTCAAAAACTTAGATACCTTAAGGGTATTAGTATAAAGGAAGGAATTTCATATTAAAAAAAGGAATAAGATTAATCATTACAATCATATCTGAGGCTCTAGGGAAAACAGTGAGAAAAGTGAAACTGTGGGAGTGTAGTTGATACTTGACAGATATTATTAGATTCCATTTTGGTAAATATGAAACCCCCTAAACGGGTCCAGCTAAGAAAAATGAAGATATTTAGAATAAACCTTTATTTAGAATAAACCAAACCAGGTTGGAAGAAACCTTCAAGATCACTGTGTCCAACCCAGTTGGTGAGCAGTTTGGAACACAAGCCCTATGAGGAAAGACTGAAGGAGCTGGGATTGCTTAGCCTGGAGGAGACTCAGGGGTGACCTTATCGCTCTCTACAACTACCTGAAGGGAGGTTGTAGCCAGGTAGATGATGGTCTCTTCTTCCAGGCAGCCAGTACCAGAACAAGAGGACACAGTCTCAGGCTGCACCAGGGGAGGTTCAGGTTGGATGTTAGGAAGAAGTTCTATACAAAGAGAGTGATTGCCCAGTGGAATGGGCTGCCTGGGGAGGTGGTGGAGTCGCCGTCATTGGAGGTGTTCAGGAGGAGACTTGATGGGGTGCTTGGTGCCATGGGTTAGTTGTTCAGGTAGGTTGGATTGGTTGATAGGTTGGACACAATGATCTTGAAGGTCTCTTCCAACCTGGTTTATTATTCTATTCTATTACATCCCATCATTATTGGCTTAGAAATTGGCAGGTACTGTGCAGTAATCAATGTCCAAAGCAGAATCTTGCTGCAAACACTGTTGGGCCTACATTTAAGTACTTTGATATCAATGTTTCAAAATGAATACAAGTGTGCAGATTTTTCCAATACGAGACCTGTCTTCATGTCTCTGCTTTGGGAACACACTTGCAGAAATTAAACTCTAATGCTTCTGGGAGCTTCAGAAATAAAAGATGCATAAGATTAAAGGCACCTATATAGGCAAAATTCTGTGTTCTTGTATAGAGACACTGGGGATAGCATTTTCTTTTAATATGTGAGTGAAAGAACAAAGCTTGTAAAAATTTTCCTGGGCACAGACTCCACCACTGTGCTTTGCATCACTAACTGCAGACTAGAGGAAAGGGGCAGCCAATCAACCTTTTTGCCTGAAGGATGCAGAGAGAGATTACTGTTTAAAATCCAATCACAGTCTCAGAGCAACTCTCAGTCTGGTATCAAAAATTGTGCCAACGGAAATTGGATGGAAGAGGCACTGACCATCAGTCAGATCAATTGAAAATAAAGTAATAAAATAAAATAATCCATTCACAGGAGACATCCATTTGGTAATGATTAAATAGAAAGTCTCCAACAACAAACATTCAACACATTTTAGAATGCAAGTCCACTAGACTTGAAGTTGGCAACAGAAAAGGCTCAGGTTGGCCCTGCTTGTCTTAGTACCAGGAGTTCAGATAAAGGACTTCATTGGTATCCACAGTTATAGAATAGAATAGCATTAACCAGGTTGGAAGAGACCTTTGAGATCATTGTGTCCAACCTATCATCCAACACTATCTAGTCAACTAAATCATGGCACCAAGCATCGAATCCAGGCTCTTCCTAAACACCTCCAGTGATGGCGACTCCACCATCTCCCCAGGCAGCCCATTCCAATGGGCAATCTCTTTCTGTGAAGACCTTCTTCTTAACCTCCAGCCTAAACCTCCCCTGCCACAGCTTGAGATTGTGTCCTCTTGTTCTGTTGGTTGTTGCCTGGGAGAAGAGACCAACCCCCACCTGGGTACAACCTCCCTTCAGGTAGTTGTAGACAGCAATAATGTCTCCCCTGAGCCTCCTCCTCTCCAGACTAAACAACCCCAGCTCCTTCAGCCTCTCCTCATAAGGCTTGTGCTCCAAAACCCTCACCAGCTTCATTGCCCTTCTCTGGACATGCTCCTGCAAGTTAACATCTCTCCTAAACCGAGGGGCCCAATTCAGCAGTTAGGTTTCTTCTGTGTGGACTGGAATATTACAGAGTGAACTTCCTACCACATAAAATACAGTTTAAACGGTTCCATGCTGGGACATTAAATCTCCCAAAAATTACAAGTATGAGCACTGCAACTATTGCATAAACAGAATCTTAAAACTGGGATGGTACAAAAAATTCTGCTTTTGAGAAACACCACATTTACAGTCCTGGCCATTGGGGCAGTTAAGGTAATCACCCAGGGCACAGGCAGATCCACCACATGATATAAAACCTTTACCTCAGATGTTCCTAGTCCTTTATAGGACTACTCATTACTGCAGCTGGGGCACACATTCCAACTGGGCTTCAGAGGACAAGCATTTTGAAATTAGTGTAAACTCTCTAGATGTTATTTAACTACTGATTGAAATTTCTTTATAGTAGTGCTTGCTTACAGAACCTCAGTGATGACACAAAATAAACAGTAACTTTACTGCCCTTTTCCCTTCTTTATTTTTCACAGTAGCTCTCTTTTTTCTGGTTTTTTTTCCAGCTGACTCCTTTTGCTTCCTTCCACTACATAAAGAGGAAACAAACAGATCTAATTCCCAAAATCAAATGTCAGATCAAAATATACTTCCAGCTGAATTCACTCTTATTCTTAGTAGTTTAAAACAACTCCAGCTTAGTTACATTCCAACCTACTGCTTGTCCCCCCCCAAACCTCCATTTTTTTAATGCTTTTAACAAAATGTCACTGCACAGTACTTTCTCCCTCTCTCTGAGACACACACACACAAATATCCTTGGCTACAAGCTGTGTTCAATAAAGATGCAATAAAGATAAATGTAAATTGTTTATGCACTGTTTCTTTCCTTTTTTTTCCAAAGCACTGGTCTGCTGATAGACTCATTTACTACAGGATTTTATCTGAAATCCTAAATGCCTTATATTCACTGATCTAAATTAAATTAATATTGTGAAGACAGTGCTACAATTAAGAATATAATGAAGACTAATTCAGGTTGATCAACAGCAGGTTTGAAGTACTAGTCATATGAAGGAACTACCATTCAGTTTTACATTCTTAGAGTAGTTGGAATGGAAAAACAAATGCCCTTGAGTTGTGTTTAGAAAAAATCTTTGAATCAATGTTAGAACTGTCTTTATTACCACACAGAGATGACATGATATGCAGAAAGCATACCCAACAGCATCAGTTAATTTCACTCGTTTCTTCGGCTTGCCTTTTGCATGATCCTGAATCGCTCACTAAGCCAGACTTGTTCGATCCTCAAGAGGAGCTGAGACAGCATGAAAGGATACATGACTCCATTACCAACTGGTGAATCCAGAAATGCCTCAGCAGCCCTGACCTCAGAAGCTTTCTCTGTGTCAGCTCTTTGCAACCATTTGCAGAGTACTGTGGATCAAAGGTATGGCAAATGCAAACAGTCTTTTGAAACCATGAAGAGAACAATTTAGCTGAAGTCAGCACATATATTTGTTCCATTTTAAAGTGATCCTAAGCAGGCATCTCAGACCTCTGAGGCTGAAGCATCCTTTTTCTGCAGGGATACGCAGAACATTGCCACTTTTTTCTTACAGCTTTTTTCTTTATCTCTGACTTGATTCCTGCTCAGGGCCCTGATGTTTCAGCCTAATTAGTTTTCTCCACTCCCTAATTAGCCAGTGGGGTAAGAGGCTCTCTATGTGCTGAGAGGACCACAAAGGTTAAAAAGCATGTAGACATGACACTTTGGGACATCATTTAATGGCCATGGTGCCACTGGGTTGACAGTCGGACTCTATGATCTTAAAAGCAGTTCCAGCTGAAGTGATACAATGATTCTAAAAGCAGTTTGGTGCTGCTACGCATCCGTGGGCACCCCACAACAGCAAAGGAAGAAGCACAGGGCTCCAAGCTCTCATCCTTTGAGAACCCTCTCCTCCAGGCTTTTTTGTTACCCACAAAGCAACAGCAAGTCACTCACAAAACACATGGCAATGGTTGCCAGAATCTTTAGGAGCTCCAGTCAGCCAGGGCAGGGGGTCACATCCTCCCCTCTGATTACAGTCTCATGTTTCCCACTTGCTCCAGCATCCTTGTAATCAGCCAGGACCACTTCGAGGCCTCACTGGCTGTTTATTTTTCACTGATGTTTGTACCTAAACTAAACATCAGGAAATTGTAACTCGGTGTAGTTTCTGACTGTAGAAAATAAATCCTCAGCACTAAAGGTTCATGGAAAACATTTTAACAGCCATAACATTGGAGTTTTTGTTCCCACCGGCAAAAGACAACAGAATATCAACACAAAGGTTTCTCCTGAGACATTAATTGAAAACATTTTCAAATCTAGATAATTTGTATGCTGGCTGACATATAGGGATACCTCACACAATCCCTGGCAATGTTTATGCTTGGGCCACTGCCAAAAAACAAAGCAAGTTGGAATTCAGCACAGGTTACTCAGAACCACCCACTTTGCTACCTATTACTATGCAACCTCCTACTAGAAGTATGACAACAGAAAAGACAACAGAATTTTGAAGCTATCAAATTATGGATTGGTTTTCTCCCCTTCTAGTTTGCATTTTCCTTCAGAAGCCATCACCAGTTTAAGCACATCCTTTGGATCTGGCTCAGAGCCACCTGACTCAGAAAATAGGATTTACAAATTATATATGAGTTTCACCACAAAACTGCAGTGGGAAAATTCCATCTCACATTCTACAAAGATTCTTTCTTTGGCTGCAAATGCTATGCCTGTATTAGCCCAGAAACAGCCTTGTGAAAGCTTTATTACTTGTGTCTACTCTAGAATAACACAAGGAAACAAATTACGAAGCAACCAGTTCATCTGTGCTGCAGTACTCCTATAGTATCCTGTCAGAAAGCACTGAGAGAACACAGAAAAGGAGTGTTTAGCTTAAATAAAGGAGTAGGTGGTCCTCATTTTCACATCAGCCTAGCTATATAGGATCTAGATAGAGTCCACAGAAAATTAGCACCATGAGACAAACCCACACTCAGAGGTGTATACAAGGCAAGTATAACACTATAGATGTAGTAATTCATGCATCCAAATTATAACTGAGCCTCAAGGGCCACACACCAAACCATGAAATCATGTAACTTGTAGGCTACAGAAATATCTTGCAGAGCAATAATTAATTTTTACAACCATACAACTACAGGAAAATCAAAGACTTGTTATTAGTGCAGTTACAGTGACTTCTAATCTAATTATTACAGTTAATTTCTTGAAATTACAGAATTGAAGCTGATCTGCACAAAGTTATCCATATCTCTGTTCTTTTACTCTGTGTTGGTATAGTGAGTCACCAGCCCCTAAATCACTTTATGACTCAGCATGGTGGTTCTCTGTGAAATTTTGCCTTTGGAGCATGACCAGAACTGCCAGAGCCTGTCTATGTTAAGTCACCTCCAGCAGATCAAGGTGTTGTGCATCCAAATCAGCTGAAGGGTCAGCAGATGCAATAATGCCACGCTAGAAGCTGACAGTTCAATTTTGGGCAAAACACTGTTTTGAATTAATTACGTTGGAGCATCTCTGAAGATAGCCTTTGCCACCACATTATAGAGCCACTATTCCCATGGAGGTAATTTCCAGCCAGGAATTATGAGTTCAAGAGTCACTGTAATGATTACCTTCCAAATAGAAAACATCAAGAGCATTATTTTTTCAGCTGAGATACCTGCCAAAATGCCCACTTTCTTATTGTAATAAAGAGAGTTACCAAGTTTATAGACAAGAGCTGAGAAGAAAACTACAGTCCCAGAAATCACAGTTCACTAGTTTATTTTTCTCTTTGTGAAATAAAACACATTATAGTTTTGCAGGAATGAATCAATCAAGTCCTTAAGTATGAGTCAGGAATATGAAAGCATCTTTGTTTTGTCTTTTTACCACCCCAGGTTTGCTGTGTACCAGCTGGATTTTATTTTTATGGCTGCTCTAAATTTCATTGCCTGACAAAGGTTTCTAAGGTGCTACCACAGATACTGAGAAGGAGCATCCATATAGAATCACAAGGCACTTAGTTGGAAGGGACCTTTAAAGATCATCTAATCCAATGTTTCCTGACATGGGGGGGACACACTTTCCACTATATCAAGTTGCCCAAAGCACTATCCAACCTGATCTTGATCTATTCCACCCCACCCCATCCCCCCCAATATGAAAAATGTCTTCCTTGTGTCCAACCTAAATCTAGCCCTGCTGTGTTTCACAAGTTGCTTTTGCCCACAGAACTGGGTCTAATTATTTTACCACCTCCTCCTCCTCCATCACAGAAAATATGCAGTGGCAAGCTATTTGGACGATTTCATCTGGCAATGTGGCACCAACAAGGAAAAATCCAGTTGGACTACTCGTGTATACATTTATTCTCATGCAATATTCATGGCTAGCAGCAGACAGTTACCAGAAAGAGCAGACAGATAGGCTATTATAACCCTGGAAGTGGAAATCTCTGCCAGGTAGAAAGAACTTAAAACATCTCTCCAAACAAAGTTGGAAAGGTCAAGCTGATGCTGAGACAGCTTGCCTTACAGGGAACAGCCTCTTCTTTTGTAACTGGTAATGGAGAAGCGTCACCACATTGAGTCTGTAGGGAACCACTTATTAAATGGGTCAGAGAATACATATTTCAAAAGTTGGACTGTTGGCTATAAAAAGTGCAGTTTCATTCTATAATAAACACAAGTTTGATGTTCACAGAAATAACGCTGTCAGAAGTGCCCTTTAGAACATTGATCCAGTGCTGGTAAATATCAGGAAGAGGACAGAAAGCCTGCTACAAGTACAAGCCATGGACATTATGCTATTGAATTGCAGTGAAAACAAAACATCGTGAATAAAGCAAGCTTGATACACTCACAACACCAAATATTTTTTCTCAGTAATACAGTACCTGGAAACAATCTGCACTGCTGCCCATAAGGAAAAACTCATTTTGATAATCTAAATATTTGCCTGCTGGTCCCAGCTGATTTGTCAGTGGCAGTATTAATGTGCTGGGAATGGTAATGCAATAATTTTGCACACACTTCCATGCTTCCTTAAATATTCCAAGTGTCTCAGTTGCTGTCCCTGAACAAGAAAACCACATAATTACTTCTGCAAAGAGGCTTGTCATAATCCAATATTCAGTGCAGACTTCTTTCTTTTCAGTGTGAGCTCTGAAGTCAATGGGAAACAGCAAATACAAACACTTCTCTATAAAAATGGTCTTGTGCTGACAACATCATAGCCTGTTAATGCACTTCTTAAATTAATAAATGTGAATATCAAACCTGACTTTCCTGTCATGTTCTTCATTTACATAGATTATGGCAAGGTTTTTAATGAAATGTTTTGCTCTCCCATCTGAAATTAACAAACGTGCTGATTTTTCAGCACCAGTTTCCCATTGTTTCCCCACTTTCCTTTTCTAAGCTCTTCATCTCCCCCAAAGCACTGAAGCTTGTGAGACCAAAGTATGTCACAGCAAGCGAGCTTCCCCATTATACAGCAAAAGTGAAGGAAGAGGTTCACACAGATAGGAGGACAGTCAATTAAAAAAAGAGTTTGAAGTAAGATAACATTCATTTATTTATAACCACTTCTTTTTCTTCCTTCCTTCCTTCTGGTTCAGCAATTCACAGCAAGAAAATGCAAGGCAAAACAGTATACTACATAGGAGATATCAGGTTGGACTCGTTCTTTGAGGTCTCTTCCAGCCTTGGTGATACTGTGACATGGGTTAAGGTAAAGCATGTGTGAGAACCCAAATTTAAAGGCAGGAAGTATCCCCAAACCCAAAGAATACACATTGTGCACAGAAAATGAAGAATTTATGGACAAATCCTGCACAGCACTTTGGTTTTGCCAGTTATACCTCATGCTTGAAGAATTGCTGATTAGAGCTTTATTAAAAGTAACAGTTGCCAAGACTTCTGTTCTTGAAGGCAAGAGGCACTGCACTGCTCTCATCCATCTAGCTCTTTTCTTCCCTGAAGGAGGCATCTGTGTTTGAATCATCTCTGTTTGCAGACTGCACTGAGTGCTATGAGCCCCTTGTTGGCACAAGACACAGCACAGCAAGGCACATTTAGTTGACTAAGGAGTCCTGACTGGTTTGTGACTGTGCTGGTAACTCTGCCATGGCATTGCATTTGGTTTCTTGGGCACTGTGGGAAGAAAACTCAAAAAAGCAGTACTCCCTTTGAGAAGCAAGATCATACCATTGAAGTTCAGGGATGTCCTTCTCAACTAGCCTCTGAAGGTTAACCAACATTACTCTATGCAGAAAGCTGATCCTCAAAAGGAGAGCTAAGACAGACTGAAATCTGTCTCCAAAGGATGGACAAAATTACATCAAAATATATCACTGAAGACAAGAAAAGCTATACTGGATGTTAGGAAGAAGTTCTATACAGACAGAGTGATTGCCCATTGGAATGTGCTGCCTGGGGAGGTGGTGGAGTCACCATCACTGGAGGTGTTCAGGAGGAGACTTGATGGGGTGATTGGTGCCATGGTTTAGTTGTTTAGGTGGGTTGGATTGGTTGATGGGTTGGACGCAATGATCTTGAAGGTCTCTTCCAACCTGGTCTATTCTATTCTCTTCTTAGACTGAAAGTCTCTAACTTTATAATTGCTCCACACAGGATAGTCTCATTTTAACTAGTATCTAGCCACAACCAGAATATGTCTCTCAACAGACACAAGAAAAAAAAGTATAGAAAGCCCTGAGTTGTTTGTGTCTATTGGTTGTTCATTTGTTTTAAAAGGAAAAAAGGAGCTGACTGTATCCTGTCCATATGAATGATTTTATTGCAGTTTTTGAGCTCTTGAGCAAAATGAACCTACAAGTGATGGTGTGAAACACACGCAGGCGGGTCTGCTCATAAAGAGAGAGCAAACAATCACGTGAACGACAAAGTCAAATAATAATAACAGAAAAATCATTTCATTACAGCAGCAAAACGAGACTGAGGCTCAAAATGTGTTACATATAATTAAAATAAGAGCTGAATCCTCAGTGGCACTCCAACGCCCATTTTCCTTTGGCAGTCCAAATTACCATGTGGTAGCTTTATTAAAACAACAACACAGCTCACAAACAACCAAACATCTATCTCTGATTACCTTTCAGAAATTGCTTTCACGCTTGGGTGAACTAAGAAGTAGTTGATTTTGTAAGATATATAACGCTATTCCTGAAAGCTGCTGAACCTTTTGAATCCCCCCAACCAATGCACTCAAGCACCACTCTAAATGACACCAAACTGCAAACTGCACCTTCCTTGCATGGAGGAATCAATCCCTGTAAGCACAGTAATTGGGGAGTGCAGAAATATCTGTGCAATTACAACAATGCAAAAAACAAACCTACTTTATCCCAAGGGTCTAATCCTGGCAACAGCCATACACAGGAGCAGTTTCATTCCAGTCTGAGTAGAGACAATAAAAAACTTTACTACAGCAAATATTCCTGTGCAAGTGTTTCTAGGAACACTTCCCAAATCTATAAAGAAACCACATTAAGAGCCCAGGTAAAGTCAGTTTCTACATTTATATAGTTTTTTTTAATAGAATTATATTAAAATATGTAATTTAGCATTAGAAATTGAAAGAGTTGCTTGTTTCCTTCCCTCCCCACCCTCCCCCCACCGGCTATCACATAAAGCAATTTGGAGCTGAATAAAAAGGGAGATATTATCTGAACTGTAGGTGTTGTGGAAACTGTGCAGTGAAAATTAAAATACTAGTTTGTGCTGCAGCCATAAATTACTAAACTAATTATCTAGTAGCAGGCATAACTGAATCATTCAAAGGGGTAATTAGCAATCAGACATAATGAGTACTGCTACTATTTCTTGTCATACTGTATTTAGCTTCTGTGCAGCCTAGAGGAACTGAATTATTTCCTACCCTTCTCGGAGGGCATTACTGCTATATTGAGTGCATCAGCGCATATTATTGCTCCCAGTAGTTTAATTCTTCACTGGACTGCACACTTCTGATTTCTCCTGTCAAAGTTTTGCCTGATCTCCTGGGTCCTTTTAAGCAGGTATCATCTTCACCATTTCCTCCTTGGCCTTAGCACAGATATAAACTGCAGTGTAATCAAATTACGTGTCCCTTTCACTATTTCTGTTGTATTCTTGTCTATGAACACATGCTGCATCTTATAGATAGCTCATGTTTTCTATGCCTCTTGGACATTATTCACAATATGAAATAAAAACTACAAAAATAAGGAGAGTGTTTCTTTTATGTGGAAAAAATGACAGCACAGAGAATCCAGATTATGCCATTAAGACATTCTGCTTGGAGTCTATTTTAACTTAGTCTTCAAAACCAGAAGTTCATGTTCAGCCTAACAATGTCTTATTGCTGTGAGCTTCCCATTACTCACAGCCTCTTACTTTACTCAAAGGTTTTATATATGTACATACTGGAGAGCATACCAGAGTTCAGTAGAATATCTCTTTATGCAACTCAGATTTTACCAATATCCTTGTGTTTTTGCAGCACAGTTCAAGGACCATCTAGTATGCATCAGCAGAGAAGCAAAAGTATGCAAATTCACTGCCTATGAAAACTGGACTCATGAAATTTGCATACTTCAGAAGTTGAAGGAATACACAATGTGACACCAATTTTGGGCCAAACAACTCCTACTTTTATTGTTTAGAGTAAGCTCTTAAGACCAGTATTCTAGTTCCTGTTGTTTGAGTAAGAAACTTTATCAGTTCAGCAGTAGCATTTTGAAAGGTTTGTTGTTGCTGTTCTTTTGTTTGTTTTTAACCTTAACAAGAAAAATTTCTTAAAATATGTATAATACCATAAAGTTCTTCATTATTTCCCTTCATTTTGGCTTTTTCTGAAGGACTGGGACCACTGAAAACAAACTCACATTCACTACAGAATGCTGTAGCACAGGAAATACTACCGACAGAGATATTCTAGAGTTTAAAATACTACCAATTTATTTTACCATGTAAGCAATAGAGATAAATAATATTCACTAATAAGTGTTTAGGTATAACTGTTCAAATTCTCTTGTATCATTTACAGCTTCAGGCAAAACTTTCCTCTGCCCTCCACCAAGGGCTCTGTTCAATGAAGATTTTGTGGAGTGACCCAACTCCTGAGTTGTAGATATCTAGGCTGACGACAGGTTTGTGGGGTTTAACTCTTAGCAATATGTTGACAGAATATATCAACAATGAAGAAATTTCTGGAACTACTTTCAAGAAGAGAAAAGACCTCGCTAAATATAGTATAACTTACATATCAGCAAGAGTAGAGTCCTCCCCCAGTGCTGCTGCTTTTTTCTGTGACATTAATGCTTGCTGGAGAAGGAGAGGGAGAATTGCAGTGCAGAGTTATTGACCAGCTTGCCTGTGGACTGGTTTATCCCAATGCTTCCTTGCTTTTGTGCTTCTATAAAAGCCAGGATTTGGCACATAATAGTTTGGCCCACATTCTCCAAAACAGATTAACATAATTTAGTGGCAAATTAGTATTTGTGGCTGAGCAAGCACTGACTGCAACACGAGGGTTGCTCCATTTAAAAAGCAGAACAGAGATTTTTGCATTGCATCAACTTTTTAGTCAGCATCCGTGTGTCAATAGTAGCTCATCTCTGAATAGACTAGAAAAGTGTATGCTTAAGTCAAAGCTGAGTATTTTCAATAGTTTGCAGAATCTGTTACTTTTATTTGGGAAATATTTGGTCTCTTCTCCCAGGCAACCAGCACCAGAACAAGAGAACACAGTCTCAGGCTGCACAAGGGGAGGTTTAGGCTGGATGTTAGGAAGAAGGTCTTCATAGAGAAAGTGATTAGCCACTGGAATGGGGTGCCCAGGGAGGTGGTGGAGCTGCCATCACTGGAGGTGTTTAGGAGACTGGATGGGGTGCTTGGTGCCATGGTTCTAAATAAATCCCACCCTCAATAAGCTGCTTGCCCCCAAGCATCTAAAAGTGCTTATTGTTTTGGCAGATGCACTGAATTAAGGTCTTCAGGAGTTAGGACAGTGGCTTCCTAGTATTGTAAACTACCAGCTCCATGGCTTTGGACTGAAGATTTACATTGGTCTTTACATTTAGATAAGCTTTCTCTAAGATATTAGTGCCCCAATCTTGAGCATATTCCTTGAAGCTAAGCAGATGCATAAACAGAGTTCAAAATAAACCAGATTATTAGCTATCTTTACGGAATGAATGTGTTACACTTCAGGAAGCACATAATTTCAAACTGAGTTATCAGTCGTAGATGGAATTTTGAATTCACAGATTGATTTATTTTTTCTTCAAATCTCACATAAAAGAATTAATGTGATTTTTTAGTAGGTTACTGAAATACCTCTTTTGCAAGATGATGCAAATAAATATCCAGGATTAACACTGTGAACTACTACATTTTTATTTGGAAGAACTATGACTTCCATATTGCACATCTTCAGGCAACACTACAAATTCAACACAACCTGTATCATCTAGATACAACCTGTTTTCATCTAGACTTTTCTACCTGTTTCAAAAGCACATTAACAAGTTAGAATTAGCAAATGAGTAGGTTATAACAGATATCCAGAATCAAGCTTCAAATGGATCACAGATTAAATTTGTGATTATACTTGTACTACTTCTCCTCCGTGGACAATTTTTTTGGGGGGATTTGTGCAGACATGGAATTCAAGCCTTTATTTCAGCTGTGTGTAATCTTCCCATGGAAAGATTTACAGCATTCTTCTTTGATGTCAAATGGTCACTAGGAAAGCTAATATTCTTTCAAGAAATATGAAGCTGCCTGTTTTCTTTCTACTTCATCTCCTCACTTCATCCTGCCTTCTCTTTTTGTTATCAAAAGGAGATTTAGGACATTTTGATTGAAAATGAACATCACACAGATGGGTTAAACCTTTTCTACTTTCATCTCCTAAAAAACTCTCAAACCTCTTGATCAAAAGAACTCCTTCCTAAGATCTGAGTCCTGCAGACACTGGCTGTTGCATTCAAATTGGTGAGAATAGGACTGTTCCCAAGAGCACAGCCTGCAAGGCTTGCCTTGAACGAACATAGGTAGAGTGCTAACATTCAGTAGTTGCCTTCAGATTTTCCTCTTTCTTGGCAGCTTCCTCATTATCAACACTTCCAGATCTCTGGCAACTGATCTATTTCCATTGTGTAAAATCTACATGTTTTTACAGCCTGTAAAGATTCAATCATTTTGTATCTTCACTTATTCTACACATTTTCCATTGAAATTATTTTCATTTCAGTCAACCAATAGTATATTTTATATCTGACAGCTGTGTTGCAATGGATTTCTAACCAACAGCACCTTCCCCCCGCCCCCCATTTTAACTTGCTTACTTGAAGAGGTCAGTCTTGGCTGCATTAAGAAAAAACATTGACTTGCAATTTAAACTGGGACACATTATCCTGAAAACAAAGTTTAAAAAGGTGTTATATGCATGCTCAATTGCAAAATGGGTACACTCAAGCAGAAACCCAAGGGAACAAAAATGTCATGTTTTAACCTGGGCAGAAGTAAGTTAGCATGGAAATACCTAGAACGTGGAAATGTGTGAGCTCTACTTCTGGTTCTGCTCCCATGGTTTCCCCAGAACTGTGTGAGTCTTGACCAACACCTCTGTATTCAAGTCTGATCCTGATGGCAAAATATTCTCTCTATTGTTCTGCTGCCTCTGGTCTCACTTAATCCCAGAAAGTGTCAAATTACCATGGTTTACTGCACTCTAGATGCACCTTTGTATAAAGCAGCCAGAGAAGGCATATATGGAAGTAATTGTTTCTTCCTGGATATTATTCCTAAGTGTAACCTTCATTTTATACACTATCATTTAAAGCACAGCCCTAACTTTTATTCAAGTATCAAACTGAATGTTGAGATTCATTAAGGCTGAACAAGGGAAATGTTTCTTGCTTTCCATTTTCACACTGCCAGCAGCTGACAGTTCCAACCTGACATGAAGCTGAGCTAAAAATTTCATGTTGAGGCCACAGGTTTCTTTTATCCATATCCTCATGCTACCACAATTACAGCAAAATATCACTGTGACAAAACCAGCTGTCTTGATTCTCAAGGTTATTATCTGATCGGTCTTTAAGTGTTACGCCAATTACTGACCAAAGGGTTCTGTTGTAACCAATTTTTCCCTCTTTACATGCATTTATTCATTTATTTATTTATTTTACAGACTTATGTAAACCTCAGATGATACGGTACTCAGTCTTTCATGGAGAGCAAGCTTGGCCTTTTTTGGGTGTTTTGACACCCAGGAATTTTGGATACATGAAACCTGTCATTACATTGCTCTAAGAGCAACTTACCATAACTTCTGGGAGAAATCTTGGAGATGTAATTCCAAATAAGTTCCCAGTGGGTTTTCAACTTTCAAGGGGGGAGAGAGAAAAAAATGCAGAACTGACATCTTTTTAGATGCAGCTTGTTCTGTCCCATTGCTTTCTGGGACTTAGAAAAAGGAAAGGAAGAAAACCATATTTCTCTTACCCTGAAGAGGATGGAAATCTTTTGGAGAAAGAGACTTTGAGTTACCCTATATAGAGGCTTGAAATCATACATTATATGTGGTTATAAAGAAAAGGAACTGAAAAAAAGTCAGATAAAAGGATCACACTAACTGAGATTAAAATAACTGACAGAAAACACTATTAGTCTGGCTATTAAGTTGGCTACTTTGATGGCAGATTTTAAGACACGTAATCAGAGTTCCGAACTTTCCACAGAAGTCTTTTCTAGATGCTGTCAGGTTTTATTCTTTGTCTAAAACTGTTACATGTCACATCGAGTTTACCTCCAAGCACAAGAAAAAAAAAAAATAATTAAAGGAACCACAAAAGGCACTTTTAAGAGGAGAGTTTTAAAAATCATCTGTGTTCCTAAAATCCCCTCCTGGACTAAATTTAGCTACACGACTGCGACTGAAAGCTGAATTCCTCCCGAGGTTTTAAATATGTAGTGCCAATGACAAATACTTAGAAAAGAAATTATGGTTTCAGATACACTTCAGCATCTGGAATCCAGTACATGCTTTGAAGGCAGATTTTGCCCTTAAGTAGTAAAATAAAGGACAGTCTCATAACCTTTGAGGAGGTGACCCCAAAACATGACACCAAAGGGGCAAAATACTAAAGCTGACAGAGCATCAGCTGCATCTAACAGATTAGAATGCAGCCTGGTAAATTAAAGTATAGATAAATATTGCATACAGCAAAATTCAACAAAAGCTTTTCTCCAGTTCTCTAGATGAAACTGATAAATGTCTTTTCCTATACTGAAGGCAAATGGCACTGATTTTCACCATTGTGAATGTTTATACTGTTCCGAGTTAGTAATGACAGATTATGGATTAAATTAACCATTGTTCTTCATGCTTGTAAATAGCTTAAAATATCAGAGAGTTTTGCACAATGTCTTGGAATAATTTAAGGAGGCAATTCTGACTATGGTCTAGAAATTACCACGATGCTACCAAGCTTTCACATTCTCAGCATCAGAGTATAATGTTCTTCATGCATAAACCTGGAAGTTTCTAACTGCATTTCTTCCAATGTGTCCTTCTCTAAGTTGATTTTAAAATCTTAATAGATTGAAATGTATCATAAATAGAAAAGAAGATTCACACATATCCCATGTAAACCCACATTTTGTTTGATTGCAAGTGCTACTTAAAAGACACAAGTTTATTCGCCATTTATATTTTGTATTTGCAGAAAGAAACAGAAAAGCTTGCATGAAGACCCCAGTTCTTGCCATTTTATGACAGACCCTACATTTCCTTTAGAACACACCTACATTCAACTCTGAACCAAATCACTATTATTATTCCAAACATCACAGTAGCAGCATTGCTTCAAAGAGAGACATCTGCTTTCCGAATTCAACATCTGACTGCACATCCATTTGGCTGAACGGCTACCCTTCAAAAGTTATAATGTACCCATTTTGCAATGACAACACGTAGAGGTGCCAGGCTCTGGGGGACAGCTCAGTATACTTTGAAATGTTTTCTTTAAGGATCATTTCCAGCCTCACAATACTTGAAAAAAAAAACAAATCTGTACCTTGCTCTATTTCAAAACAGATGACCACAATAAAATGGATGTACAAGCTCTATGAGGGGAGGCTGAGGGAGCTGGGATTGTTTAGCCTGGAGAAGAGGAGGCTCAGGGGTGACCTCACTGCTCTCTACAACTACCTGAAAGGTGGTTGTAGCTAGGAAGGGATTGGTCTCTTCTCCCAGGTAACCAGCACCAGAACAAGAGGACAGTGTCTCAAGCTGCACCACGGGAAGTTTAGGCTCAAAGTGAGGAGAAAGTTCTTCACTGAGAGAGTCATTGGTCATTGGAATGGGCTGCCCAGGGAGGTGGTGGAGTCACCATCCCTGGAGATGTTCAAGAGGAGACTGGACGTGGCACTTGGTGCCATGGTCTAGTCATGAGGTCTGTGGTGACAGGTTGGACTTGATGATCCTCGAAGTCTCTTCCAACCTTAGCGACACTGCGATGCTTTTGAATCTCTTAGACAAGCAACTGACTACAGTCTGATTTCACAGCATTCTTCAGGCTTTAGAAAGCATATATTTACTTTAGATATTTATATTAATTAGAAAACAAAGACAAACAAATGTAGTAAAGTTTCCAAGTACAAACAATTATTCTATGCTTTTTTACTAGAACATCAGGTTCCCATTGTGCTAGCAAAATAACATAAGCAAAATTATATGGTGGAACTTAGAAGCAATGCTTTCTGCCGAGAAACAGAATGTGTGCATTCTCTAAAAGAAGAAGAAAAAAATGCAGTTAAAGTCTTAGCAGGTGAAAGACTTCAAGCCCCTAAAAGAAGAACTGTTTGCAGTTTACTAGTTTATGAAGTTTTTACTGATGGACAGGATTGGAACTTTCAAGCTTCCTGTGCTAGCGAGGTTTGGTAAAATCTTATTTCAAAGGGTTAGCTAAGACCAGCACAATATTCACAGAAAGAACACTGAATATCTTTGAGCTACTAACACAACTCAAGCTCAGTAGTTCAGCATGCTGGTGTAGCCATGTATTCCAGCGGCCACCTACTTCTGTGGGGCCTATGACTTCCCTGCTAAAGTTTAGCACAAGCTTAAGTGAAAATGTTCAACATAAACATAACCACTGTACATTTTCTTCCCATAAACCTGCCTTGTTACATTGAGCAACCCAGAGAAGATCACAGCTTGCATGAGCAAGCTATTTTCAGAGAAGCCAGCTCAGCATAGATCAAGGAAGCAGTCTCCAAGCAAGCAGTATCTCTGCTTGCTGGCAGAGATAGCAGTCTCCTATCTAGTGTAACATGTCTAGCACAGGCAAACATCATGGTGTTAAAGCTTCTAGAGACAACTGTTAGAATAGCTGTCTGCAGCTCTGACTGCTGACAACATGAAATAAAAAATAAATCCAAAACAAAATGAAGAATCTAAACCCCAAATATTTTCCTAAATGAGTAAAGTCATCAATGAAGAGCGCAATTATACTTCCATTAATACTTTAGGTTATCCTAAAAACACCACACAGCTTCCCTTTTGGAAAGATATATTACAAGCCCATTTCTGGTAAGGAGAAAAAAACGTTCAGTTTTCTTCCCCAAAGGAAAAAGACCATTTGTATACAACTTGACCTACCACAAGGTTTGAAAATCAGGGATTTGCCACAGCCTCAGGATCCTTTCTCCAGTGGAAATTCTAATGCTGGTAACAACAGCTCTTACAATGGATTCTTAAAAGACAATTTAAAGAATAGCTATTATCAGAACCTGAGTTTTACGTTGCAGAATGTTCTAGTATCAGAGTCACCAAGGTGAAAAGCATGCTGTATTGCATAGCCCAGACTGATATATTTGTTAGTTCTGAAGGAAATAAAGTGTATGAAAAACTGCTATACCAGTGTGATTTAGGCTTAAAATAAAAGAGATATTAGTGAAAACCTTCATAAACTTACAAACTCTAGTTGAAATGAGAACTAACATGCATGCAGGAGTTCTTCTGAAAGAATATTCCTCTGTATCAAATCAAACAGAATAAAACAGAGCAGACAGGAAGAGACCTTCAAGATCATTGTGTCCAACCCATCATCCAACACCATCTAATCAACTAAACCATGGCACCAAGCACCCTATTAAGTCTCATCCTAAGCAACTCCAGTGATGGCGACTCCACCACCTCCCTGGGCAGCCCATTCCAATGGGAAATCACTCTCTCTGTGTAGAATTTCTTCCTAACATCCAGCCTAAACCTCCCCTGGTGCAGCTTGAGACTGTGTCCTCTTGTTCTGGTGCTGGTTGCCTGGGAGAAGAGACCAGCCCCCACCTGGCTACAACCTCCCTTCAGGTAGTTGTAAGACAGCGATAAGGTCTCCCCTGAGCCTCCTCTTCTCCAGGCTAAGCAACCCCAGCTCCCTCAGCCTATCTCCACAACTAGAAACAAACACATTTCTATTTAAGCTTAAAAGAGCAGCAATCTAGACTGATGAGTCATTTTGGGGGTTTTATGTATTTATTCACCTTTTCAATAACCTAACTCTAGGGTAATATGCAAGAGAAGTTTCCGAGGAACAGGTAACACGGCTACAGCTGAAAATCAGCTGCGGAATTCTCCAAGACAAATTGAATCGTTCCGTTTTCCATCTCTGACCAAATCACTAGTTTAGTTGATGCAGGAATAACAATCATGAAAATAAATACACTAAGTACAATTGTCATAAGCATGTCACTCAGAAATACTCCAATCACAGAATATTAGATGTACAAGGTTTATTGGAAAAAGATGACATCTCAGTCATTGAAATCTTCCTTATATCATGAGGCTTTGACTATCAAAAGGGTTTTTAACCAAAAATCTTGCCTTTTAAACATTTTTTTTAGGTCTCATGGCTGAAAGGAAGCATATAAGTTGAAAACTCTAGAAAAGCAGCAGCTTAAAGTCTCACAATGTGAGAATATCTGCTATTTTGAGTGTTGAAGTCAGGCAAAACTGCAGTTTTCCTTCACACTACTTTTCCTAGTCCTATATTAAACATCATTCATGAAGGTGGTGAACATTCAAGGTCTGACTCCTATTTGGTAAGTCCTACAGTTTTTTGACTCATGAATCTGTTTTATTCATAACTGTACACAAAATCAGCAGAAGATTCATCTTTCCCCTTCTAACATTTCCAGTCATATGATAAAACAAGCCGAAAGCGTTACGGCACTATACAATATTCATTTTACAATCTGCTGCTATTTCTAACTACTGGGAGCATTTCTCTCTTACTATAAACAGGAAAAACCCATGAGGTTACACTTCTGATACAAGTTTCATGTAGCATTTTAAGTTACTTACAGGTTTTTCCTCCAAGACAACACTAGCACAATGACAATGGAGGCTGCATAAAGAATACCAACAATCTGAAGTCCAAGAAATAGCTTAGAGCTTGTCTAAAAGTTATACTTAATGTGTTTCAGCATTGAATCAGTTAAGTATAGAGATTAGTTAGGAAATACCATTAGCCAACTACAAAGCACAGCTTTGAAGTTCTTGTGAAAAACACTGTCCCATTATCAATTATCTTCATAGTTCTTTATTCTTATTTTTAAATTTGCAATAATAGAAAACCCCATATAGGTCAATATCACAAAGCAGAAACCAACAAGCTTAGAAGGTGGCCTACTTACAAAGAGGAAATGAAGCACTGCAGACATCACAGAGGTCAAAAGAAACATGCATAGATGGGTTTCTCCACTCAGATGCTGAGAAGGGTAAAATGTGACTCATTTAATAGTTAACAGATGCATAAATGTTACAAGGTAAGTTCTCCCTTACTTATCTTTTACCAAGAGAAATTTTACCCTGTAAACAGTTTTAACAGTGATCATTTCTCTAAGGTTAAGGAGCTGAAATACCTGCAATCTTTCAGAAACCATCAAGTGAGTTAAATTTACCATTAAATAATAGAATCAGAATGTACAAGTAGTTCTTTGCATTGTTTCAGCTGACTCTCTCTTACTCCCTTTTACATGAAGACAGCCCCTCCTAATTTTAGCAGAACAAGAAAAATAATCCTTAGAACTGTAAAAATTATCAGTGTCACATCCTAGGTCCACACACATCTACTTTGAGGAGACCTTATTGCTGTCTACAGCTACCTGAAGGGAGGTTGTAGCCAGGTGGGGGTTGGTCTCTTCTCCCAGGTAACCAGCACCAGAACAAGAGGACACAGTCTCAAGCTGTGCCAGTGAAGGATTAAGCTGGACGTTAGGATGAAGCTCTTCACAGAAAGAGTGATTGCCCATTGGGCTGCCCGAGGAGGTGGTGGAGTCACCATCACTGGAGATGTTTAGGAGGAGACTTGATGGGGTGCTTGGTGCCATGGGTTAGTTGATTGGACACGATGATCTCAAAGGTTTCTTCCAACCTGGTTAATTCTATTCTATTGGTTTACACATCAAGAGAATAATTTAGATTGGAATAGGTCACTTGTAATCAAGCCAGTTGCTAGCTCTTTAGAAGTTGTACAACTATTTATGATATGTATTGTTAGCTACTCACATGAGCCAATAAGACACTTGTGAGAACTGTAGAAAAGTTGTTACAATTTCTATAGGATTAGTGTCAAGAATATAGCCTATTGCTTCTTAGTAGATAAGACTAACCCTCTCTTTTCCTCCCCTTCTCAGCTCCTGATTACATAAACCACTACTTAATATTATACATGGAATACCAGAATAATATTTCTTAGTTGTATACATTAATATTTACTTCTCAATTTAACCTTTTGTTGATCATTACACAGATGGTTTTATTTATTTTTAAAGGATTAATTAGATGAGAGTCTTGGTGATGAGACAAAAGAGAGCAGAGCTCCCTGTCAAGCATAGCTCCCACTCAGTTCCAGGGCTACAGCAGCCTACAGGCTACTCCAGAACTAATCCAGGATTTGATCACTTTAAGTGTACACAGCAGATTAATGCACAAGAGTGGCATGACTGTGGGAGGGACAAGCCAAGTAAAACATTCTAATGAGGATTCACAGAGCGTTATTTTGTCTTTAGGCTTCATATCTTTATACTGAAAGAAATAAAAACTATGAAATAATGGTCTGAAAGCTTTCTTCCCTTGAGAGCAACATGAAGACCTCATCTGAGACAGAAATATTCCATAAAGAAGACAGCACTGAAATCTTAATTATTTTCAGCTATTAAGAATTATGACAGAGATAGAGCCCATTATAGATGCATTAACCCCCCCAATATTAATAAACAAAGCAATATTTTCCAAGCTACATCCTTGGAACTCAAGAGTCTGATTATCTCATTTAGTCTTCCCATCAGAACTAAAACCATCTCAGACAAAAAGAGACCACAATAGGACCCACTGAGAATTAAGTAATTTTGTAAACATGAAATAGCCCAGATGAATGCTGTGTGGTCAGGAAAGGACTTCTGAAAATGCACAGGAGTGTCAAGCTTAGGGAGTTTGTATCATTGGTTTTGCTGGGTTGTTTTTTTTTTTTTTGTCAGGTTTTGCTTTTTTGATTGGATTATTTTTTTCTTCCTAGTTTTTGTTTTAAATTAAGAGAAACCTCTTACAAACACAGACTGCAACGACTCTGGTGAGAGGCCTTGAGCACAAGCCCTATGAGGAGAGGCTGAGGGGGCTCGGATTGTTTAGCCTGGAGAAGGGGAGGCTCAGGGGAGACCATATTGCTGTCTACAACTACCTGAAGGAAGGCTGTAGCCAGGAGGAGGTTGGTCTCTTCTCCCAGGCAACCAGCACCAGAACAGTCTCAAGCTGCACCAGGGGAAGTTTAGGCTGGAGGCGAGGAGAAAGTTCTTCACAGAGAGTTGTTAGCCATTGGAATGGGCAGCCCAGGGAGGTGATGGAATCACCATCCCTGGAGATGTTCAAGAGGAGACTGGATGTGGCACTTGGTGCCATGGATTAGTAGGCATGAGGTCTTGGGTGACAGGTTGGACTTGATGTCTGAGGTCTTTTCTAACCTTATTGATTCTATGATTCTATGTTTCGGTACCAAACAGACAGCGCAGACCAGGATTTCTCATTGCATTTTCTCACTTTGTATTAAAATTGTATTTCAAGTGAGTTTCTTACATAATGAGACATTTCAAGTATTTTTATGTTTTGGGATATGAAGGCACATGAAACAATTGCTTGAGTTGAACTGAACCAGGTTTCTAGAAAGGCAGTCTTGGAAGCCCATTAATTTCAAATGATGCAAAGTTCCCTAAGTCCAAAATAAAACATATGCTGAGTCATATTTACACAGCTTTGTGCACAAGTAAATAAAGTAAAATAAAGAACAACATCTTCTAGTTGAACAACCAAGTGCAAATGCATATAAAACCAAGATCTGGCAGCTATTAATCTGTTATAGTTCTCATTTAGTAAGAAATAAGGAGCTTAGTCTAAGTTTAATGAGTATCGAGAGGACTGGGGTAACAATTCAAACAACTCTTAGTAACATCTTTCAACACCTCCCAGGGAAGGGAAAAAAAAAAGGCAGCATTTACGGTCACAATGTTTTCTTAGTGACATCCAGCAGGTTTTAATAACACCTCAGGAAAATTATTGCTGATTTCCAAATATTCCATTTCATAAAAGAAACATTCCATAGAAATTATAGGGGAAGCTCTTCCTTTAGGTCTTCCACCTTTCTGTACACATTCACACCACGCCAGGAAATGCTTTTGGCAAGTTTGAGAAGCTGTTGAAGCAGAATTAGTTTCCCTACTTTAGATACTCCAAAGCCATTCAGGAGAATGACCTACTATATATTGCTCCTTGCTCATGCACACCTCTTTCTGTCTTGTACTAAGAATGCAACAGAACAAGTCTAAACACTGTACTGCATCATTCTTTCACTTGTCTGAATGTATAATACTTTTCAGCTTCCCCCAGAGTCCCTGGGCTGCATGCCCAGAATTTGATCACAAGAACAGAGAACACTTTAAAAGAACTGTTTATCAGGTCATGATAGAGCTAGACTTATTTTCTCCTAATTTGCCAAAACTGAGTGGATACACTAGACATTCACACTGAACACAGCAAAACCAGAGAGAATTTCCATAAGGTGACTACTTTCTAGTCCTTAGTACCTTATTAATCTACATAACTGAGATATTATTAGAAATCATGCACTCCATTATCATAATTATTGCTTCTAGAAAAAGAATTCATGGTGGCACCTCTCAGTTGAAACTCCACAAAACCTGGTTAGAATTTAAGCAATGAGCAACTAAATAAAGCAAACAAACATCTGGAGCTCACAGAGGTACCTAGATGCATGCTTTCACAGAATACTAAAGCGTAAGTCATCAGGACCCAGATTTTACACAACAGGTACTCAAACTCTGAAAAGCTGGTTGCTCCTACAGCTCACCAGGCATGCTTGCTACGGAGTATATTCTTCACATAGAAAAGGAAAGAACAGGGTCATGCCCCCCCCACCTCCCAAAACCAAACCAACAAACAAAACACTCATATGCACATAAAACAAGCATTCCCCCCAAAAAAAAAAACCCAAACTAACCCAAAACACACACACACAAAAAAAAACCAACCCAACCCAAAACAATACAAAAGCTCCAAACAAATAGAGCTCTGCTCAAAATGCTTGCCAAGGTACAAATGCACTCTTTTTTAACAGCACCACAATTTAAAACAGAACACTGTCAAGAAACTAGTTTGGCATCCTAAGGATATGAAAAATGTTCCAATTCCTGATATAATCTGAGATATGACCATACCATCCTCTGATGCTATTCCTTATCTTAAATACCCCCCAAACCAAACCACTTATACTTAACTGTTCACTTATTGCTGTTATTTTTCACTTACTGAAGTCAGCCCATGCTACTTCACTACAGCTGAAGTGCATCTGACCTTCAGACCTCCTCTCCAAATGCTGAACTCAGCCACCACACTGTTCATAATTTCAGCAGATGGTTATAGCCTTAATATGCACATGTGAACTTTTTAAGGTCTGTTCTCATCTCCAAAGAAGAGATATGGAAATGCATCAAGGTCAATGAAGCCCTCACTTTACAACCTCAAGGGGTCACGGGGAAGAAAAGCAGGAGAAAAAGGCTGGAGGCAGAAAGAGGGAAAAACATCCTTGCCATAATGGCCCAGTCCTTCTGCAGTGCTGAATCTGTGTTGGTAAGTAATGCAAGGAAAGACACTCTTGGTTCCAATCCTTTTTCTTATATTTCAAAAGCCTTTCTACCTCTCCCTCTATGACAACTAGATTCCTAATTTCATAACAAATTAATAATTGATAGTGATTACTACTGCCTTAGATATCCACCATCAAGAATGCTTTCCATTTCTACTCAGTAAAAAGCCCCTTTGATTCAGCACATGTAACACGGCAGCTGAGACCCAAATAGTTAAAACCTTCCATCCAGCAGTTTTTATTTCTCACTTAGCCCATAGGAGAACTTCTTCCAAATATATTTTTGTTGTTGTTTCATTTGTACATTAACTTTTCCATGGAAAGGTTTGAATATGAACCTGTGGATACATGAATGAATACCCGTCACTCCCTACACCGGATAATGAGCATTGTAAGAAAATATTAACCACCCATTTACTGCCAGTGTTAACATTTCTTGATTATCTTCTCAGTTTCACAGCTATATTAAAAGAAGTCTGGCTTGAGCTTACCACCTAAATCTAAGAAATCAAAAGACAAGTTTAAAGCAGGTGCTTGTCTCAAACATACTTGCAACACGAGTGCAAATGAAGCTTTGTACAGCTCTGATGTGCAGTGGCATAGCCACAAGAAAGTCATAGAACAGGGGATTTGCTACGTTGATTGTATCAGTGGTATATGAAATGTGGTTATCCTCTTTCCAACATTGGCTAATATTAGCTGCTTCCAGGCAAGTTTTGAACTGCTGTATCAAACAGTTTTCTGGAAAAAAACCCACTTATTAGATAAGTGTATTCCTAATCCTGCAAAGTCACCCAATGCCTGGAAGCATGACAGCTGATAATTCTTTCAGTTTTTTAATCCAATTTGGAACAGCTGAAATCAGCTTAAGGAATAAGTTAATAGAAAACAGTAGAATAATTACCTTCAATCTCAGTATAAACATCCTGCTAAAACAGCAGTTGTAAGGGAAAAGAAAATAAAAAAGGGGAAAAAACCCTCACACACACAAAAAGTAAAAGTCAAGTGTGATGGGAAGGAAAGCCTAATACATAGGAAGTAGGGTTTGAATCCTAGGAGAGCAAGGAGAAGCAACACAAGGAGCATCTGTCCCACTGATAAAAAATACCAGTTGAAAGCATTGAGTGCATATTTATACAAGCCTGTTCAAAAGTTTGAAGTTGAAGAGCAATTTTACTTCTCTTCAGGTAAAGCAGAAAACAGGCATGGACAGATCCTGTGATTCTATGACATTGATATTTGTAGTGCAAAATCTAGGCAGCAGGAAATCAGAGGAAATAAGGGGACTTTGGAAGTTAAGTCAGAGAAAGAAAAATAAGACAACATATTCTATTTGCCTATCATCTACATAGTCTCCCTAATAACTCTGTCAGTGATGATAAGCCAAGTAACTGCTCCAAAGAATCAACATTTTCTAATGTTGATGTGACAGCTAGTCTAGCAGGAAAAAAAAACCACCACAAAACAAACCAACCAACCAAAAAACAACAAACAAACAAGATGATGACAGAAGAGAAATAAAGAATCCACACCCCAGAAGATAAAAACCTCCAAGAATCTCTTACTGGTTGACAGCCAGGAGTGATGAAGAAATCAGGCTTGAGTGAGAGGTGCAATGCTATGGTGAACACAGCACGTGCACATGCTTGAGCTTAGAGTATGCCTTGACCTTAGGATACTGCAGAATTCTTTAGACAGGACTATGCTTAGGGAGTAGGACACCTGAAGCCTTATCATTTATATGATGAGTTTTCTTGCTTAAACACTAAACCATGTAGAGAACAAATACATTGCATCAGCTGTTACCACTGTGTTGAAGCTGCCAGTAACAACCCTGAGAGACCTTCAGTGTTAACTTTTTATTTTGAGTCTACTGTCCCTCAAGTCTGCCCCTCCTGACTGCTTTATGAATCTATCAGCTGATATTTTTGAGGATTGAGGAACACTCTTCAAGGTGTTGGAGTTTTGGTTGAGACATATGTGTGTATATATATATATATATTTAATAATCATATCTTTCAGAAGCAGATCATTGCTTGGTGGTATCTGTACAAACAAAACCCAGGAACGTCTGAGGCAAAGCAGCAGCAATCATGGGACTAACAGTATTTCCTGCTTTGGTGATTTTGTGTACCATACCATTCACACAGGCAGTGAGAAAGCCTTTGCCACTACTCCTTTCGCCATAAAAAGGAAGCTTGAATTGTCTAAGCAGCCTGGACTTACATACTATAATTTGGTGTCTGGGTAAAACTTGCTCATCATGAGTGGCACTGTGTGCTTGGATGTTTTATCACAGAGCTATGTCATAAGCAGGGTGTGAGCTCTCCATAGTGCTGTCACTAGTAGCTGTTACTCTCAGTGATATTTCTCAGACTCCTCAAGTGATACAGCTCCAATCCATTTAGAAACTTCATTTTTCATGAAGTCTAGTGTCTTAGCACTTCAACAGGCCATAAAATATCTTTATGAAGTTTGGCAACAGTTATGCACAAACTGAAAACTAGAGAGTGTCACTTTGTCAGATTCAGTGATGTGGCAGATTTATGGATAGAAGGGGGGGAAAAGGACAGCTGTTAGTTTCCTCCCCATATAGTACTGTTTATTAAACTACATAAACATGCATGCAATAAACTAGCCAGCTTGTGTTGTTCTGAGTCAGAGGAAAAGTAAATTCCATGTATATAGACTTGAAATGAGACTTTGTGTCCCCACAAGAATAATCTCATTTATTTCTCCTTGCTCATTTATTATAGATGACAAAAGGTGGGAATTTAGGTAGAATATACCTTTATTGGCACTGTCCCCCTTATGATGCACTAAAATATACTTGGTTTATTTCATTGTCATCTTTAAAAGCTTTAAATAAGCATCTTTGCACTATAATTTATCATAGGAGATAAGAAAGAAGTTAAATCCATGCAAAAGGTAACCTAATCTGAAGGACATCAGCTCTCACCTTGCTTCTATATTGCAGGGTCCTAATAGAATTGCTGCACTGATTTAGACCCACTGGTGTAGCTGTTCCAACAGCCAAGACTACCTAATAGCAGATGTTTCCAAACCAGACTGAAATATATCATCACAGTAGAATGATGATATTTCTGTTGAACTGAGACATTCTGGAAAACACCCCAGTTGGAAATACTTTCCGTAAGCCCAAACGTGCACCACATCTTTATCCTAGAGTGTTTAATGATGTGAGTATTATAAAGGAAAAACTCAGTTTAAAAGAAATTATCACATAAAAATGCAATTTTTGAATCTCATTTCTTGCCCCTCACTTTTAAGCAGAGTCACAGCATGGCTGAGGGTGGAAGAGACCTCTGGAGGTCATCTAAGCCAAGCCCCCAGCATCAGATTGTTAACAATGAAAAAGAAGGATTTTTTTTTTTCTTCCCTGTATGAGTTTTCTTTCTCCTTTATCTCTTTTAGTCTTTGTCTAAGACACAGGAAGAAAAGATGTTACTGTTTCAACTTTTTTTTTTCTTGCTGCATGAGAGAGATGGGGGAGAAAAGAGATAGGAAAGACTCCCTTTTATAAATACCATGACTTCATAACAACTTACGCTTGAGATCTTGTCTTGTTCCTCCTCCTGTGCAAGGAGAATTCATATCTCTTATGACTGTTTCAGTAACCTTCATGCTATGAATTTCCAGTCAAAGGGTGAGATTTTTCCACGAGTGCCTTTCTAAATCCCTTGACTTTTTCTTAATAGAATATACTGAGCTTACTCAGGATTAATAAAACGATGACAAAAACATAAGAGCTGGGTTGGATATTAATTTCTGTCCTACTACTCTACAACTGGCTAATCCTAGAAATGGGAAATAGACAAAATTGCCTAAAGCCTTAATTACAGCTGTTCTGAAAATTAAGTCATTTGTTAACACCATTTTATTACCTTGGTTTCTTTCTGCTCTGTACTGCATAGAAAGGCTAAGAGCACTCATTCCTAGAGTCTGAATAAATGTACATTTATGCAATTAATTTTAGGGTAGTATGGATAAGACAACTCAACTTTATGAAACTATTTTAAGATTGGACTTCTGTTCCACCGTATTTTGTTTGAGAGCAGTAGACAGAAGTCCAAAGTGTCTGGGCAAAGTAATTTATTCCTTACATCTGTGGTCCAGACATTACACAGAAGGCATACAGGTCAGATTTATGCTGAAATTTATCCTCACTTATCTCAGGACAGTCAAATACCTGACTGTTAGTTAGTTGGTATTTTTTTATTTGGGATTCTTTAGCTTTTCCTTTTCTGTTGTGCAAAAGGACCTGGACCCCTGAAGCAGAAAAAGAATCCCTAGAACCATTTTGTAGCAGTAAATTTTCTCAATTATGCTTGATGAAGAGGAAGATGTTTGTTTTAAAACACAATGTAGTAAAGGATCAGAAAAGTCCTCATTTACTCAGCATAGGATAATTGATTTTTCTTTAGCCATAGGAATAGTTTGCTCATTTTGTTTTTCATGAAGGGTCTATAACAATACACAAGCTTTCCTTCAAGCTATGAGAAATGGTATCTTTCCACTTTCTGTTAGCATGGGTTATAACAATAAAAAAAGACTAAGTATATTTTTTTGCTTTGTTTTGTTTGAAAGTTTGCCTCAGGCAAATGTTGCTCTGCAAGAGATTTTAGCTTCTCGCTGGTGGTGGGTTTCAATCCTCTGTAATCGACACACAGCCTTGGTCTAGTTTAGTATATCATAACACTTTAAAATCTTTTCTCTTGTTAGTTAATGTGAATTCAGCAAGGTCAGGTCACAGACCTAAGTGAGGTCAATAAAGACATATCTGTGTTTCACAGCACTTTTCATGGAAGAGGTGGGGCTTTTAAAATAGGTCTAAAGAGGTAACAACATGCACTTAGAACTGCTTTCTTAGCACACTGAGAAAGTAAATCCCTAAGTCAAGCACTGACCAGTTTCCACTTATTTCAAGGAAGAAATGATTTCATTGACCTCCTTGTAAACTGGTTTGCATGTGCAAGCCTATCAAGGAGTTTGGAGTAAGATGGGCATCAATCTCTAGCATCAGGTGATAGGATGAGAGCAAATGGCCTGAAATTGTGCCGGAGGAGGTTTAAATTGGAACAGGCTGCCCAGGGAGGTGGTGGAGTCACTGCGCCTGAAGGAAGAAATGTGTGGACACGGCATTTTAGGACATGGCTTGATGGCCATGGTAGTGTTAGGTCAATGGCTGGACTCAATCTTGGAGGTCTTTTCCAAACAAAGCAATTCTATGATGAAGAACAAAATGTCTATTACGTTGACAAGACCTCACAACTTTCCCCTACTCATCTCCAGAAATTGTTGAGAAATGTAAGCATCACAACACACAACAACTTGCATATTTCAATATTTCTCTATAAATCTGAGCAGTAGATTTCAGTGGTGGTTTGACTGGCTACATACAAACCTGAAGAAACAGCTAGAGAATCATAGAATTATTTTTGTTGGAAAAGACCTTTAAGATCATTGAGTGCAACCACTCTGCTGCTAAACCATATTCCTTAGCACCATCTCTCTGTATCTTTTAAACACCTCCAGGGATGGTGACTCAGCTGACAGTGTTTAAGAACCCTTCCAGCGCACAAGTTTCTTCCAATATCCAATCTAAACTTCCTGTGGTGCAACTTAATGCCATTTCTTTTCATCCTATCTTTTGTTACTTGGGGGAAGAGACCAACACCCACCTTGTCTACAGCCTACTTTCACATAGTTGTAGAAACCAAGAAGATCTCCCATCAGGCTTTTCTTCAGACCAAAGAACCCCAGATGGCTCAGATGCTCCTCAGAAGACCAGCTCTCTAGACCCTTCACCAGCTTTGTTACCCTTCTCTGGACCCACTCCAGCACCTCAGTGTCATCCTTGGAGCGAGGGCCTTGAAAGTGAATCCAGTATAGTATGTTTTGCACTTAAGAAAACAAGGCTAGCTCAGAAAGAAACAGAGGAGAAAGCTACAATGTGTTGGTCATTTCCATCTTTACCTGTGTATAACACTTATTCTCCTGTAGTTCTAGCTTGATACCTTACAATGCATGCATTTCCTTTTTTGCACTGTATTGATGTTACACCTCTACTGCATTGTTCATATTTTCATAGTCACAGCTGCCACAAGATTTTCTGTTGATATGTCTGCCAGCCAAAAAGCATTAAAGCTCCCACTGGCTGGCACATGTTTCATTACTTTCATTGTCCTACTAGAAAGAAAAAAACCTACAAAGAAGTAAACCAGGTGCTTTCAGGTAAGAAACCAACACCTGTTGAGACGACAGTGGTGCAGTTTCTTACAAACAACATGATATAGAGTAATTTAAGAAGACAGAAAACACCAATTATAAAAAAACACCCAGTTACTAGCTGATAAAAATATGTAAATACTCTCTTCAAACTGACAGTCCATAAAACTGCCTTAGAGCTAAGTGCAAGATGGAGCTTACGTCTCAGACGTTTGATGTGTGACAACCTTTCTTAAATTCTTCTGATTTGAGCTCTGTAATGATCCCCCCCAAGGTTGCAGGCTTTATACCTGACAGATGACTGTTTGAGAGTTTAACGCATTTTCTTCCAGCAAAGCAGTGTGCAAACAAGTGCTTAGCAATTAAACAAATGTTGCAGGGGCATGTAATGGTACCTATACCTCATTTCTATGAGCTTGGCTATCTACAGAATGGTGTTAATTGCTCCCACAGTGAGGGACAGCATGGACTTCTGCCAGCCCTATTTAAAGGAGCCTTCTAATTGTGTCTGACCAGCATGAAAACCAAACAAATCTGCGGTGCACCTACAGACTGCTGGAACTATTCTACCCCACCTTGAAAGGGCGAAATAGCAACAGCAGCACATATGGCCTGCCACAAGTGGCAGAGAGAGTAATTAAGCTTATGAAGGACAGGTTTTCCCAGAGTAAAACCTATTTTTTTTCATGATAAATTCATGAGTCGAGTTCTGAATCATGAAGCATCTTTAAGTACATGCAGGTATTTTTGCTGCCTTCTGTGAAACCACAACATAGCAGCAATGATTCAGAAAGACTGTAAAGAGTGACTAGGGACATCCAGTCACTCTCATGACTGGGATCTGGAATAAATCACAACTCTTTGAACAGGAGATGCAGATATTAGCATCTTCATTGGCTAGCTGTTATATCAGTCGATTCTTAGAACAGCAGCAAGGAATTAGACTTGGTTAGCCCAAAGATCCTTCCATTTCTATATTTCTAAGCTGGCAAACTGCACAGAAATGATTTGCAGTAGTAATCTAAGGGAAAACAAGGAAAAAATAATCTAATAAGCTAAGATGAATTTCAAGCAAAACAGAAAATGAGTAATGACTGATCAATTTAAGGTACCTATGTGGTCAAAAGCATGCAGTGGATACCTTCTAAAGAGCTATGTGGGGATTTCAGAGCAATTTCATCAGGTTGATAGGAAGAATGATGGGGGTATTAGTAGTCAAGCAAAGCTGGCAGCTTCTATTATTCAAAACAGAAACTGGAGGAGCATTATCTATTGTTCTAGTGCAAAAAAAACCCTCCAACAATTATTGCACAAGATATGGAATTCCTGTTAACCATACATTTCAGGAAATTGAGAAGATTAGCATTTAAACTCAATTATGGCATATGAGAGTACAAGTTATTAGATTTAAAGGCTTCAGTAAAAGACAACAGTCTAGAGAAAAAAAAAATAAAGAGGACTGTCTAAATGGAAGAATGGAGATCTTAAACTGAACGAGTAGAAACCATTACTGAACAGACATTTATCTTTAGCTTAAGCTTATTTCAGTTGAGACAGAGCTGGCAATATTAAACACTAGTGATTTCTTGAGTTTTGGTAAGAAAAGAGTTCCAGTGTGTGTAATTGCTCCCTGCCTACTCTGGGAATTATAACAGCACCTCTCTTTTGTTTCTCAAAGCTTATGTAGAAACTGCCAGCCACTAACACACCAGCAACTCACAGGCCTTCTCTCCTAGAGTACTCCACCATCCATTTAAAGATTTGAGAGAGGAAAGGGGATTTCAGTTTGGACAATGATGTCTCCTGAACAGAGCTCAGTTAAGAGTGAGACAGCAGACACAGGTCCCATACCAAACAGAAACTAGAATGCAGAAAGCAATTTGAAACCATTCAAACAATACATATGTACATGCGTGTATGAGTGTTTATATGTGAACAGATGCATCTCTTCAGGCAAATATATACATCTATACACACATTTCAGAGAGGAGGGAACAGTATATTTTACCTAATTTGGACATTAAAATAATAAATGAAGGCTGATATTTTTCCTTTCTAACACAAACCATACTATGATTCTATGATTCTCTGCCCTGAGCTTTCCATTCTGCAGTAGGTACCGTGTGGATAAGCCTGTTCATTCAAAGAGGCTCAGCGTGGCTTGAGGATCTCAGTGAAGGCAGAGGATTGGCAATAGTGAGATGCCTACATAAAACATCCTTTCATTATACAAATCAACTTTTATTACTGAATAAAATCAGTGCAGTTGAAAAAAAACAACCAAACAACAAACATTTGGTGTGTCAGCAAAATAATTTTCACTTCAGCCTTTAAGTTCCACAAAAAAGGGTAGGCAACTTGTTTCTTACCAGCAAATCTAAATGAAAAGCCATTACAATTTTGTAGCTGCTCCAAAGGCAAACTGCCATAAGGAGTTTTAAATAAAAGCTCTGAAATCTGTTTTGTGTGTGTGTGTTAAAAAAGATTGATGCAATTTGAGAAGTATGAGCTCAGAAAACAGCAATATTCTTGTGGGCTTCAGGATACTGTACACCGGCACTGATGTGGTACATCTACCAGCAACTCCTAGGTATGCAAAAGGTTAATCCTGAAGTTTGATTTGTGATGGCAAAATTAAAATCTTTGATCACTATTTCCAGGAACAATAGACCATTAAGACTAAAAAGTCATCTCTTTTAATGGGTAACAGACTGAAAGTTTTGGGAAGAAAAGTAGAGCTAAGGTCTGTAAACTTCATAGCAGTTACACTAATGAAGGACTGGGAAAAGGGATAGCAATGCTTTGCAAGCTTCTAAGAAGCAGCCTAGACATACTGTACAGCACAATGCAACTCAACACAACACAGAATTACTTCATTACTACCAAAGCATAGTGCAGAGATACCCACTGATGATAGCTGAGAGAGAGAGTTCCTGAGGAGCCATCCCTTCTCATGCAGTAATATTCACACCTAGAACAGCACAGCCCCCGTAAGACCACATACAACCACAGTAAGGATGAACTCCTGTCAGTAGAACTTGGGCATAGTGCTCTGTTGAGGAGAAAATACTCCTTAATCAGAGAGGTCTATCAGCTGGCATTGCTTGACCTTGTACTCCACTACAGGACATTCACCTTCTGACAACTGGCTTTACCTGAGCTTTCCTCTCTTAAGCAGTAAGGCTCAACAGAAAGCTGCTGCAACAACAACTAATAAAACTCCTCAATATTGAGAACAGAAGTTTTCAGGCAGAATGATTCTGTGTGTAACACAGAAAATGGCCTACACTATATTCATTTCTCACACTTAAAATGGAAAATTTGGTAAAGATTTAAGTTAGCTTGTCATGCATAAGAATTTGCTTCTGCCCTGGTACATTTCCAAGTGACATGAATACAGTACACAATATACAGAGAAGAATTCTACTTGAGTATTAGTAAACCATTTTCCTTATGTCTAAGAAAAAGGTATCTAAGTCATGAGTAGGAGTTAGATTCCCAGTTGAACACTTAATAAACATTTACTCAATAAAGGTAACAGGATGTGGAAAACTCTCCATTGTTAGATGTATTGTTTCCTGTAAATTGATCTAGGATACCTTTTAATCATAGCTTAGAAAGAGTGATAACTAAGGAAGTAATTGTGGGCTCTTATGTAGGACTCTACCAGAAATACTAATGGTCCCTCTGACATACAGGTCCATGAATTTCTGAAAGAGATCTTAAAAAGCAAGAGGAACATGCTCATTTTTCTTTTCCATAGAGAAAGGTTGTCCTACCCATGAAATTCACAGAGTTTTGCTGCACCAAGAGCAGGGTTTATAATCCTCACAGGAGATGTAGTACTGGTAACAAGAATTGAAAGCACTACATGGGATGAGATATGGCTGAAGAGACAATATTCAGAAGAATGCAGGCTGACAGGAAGGAGCCAAGAGGAAAAATAGAATTTGATGAGACTGATGTGGCACAAGGGAAACATAAGCAGACAGGAAAGCCTTGTGGACCAAACGAAGTTAACATCACCAGGCTAGTCTAGGTACTTAAGCACTCAACATGCTGCATGGGGTCTAAAAGCTGAAATGAAAAGAATGGAGGAAGAGGAAAAACAGCTTTGTATGAGCAGAATATTTTTAGAAGCAAAAGCATAGAGAGAGAGAGAGAGAGAGAGAGAGAAAGGGGGAAAAAAGTGCCTAACAAGTCAGATTCACATGACCCACGGTTCAGATGAACAAATTTCTGTCTCTGGACCACTGCAGGGTTTTTTCTAAGGCAGTAAAAGATTCAGTATCACTTGCATGTTTCTCCAAAGAGCTAGTCAGTGCACAGGCAGGGATTTGAATAATTTACAGTGGAATGTCATTAATCCTACCACTCCAGGACTTTATCAAAGTGCAGATTAATGAGAGGTCATATAACTTCAATGTGCTACTGCTAACACAAGCAATCACTCTGCTGCTGAACTATTATACTTCCTCACTGAGCATGAGGACTTTAAACAACTTTAAGTGACTGTATAGGAAAAGAAGCTTTTTAGCAGAGACAGCAGAGACTTAACTCTGAGCTACAGTAATTAACAGAAATTTGATGAAATTTGATTAAATTTCAGAAATTTGATTTTACCATGAGGGCAGTGGAACACTAGAACAGGTTTCCCAGGAAGGTAGTTGAGTTAAACCCTTAAATAGCTCCAAGGATTTAAGGTCAGACTCCACAGGGCTTCAGGCAACCCAATCTAGATGTTCCTGCTCACTGCAGGAGGGTTGGGACTGGATGACCTTCGGAGATCCCTTCCAACTCAAACCATTCTATGATTTATACTCCACCATATGAATAAAGTTAAGAGGCAGCATTGAATAAATATGCAAATAAATCTGACAACAGAATCCTTTGTGATCTCTCACCTTTTTTAGGAGTCTCCATTCCACAGACTAAAGAAATGACATTGTATCCTGCATTGCTCCAGAGCGAGCAGCAATATCTTGAACAGGGTGAATCTACCTCTTCTCCCCCCCGCCAGTCAAACTCAGGGCAGGATTTTAATGCATAGGATGGAAGGAGGTTGTTACTTATATATATATATATATGAACTGGGGTTAATGTCAGCTCCTGGGGAGAAACTGGCTGTTTCATAGCACCAACTCCATCGCTGCATGTGAGCAACTGAAGGCAAGCAGCAAGTGCAGGAAAATAAAGTGATTGTAATGGACTTTAACTCACTTCAACAGCTAGTAACTCCACTCCTAAAAACACTAGAAACTCAACTGACTGCACAACTGTACTGCCTGACTAAAGTCTATATGCTACTATATATATAACAATATGCAATAAACAAAGTGTTCTCTGATGGTTAAGATATGTAATCAGCACAAGAACAGAAACCAAGATTCACTGAACTGACATCCTAAAGTAAGTATAGTACACAAGTTAGCTGCTCAGATGAAATAAGGTCATTAGAATAAACCTTTATTAGAATAAACCAAACCAGGTTGGAAGAGACCTTCAAGATCATCGTGTCCAACCCATCAACCAATCCAACCCACCCAAACAGCTAACCCATGGCACCAAGCACCCCATCAAGTCTCCTTCTGAACACCTTCAATGACGGCGACTCCACCACCTCCCCGGGCAGCCCATTCCATAGCGCAATCACTCTTTCTGTATAGAACTTCCTAACATCCAACCTGAACCTCCCCTGGCGCAGCCTGAGACTGTGTCCTCTTGTTCTGGTACTGGGTGCCTGGGAGAAGAGACCATCATCAGCCTGTCTACAACCTCCCTTCAGGTAGTTGTAGAGAGTGATAAGGTCACCCCTGAGTCTCCTCTTCTCCAGGCTAAGCAGCCCCAGCTCCCTCAGCCTCTCCTCATAGGGCTTGTGTTCCAAACCCCTCACCAACCCCTCACCAACCCCTCAGCATGTAAAAGTTTGCTGTGTTGAGCCAATATCGACTACTGGTCTGGACACAGGATAAAAACCATCCATGTGGGAACTGCTACTCTTCAATTTCAGCTTTGTCCAGGAAGTAACACTGACACGAGATACTAGACAGAAGTAGTATCCCACAAATCAGAGCACAGAGTGCTTTGGTGATATCCTCTGCTAATAGGAAAAGCCAGTACTCCTCTTCACATGAGAAGAATTAATAAAATTAGTTTTGCTGAAACTGCAGCTATGCTACATGATTGAAGTTAAAGCTCATCTCAGTGGCCTCGCCACAGCTTTGAAGCAAAACATCAAGAACTGTATTTTGGGGAGGTATATAAAAATTCTAGAAAATAATGATGATTAATAACACTATGACAGGGTTAAATAAAAAGGGAAACTTTAAAGCTTGTAAAACCAAAAATGTTCTGTTAACTCAGAAGTGGATTAGAGTGTTCGTAGTGCTTCAGGACTCGACACCATGTAAAGGCTGATTTATACTCCAGGCATCATAATGCCTACCTACTTCAGAATGACAAATAGCACCGCGCTGAGATCTCAATGGCAGCCCCAGAGCACTAACAGCAAATGTCTTCCATCTTAATAGCTGAGCCTCTGCAATTCTCCTCACTTAAAATTCTGAGCGTTTAACACTTCTCGTTGCATCTAAATCCAGATACAAAAACCTTCACATCAAACTATTTACCTCAAGTGAAATTTACCCTGAATAATTCATAAGCAGAAAGGAGGCTGGAAGTGAAGGAGCTGAAGAGCGTTTTAATGAAGTCTAGAGTTTAAAATGTAATGGCATAAAAGCTACTACGGATCTTTTCTAACCTTATAAGAAAGAATATCAGTCTCTGTAACAATGAAAGATCCCAATGAACAGGAAAAGAAACACAGTTCAGGTGTCTTGTTGTCAGTGACTGATGCTGCTAACAGAATCGCACAGATTACTGCAGAGAAAAGGGCTGCTATTTGAAGTAATTCCTGACAAAGGAGCTGAAGTGTTCAGATTGATTCTTATTCATCTTGTCCCCGTGAAGGAGTATTGAACCTTAAAATAGCTATAATAAGCTGCAATTCAATTAGAATAAAGCATGAAAGTCAAGAAAATGCACAGAACGTAGGGCTAATGTTATGATGACATTTACCTAACAAAATTTCAGCCCTTTAAAAAAAAAATAGGCAGATAATAATAATCAAATAAATAAATCACTGTGCATTATAGATGGTCATTTCACTCTGAGAATCAGGGGTTTGTATTTTCCAGTTTCATCAAATCCTCTTTATGAGACATACCACTACAATGCATAGTTGATTTCTCTGGGATATCAGTGACAAGCCAGCACTGTCATTAAATAGCATCTGCTTTCTAAGCCAGCTGCTGACTTACAGTGAATGTAGTTCATTTTAACCACTTACCCACAAAAAATGTCAAGAGAGGTTGTGAATTCAAAACTCAGCAATAGCACTAACTTTCAGCAATGCAGGGAAAGTGGTGTCTTCAATTGAAGCTCTTCTGCATTACTGGTAAATGAGTCCAGTCTTCTCTGTTATTGATTAACAGCTTCAGTGCATGGGCTATAATTAAAGTAAGGGGAATAAGTAATTCGAGTTTTGGTGTGTATGACGGCACACTTGTAATCGTTTATGCTGTATTTTTTTCCTTCTTTCCTCCCTCCCATTTTACACAATGGAAAAATAACATGCTGTCATAAATTGAGCTGTTCATTAAAAGTGTGTTTCTGTCTCAAGAATAAGAGTATCAGACTTTTGCCAGAGTAGTATACCCATGATAAAAGTCTCTTAGAAACAGGTATTCTTCCAGGCAACACTAATGAAGGTGTAGATATATAGCACTGCTTACTACCAGGCATACTGGAGGAAAAAATCCTTCAGTTTTGAAGTACATAGCTGACTCTGACTCAACTGTAGTAAAGCAGTGGAGCTAACTCTTTTGAACACCTTTAGAGTATTACTGTATGAAAGCTGTTCACTAATGAGTGCTGTGATTCAAAGCTGAAGTACATGCAGAAGTTTGTCTTATTCTGGAGAAAGAGGAAAGATTTCTATGTAAGACATCTTAAGCTTGGGACATTTAAATTAAATATTCAGATCAAAGATTTTCATAAGGCAAATCACTTGAGTTTTCCAGGTCTTACTTCCCCACTCTTATGTGTATTTCTCAGAACCCTGAAAGGATAAAGAGTCTTCCTATATATCTTTTAATGGGGACTACAGATAGGTTTCAGAAAGTTAAATAGATTCCAGAGTAAATAATGCTGTTCCAAGACAAGTATTTTAAACACAGAAAGACTACGAAATTGTTCTGTACCAGGTGCAAATAATCATTTGGCAAAACTTCCTAGTGACAATGCGATACTTTGTAAAGAAACCCTTAGTAAGCTGCAAGTCCATAGGTTATGGTAACTCCAAAAGAGACTTCAGATTATTTTCTCTCAAAAGTCAGTGTATAGAACTCTTGTTCCAATTTTGAGATGCACATGAATAGCATATGTAATAGAGATTAAGAGGTTGCCAACTACAACTACCTTCAGGGAGGTTGTAACCAGGTGGGGGGGTGGTCTGTGAGGAAGAAGTTCTTCACAGAAAGAATGATTTGCCATTGGAATGTGCTGCCCAGGGAGGTGGTGGAGTCACCATCCCTGGAGGTGTTCCAAGAGGGGATTGGATGTGGCACTTGGTGCCATGGCTAACTCCTGAGATAAAGGATTTCTAGCAGCAACCAAACCCAATGCAGAAGATGATCAGAACACCACGAAAAGATGGAGGGGGATGAATTATGTCATCCTTGCACAGGAAAAAGAGAAGAAAGAAGAAATTGACAAACTTCTGGCATTTATGACTTCCACTTTGATATACTCACCTCTGCTCCCTCAACAGACACCACTTTTCTCTGCTAAGATGAAAGCACAGCCCCTCAAATCATCTAGGATAGCAAGATCTGTCTCCTATGGCAGGGTGACAAAGGCATGTATTTGTGAATCAGAATCTTTACATTCTGTTAGGACATGCTCACTAATTACCTTATCTAAGCCAATTGCTCTGCTTACTTCTACTCCTCACTTCTTTCTGTCCACTTTGTGATATGGAAAGTCTCTCACACACTGAACTCTTGAGAAGGGAGACTCTGCCACATCTGGACAGAAGAAAGCATAACTCACCAAGGGGCTGGGTTTTAAGAGCCAAGGGCAGCAAGCAACCTAAATATAGTAGAGTTTTGAGTAAAATACTCAACAACATAAAGTGTCTTAAAAGAACAGCACCAAGCCTAGATAAACAAAAGCAGGAAAATGGTGCCATCCACTCTTCATTCATAGCTCTTCCTCTGGAAAGCTACAGCAGAATAATAATAATACAGACTTTCCTACCACCACTTGTGTTTATCTTGTACTTTTGGTTTTGTAATAATTAATGTTGAAGAGAATGTCAAATCTTTCCTTAGTCATCCATTAGCAAAGAAGGAGCCTCTCCTCATGAAAGAGGTGTAATTTTGTTGACTCTGAGCTTTCCTATTTTTGTTTGGTTTTGTTTTAATCACCTTGCTTTTGTTGTAGATACAGCAATAAAGATTTCATGATGGTGACAACTGAAATGCTTTGGTAATGCTCTAAGCGATCATTGAAATCTATTTCAGTATTTAGCCTCTACATTTTCCATTCATGATACTGAACCAATGAAAAAAAATAGTTAGAAATAACTGTAGAAAAATCTCATTTAAGTCATCAACACGAAAGAACAGAGCTCTCTAACAATGTATGCAATGAGTACGAAGGCCACACTCTTATCCAATTATTGCATGCATTTCACATCAGTAAATAACTATCCTTTTGTGGATAACCAGTTTATCAGGTTTTGTCTGGAATCATTGGGAAGAATCCTAGGAGCTAGTATTACCACCTTTATGCTCATTTTTTATGGAAACTGGTTCCCAAACCACTCTTCCACATGGAGACACTTTTGCAACGGTGGTCACACTTGAAGCAAACAACAGACAGCCTCTGTGGAGCTTCACAGGAACATGCAAAGAACAAGATGGCAGGGTAACACTAGTTTCATGCCAGTCCACTGGTACAGATGGTTTTAATGACTAGAAAAGTCAAGAAAGCATGCAAGAATCCATTTCCAGATTCAGTACCACAAAGAAAACATCAACATCTGAACGGATTAGAATACTAAATGAAATTACCTTAGAAACAAAGACCACTTTCAAGTGTGTAAGAGTATAATTCATTCATGAAAGTGCTTCAGCAGGAAACACTTTTCCCTTGTGAAACATTCTTTCTCTCCTACAACACTTAACATGAATGACTCACATGCTGTGAAATCCTTCAGGGCAAAAATCTTCTATCCATACATATAGGAGAGTAATTCAAAGCAAGAGATGTTAATTTCTTTGCTCTGATTTCCTGCAAATCTGTAAGGATTAAAAAAAATATAGCATGATCTGAATTCCCCCTCTCTTGATCTCAGGGCTGCCATCATGACACAAACTCCAGTAGTGATAATGATATTCTACCTCTGCATTGAAGTTATCTAATGATTTTACTAAACTTTATTTTTAGGCTTCCTTAAAAAAAATTATCTTTTACAGATTCACACTAAAACATACTGCTTCAATATTGCAGTCCTTGCATATTTCATGGTTAGAAGCTTTAAACCCATGTATAAAAATAATTTGTCTCAAATTACAAACATGTACATTGGGAACTCCATGATTCACAGGAAGACCACTGATTTTAAGATGCATTAAAGGGAATTAGTTATTCTTCTAATGTAAAGTTATATGTGCATTTTATCATCTTAGATTCTTATTATTCACTGAGGACCCAAATTATGTATGATTCATGCAGCAACTCTCAAATTCATTATCACTGAAAATCTGAGCGTACAGATGTTGCCAATTCTATCCATTTCAGGGTGATCTGCCTCAGGAATGCATTCTCTGTTGATCTGTATGCACGATGCAGAGGGTTTGGCAAATGGAAAACTTTTGATATGATAAATTGTGAAGGAGAATACCTTTATAATCATGAAAATAGTGCTTTCTGAAGATGCTGTGAACATCACTAATGTTCTTAAGTTCACCTAATCCATGTTTTTTCTATAACAGCTTTGCATGTAATTTGGTAAAACAAATCTAAATCATTGTTATTTTATGATACTATTAAAAACCTCCTAGAGAATTAAAAGAATGAAGAGCCTTAGTATGTGTGAAGACCTAGATTTCATTGATCCTGCTGATTTTGGACCAGAACAGCAAGAAGCCCATCTGTTTAATCAGTCCAATCACTATAAAACCTGTACAGATTTATTTTTTCCTCATCCCTTGGAATATTTTTTCACCTTTTAAGTTTCAAGTATGTCCTAATTTTTTTCAAGGATGCTCCTTGGTCTTTGATAGTCTGTTCAATCAGCCTTAGTGACATCAAAATGTAGAAGTTTCCTACATGGTGATCAGTACCCATCAGTTTGGGGGGAAAATTGGAAATAAAATCGTGAACAGAGCAGGCATACAAAGCTTCCTACTCAATTTGCCACAGAGTATATTATGTGTCCTAATCAAAATATAAAGATTAAAATCACAACTGTAGTGTTATGTTTTTGTGAAGAGGACTTTTATACCCACTTTTATTTCTGATGTCTTGTGCCTGCCCATTTCTTGCTCTTTCCAGGCTTTTAGATTGTATTTCCAATTATGAGTTAAATAGGTTGCATATGGAACTGCCAATACAGTCAGTTCAGTAACCTCTGCATAAAGCTTTAATTTACTAACAAAAACTTGTCTTGTCATTCTAAAATGTTAAATAGTTTAAATATTAAATACATTTTAAAAAATGCTACTATTGTAATACCTATTAAACAAATAAAGCCTAAAGTTGAAAAATAAGCCTCTGCTAGCTGAAACAGACAGAGTCTTTCCCTCACCTGCAGAAGATGCACATATTTTGCAAAGTTGCCTCTGCATGTGAAACAGAATGCAAGATTAACCAGGTTGGAAAAGACCTTTGAGATCATCAAACCCAACCTATCGCCCAACACCATCTAAACCATGGCACTAAATGCCTCATCCAGGCTCTTTTTAAACACTTCAGAGCTTGCTTTCTGTTTTCAAACAGAGTGAATTTGCAGCCACACCATATCAAATAAGGGCAACCATGTAGTAAGAATTGTGTAATGCTAGCCAGAATAATTTTTTTTTCCCCTAGCAAATGTCAGCATTTATTAAAACCTAATCCACAACAATTCATTGGGAAGAGGGGATATTTTCATGGCTGTTACATCTTAGCAGCCTTCCTAGCCTCAGAATTATTTGAATACATATATATAAATACATATATATATATATAAACTTTTACCTCCTTTTCCACCTTACTTGTTTTTGATTGGATAGTTTTTAAACTAGCTGCTCTAAGACCAGTGACCTAACTGTACTGCAGGCTTCACTATGCCTCCAGCAAAGGCACACAGTATCACTAAGGTTGGAAGAGACCTCAAAGATCATCAAGTCCAACCTGACACCACAGACCTCATGACTAGACCATGGCACCAAGTGCCACATCCAATCCCCTCTTGAACACTTCCAGGGATGGTGACTCCACCATCTCCCTGGGCAGCCCATTCCAATAATGAATGACTCTCTCAGTGAAGAACTTTCTCCTCACCTTGAGCCTAAACTTCCCCTGGTGCAGCTTGAGACTGTGTCCCCTTGTTCTGGTGCTGGTTGCTAGAGAGAAGAGACCAACCCCTTCCTGGCTACAACCCCCTTTCAGGTAGTTGTAGAGAGCAATGACTGGCAAGTTATGAGGATAGCTACAATAACTGAATACTTGTTCACCTGAACATAGTCTGACCAACTTTTCAGCACAAAAATAAATAGATAAAACCCCCAGCTACTTTGTTTTACTAGTGCTACAGCCATGAATTCTGTGTTCTTTAAGACTGATCCCATACTCCTAAAAGGACACAACTCAAGTTCTGGAAACTCAAACACAACATGTTAATGTACTGTTGGAAGTAAGACAATTAGCTCACTTTTTGTTTGTTTGTTTTGCTGTTCAATACAGACTGAGGAAATTAAAACCTGGGATACTTCCCATCAACTCCTGTTGTATCAGAAATTTATCCAGCATTTCTTCACATATAAAGGGATGCACTGAAACATGCACTACCTCTGGTCCTGCAGGAAAAGCCTCATACAAAAATTCTTTTGGAAGCCTTAGATTTGTAAAAAAAGCTATTCCTTCAACTGCAAAGCAGTAGCTTTAGAGGAGCCTTGATTTAAAGTGCAAAATATGGGTCTATGTGAATTTCTCTACTGCACAACTTAAACCTCCTCTGTATCCCTTTGTGCCTGCCAGGTCTCTTAAACCGAGGTCCTGCAACAAAGACTATTGATTATGAAGTTCTGTGTCATCCATTCTACAATGTTTACTGGTTTTTGCACCCCAAGATAAGCAGAACGTGTATACAGTGCTTAGGATCTCTGAACTTCACTTGGAACAGCTTTCCCAAGGTCATGACATTACTCACTAAAAGTACTGTTGTCTTTAAAAGCCATCCATTTACAGATAATATGGAAACTTTTACAATGATATTCTTAAATGGATCTTAATAGCAGCTTCCAAGAAAGGGTTCAGTGCCAGACAGCGATTTGGCAGTTTATCACTAAATCAAACCAAAATAAAAAATGAGGGAGGGTATGACTTAATTACATCAGTAGTTGCTCTAGTTCCTGGTCAATTCCTTAAACCACTATTTCACAGCTATTTCAAACTCTGCCTTCTACCTTTCTCATCTATCCACAAGTCAGCTGCTGTAAGCATGACAAGCATGAAAATACATACACATACATATGTATACATACATATATTTATATACCCATATACATATGTGTATCTCTCAGTTCTAGGCTGCTGTCAAAACACTTTCCTCCTAAGGCAGATGTGCCCAAACAAAGCATTCCACTTTTTGGCTGGGAATAAGGGAATGAAGGTAGTGACAGGATAAATCACAGGGGAGATAGACCAGCATGGAGAACTCTGCAGTGTGGTGAGAGATATCACATTAAGACAGGCTAAAAAGCATTGCAACAAAAAACCCTCCAGCATTTTTGAGTTGCTACCTGAAACACAGAGCAATAAGCTGAACATTCTTCTTTTACAGTTCCTTATTGCACAAACCATCGGCTTATATTGGTATGCAAGCAACAGCATGCTGACCTCGCTCCTTTTTGGACATATAGTCCCCAGTTCATTCTCATCCATCTTATTCAGGTTGACCATAGCAGAAACAAACAAGCAAATAAACAAAAACCCCAAAACCACATACAAAAAAAACCCACAAACCACACAAAACACCCAAACCACCAACAACAAAAAAAACACAAAAAGAAGAAATCACCAAAACCCCCCAAACCAAATCAGAACCACAAACAAAAAACAAATGCCAAAAAACCCCACCACCACCCAAACCCCCACAAAACAACATATAGCGCCTAGAAGCAAAACTCCAAAAGTCTGTTTTCTTGGCATGAATTCTTCAAGACTGGAAGTATCACAGTATCACCAAGGTTGGAAGAGACCTCAAAGATCATCTAGTCCAACTTGTCACTGCAGACCTCATGACTAGACCATGGCACCAATTGCCATGACTAACCCCCCTCTTGAAGCATCTTGCAGAGTTACTTTAACAGTTATACTGCACCAAAACCTTCCCTTTCTTTAAAGAGCTAGAGACTTCAGCTAGTGGAGATAACTACAGTATAGAATAGACCAGGTTGGAAGAGACCTTCAAGATCATCGTGTCCAACCTATCAACCAATCCAACCCACCTAATCAACTAACCCATGGCACCAAGCATCCCAGCAAGTCTCCTCCTGAACACCTCCAGTTATGGTGATTCCACCACCTCCCCGGGCAGCCCATTCCAATGGGCAATCACTCTCTCCGTATAGAACTTCTTCCTAACTTCCAGCCTAAACCTCCCCTGGTGCAGCCTGAGACTGTGTCCTCTTGTTCTGGCGCTGGCTGCCCGGGAGAAGAGACCAACATCCGCCTGTCTACAACCTCCCTTAAGGTAGTTGTAGAGAGCAATAAGGTCACTCCTGAGTCTCCTCTTCTCCAGGCTAACCAACCCACATGTTTCTGTGTATTTACTATATTTTTAATTTTCTCCCATGAAAGTCATGATTGTTACCAGAGTAGATCAACACTGCATACAGGATAATATAAGCTAGATTCACATTCGAGAAGATATACAGCAGCTGACAAACAATGATGGGTATTTACAAGTAAGAAAGGATAATATATGCTGTTTGCACAGTATTAGCATAATTCTGTTACACGAATCACCTAAACAGATTTGAATAACAACAAAGTGGCAATCAACAAGGAATTTTAAACATAAACACATTACTGAAATCCAGTTACCAAATATACATGGAATTGGAACAGGCTGCCAATGACATTGACACCCAGTTCTTGTTGTATTTCAGATTGGTTATATTGACATATATCCAAGCTCACTTCTAACTTAGAAGTAGTAAAAATATTAAGAAAACCTAACCTGGCACTCAAGATTTTAAAAAAAAAAAAGCAATACACAAGTTTTATTATATACATGACAGATTAATCATAAATCCTGAGCCCAATTTTAAGATTGGGGGAGAAGAAAAAAGGTAATTAATCAAAAATAAATCAGTCCACCTACTAAAAACTGTAAGCACTCAAGGATTTTAAAAACAACTATATGAGTTTCTGAAGGAGAGCAGAATGCCATGTGGGAGAATCAAAGTTGGGAGCTATCACTTTACAAACTTTATGGTCTGGTGAGGCAGAAAGGCACAACTAAAACCAAAATAAGGTAAAAATAAACCACAACAGGCGATTTGTGGCCATTTAATTGGTTGGAGGTTACTCTCTTAAACGTTGAGGAAAAGTATGTGCAATATTTTGTCCTTACACACACATGAGAATTTGGAAACTAATAATTTCTTCTGAGTGGCTCAAGGGCCTTTAAAATGTTGTTTGTGTTATTTTGGTTCTGTTGTCTTTTTCTTCAGAATGGGAACACACAGGAGGACTACTATTCATAAGTTCTACAGTATCTGCACATTGTTATCCTTTACTAAACATTATAATTCCAGCATATTCAATGTGTTTCTAATTAAAATTAATTCCAAGTTAAATTATTTGCTTTAGATGCATCCTACACATTACTATTCACCAAAGTGAAACTCTGCATCTCTTTCCTTGCTGTTTCAAGTTTTCTGAACATCTGACCTGTTTTCATTAATCTCCATTTACTCTCCCCGGAATGCACATCACAGCAGAATACATCAACAAGTGAAAGGGAAATCTGATTACCTAGAACTATCAAAAGTGAAACACTTGGCCCATTTTTGAGACAGGCAAAGTGTTTGTTCCTGTCCACAGCAGTATATCCAGCAACAGGGTGAATTTGTATGTACTGGGCCAAATTATCTGTGCTAATCAAGTGTTCTAGAAAGGTGACACAGTTTTCCCTAAGAATGACTTTGATTCAGCAGCAGAATGATGCATGTTAATATTTAACAAGACCATAGCATAGGTGGAATTGGTTAAAAAAACATATTAACATCCAACTCTTCTTTAAGTAAACCTTTTAAAACTAGATTTCACATTAGGTAACTACATAACATTCTTCCTAAACTCCTGCTGAAATGGCACAGGTGAAGTGCTTCTGCCATAGTTACACAGGCAAATGTATCACTTATTAAACGAACAGAAACACTGGAATTGCCAACATAATATATTTTATTTGAAGCTATATAACTCATAAAGGAGTACGGACAGTGTTTTAGGAAGATATCCATGTTATTCAAAATTGTCTAGATACTGGCTCTGATCTCCGTGCTGATCATATTTTAAAGTCATCAAAGAAACATAAGTAACCTCTCACATTAATTAGACATGCACAGACCATCTGAAATTTGAAAAAGGCTCACATTGTCTTAATGTGTCTGGAATAATGCCCTTGAAATGAAGTGTTTCTTGTAAGAGGTAATTACACCATTTGCTGGTAAGGAAAAAGGAAAAATGTCAGTGGGAATGTAAGCACAGTTAAAGTTTGGCTATTATGATGACCAGTTACGAGCCACTTCTGGAGATTACTGGTAAGGAATTGGAGAAAATGAGAAAATGTCATAGGACTATTTGACTTCAGGTACAACTTAGCCCTTGTCCTGGGCAACCTGTGCTCTTTAACATCTTTATTGATGATCTGGATGAGGGCATTGAGTCCATCATCAGTAAATTTGCTGACGACACCAAGCTGGTGGCAGGACTTGATCTGCTGGAGGGTGGAGAGGCTCTGCAGAGGGACCTCAACAGGCTGGACAGATGGGCAGAATCCAACAGCATGAGATTGAACACATCCAAGTGCCGGGTTCTGCACATTGACCACAACAACCCCATGCAGTGCTACAGGCTGGGGTCAGAGTGGCTGGAGAGCAGCCAGGCAGAGAGGGACCTGGGGGTACTGGTTGATGGCAGGCTGAACATGAGCCTGCAGTGTGCCCAGGCAGCCAAGAGGGCCAATGGCATCCTGGCCTGCATCAGGAACAGTATGGCCAGCAGGAGCAGGGAGGTCATTCTGCCCCTGTATACTGCACTGGTTAGGCCACACCTTGAGTACTGTGTCCAGTTCTGCGCCCCTCAGTTTAGGAAGGATGTTGACTTGCTGGAACAAGCCCAGAGAAGAGCAACAAAGTTGGTGAGGGGTTTGGAACACAAGCCCTATGAGGAAAGACTGAGGGAGCTGGGGTTGCTCAGCCTGGAGAAGAGGAGACTCGGGGTGACCTTATTGCTCTCTACAACTACCTGAAGGGAGGTTGTAGACAGGCGGATGATGGTCTTTTCTCCCAGGCACCCAGCACCAGAACAAGAGGACACAGTCTCAGGCTGCGCCATGGGATGTTCAGGTTGGATATTAGGAAGAAGTTCTACACAGAGTGGGTGATTGCCCATTGGAATGGGCTGCCCAAGGAGGTGGTGGAGTTGTCGTCATTGGAGGTGTTCAGGAGGAGACTTGATGGGGTACTTGGTGCCATGGGTTAGCTGTTTGGGTGGGTTGGATTGGTTGATGGGTTGGACATGATGATCTTGAAGGTCTCTTCCAACCTGGTTTGGTTTATTCTAAATAAAGGTTTATTCTAAACCTGATCTAGTGTCAGGAGTCCCTGCCCATGGCAGTGGGGTTGGAACTAGATGATCCTTGAGGTCACTTCCAACATTCACAATCTATGATTCTAAGTATAGATAGAGTTCTCAATTTTTTTATTTTTTTAAAAAAGAAAACCAAAAGCAATAAAGTTTAAAATCCTTGCTCTTGGTTTTCTGTTTACAGGTGTCCAACATCTCAAAAATTCATTTTGAAGTTACTGTGTAATAAAAGCTGAAGATATTAGTGGTATTTCTAGATCCTACCCAGAAACAACGTGTGGGTGAAATGCTATAAGCAGGTTATTTATGGACTTGCTGGAAGAAAGCACTTAATTGAAAAAAGAGTGAGACTATGTAGTAAAATAGGTGTTAAAGGGTACTATTATGAACTGTGAATGTTTGTGATTATTAATGGGCTTGGCTACCAGCTGGGTCTCAAGCACCACACAACTGCGCACACAGATCCCATCCCCAGGTGGGACAAGAAGAAAAATCAAGAGGAAAAGGCAAGACCCTGCAGGCTGTGATAAGGAGAGATTAATAGAACAGCACAAAAAGAGAAGGGACAAACAGGAATAGCAATAACACTGATGAAACAGTGCATACAGCAAGCAATGGAATGGGCCAGTCCTAGTTTTGCACCACCACAGCCACTCACTCAAAATGCCCAATCTGGCCCAGGCAGATGCCTTTACATAGCAGGTACAGCATCAGCACGCTATCAAACACCCCATTGGCTGGTTCTGCTGCCTGTCTTGGATGTGGCCTCTACCAGCTTCTTGTGGAAGGAAAAATAAAACCCAAACCAAAACACAACAACAAAAAGCCAAAACCAAAAAACCCAAACCAAAACACATACCCAAAACTTAACCCTTTCCTAATCCAGGACAACTAATTAAACTGCAGAAGGGGTAAGCTGTTGTATCTAAGTGTCCCTACTGTGACAGTGAAGGCAGTTAAGCATCAGGTTCTGATAGCTCTGGAATATAACTTCTTGGTTACGCATGTTCCCAGACAAGGACTGAGAGATGGGCAAGCAGCAGCCGCCTGAGGAAGGAATCTGTTTACAGCAAGTCCCAACACCTGCAGTACTGACATTCCCCTTTCACCACCTTACCTTTAGAAAGGCTTCCTATTTTAGATTTCCAGCGTCAGTTACTTACGTGTTCAGCTCCAGTAATAGTTCATATTTAATAAGCATTCCAGGAAAGTACTTAATGTCTGCAGTCAGACATATTCCTTCCTGTTACTAATGCCCTAATTTTCCACCTAACACAAAAATTTTTTCCCCAAAAAGCTCTGCAGCTAATAAGACAAATGTCCACTTCTCACTGAAGACCACAGGAGAAGGCATTCAAGGCTTGGCCTCATCCCACCCCCGTCTTGTTTTTTTTTCTTTTCCTTTTTGTAAACAACTTGAAGTTTTGCAGTACCAATTCTGACCAGGTTTCTAAAGCTTTATTTAAATAAGCAAGCATGGCAACATTGCTGTTGGATTAAGACAAAGTCAATAGCCCCACACTCCACTGGTTTTTATCCTCCCAGGCAGAATGCTCAACTGTTAGGAACCACTTCTTCGTCCACTTGAGTCAAAAGTTACCACTGTGGAACTGCAAGCATTAAAGACCCTTGCCTATTATTGTCTTTCATGATTCTATCACCATATGTCACAAGTGACTAATTAGTAATAACACCAGTACCAGTTACATCCAGATTTCACACTAATGATCTTAAAAGATGTTCATCTCATAGCTCTTGTGAAGAATAAGAGGTATACATTGAATTTATGCAGCACATCAGTTGTCTGGCTATCTCATAATCTTGCTAGATTAATTTATCCATTGCCTTGCCTGGCTCTTATTTGAAGCAGTACTTGATTGCAACGGCTTTCCATTCCTAACTGAGGTAGTCATACAAGCATCACAAACATTCAGAATTAGTCAGGAGGGCAAACCTTTTCTTATCCTCCCCACAGAAAACCAAGGACATTCAATTATAGTCAAGTATTAAATTTGGGGAGTGGAGTGTTTGGGGGAGTTTTGGTTGATTGGGTTTTTTTGGTGTGTCAGTTTTGTTAAAGCTAGGCATGAATATTAGTTTACTTTCTCCTGAAAACTCCAAAGACACCTGTCTACAAAACTATACAATATTTTTTGCTCCCTATATACCAAAAATTCTCTAAAAGCAAAATGGGCTATGTGAGGTGAAATTACTCTGAAGGTCAAACATTTTTCTCAAATAAAAATCTTCCTTTTCTAAAAATTCAGTAAAATAAACCTTTCACAATATATCCAAAACCTGTTGGACAAAATGCAATCCATCCAAATCCATCAAAGCCTTGAACTCAGCCTTTCTAAACTGATATTCTCTAAACACTTTCTATCCAAATGTTACCTGCCTATGTGATCAGGGAGAGTCATACAAGCTCTGTGGCTTTAGAATATCTGCGCCTCAAATCTGGAAAATAGATCCACATTGTACTGATATTAAATAGCTGCTTAGGGCTCCTGAAGACAGGTAAAGGGAGTGAACATCTAACATCCAACATTTGGCCATCAGGAGCAGGGAGGTCATTCTGCCCCTGTACTCAGCACTGATTAGGCCACACCTTGAGTACTGTGTCCAGTTCTGGGCCCCTCAGTTTAGGAAAGATGTTGAATTGCTGGAATGTGTCCAGAGAAGGGCAACAAAGTTGGTGAGGGGTTTGGAACACAAGCCCTATGAGGAAAGGCTGAGGGAGCTGGGATTGTTTAGCCTGGAGAAGAGGAGGCTCAGGGGAGATCTCCTTGCTCTCTACAACTACCTGAAGGGAAATTGTAGCCAGGTGGAGGTTGGTCTCTTCTCCCAGGCAACCAGCACCGGAACAAGAGGACACAATCTCAAGCTGTGCCAGGGGAGGTTCAGACTGGATGTTAGGAGGAAATTCTACAGAGAGAGTGATTGCCCATTGGAATGGGCTGTCCAAGGTGGTGGTGGAGTCACCATCCCTGAAGGAAAAGACTTGATGCTATGCTTGGTGCCATGGTTTAGTAGATTAGTGTTGGATGATAGGTTTGGACTCGATCTCAAAGGTCTCTTCCACCTGGTTAATTCTATTCTATGAACATCATTGAATTTATTCTACATCTTTTATTCACTGATACACAGCATTACTTTACAGGCTCAAAGTACTAGGCAGTAAACACAACTGTAGTAGAGGCTCCCAAAGCAGGTTGGATCATGCTCAGGTCACAGCCAAGACATACCACCTAGTACAGTAGGAATTAAAATATCTTCAGTGAAGTAGAACTTTCCAACATTTATTATCTCTTGTACTTGTGTGCAACTTTTTAAAACATCAACAATTTGGTTATGCCAAAGTGCTGTTGATTTTGTGACATTATCTTTTCTCATTTACTGAGACAGGACTCGTCAGCTCCAACACATGGAAGTTTTTTCTTTGCAGTCTTCAGTCAATATGGCTATCTTGGGTTTCAATGTTCTGACTTCCATGTAGTACATACTGGAGCTGCACATCCTTTTCACTTTGTGCACATCTATCTGATTCAGAAGACAGGCAGTACCAGTTTTGTGATTAAAAAGAGCAAATTCCCTCTTGTTTTCTCTACCACTAACAAAATTTCAGATGATTATCTCCTACAAGCTAGATTTTTAAATCTGGATGAGAGTTACCTGGAGAGGGACAAAGTGCAAAGCAGGACTCCAACCACAGGGTGGGATCCCAGTGTACAATTTTAGGAAGGACAGATGATGCTGCGGAGAAGCACAAGGCTAGAGCTGTGCTGCACCCCAGGTCCACTCATGCTGAGCTCCTGCTGCTTGTGTCCTGGGTAGCTAATGACAAGTTACTTCAATTCTCTTGTCATTTCCCCAGCAACAGTGACAGGCATGTAACCAGACCCTGAGCACAAGAGGAGAGAGAACAGATGGATGCAGACAGAGAAGCACACGGAAACTGTGGGACCATATTGGAAGCAGTCATAACACATCACCAGGCTAACTATGGGCATGATCCCTGCAGGCATCAGAGCAAAGGGGAATTAAGGAGGGATTTGAAGGGGATAATGAAATAGCCCCACAGAGATTTACAAAAATTTCTTCTGAAGCATGAGGGAAAGAGAAAGGAGGGTCTGCTAAAACACATAGCATCAGGTGAAGGAGATGCTGACATGATGAGCTGGCTAGGAGCAAGAGTGAGGCATTTGACAGCAACAGGGAAATAAGCAGGGAGGAGTGATATTGGGAAGTGCCTTGAAAACAGAGACAATTTAACATCTGATGCAGTAAAGGGAAAGCAATATTGTCTGAATGACTGGCTAGCAAAATGTTGTTTGCAGCAGCAGCCTCTATGCCTATCAACTCAGTAATGAAGGCTGGGTAAAACCATCAAAACAGAAAGGTGTTTTGTTAGGGGGTTTTCTGCAATGAAATTAATTTCAGGAAAAAAAAAAAAAACTGTTTCTCATAACACAGAAGCATTGCAATAGAAGCAAAAATAAGGTTGCCTAATAAGATAACCAACTGGCAGAATAGGGCCAGTTACATTTCACTGCATAATACCACCATTAGTTCTAGCAATACTACCAGTGGAACAGGCTGAAATTGTCATTTCTGACAGAAAAAAGATTTTGGAAGACAACCAAATTTATGATGGATGTAGGCAGGCAAAAATCCATTTAAATCAGTGGTGCAGCACCCGTTTCTGTCAGCAGCAATAGTCTCTCTTGATGTTTCATGAAGTTTATGACAAACAAATTGCAGCACACAGAGAAAGCACAACTTGCTGTGTGCCACGCTAAGATACCAGCACGGCACAAGGCTTGCTTATTGAAACATGCATGTTCCACTGCATACAACTTCAGTCAGACAAGACCTCAGAGAGATAAAACAATAAAATCTTTTGAGATTACATACGCATAAGATGCAAAGATTTGGAGAAAGTTAAAAGGTAAAGATCACTCCAAACAACTGATTATCCTGCCCCGTATTTAAAGTCTCATAGCATTTTAACACTCAATTATCTCAAACTAGATATTTGCAACTCCTAAGCCTGCAAAAAAATATTAGAATAGTCTCTTGAAGATTATTAAGAGATAAGTATGCAGCTTTAAAAACTATAGCTGTCCTCTTCAGTATCTAGAATGGTTTTAGTTTTTTTTTTCCTTATTTACCTCCTATAACTTGCTTTCTATTTAACTTAGCTAATAGCTGAATAAGAAAGAAATCATTCTTCCTTAACAAGAAGGAATGTATAGTGAAGAAGCTGTTCTGAAACATCATGAAATACAGAGAAGCCATGTAACTTAAACACACTTGCCAGAGTAGAGGTCCAGATGAACCCAGGAGGAATTAACAAATAATTGCCATATATTTTCCCTCACTATCACTTTCTATAATCTGCAACTAGAGTTCCTAGTAAAATTCACTCACTTTTCAATCACTCTCAGAGAAGACCTCAACTTTTCATTTTCAGATCTTTCCCCAGACAGACACATTCGATTTAGACAGGTTGCTTTCCCTCTCCCTCAACTTTTCAGAATTCAAAATAAATGAAGTATAATTTCTAGGAGTAAAAATAGCCACTGACTAATTATTGCCTAATGGGGAGAGAAGTTGAACTTCCTATAAATTTTCCCCATCACATCACAGAACATGGCAATTTCTGTGCCTCTTTTGGAAGCCTTTTTCCCCCCTCTTTGCTACAGCATAAGACTAAACACTACTCCATACAGTGTGAATTAGGTATTTAAGCATGTCTTTGCAAGAAAGGTCAGCTAACATATTTGTCCTGTATAGAGTGCGCAGGAGCATAACATTAATCCCTAGTTTTCACGTTTATACAGGAGACACTTGCAGGGAAATGGTATAAATCACCGACATTTCCAATCATTATTTTCAGTGGTTTAGCAGAATTCAAAAACATTTTCTCTGCTGCTTATCACAAGTAGAAGTTATTACACCTAGAATGCACTCCGAAGAAAGTTAATGAAATAAAGGTTCTGCTGTGAAAACAGCCAGGAATAAAATAAACGAAAAGTTATGCTGTGTAACAGTCCATTGGAAATCTGTCACAAAGTAGTATCAGAAGTGTGGAAAAAGCACAATATGTTAACCACAGAATCTCAGCACTTCACTGCCTTTTGATTGAGGCAAAGCAAGACAGCTTTTAGTCATCCCCCAAAACAGTAGTCCCAAGAGTCAACTTGAATGAGTGTAGCAGGTGTTCAGTATTTATGCTTCTGTATTACCTAATGCTTGCAATGAAATGGAATCTCATCTCATTGCAAATATTTCCACCATCATACCCAGCTTTGTTTCCACATTATTTCATTCTTCAAGATGCTCTAGCTACTCAGCCTCTCAACTAAAAAGGACTAAACCAAATCTGACCTCTGAAGTCTTAGCAGTTTTCCTTTCTAGGAAAGAATACAGTTAAGATGCTTCAGCACTGGAAGTGCCTCCAGACCCCAGGTTCTCTTGTAATATACTGACAATCCTGTGAAAATGAAGATAAATAGGTACACCTAAGGGTCAGTGCTGTTCTGGCATCCCCTTGTTTCCTTGCACAAGAAAGCACACAACAGAAAGCCTTGCAGCAGATATTCTCTCCCTGCTCTTTCAGGCACTTGATGCCCCTGAAGAGTGCATAAAATTTTTCTGCAGTGGAACTCTTCAGTTCTGTCAGCATCACACAAAAGTCCCCTAGGACATAATTCTGGTAGCAGATACATTTCCAGGGACTATGGCATGAATTCTACCTGTTGTCAGCAGCTGCCAAATTGTCAGAATCCAGTTAGGAAAGCCACGTTAGAGACTCTTCCACTCTGAGCCCCAGTAATATCAAGATTTTTGCTCAACTCAGTCTTTCAGTTCCCCAGGAATTTGAAACACTCAAAATAATTATTGAACTGTCCATGATTTATTCAAGCAAGTTTTCTAAATGTGACAAGCTGGAGCGACCTAGGGATAGATATTTGAGTATGATGTAACCATTCTGTGCTTCACTAACAGCCAATAGGAAGCATATGGATGCATACAAAGCTTTTGATCCTTAAATCACAGCAGTGCCTTTTTTTCCTAAAACCCTTCTCTTCTCAGAGTGGTTCCAGTTGATCTCTGGGAAGAAATCCCAAACAAGCAAGCAAACAAAACCACCCACTTCCAACCCCACCTCCCAAAAAAGACCCCTCCCAACCCCCCAAAACAAAGAACCCAAAGCAACCAAGTACAAACAAACAAACAAAAGCCCCAAAAGGCAGAAAAAAACCCCAACCAGAACCCTAATCCACCAAAACCCTACTTGTGTTTACTCATGTTTGTACACGTCTGGTTTTCTCTTTGGCTTGAAAAAACAACTCTTCCCCTAGCTAAGGGAACTTCCCAACCATAGGACCAGTGCTGCAGCATCTGGGCACCACAGCCCGTCTGTTCATGCATATGGGCGTAGTACAGCAACAGCTTTACTGCATATTAGTCATGCATCGTGTAGCACATTTCTTGTCTGAGGCAAAAGCAGTTTATGACTTTAAGCAAATCATTTTATCCCAGAGGCTTCTGAGAGACAAACAAACAGCCAGAGCTTAGGTCACCAATTCAGGAGTCTGGCAACTATTTCCTATCATTGCTTTCTTTGCAAGGGTCTGTTACCCAATGACATTGAAGAATGTGATGCTACCTTATGATAAAGAAGGCACTTGAGACAACTAATAAAGAGATTCAGTGGCCATGAGCATGGGTTATGGAATCACAGAATGTCTGAGATTGGAAGTGACCTTTTAATATTGTCTTGTCCATGTACCCCTCTGTTCATACAGAGATAACTAGAGTCAGTTGCCCAGGACCATGTCCAGATACCTTTTGTATATACTAAAAATGAAGACTTCATAACCATTCTGGAGAGCCTACCTGGGCAGTCTATCACTTGTTGAAGTCCCTGAAGAAACAGGGTTACTAGAAGAAGGAGACTTAAGCTAAATATAAGCTAATGCCTATAAATTGATACAGGCTGCAGGTTAAGCATCCTGAAGGTCAGCAAGCCACTAAAGGTAAAGGTAACTTCATGCAGCAATGTGGATATTTTACCTATGCCAGAATTCTACCATGCAACAAAGCAGGGTGCAGTGACCCATTGAACCAGCTACCCCCTAGAACCACGTCATCCAGCTCCTTTCCCAGGGTAAAAGAAAGCAAACACATATGGGCAACTCTATATCCAGATAGCACACTTCCAAGCTGCCCATAGAGAGAATGGCTCGTTTACCACTGAAATAATAGTTTAAATCATCACTATTCATCAGATGCTTACCTCTGATTTCCCCACATTTTTTAAAGGTAAAAACAAAACCTGATAATTTAAAAGAAGTTAAGTAGCTTAGAGGTTGACAGATAAAAGTCAATCTTACTGTGATAGATTCCAGAGGGTATTAAAAGACAGTATAACATAGCAAAGGGAAAAAAAACCCACCAAACAACAACAAAACCACAAATGAACAAAAAACCTCAAACCAAAACCAAAACCAACCCCCAGAGTAAGAGGCTCCAGAACACAGACGTGTAATTCAGGGTTTGCAGTAAGAAACTCCTCACATATTCAGTGGCCTCTGATAGGAATTCATTGACAGGAATATGTTATAGTCCACTATAGAATAGAATAAACCAGGTTGGACGAGACCTTCAAGATCATCACATCCAACCTATCATCCAACACTATCTAATCAACTAACCCATGGAACCAAGCACCCCATCAAGTGTCTTCCTAAACACTTCCAGTGATGGTGACTCCACCACCTCCCCGAGCAGCCCGCTCCAATGGGCAATCACTCTCTCTGTAGAATTTCTTCCTAACATCCAGTCTGAACCTCCCCTGGCACAGCTTGAGACTGTGTCCTCTTGTTCTGGTGCTGGTTGCCTGGGAGAAGAGACCAACCCCCACCTGGCTACAACCTCCCTTCAGGTAGTTGTAGAGAGCAATAAGGTCACCCCTGAGCCTCCTCTTCTCCAGGCTAAACAATCCCAGCTCCCTCAGCCTGTCCTCATAGGGCTTGTGCTCCAAACCCCTCATCAACTTTGTTGCCTTTCTCTGGACTCATTCCAGCAAGTCAACAACCTTCCTAAACTGAGGGACCCAGAACTGGATACAGTACTCAAGGCGTGGCCTGACCAGTAACAGCTATCCAGCAAGTGAGGAATATTAAAAAATGCTTTACAAATACTTCAGTCTTCTAAGTCAAGCATTTCTTAGAGAAACTCAAAAAAAAATCCTGTTAGCTCCCCTCTAAAGGTCATGCCAACTATAAATTCTAATAAAAAATTTCCAGATGGCAGCAGCCAATTTCCAATAAGATTTAGTTTGGCTAATTGACTGTCTTATTTACTAATTTATAGGAGTATGCAGTTCATTTAAATTAACCTCAATTGCTGTCATGATTTAAGCAAGGTTAAACAACCTGATGTATTAAAAAAAAAGACATGGGAGATGACAAAAAGGTTATTTTATCATAGTATCATTCAGGGTTGGAAGGGACCACAAGGATCATCTAGTTCCAACCCCCCTGCCATAGGCAGGGACACCCCACACTAGATCAGGCTGGACAGAGCCTCATCCAGCCTGGTAATGTAGTCATCGGGGCTTCAAAGGCTCTCACTTTTGTTTAGAAGAAGGTAAAGTAGCAGACAATGACTAAGTAAATGCAACAAAAACTACCTAAACACTCAATGTTTTAGTTACAATTCTTTTAATCATTTTAAAAAAAAAGAAGGGAATAAAGGACTGACTTCAGCTAAGAAAGCTTCTACAGAAAGAATTCTCCTGCCAACGTGATCCTCAGCACTTACACTTCAGCACCAATTCTTCCCACCCTAGGTTCTGCTAGAAGTTAATCCACAATATCAGGTTTTTAGTGCTGGAAACTTATTTTTTTCTCATCTTTCCACACTCATAGGAAGGATAAAAAGCCCTTTTTTCAGCCCAAGCCCCACTGACAATTACCTATTTCTCAAGGGAAGAAAAAGACAAAAAAGGCAGTACTAGACTGTAATGAAGTGTTTGTGCATTTAGCCAGTTCTGTTTGCTTACCAAATTCATCTAGGACAGTGCTTTGTTTAATCCTGAATGACTTTAGTAAGGAAGAAAAGTTTTCACTGGAGAAAAAAGTTAGTCCTTGAAGACATATAAAACTTCTAGGTTCTTATAGACTGTGTCAGTTAAAGGTTTTGCCTGGAAACTGAAACTTTCTTCTAAGGGAAAAATTGCAAAGACCTTAGCGACGTGCCTTTCTTGCTTGGAAAAGCAAGAGATGGGTAACCTGAAACACCTGCAGAGATGGGGCTGGACGTGTGTCAACTCCTGCACTCCAGGCATCTTTATTCCACTTGGGCCATTCCTGGCTGTGGCACAGATCAAAGGTTGAGGAAAACCTGGAGAGAAGAGGTTAGATTGTTGCCTGAATTCTTGAATGGCACAAAGGAAAAAGCTTGTCTGCACTCACAGCACATTGATCAGCGTTCAGTGACCATGCCCTTGCTTGCAAGGTATTTAAATTTCAGAAAGAGCTCTCTTTTTGTTGTTTTGTTTCATTTTGCCTTTGGACTTTAAGTTTCTTCCCTGCTGCTTCCAACTCTCCAGAGAAGAAAAATAGAGGTTTTTTCAGTAGTGAAACCTAAGCAGTGTGGAATAATACTAATGAAAGATCTAAACCTTAAAACAAACAAACAAACAACAACCAACAGCTCTACAAATTGCATAACCCTTGCTTTAAAGTCCCTGATAATAACAACTTTCAGGAATATCTACGTTATTAAAGACCAAGTTCTCCCAACTACTGCATAAAACTGTACTCATGATAAAAAATAAATCTAATACACTGATAAACAATCCAGCTGGCTTCATTTTTAATGGAGCTTGATATATATCCACACTAGGGAGCTGTTCCAGGCAGAAATGTTTATGTGAAATGTTGGCAAGGAATGTGCATGCTACAATGCAAATACACTGCAAAATGACTTCCTAGAAGGTCAAACATTGATGTGTTCATGCTGTCCTCACTGCAGTTGTTCTCGAGTTTTCCTGACATTCATCACAACTGACATCCTTAAAAGGAATTCTTCCCCAAAGTTCTAAAATCCCCTGAATACACATAGAAAGCAGGCCGTGCATCAACATAATGCAGGAGAGGCTACATTGACATTAGCATACCTGCTCTACACTCAGAGTGCTCCAAGTGCAAGTATGACAAGATTGCTAAACAGCCCATTTGTACCTGACACTGCAGAGGTACCTGGTGATCATAAGCAGCAACAAGCTGGGTGGGTTGTTGCATGTCCTTTACCTTCATCACCTGATAAGTCTCATAAATGCAGTGATGATTTTCTGATGATTTCAGAAAGTCATTATTTTCTTCTTTTCTGTAGTGAGAAGTCTTACACAGGGCTTGAGCTATGATAGCTCCCTTAGACATCTTTCTAATGGGCAAGCAGCAAAGCAATTCCTTGCACAGAATTTGGTAGGCTATTCTCCTGTAACATTTTATACAGCTTTCTTATTTTCAGCTGATGACCCATTAGTGAGAAATAAGAAGTGATAATTTCCAAACTATAATTCAGGGAAAGGCTTCTATAGCATGTAAATGCCCAACTGGGAGAGGAACAAGTGGCTAATGTCAAAAAAGGCTCCTTCCTATGGTTTCTGTCTGAAGCATAGACACCCCCCCCAGCTTTTGAATGAGGATTGACAGCATGGTGAAAACACCAAGATATTAAGAAAAAGCAAGAGTTTTAGCATAAATATCATGCAGCTCTGTCTAAAACACATGCTTGTTACCATCTGTTGTATACAACCTGTGCGCCTCAGCTGCACTCTGAGAACATTACTGTTCCTTGGGGCATCACTGGAAGCTTTCTCATTCAGAAAACGTTGGACATGGAATTGGTTTGGTGGTATATGAAGCTAATTCAGAGCATAGCGCATTTATCTGATTGATTCAAAAAGAATCTCTGCTTTGTAGACAAAAGAAAAGCCATTTAGCACCCTGATAGACAGATTTTGCACACATGGGTAGTTTTAGCCAGGCTCAGATTTCAACCTGTGCAGAACTGGCACTCTAAGCCAGAGATGGCAGTGATTTTTCTGGCTGTTCTTCTGTTCTCATTTTGCTTCCATTATTGCCAATAATAAAAGAGAAGAAGAGGCATATTACTTCAGGAGATGATATAGCTGAAGCTCTCTTCAGGAGCTTTACAAGGCAAGGAAAAAACTCTCTTCCATCCAAGCACTTAAGGTTTTTCATTGTGTTTTTGTGTTTAGGTTTTTGTTTGGGGTTGTGTGTGTGTGTTTGGGGACAATTAAATCTGTAATAACGTTATTTTCTATCTTCACTCAGACTCCTCATTTATATTTGTAGTACAGAACTTTGGTATTATCATGAACTTTGCTCTCAAACTTTCAAAACTTTAGTGTACTTCTCACAGTCAACATCGCAGCCTCTCCTACTACAAGGATTTGGGTTCACTCTACAAGGCAGTGATTTCATGTCTATTTGCCTCAGATTGTCACTCACTTGGTATACCATGCCATCAGTCCTCCTACCTATCAAATTACATTGGCATTGTTGGCCCCCTATATGAATATGTTATGACTCACGATGACAGAGTTTCATGGCAAATGGTCTTGGAATTCACCTAATTCCAAGTAAAATTCCACATAACCTACAGATGGCTTTCTGCAACTAAATGCAAATCATATAGCAAGTTTATGATGACTTTCACTGTTTTCTTGACACAGCATCAATCTTTCTCATCAGTACAAAACAATTATGCATACAGAAGTAGGCAAAACCAATCCTGAGAATCAAATTAGCGTATGCACCTTCTCTTTTCTTTTTCTTCATCTTCAGAATAGGAACATTTTAAATGCACTAATATATATATATATACAGCTTCCAAATGTCACTGCACATCCGGGATGTTTATTTCTACACAAACAGAATCAGAACATATGGCCAGCCAATAACAGTATATCAGCAAGCACATTTTACTCCTGAGACCATTCTGAGACTTGAAGAGAATGTACAATCATATACCCCTCTAGATATTGATTCTTGTCCGTGTTCAGCTGTCTAGGCACAAAAAGAATGGGGTGTTTCGCAGAGAAGCGGCAATATTGATGGTTTGATTGTCAAACTAGCAAGCCTTGAAATACGTATATTCTACTGTGATTGTCTTCAAAAGAGGAAAGATGTTATCACTTAAGAAAAAAAGTTGACTTTTCTCTACTTTTCTGTCTCTCCTCCATAATTTGAATTCCATTATTTAAGCTACTTAAGCTTCTACCACAGAGAAGAGGAAAAAGTATTAGCACTGCCCTGTATTTTTTTCAGTTAAATGGCAAAATTCTAGAAGCTCTAAGGGTGTCATCTCATAGTATCATAGTATCATTCAGGGTTGGAAGGGTCCACAAGGATCATCTAGTTCCAACCCCCCTGCCATGGGCAGGGACACCCCACACTAGATCAGCCTGGCCAGAGCCTCATCCATTTCCATCCACTGAAAGTCAAAGATCACTTGTCATAATGGAAAAAAGTGTCCAATATTTTTCATTACATTTATTTATGGAAGAATAATTAAAAATAAAAGGGGGGGGGCAAAAAAAAAAAAAAGGAGGACAAACCCCCCCAAAAAAACCCCACCCAAAACACAAACCCAACTGATCAGTCTAGAATAATTATTATCCTACATTAAAAATTATGCCTGCCTGCCTTACAGACTGGGAGGTCTAAAAGATGGTGACAAACAATATAATGCAGATACAGTCAGCATGCTAAGACTGCAACAGCCAAAGAAATAATAGTTCACATTTTTTAGATTTTATTAGAGAAAAAAACCCAACAACTTTGGAGACGGTAAGAGAGAGACCTACATTTCAAACAGACTACTTTACAATATAAATCTCATTTTTCTGTTTATGGTAGAGTTAGAGAACAGCTGAACTTAATGATCTTCAAAGTCTGTTCCAACCAAAATCATTCTATGATTCTATAAATCTACCAAGCAAAATAAGGAAAAAAATGGACTCCTAGTTTTCAAGACAATGAGTAGGAAAAGCAGCACTGTTGCAAGACTGTTCATTTGCTGAAAAATCCTTTACTAACCCCTATTTATGCCTGTCAGAAATCAGCTCTTTTTGGCTGGCAGTTCAATGTACTAGCAGTACTCCATCTGCTTGGAAACCCTGAGGAAGATCTGTGTGTTTGCAGGACTGCAGTCGAGTTAATAGACTCAAGCAAAATGACATTGTGAACTTCCATTTTAAAATAATTGGCTATGACATAAAGATGTGTAAAGTAGAACACAGGAGGAGAAAAATAAAGGACTGGATTAAATTTTCTTTGAAGATGTCTGTTTCAACCTACAAATCAATTAGAATACCAAGAAAGCTATTCACAGAATATTTTCAGAGAGTATAGCTTTGAAATGACAATTTGACCATGAGGAATAACCCCAAAACCAGTGCCTGGCTGGTTCTAAATATGACGGTATTTAAAGGTGAGTGCTAATGTAGTCAGATCATGTATGTATGTTTTCCCCTTCTGTTCAGCCATGCAAAATAACTGACTGGCTAGGGGCAGGTTTAGTAGGCTTTGGTCTTATGTAGAATGCCATCATCACTTTCACTGTGCAGAATATTTTGTTTTCAGATTGAATAGCCTACATGTCTGCCGTTTATGATTACAGTGTGTGACTGAGCTACAAGCAAAATGTATGCTACAAACTCACATCAAGATAACAATCAAAACATGAAACGTTTTATCCATTAAAAAAAAACCAAACTCATGGCTTTGGAAGCCTGATTTATGATTTTTTTTTAAATAACAAAAATAGTGGGTTAGAAATTTTCTTATAATCGAGGCCATACTGCAGCATAATATTTTTGGGATTCATTAAAACTGGTATCTTTCATTTTTTATCTGCAACTGTGTTCTGTAACCCAAGATGCTTTCAATCAAGCATTCACATACAGAATAACTGTTGCTTCTACTTATTTAGCTGCATGCATCTGAGGAGCAAAATCAAATATTTATATGCTCCTTAAATATTGTTAAGATAGAGTCATCGACATAGTAATTAAAACTGCATTTGTAATTTTTACTGCCTCTTCTATATTTACAGCAGAAACCTGTAAGTGCTTCATAGCTTTACCATGTGTTTCAAAAATTAACCTGGGTTCAGTGAATGTAAGGCCGGGAAAGATGCTAGACCTGGAAAACAATCACCTGCACTCATCAGCTGCTGTGAAGGTTTATTAGAGATCTGTCTCCATAGGTAAATTTAGGTCAGGTCTTCATGGGGGTGGAACTGTGCCTGTTAATCAGAACATACTTAAAATACAATAAACTCTTAGTTGGTGTCTCCATTCACTGAAAAGAAGCTCTCAGACCTAGGAGTTAAATTCAGTGTTGTGGCATTCAAAATAATTTTCATTGTTATCCTCATCCAAAAAGAGGAAAGGTCTCCAGTGCCTTTCCTTGTCTTTAATCACTTTGTAAAAATGGGGAAGGTGGACAGGAATTTCACCTGCAGTAAAATGAGGCTAAAACAATTAAAACAGTCTTTCTTTTTTTAAGGAAAAACAAAACAAGACAACTGAAACAAAACCAAAACAAACTCAGATTAAAAAAAAAAAGAATTTAAGGTTTCAGATCTTTAGCAACCTAGAGAGGCAGATTGCAAATTTAAAGCATGTATGCTTTTGATTTATTGACAGGTGGTCCTAAAGCAGAAATGAGATCCTGAGAGCTTACGCTCATCTAGCTACCACACTCTCGTCTTGTGGTTTCAGTCACAAATCTGATGTCTACTAAAGGTACTTCTCTGCTTTTAGCACTTTACAATTCTGTCCCATGACTCCTTAAGGCTCTGAGATGTTCTCCTGTCTATTATTTTGGAGGTTCTTACAATGGTGTTACTGTAAACAAAGTAATTGCCTTAAATAATGAGGAAGATCTTGCAGTCCTATTTTGTTGTGTGTGATTTGTGGATCTTTCCAGAGAAGATAAAATAGTTAAAAAAGCTGTATGAGTGAGAAACAGTTCTATTATTATTTTTCACACTGAGATCCGTTTGATGATCTCCATTTCAAATTTCAAATGTTACTGATAAAAAAAGAGAGAAGAGGTACTACAGAATGAGAGGACCTTGCTGACCTATAGTACTACATCCACAAAGTTTAGAAGAGAGAGTTGGAATCAGAGAATCAACATAAAGTATATTTTCTTTTCCCACATTCTGTAACACATAGTTTCCTTCTTTTTTTTTTCTTTCCTGTGCAAACAGCCTTGTAGTGAAGAACACAAAACCCAAAGAGATTTTTCCTGGATAACCCAATGCAGTAGGCTCTCCTGTCACCAGCAGCCAGTGGTGTCTTTCACAGCATACTCAGGCTCCTCTTAACTCCTCTGAGGAAGTTAATCCAAAATCCAACAGCAGTAACTTTTAGGAAATGCCTTCAAATATCTCTCTGGAATGAATTGGGGTACCAGTACTGCTGTTAATCATTTTAATTCCTTGATGCATCTTTAGACAAGATCAGGTTTACTTAGGCTAAAATCACTAAGATAGTTTTCCTGCATACTTGCACCATTTCAAACACCTACAGTATGAATGTGGGAATCTGGAATAATTAATAATACAGCACTACTGATCTGATACATGTGAGCTTATGGAGTTTTTTTGTTTGTTTGTGGTGGGTTTGTGTTTTGGTTGTTTTTGGTTGGTTGATTATTTGGTTTTTTCCCCCCATATTTGGATACTTGTAGTAAAACTAGGTGTTTCTAAAGGAAAGCTCTGGACTGCAGTGTGTCACGCCTTGGGCATCAGCAACCCTCATGCAGGGCTGCATGTTGAACAAAGGAAGAGACAGAACACATATACACAACTATACACAAATATGTGTCTTTTGAAACAGGTGTGCCACCAATGACATCAAAATAGAAGAAACCCCCAACACCTCTCCCCCTAGAAAAAAGAATCCAAACCCAAAAATCAAACAACCCCCGGCAACTAACCCAAGAAAACAGAAAAGAATGAGGTTTCTGCTATTAAAGGTTACCCAAATTCTTCTATTCAATATTCAAGGACATCTAGCTTTTCCTCTATATCTGAGACCCCTGTACCGCCTAAATTTCAGCACTCCCCCCTCCCCCATTTACACTTATCCTAATAATTACAATACAAACACACACTTTCCTAGCTAACATTTTAAGATGTTCAGAGAGATGAGTAGTACAGCAATTTCTTTGTCCAGAAAACCAATGCAAATTCTTCAAAATGCCTTCATGCCGCTGGAGTTTGGCACTGCAGAACCTCAAACCTAGCAGTTGCTTCTTTACCCATTTCCTACTGTGACCATCACCCACCACACAATAGTCCAAATTCATTTAGTAGAATGTGAATACTTTATTAGAATAAACCAAACCAGGTTGGAAGAGACCTTCAAGATCATCGCGTCCAACCCATCAACCAATCCAACCCACCCAAACAGCTAACCCATGGCACCAAGCACCCCATCAAGTCTCCTCCTGAACACCTTCAATGACAGCGACTCCACCACGTCCCCGGGCAACCCATTCCATAGCGCAATCACTCTTTCTGTATAGAACTTCTTCCTAACATCCAACCTGAACCTCCCCTGGCGCAGCCTGAGACTGTGTCCTCTTGTTCTGGTACTGGGTGCCTGGGAGAAGAGACCATCATCAGCCTGTCTACAACTCCCTTCATACCTACATACTATCATGTTTTTACATTTGAAGTCAGAATCAGGACACTATCATTAAATTTTTACCTTTTCACTCCCCACCAACAGTGTTGAAAAGTGCATTTATAGATGCCTACTCTTCTCTGCCATCCCTTCTGTTGGGATTTTCAAGACTATTTTACAGGCTTACTACCAGAAAACAAGAAATTCAGAGCCTTAGCTCCCTGGTACAGGCAAGGATGGCAAAATGAATTTTGCATGCCAGCGTGTGCAGTGCAACCACGAGCCACAATTACAAAAACACAATTAAAAAACCCAAGGACTGTAATGCTGAGACATGACAGCTCACCCACTGACCTTATGCAGATGTAGTCGAGATCATACATGCCTCTGACTGAGGCAGCTGTGGATGGCTTTTATAATCATGTCCCCAGACGTGAGTATGAACAACCTTAGTTTCTTTATATTCCTTTCCCAGTGCAATCAAAGGCACTAATCCTGCTTATGCGGGTGAATAACATTGAATATTTGAATAATCCCTCTGTCTTCTCTCTGAAACTTCTAATGAGCCAACAGCTACTTTTATGTACCACCACAGCTGGGGTTTTTTTTGTTGTTGTTTTGTTGGTTTTTTCTTTTAACACTAACAATACAGGCTGCATAAAATAATTGCAGCAGCAAAACGTTTTACAGAAAAGGAGCTCATAGTCACTCAGTAAATATTTCTAAATGCATCAATAAATTCTAGGTCTACTCATTCTTTTTGAGAGGTATATTGTATTTCCTGTTCCTTTAGAGAAAGCATTGACATTCTCTATTATTTTTAATCAATTTTTCTGTTTATTTTTATCTCTCCTACTTCTGTTCTCTTTATACATACCCATATTTTTGTTTGCATGACTTCATAACACATGGCCCAAGTAGGTCGCCGGCAGGTAATGAAACAAAGACTTTTTTTCTTCTCTTCACAGTTGAATGTATCCACTATCCACTGTTCTAGGAAATGTATCACATACTCATCATAAAGGAAAAAAAAAAACCCAAAACACCAAAGAACTGTCAATTTGATGAAGTACAACTCACATCTCATTAATGTTGAGCACGGAAGCAACACTTCACATCAAAAACGACTAGTAAAATATTTGCAATTACCAGCTGTTCAGCATCCATTTTGTACAGATAAAAAACATGTCAAATTTCATTTATCAGGTGTTTTCTCCTGACAGATTCCTTTCTGTCTTTTATTTTCATTGTCCTATGTACTAAAAAGTCATCAAAACTCCCTCATACATTCTAAACAAATAGCACATGAGCAAACAACCCCAAGCCTGTTATTTATACAGGCATAACAGCCACATAACTGGGCAATCTTCAGAAAGCTTTTTACTTCTAAAGGTGCATGAACTACCTGTAAGTGTCTTCTTTTCTGGAAGGAGGATCAAAATGCTGGTAATTTTGGGTTGTGCATGTTGGATGTCATTTCACAGGTAAAATACAAAAATAAATACATAAAAATAGCAGTAATTAATACTATCTCCAGCCACATAATTTGCTAACTAAATAATAAAACAGGGCAGATTTTTGGCAAACAGGAGACATAAAACACACCCACATTTGAGTGCATGGGGCAGCAGAAGCAGAACCTGAAGCATTCTGAAGGCAAAGCCTAGTAGGTCTTAAAAGTGATTATTCAATATGTGGGGTGAGGAGTGCTTGTGGTTTATTTTGAAGAATCTAGGGGTCTGGCAATCATTTAAATTGTGCACCAGAGACCAAGATGCAAAAGAAGGGCAACAAAGTGATACCAGCTCAGATAAAGTCCTGTTTTACACTGATGTTTGGGGAAAGTGCGTGCTGTGAAGCGGCATCTGAAGTACCAAGTTCATCTTGGTGATCCACAGCACAAATTGAAGCCACCAAACTAGAATGAAGCTAATGGAGAGCCACAGGGATGGTGTGGGTCCATGTAGGAGGCTGAGTGACCTCGATTTTTTTCTGCCTGGAGAGGTGTCTGTACCTTGTGGCTCTGGAGTAGCCCATCTGACTGATCTGCCATGGGTCTCTGAATTCACTACAGCTCTGCACCTAAACTTGGCCATAGAGCAGTAGTAGAGATGAGATGTTACTGTCAGCATGCCCCTAGTGGATGAAGAAAACTCATCTGATTTTGGAAAAGTATGCTTCAACATTCTTAAGAAATAGAATAGACTAGGTTAGAAGAGACCTTCGAGATCACCGTGTCCAACCTATTATCCAACACCACCTAATCAACTAAACCATGGCACCAAGCACCCCATCAAGTCTCCCCCTGAACACCTCCAGTGATGTTGACTCTACCACCTCCCCGGGCAGCACATTCCAATGGGCAATCACTCTCTCACTGTAGAATTTCTTCCTAACATCCAGTCTGAACCTCCCCTGGCACAGCTTGAGACTGTGTCCTCTTGTTCTGGTGCTGGTTGCCTGGGAGAAGAGACCAACCTCTGCCTGTCTACAACCACCCTTCAGTTAGTTGTAGAGAGCAATAAGGTCTCCCCTGAGCCTCCTCTTCTCCAGGCTAAGCAACCACAGCTCCCTCAACCTCTCCTCATAGGGCTTGTATTCCAAGCCCCACACCAACTTTGTTGCCCTTCTCTGGACACATTCCAGCATGTCAACATCCTTCCTGAACTGAGGGGCCCGGAACTGGACACAGTATTCACGGTGTGGCCTACCTAGTGCTGAGTACAGGGGCAGAATGACTTCCCTGCTCCTGCTAGCCACACTGTTCCTGATACAGACCAGGATGTCATTGGCCCTTGAAACTAAAATGTACTGGAAATTTAAAAAAGAAAAAAAAGAAAAGGAGTGGGAAGGGTTCATTTAGACTGGAACTTTGACATTTCTACATGAAAACCTCTTCTTTTTTTTCTTTTCTATTTTTTCACAACCAGTTCACATAAAAGGTCTTTTATTATTTTGCCATATCTGACAGATAAGAATATAGAGGAAAAAAACCCACACATTTCTACCCAAGAAACTACAAGCCTACTAATAAATCTCCTATATTTGTAGGTATCCTTCATTATCATTTCCCAAATCCATTTTCTTTTCCTTTTCCATCAATATGGCTTTTGCTCCAGAGAGACAGCTCACAAGAGGAGGAATCATTACCTTACATGAGTGCCCAGTAGAGATATTTTTTTCCAGGTGTCCAAGTGAAGTTTGAAGCACTGTTATTGATTTAAGCCCCTACAAAGGGGATCCTCTAGCTATTCTCAGCACAGCACTTGGTGCTGACTCCTAGCAGAAAGGTTATAGTTCACTTTGATTTCATGAAGGAAAATATGCATAAAGAGGAACTCACAGTATCACTAAGGTTGGAAGAGACCTCGAGAATCATCAAGTCCAACCTGTCACCACAGACCTCATGACTAGACCATGGCACCAAGTACCATGTCCACTCTTTACTGTCACATTATTTTAAAGCAGTTCTGATGGGATTGGGAAACTCAGTCCTCAACTGGGACTATTATTGAAATACTAGAACGAAAGCTGTAGCAACTAAACCACAAATCAGCTCAGTAAGTCTCCAGTTTGTGGTAAGCTAATTTCAGAGAGCTCTGCATGAAATAAATAACAAGTAAATAATTTCTTTTTAAAATGTCTCCACTTAGACCTAAAGAGAAAATGACAAACATTTGAATTCTAGTTTATAACTGACTGCAGTGTAAAGGGAGTGGTATGTCTACAAATATCCCAGTGATGTGATCTGTGACTTCGGAACCTCTCCTGTGACTCAGCATTCATGTTTCACCACAAGGACTTTTTTGTTGCTAGAGACAATGTAAAAAGATTCACAGATTGCATTGGGCTGGAAGGGACCCTCAAAGGTCATCTTGTCCAACCCCCCTGCAGTCAGCAGGAATACCTCCAACTAGGTCAGGCTGCTGAGGGCCACACCAAATCTTATCTTCAACGTCTCCAGGGACATGGCCTCAACCACATCCCTGGGTAACCTGGTCCAGTATTTTACCGCTTTCATTGTAAAGACATTTCTGTGTATCTTTGAATTTGACTTTATCCCTCTGTGTTTCACTTTTCATTATTATTTATTTAGGATTAACAATGGCTGTATGTTTCCACTCTGAGGAAAAAGAAAAATTGACCTAGAAAGATTGTGGTTTAAATAGAGGATGCCCTTTCTTTTTGTCAATAAAGCACTTCAAAACATGGCCCAGTTAGAGTGGATGCTGTGTGATCTCAGTGAGCATCCTGTAAAGAGCAGAAAAATATTTCAATCTGTGATCTCTTTCAATGCTGTTCAGTTTAGCTTTTTATTAGTCATTAACTTGTGTGAGTGGTCTCCTTAGGCATATAGCACTGTGTCTGCCTTCACCAGAGGAATAAAACTTAGAATGGCAGAGGATGAACAACATAGAGAAACATGCTTGTTCTCTCTGATTCATGTGTTTGCATGCACATAAGGTTACTAATTCAAGATGACTTTCACTAGTATTTTGAATTGTAGCAATGAGTATTGCATATATACCTAGGTGACAGGAGAGTAGACAGCCTTGCAGTTTCAACCACCAACCTCAGTTTCTTATCAGCAAACTTACTGAGGGTCCACTCAATCCCCTCATCCAGATCATTGATGAAGATAGTGAACAAAACTGAACCACCACCAACAGTACTGGCTCTTTTGTTTGTTTTTCTAAACCAACTGAAGAAAAATCTCCCTTACTCCAGTCATACCATATTTTATTTCCTAACTGTGGTGAAACTTTGCTCCATTTAACAGCTCATGAGAAAACATCTATGTCTAACAATCAGGGCAGAGGGGGTTCAGAAGCCACATAAAGTCCTGATTTCCTGATAGCATCTTGGGTTTCCCTACCTCCATTATATCTGGGTTCTCTTCCTCTGAAATTCAAGGGTAAGGACTCAGTATAAATATGGGTCCAACAGCCTTTGCAAAGGAGATTCCCACCTGATAACCTTTGTGTGCTGCAACTATTCCAAATAGCACACAGCTGTAGCTATAATGCCAAATTCATGTTAAAAATATCCAGGATCTACATTTCCCTGTTTTAGATGCCATGTCAGCTGCTTTAGATCACAAGGTGTACCTTCCTTTCCTTCTCCTTTGCTCTATACGCATCTATCCTGAGCCTCTCTGCTTCACACATGGAATAGAATAGACCAGACCAGGTTGGAAAAGACCTCTGAGATCGAGTCCAACCTATCATTCAACACTACCTAATCAACTAAACCATGGCACCCAGCACCCCATCCAGTCTCTTCCTAAACACCTCCAATGACAGTGACTCCACCACCACCCTGGGCAGCACATTCCAATAGCCAATAACTCTTTCTGTAAAGAACTTGAATTAGGTGGTGCCAGCAGCCTGGAGGGGAGTGTGTGATTACACTGCTGAGCTCCCATTTCCCAAAAGATGAGTTTGGTGGATCTCAACTATATTCAACTACAAGAGCACAATCTTTTTTCTGAAAGCCAAACCTGGAGAGAATTTGTCAGATTTTTGTGTCTTTTGCAGTGCTATTTTCCACATGAAAGACCATTCAACTCTTAATTTCTCAGAGCTAATTTATAGATTTAATATATTGCAATAGAAGAAAATAACCTTTATGTTCTTTATATTCAAGATATCTGGCTTAAGCTCTTCTCTTGCAGCTAAATTTCTGCTGATGTGAAACGTGCTCAACAACCCCCTACCCTGCCTCCTCTTTACAATTAATAAACACAATATACTAAAATTCTTCACTTCCCTAACATATTCTGTACATTCAAAATAACATTCAGAAAAATCTAACCTCCATAAAAAGATTATTCATTGCCTCCAAAACAGAAAAGTCACAGTGCACTTTCAGTTGCTGACAGTCTTCAAAATGAAAAGAAGCTTCAAGAAAATTCCTGGGTCATGGAGACTCTTACTAAATATTTTATAGAAGTTGTTACTGTCTAGACAGAAATCTGATGTAAGGGTTGCATACCAGTAGCCACAAATAATCAATACAACAATTTTGGCGTGGAAGCATAAAGCTGGCTGCAACAGAATCAATAGCAGCATGAATCATTGTGTCCTGGTATGCTAATTATGCTTCCAACTTTAACTTTTAGTACCTGAATAAAATATAAGTTAAGAATATATCCTCTACAGCTGTCATTAGTAGTTAAGTGCTGGCAACTAATTATCAACCTTTTCTGAGAGTGCTGGATGTTTTATTAATGCACTGCATCGGTAAATTACAGGAGTAGATAAAAAGTAATTATCTTTTCTAAAAATCCCTTCATAACTTTTTATCTGAGGAGGCCTTAAAAACACCCTTTGAGCAGCTTATACAGAAAGGCTGCTGTCCATTTCACCTTAATCAATAGTCTGTTGAATCACTCCGATATAAATTATCACCGAAGAAATTGTTCAAAAAGCTTTTTCCAGCTTCCCCAAATGCACCACTGACAGGGTGGGGACAGACAGACAAACAAGGTTTTCTTCCTCTCTCTTTTTCTTTTTCCCCCCCCCTCTCTTTTCTATGGAGTTACTGTTTGAGTAAAACAGTTTAGGGAAAATAAAAGTCTGTAGGAACTCCGGATAATAAAAACTAAGACTTGCAGTGGTGATGAATAATGTAGTCAGCCTGCTGCTGAAAGTGGGATCTCATAATCTCACTGTTTGTGACTTTGAATATGCTGTGGTTCAAAAGCAGGTTTTTCCTATGATTGTTTTGGAGTTTTAGTCTGAGTTCAGTGTGTGCAAGAAAAAAAAATACTTGATGCGTTCCCATTAAATCTAATCACACGTTTAACAAGTTCTCACATGCTTTGCTACAAGGTTATAACAATGGATGGAGATGGCTCTGGTATTCTTAAAGCAAAGTTTGGTTTATAGATTAATTTATTTTAATTGACAGGCAATGGTTACCTGTTGTCCTTCATTTCAAGGACAGCATGTTAAGTCTAACTATTGATGCTCTGCTTTCCAGAGACTTACTAGACAGTGCAAGAGTCCGAGCTGAACAAGAACAAAAGATCAGCTCTATGGAGCAGATGATGAAACATCTGGGGAAAAGTAGGTATGCAGCAGTGCAGCATTGAGTGCCCTAGAAGTTACACTGCCCCATAAGCTGCATATTGGTCAAACAATAGCAACATGCTGCTGTTTAAAGAGAAATCAATGTCATCCTGATAGCTTTAAAGAGAAAGGCTTTATGAGGAACAGAGAGGTGCTGTGTCATCCTGCTAGATGGTGGTGGAGCTTCAGCCAGCAGTACGCACAAAGGAAAAGTGGCGGCACCTAGGAGATTAATACTAAGCAGAGGTACAGAAAATGATCAGAAGTTTATAAAACATGACCTGCTGAGAAAAATTGAAGAAAATGGAAATACATGTTCCTTGCATAGGAGACGAAGTGGCAACATGAAAGCAGTCCTCCAGCATGAAAAATTTTGTTATTACATCAGAATAGTGATCAGTCCTTCCCTACGCTCCCTAGGAACAGAACATGAAGACTTCTAATTTGCAAAGATGTGATATTAGGAGAGCCTTTCTGTTGCAAAAATAATGAAATGCTACAATAAAATAACTAGAGAGACTGTTGGTTCACTTCCATTTCACATTTTTAACAGCACTTATGTGTCTGTCATGGATGATGAAGACACACCTGATTTGACTTTTAAGTAAAGCAAATGAAAACAAGTCATGCCAAATTTGCGATCATAGGCGTGCTTGTAGACCCTGAAAAATACACAAGATTCACAGCCAGCAGGATGCTGAACATTTATATGATGAAATACATGACCAACAGCACTGGCACTACACATTTTTATGAAAGCTATTGCAATTGAGTCACTCTGGCACAAGACATTAGGTGTACCTTCGAGAAAGCAAATTATTGAGTATTGGAATAAGAAAGGAATAAATAGCTCAGTAAAATAAATCTCTGCAAAAATCCATAATTTTGTTCCAAATCACCAAGAAACAGGTCTATGGGCAGTGACTGGCTGGAAAGTAGCCCTGAGGAGAGAGACTTGGGGGTGCTGGTGGACAAAAAGCTCAACATGAGCTCTCAGTGTGCACTTGCAGCCTGCAAAGCCAATCAGATCCTGGGCTGCATCAGGAGAAGTGTGGCTAGCAGGTCGAGGGAGGTGATCCTCCCCCTCTACTCAGCCCTGGTGAGACCCCACCTGGAGTACTGTGTCCAGTTCTGGAGCCCCTATTACAAGAGGGATGTGGAGGTGCTGGAACGTGTCCAGAGAAGGGCCACAAGGATGATCAGAGGGCTGGAGCACCTCTCCTATGAGGACAGACTGAAGGAGTTGGGGCTGTTCAGTCCGCAGAAGAGAAGGCTCCGAGGTGACCTAATTGTGGCCTTCCAGTATCTGAAGGGGGCCTACAGGAAGGCTGGGGAAGGACTTCTCAGGATCTCAGGTAGTGACAGGACTAGGGGGAATGGAATGAAGCTGGAGGTGGGGAGATTCAGGCTAGATGTGAGGAGGAGGTTCTTCACCATGAGAGTGGTGAGACCCTGGAATGGGTTGTCCAGGGAGGTGGTTGAGGCCCCGTCCCTGGAGGTGTTTAAGAGCAGGCTGGATGAGGCTCTGGCCAGCCTGATGTAGTGTGGGGTGTCCCTGCCCATGGCAGGGGGGTTGGAACTAGATGATCCTTGTGGTCCCTTCCAACCCTGAATGAAACTCTGAAACTATGTCTTGTTTGCTATGATTGAAGTAAAAAAATCCCAAATCTGTTAGCTAGCATGACAGAAATATACATCAAAAATTATAATGGATTGTCCATTCTGTTAACATAGCTAAGCTAAGGGGCCTGCAACAAATTCTTGAAGTAAATAAAATTCTAATACTATGAAGACATTATCTTTCAAGTACATATTTGCCAAGAGTAACCTTTCTCCATACCTGCAATTATCTTGCTCCAAACTGATTATTGTTGACATATGTAATTAATGCTTACAAAAGGACAAACCAGGAATTAAGGCAGGCAGCAATTATTTGAAGTGCAATGTCTGCCAGATTAATGTGGCTGTAATGAATGTTCATTGTATATTAAAACTGCATGAGAACTACAAGAAGAGCCCTTGAAAAGCTGGTTCAGTGGGGAAAATTAAGATTATTTATATCCACCAAATAATCAGATGGAAGATGCTGCAACCCACAAGTTAATTTTGACTTGTCTTCTAAGGATTAATTGGACCCTGTATACCAAAATGTCTGTCAACAGACTTCTTTTTATTTAAGTTGTAGTGCACCAGGACATGACCTGTATCTATTAAATCAGGGGAAGAACCTACTTTACTGAGCAGGTTTTAAACACTTCCAGTAGGCTCTTACTGGTGGCACAGAGAACAGTAACGTGCTTAATTATTTGGTGTTTGATTTCATGCACATCCTGCCTCTTCCTGCCTGTGCTTTGCTTTTGTCTAGGATTCTGAGAACCTCAAAAAAGGGGTTTTAACTAGACAAGCAAGCATTTAGTATTCATTCACACCTCCCCTCTTCTGTGCTTAAAAAAACCCCACACAACACAAAGCCAAACAAAATCCCCCAAACAATAACAACAGTAATACAACAAACCACCACCTCCCCCCCAACCACAAATGTGTTTATAAATATAAGGAATTTCCTTTTAAAATTACATATATATGCAAAAGAACTGCCAGCTAGCTAGTGGAAAACTGATAACCACTAGATAAAGCAGATCTTTCAAGAAGGACATAAAATTTAAGACAAGAATAAATGCATTGCACCAGTTATTGATACAAACCTCTGACCATAAACAGCAAACATCAATACTAAAATAATTGGTTTTGTGAAAATGGTTCCAGATGACTGACAGATATGAACAGTACACAAAAGTAGCATATCCTCCTAACATCCACCTCTGTCCATGAACACAGGGGTTTGGTTCAAGTTCATGCCTGGACACGTAAGCGTGCCTTGGGCTAAGTTATAGGTGCCCTTGAGCCCAGACCTGTCTTCTGCTGTTCTGGTTTGTATGTTTCCTGAGTAGACCTTGCACCTATGCTATAAACTGCTTTGTCTCCAGCCATGCCTCCTGCTGTTCCTGAAAGGATCCTTGGGCTCACCTTGGGCTTGACTCATTACTTTGTCTGGGACTGCCATGCTGTGATGTATCATCAGGGAGGGCACTGCCCTACCAGTGCTATAGCTGCTCTCAACTGCCAGCTCATCCTCCCTCATGGATCAATTGACCTCTTGCTGCTCCCTGGCACAGACATAGGTGACTTTTAAAAACTGCAAACCTCCAACTGATATTCTTTACCATCACCTTACACTCCCATCAATGAACTTTCAACACAAATACTGCTTGTAAAGTCCACAAAGAGATGTGGTTTCACAAGCAAGCAAGTTTCTGGATGTGACTAGAATGGAAATACAATGAAACAGCTGATGCTTTGTTGCTGTGGTGCAGGAGTCCAAAACTAATACTCACTGACCTTTTTTGAAGAAACTAAAAACTACACAGCTCACAGCTGGTTTATCATGGCATGGAGTTTGAATTCTTCATAAGACTCTAAAATCACAGAATATTTGCCCAGGTCACTGACCACACAGACTGACTTTTCTCTTGTGTTCAGATGGAATTTCATGTTTCTTAATTTGTGCCCATTTCTCTTGTCCTGTCGGTGGGCATCACTGAGAAGAGTCTGGCATGAATGGAGCACACAGCCTGTCACACAAGTAGCATGAATAGAGGAATGCCTTTGAAAGGAGCCCAGGAAGCCTGAGGCATGAGTTGTTTGTTCCCATAAGGAAAAACTAAGAAAGGAACTTATTGGAACTTGAAACTGATTGTTCCTATGCTATTGCTTAAAAACAAACAAACAAACAAAGACATACTGTCAAGAAGCTTGGATGTCTGTTGGACTCGACAGAAACCAGTATGTTTTACAAAAAATATAGTACAGAGAAAACTAGTTCTCTGAAAAGTAAAGATCATATGTATGAATTTGATGTGTTTGGAGTATGTTATCAATGTTATCCATGTCAGAACTCAATTCAGCAAATGGTTCTCTGTAAATCAGCACTAAGAATACAACACCCAGCAGAAATATTTCTTTAAGCTACTTACTGTGAAACTAAAACTCTCCAAATTATAACTATTAAAGTGGAAAAAACTAATTATATCAGCCTCCCATATTCACACTGTTTTTTCTTCACCACTTAAGACTGTAGTAATTTGTTATGCAGTACTGATCTGAAACAGCATCTTTGATGCAACTGGAAGCTCCATACTGTTCCCTCTTAATAGGCCTTAGATGCATCTCCATGGGTATTCAGCTAAGCTTTCTCAGCAGACAGGGCTTCAACAACCAAAAATCAGGTTTTCTCAGCAGAATCCTATTTAGTGCATCTCAGTGCACAGTAACTGGACCAAAGTTAATGCTGAGCGGTCCTGAAGTTGGATTGGAACACCCTTAGGACAACCTGCTGCTTCTGCTGTCCCTGTATTTCCCCTCTCCAATCTGTTCAATAAGAATGAGATTTCTTTGTATTTTTTACACTTCAGTGTTCTTCTCTCACCTGGTAAGCAATGTATGAAATTGCATTAGGTATAAATCATTAAAAGCTGTTTGAAGAGGTCATTACCTTTTTCTTTCTGAACAAACAGACTACATTGTTAGTGAAACTCAAGCAGTTATATTCATGACTCTGGAAACATTTATGGCTCCAGACATGACAAGCTCGTCAGCTTAATACTTTTGTGGTACACCAGTTGTGAAAACAAAGTGCTCACAGCCACTGTTGTAACTACAAGGACAACAGGATACAATTCTCAATAAAGGTGCTCTGGTGGTTTGTGTTGTTTGTGGGCTTTTGGGTTTTGTGTGTGTGTGTGTTTTGTTTTATGAGACATCTTTCTTAAATAGGCAAAGGCACCTCTGAAGCATGTGCATAAGAGGAAAAAAATATGATTATACTTCAGTAAATAGCAGGATGTTACACACTGTCAGAAAGGGTGGTTTTAGAAGGAGAACAATTCTTGCTTCATCAGAATCAAAGCAGATTTCTAGTTATCTGCAGCACTGTAAAAAAGTTTCAAAGAAAAAAAAGTATATTTGGGATCATAAAGAAACCACATTATGATACAGCTGCTATAATTCTCTGACTTTTCCAATTCCTTTTCATTCTGTTCTCCCTTGGTATTAAATGTTTGCAAAACAGGCCCAAATTGGAAATAAATGTTTGTCCTGTGGCTTTCCAGTAATCCCATAGAGCAAAGAAATGTATTTGAATACTCAGAATTAGTTAGCAAGATGAGTTAAGAAGTGTATTATTCATCTGTTCAGGCACAGACTGATGAATTTTAATTTATCAACTCTAATAAATTTGGAAGTAATCTGCTTTTAGTGGGTTACTTTTACTTAAATAAAAGATAGCTTGATTTTCCAGAGGCTACAGAGTTAGCAGCCACTATCACACTGAGGAAAGTTGTTCACCAATAAATCTGCTTTTGCAATTAAACCCAGACATACACAAATTCACTCTTGCAGAGATATCTAATCTATGCACACATCCATTATTAGGGACAGGAATCCTGTGGTAGATTTGAAATTAAACTATGCGCTACTAGGAGGCTTCTTGTAAAGTGTGGGCTTGCAGTGCTGGAAATCAACTACTACTGACATTTCCAAGGATACAGAGCATCATCTTTGAAGTGCTCTCAGTAAATGGAGGAAGGCAATGTTACCCTGCTACTGCCTGTGCCACTGGTGACTCCAGGAACTGTTTGTTCTTGGCTGTTCTTACTGCCAGCTGAAGCAGTCACGCTACTGTTGCCTCTAAGTGCTCCTGGAGTGGCACAAGGGAGAGCAGAAAGCCATTGGCTTCTCAAATGTCTATTCACACTCCAGAAATGTTAGTTTAAGGTTGGGGGAAAAAAACACTTAGCAATTTAAGATGATTTGAGCCAGGCTATACCTACATGTCAGAGGTTTAAGTAACAAATTTACTTGTCCATTTTAAGATAGCAGCTTTGAAGAGCTTCAACGAATTCAAAAGAACTAATGACATGTGCCTTCAGATAATACTGAGCATTTTATACCAGCATTTGGACAAATATTCAAGTGATAGGGTGAAAGGAAATGGCCTCATATGTCACCAAGATAGGTTTTTGTGGAATGCTAGCATAAATTTCTTCACTGAACGTGTTCTCAACCACTGGAACAGGTTCTCCAGAGAGGTGGTTGAATCCCTGTCTCTGAAGGCATATAAAAGACTAAGAGATGTGGTATAGAGGGACATGGTTTTAACAGCAGACTTGGCAGAGGTAGAAAATGGTTGGACTCAATGATCTTAAAAATCTTTTCAAACTAAAGCCATTCCATGTTTTTATTATTCAACTTCACAAAGCATTGCTCAGTGCATGATCTCATTGAATCAAGAAATGAAGAGTCTAGCAGGCTATTGCTGAGAATCAAAGCACTGGCTAGATGGCCTTGTAGAAAAGAGCTATAGAGCAATAGCAATAATATGATCAGATATTTATCCACACCCTAGTTATTACTCTGACTTTCTCTAAACTCCACTTGTCTCGGGGTTTATTAAGAGTTAGGGCATGGTGCTGGCTACAAACAGACCTATTGAACTAACGCTTTACATACAATGGCTTCTGGAAAGCCTGGTACTAATCTGTAATCTCCTCCTGCATTGTGAAAACTCCTGGTGCTCACAGTAAACGATGATTTAGATGCACACATACTCAAGGAGAACAAATGAATGCCACAAGTAACTTTTAACTTGTTTGGTTTGTAGTTGGGGTTTGCAAGATAATTATATCAATACTACACTGACTGTTGAGCTGTATGTCCCCAAATCACTGTAAGATCTGGCTACACAGGACATACAAATACTACCAAGTACTGGTATGGACCTACAGTTTTCTGATCCTATTACTATTTATTCCTAAGATTCTATAAGTTTTCTTCACCTTTGTCAGACTGCTATACCATCACAGTTTTTGTGTTCTACCAAGGACATTACCTAGATTACTCCATGTTTGGGGTTTATTCTGGAGATGCACAACCTTCAGTTTCTCCACAGTTGTAAGATGTTCTTTCTCTAGTTCTACTAATCAGAACAATGATTCTATCCCCATAAGAAAGAAACAGTTAAAAAAACCTGTAGTGGTAATGCTTCCTGAGTTTTGCTCAGTGTCCTTATATTCAATTATGTTTATTTAAATGTACATTCACAACATTTTGGGAATTATTATTCCTGCTCGTATTAAACTAGAAATCACTGAGGAAATAAAACCAGTAGAGGCATTCACTGAAAGCGTCTGAACCTCACTGCTGTTGCTTTTGAGAAGTTATTTGTAGTAAAGATTATCATCATTTAAATTTTTCCCTCTTTTTGTTCTCCCCCCACTTTTCTTCCCCACTAATTTCTGTTAGAGAGCTGTTTTGGTTCAGCATCATTTGAGTTTAAATGGGATTGATTTCTAAGCAGACCTTCACACCTCTCTTGCCTACAGATAGAGTCGGAGCCTTGTACACCACTCTGGTCTCACATTTAACAGCTATGGGTAGCATAACTTCAGGTTATGATCTTGAAGGTCTCTTCCAACCTGGTTTATTCTATTCTATAACAGAACAGTTTCTCAGATAAAGGCATACTTCTGAGTACTGGGCTCTTCAGCAGACAGCGGGAAAAGGCTTAGCAAACACATATTAAACATCTATAGAACTCTGCTTTACATCTTTCACAGACTAATTGTAAAAAGTACACTGAACCCCTGGAAAAATTGTCAGAGATCACTGAAAGAAATTAATTCCATATAAACAGATGTGCAGCAGTGGATGCTCTTCCTATATTAACATCAAATACTTCATTAATGCCCAAGAAAAACTGTTTTCTGAATGGGTCTACAGTTCATTTCTATTATAAAGACTAAATGGAAAAGAGGGAGTTTAATTAATTTTTATTTAAGCAGCATAGGAAATTGTTAGTAGCATCTAATTACAAATATGGAATGCCTACCTTTAGGTTGATGCTTAACAGCCAGATTGTTTTTATGCATGGTATTAACATTCTTGTGGGTAGAGTTGCATGCTTTTTATACCAAGTAGTTTGTTTTATAAAGCTGATTCGATATGCCCAAGCAATAGGAGTTTGTGTCAGTTCTGCTGCTCTATTCATTAAGGAATACAACCTCTCAGAAAAATCTACAGATAGAGTGCTCTTCACTGAAAAACATCTGGAATTTTTAGCTGGAAGCTGGGTTTCTTCTCAATGTTTTCTCTAATGTTACTCAAGATAAACACCTGATGCCACTTCAAAAGAGACGATTTCAAATAAAGAACTTTGGCTTTCATCAGAACAAAACATTGTGTTAGCTTAAACTGACTTTTTACATTTCTGAGACAGATACCACCATCCACAGTCCATTATTTACCCAGCTTTACCAGTGATGTGTAATGTTCCCTACTAAGAACGTTGACATTTACTTGATTTTATTTCTTTGACACAGAAATCCCTAGAGGTTGTTATTGTGAGCAAACCCCTTTTTATTCTGACTGTTAGAGACTACATTTAGCCAACAATAATGTGGAAGGAAGAGGGGGAAAAAAAATCTCTGTGCTATTGGTTGGAAAGCAAAGAAAGCCTTCTTGCCAATTACCTTTTGGAGGATGAGTCAGCATACCAGCTTCCCCCAAAACAATTGCACATTATAGTCAGTATTGCTGCACCAACATTGTACCCCATCATTCAAACTCGTTCAGTTTAGTGGGGTTAATTTATTTCTTCAAATCACACAGCTGCTCCACAATTTTGTGCTCAGAGTAAAACACAGCAAGAGACACTTAAACACTTGCATCTGTCCCTGATTAGCTATCTTGGAAACTAATTAAGCAATCAATAAACAGAACAAGTACAAGTCAATGGCATCTCTGATAAGCATGCATGATCTTAAATGTAAAGCAACATAGTTGTCAGCAATTACAAGGAAAGCTATACCATCCTAAGGTTCATTAAGATACACTTGTACAGCTATTAAATGTCCATCTACTAATAGATTTTTGTACAAAATGTAAGGCAGGGGTTGAGGGTTGTCTTTAGCTTCACTGGTATGTAGAGTAAATTCCACTCAATCATCAATAAGAACTACTAGATGCACTTGCATATATATGTGTGTGTGTATATATATATAAAGCATAAACAAAGCCTTTTTTCCCCTAAAGCATAGTTGAACATTCCTGTTAAACTTATGTCAGTAGTTCTAAGGCTTGGAGTTGATGCATTTAATGTGTTGCTACGGAAGCATTATGCCCCTTTCCATGGCAAAAATTATATGCCTGAATGTGAAACGGAATCTGGCTGATTTCAATCTTTGATGAAATCCTGACACAGGAGTTTGACGATGAGGAGATTTTAAATTAGCTGCTTACCTGAAAACATGCACAGTTGTTACTTTAAGGTAAGAAAAAATGCAAGATTTATCACAGCCCTTAATCTTATCAACAACATTATGAATAATTACAGGGCAAAACAAGGAAATAACAATCCTGTCCTAATTCACAGAATCACAGAATGTTAGGGCTTGGAAAGAACCTCTAGAGATCATCTAGTCCAAACCCCTTGCCAAAGCAGGATCACATCCCATGCATCTAGGTGGGTTTTGAATGTCTCCAGTGAAGGAGACTCCAAAATCTCCCTGGGCAGCCTGTTCTGGAGCTCTGTCAACCTCACCACAAAGAATTCTTTCCTCATGTTGAAGTGGAACCTCCTGTGTTGTAGCTTGTACCTGTTTTTCTTTGTCTTATCACTGGCCACCACTAAAAAGAGACTGGCACTTTTGTCTTGACACCCACCCCTGGGATATTTAGAGATGTTAATAAGATCCCTTCTCAGTCTTCTCAAGACTAAACAGCCCCGGCTCTCTCAGTCTTTCTTCATAGGTGAGATTTTCAAGTTCCCCAATCATCCGCATAGCTCTCCATTGGACTCTCTCCAGTAGATCCCTGTCTCTCTCAAACTGGGGACCCCAAAACAAGACACAGTTTTCCAAGCATGGAGTTACTATGACATACTAGAGGAGAAGGAGGACCTCCCTAAATCTGCTGGACACTTTTCTTAATGCACTCCAGGATGCCATTAACCCTCTTGGCTACATGGGCACATTGCTCTCCCGTGGATAACTTGCTGTCCCCTAGGACTCCAAGGTCTTCCTCCACAGAGCCGCTTTCCAGCAAGAAAAGTCCTACTCTGTAGTGGTACCTGGTGTTACTCCTCCCCAGATGCAAGACTCTACACTTGTCTTCATTGACCTTCACAAGGTTCTCCTTCACCCAGATCTCCAACCTGTCCAGATCTCAATGGATGGCTGCAGAGCCTGACAGGGTGTCAGCCACCCCTTCCAGTTTGGCATCAAACTTGCTGAGAGTACACAGCAATTCAACTCTTTAAAATTCTCATCCTTCATCTATATAAATAAAACCCACAATTTGTATATCTGCACTCAAAGCTGATGGTGTTTTGCAGGTGTCTAAATCTGTGCAAGTACTCACCTGTTTAAAGGACAAGTGCCTTATGTATGTGTTTAAATGTATTTCCCAGCATACCAGTGCAAAGAAAGTGGAGAAAATCATTAATGCAAAAAAAAAACCTACCATGTCACTTGCCTGAATTATTAGCTTCTGGAATTCTGATCTCAATGTTATGTGTTAATACTTTCTTGTATTTTATACAGAAGTTAAATTGCCATGACACTGGTTAAAAATGGGATGTTACTTTAATAGAGTTAATAAATGGATCAGGGTGACAATTCAGCAAAGTAGATAAGCATGTGATGGATTTAGCACCATGCTCCAGGTTAGCCACATGTCTAATATCTAGGACAGCAGCTAAAAAAACACGACTTGCCTTTTGAAATAGGAGAAGCAATTGTCAGTAGGCAGAATGTAATTTTCCACATTGGAATTTGGCCAGCACAGTGGGTGCTCCTCAGTGCAACTCTTCCAGAGTATCTTCTGCTCTTTAATGACTACAAGCAGTCACAAGGTTGATTTTATGTCTTATCTGAAATCTAGCAGCAAGGTTGTATTAGCTTTTATCCAAAACACTATGCTCTTTCTGAACATTTCAAAGAACTGAGGTGTCCTCGTAAGTAATAAGCTTTAATGACAAATATTATTATGACTTGGAATATTATACATACAATTATTATTAACAACAATAGATGTCACATTGCCAAATATTCAGCCTTGAAAACAGTGCTGTTTTCTACAAAGCAATGTAATGATTGATCTGCTATGATTCATTCACAACCGAGATGTTAAAACATGCTCCTTTGTATACCTGCTTGGGTATAACTAAGCTTATTGTCAAGGCCTATTGAAATACAACACTATTCTTTCATTATTTGGCTTTAAGAAGAGGAGTTCTGTCAACATTGTCAGTTGAATGGTGACGTGAAAACTTCTTTTTTTTAACATTTCACATTTTTCATTTGTTTTGCTGTTGTGAAATATAAACAATCTATTGATTTTGAAAAGAAAACAAAGCACAGGAATCCGATACAAGACAGCCTGAGAGGTGATTATTACAGATCTCATCTTTCTACTTCTTCTCTTCCCTGTTTTATGTTCTTCCCTTTCTTTTCCCAGTCTTCTGTTTCTTGATTTTTCTTCACATATTTCTTACTATTCGCTCCTTCTGCCCTGCATCTCTCCAAGACTGTTTTTCCACCTTCCCTTCCTCACCTATCTCCCATGTCTGACCTTTTCAAGATGCTCATGGATCATTACCAAGAATCTTCTGCTAGTCAAAAAGGTGCATGAAGTAATAAAACTCAGTAGGAAAAATTCTGCAGTGTTCTATGTGATTTCTTCATAAGACCACACAACTGAGGTTTATTTGGGCTTGTTGTTTTAATATCATGTTATCTGTTTGTACAGCACTCAAACTCTGAACACCATGCCCTTTTTGTTTATATATATGTGAAGCATAGGTAGCTCCACCACTGATTTGACTGGAATGATCCTGGTGTAAAATTAGAATGAACCCCAAAGTTTCCCAATTAGTGTGTCATTTGCAAGCCTTGCTCAGTTTGTAGGAGATTGTAAGTTCATTTTAAGTGCAAGGGACTGCTCATGTGGGCAGCCCACATTCACTTAATTGTGGCTGCTGGCATTTGCAAAGCCACAAACCTATGAAAACGTTGGACTGATCAAGATTAAATACATGGCATGACGACATGGCATGTTGACAGGGGCTGAAAAAATAGGACAGCATAAAGTAGGGAAAAGATTGCAAAATCAAGACTATTTAGAGATTGAATTCACATCTGTTCCCACCTTGATGAGCTGGTCCTTTTGCTTTTGACATACAAAACCCTATGCTTACCAGCTGCTTTTATTTACTATGTAGAACCCAAAAGTTGCGAAATTTCATCCCTCAGATTCCCTTTAATTTTCTTACCTCCAGCAAGCTGCTCTTCTATATAGCCTTGACAGGAGGTTTATTAATTTGGCTATTCATGGAGATGAGGCTCCTTGGAAAAAAATAATGTTTTAACACCAGCATGGCAGGATCTAGTATGTAGGTTCTGGTTCCAGAATCTGTTATAGCATGAGATACATACTAAAGACTAATGGCAAAATGGAGAGTGACAGGACATGGGTTCAAGAACCAACCTAAAATTGCCTGTGTTTAGCTATTGGCACACTCCCTCTCATGGTTTTTGCCTTGACAAACTACAGCCATGGTTTGGAAGATAATGTAGAGAAGGAATTAATCAGTATGAATACACCCTGTTTGAGGACAAGGTTTAGACCTGTTTCAGGAGAAATAAAAAAATCTATCCCTAGAGATACAAACTGTGCTGTGTGTCTATTGGGCCAGAGAAGATTGACCACAATTGTGGGCAGAGTTTGGTTCCCAGCAATCAGCAAGATGAATACTAGAATTCTGAAGTGACCCAGCAGGGTAGGATGTGCAGCCAAGCCCTTTCATTCTGAACAATATTAAGGTGTAAAATGTCACTGGCTTTGAAACCCTTTTCAGGGCCATAACTGTTTCAGTTAAAGAACTACTCCTTCACAAAAGACAGGACTTCACAGGGCAGCATCTAGGAAGGAAAGGCCACAATTACATTTTCTTTACAGCCAGGGAGAGATTTCAGGTTGCAGATGTTTTCAAAAGAGTGCCTTAGGTTGTTCCAGAAACAAAGAGGTTATAGAAAAGGTTTCTTCCCCATTAAGGATTCACTCTCCATGTTCTAACTGAAGAGTGCTTGTGCCAGGAAGAACAAGAGAGAATAACTGCAGTATGCTGGTTAGGACTTTCACCTCCAGAGGAAAAAAAACAGCAGTCATAAATTGTAACCCAAATCCAAGCCTGGTTTCAATGGGTCCTTAAAAATAAGACAATAATTCAGGTTTTCCCCACTTGCAAGTGCCCTAAGCACTGAGCTAAAGTGTTGTGGCCACAAGACAAATATTCCTTCTATATTTGGGTGCCTGCTTTTTGAACTATAAGCACTTTTTTGTCAAGCATATTCACCATTCAATCTGTTACTAATTTTAATTATTTTCATTATTAAAGGCCCATGACACTATTAGCTGACCATCAAAAGTCATCTATAGCTCATTATCAGTGATTAATCACCTGTTGTCATATAATTAATGTTTATTAAGGGGAACAGCACTTTAATAGCTGCTCCGTATTTTCTATGCTGGTCAAGAAAAGTTAAAAGGCAGTTATAGTGGACTCAAAAATTTCAAGTGGCATTTTTTGCCATTGACTGCAATTGAAATAAAGTGCAATTAAGGAATAGATTTGCCAGCTAAAAAAATGTGTAAAAATGAATGGCCCTAAAGTCCTGCTTTACTGTAATGATCACCACTGACAGACTATTTTCCTTTTGTTAAGACTACTTCATTTTTCAGGGATCTGGGTCTGACCATGCCAGGATCAGCTTGCCACGTTCAGCCAACAGACCTGTCACTATCTTTCAATATTGTGCAATTCCTTTTGTTATGTATCTTACTGGAGGAAGCCACTTTGATACTGATAGTCTCCATGAAAAACTACAGTAATCTTTCACTCACAGTTCTCTAATTTTATCTAGAGCCAGTCAGTGATTCATTAAAAACAAAAAAAAAAGGCAAATATTTATGCAAATTCATGCTTTTGTCTGTGTCATAAAAGAAGGGATGAAATCAGGACTGAAGTAATGGAATTAAATATCACTTGACAGTTTTTATTTATAGAAGTAGCTGTTCAGATGTAAGCTAAGGTCAGCATTGAATTGAGTTTAGGTCATTTTGAAAGCACTGACTTCAAAAATCAGCAGTCTTTTAGTGCAGTTATGAATCTTGTTAGGTAAAAAGGGCCAAGATAGGTAAAGTGACTCATCTGGTGAGATGTAGTCTCCATCTGCTGTCTTGAATCTCTGGGATTTGGGAAATCAGTATGCTACCACCACAGTAGCAGATGTTTGACTTTGAAGGACTTCTGAACACATTGGAGCAGAGCAGTATCACCAGCTTGCAAAATATTATGAAAATAACCTATGGTTGATACTATGAGAAAAGCAACTAAGACATTTCAGTTTAACCTGCTTGATCTTAGAATTTTCTTCCCACTGCCTATTAAAACATACAAGTAGCTATCCCAAGCAATACACAATAGACTGATTTTGTCATCTGTAGATGAATTCCCCATTGACTTGTTCCCATGGAGAGATGAAAACGACTGAGGTCCTGCTTCCCTGAAGCACAATCAGCTGCCTGCTGGGCACAAGAAGAAACAAATGCCACCCCAGCAAATGCCAACTCTAGCATTCTGAGTATCTAGGAGTAATAGCTTTTCTTCCATTACTTGTGGTGTTTCCAGAATCCCAGTGCTTTAAGGATGCAGTAGCCAACTTAACAGAATTTTTTTCTGGACTATTCTCCATGCAGTCTATTGCCTGGGCTAAACTATATTTCTGATGTTTTTGCTTTCCTTCACTTTTTTTCCTTTAGAATTTACACATACTCTCCTACCACCACACAGCAATTCTCAGACTCCAGTTTATTAGGATAGATGAAATATGACAGCTGGTGTCATAAGTCGTCTCCCCATTATCAATTGTGCAGCCCTTTACTACACTTATTACCATTTTAAATACCATTCCCTAAGACAAGGTATCATATTTAAGATGAAGCCTTGCTTATGGCTGTACAGTGGTTATAGTTATATGCTTGAAAACATCTCTGATCAATTTTAGCACATGCTTGTCTTTCCCATGGTTGCAAAAGCTTTATACCCAATAGTACATCTGCAATGACTCAGATGTCCCCCTTTTTCTTAGTGCCCTATTACTGATAAACAACTAATACAGAATTAGAGGCTTCATTAAGTAACCACATATTCCAAACCACCACACCTTGCTTTTTACTTCATTGGGCTTGCTATTATACTCTAGGCCATTTCTATTACTCCAGCCTTGGATGTCATTCACTTCACTCATGAGATTATCCTTTTAACTCAAAGGAATAAGGATATCCTTATACTGTTAGCAATCTCTATCAGATCTCAGCTTTTGTAGAAGGGTTGTAGACTGGAACATTAATTAATGCTGATTCTGGAGAACTCCCCATGGGCTGCTTCCTGGCACAGCAGTTTCCTTCCCTGCACTGTCTTACAACTCTCTTGCTCATTTTATCTCCTCTTTTCTCTTGCTAATATTTTTCACATGACACCAGTAATTTTGAGCAAGCAACTTTAAGAAAGCACCTTAATTCCCCAACACATAATCAACTTAGTATGGTTGCAGTATGCACACACTGAAAGGAATTTTCTCATTTGGAGAGCAGCCCAAATTGCTACATAATAATGACAGGCCTCCCATTGCTTCAGCACTTTAGGGGCTAAATCTGTAAGGATCATATGCAAGAACTCTTAACCACCAAATACATACCCAACTACAGTCTGCTCTAATGGTTTGGGTTTTGTTTTCTCTCTCCTTCCTCAGTTAAAAGCTTCTTAAGTAAGACACTCATTGAGAGAATTACTTTAGGACAAAGAAAGCAGAAATACCACTTCTTAAAAAAATATCCTAAAGATGAGATCAGTTTTTGGTGATCAGTTATTATCTGCATTTCAGCAGACACAATTTAAACAGCAGTAGTATCACCTTACCTACCAAACCCACACTTGTGTCCTACAAATACAAATGGGGAACAAAATTGACAATTTTCATCTTGGTAGACAGTTTTGAACTCAGGGAGTAGGAATGAAAGTCTGATGTATTTATAATGAATTGATATCACTGCTCAAATTGGTGATATTCCTTAATGCAGTAATACAATAGTAATACAATAAACCCCTTCATTTTATTGTGAACACTAAGCTGTTTCTATGTACTTTGTTTGTGAGTCTTTGGTCACTTATCTCCCTTCCTTATAACACAGTGGGACGTTTGAAGTAAGGATCTTTTTGGAATCAGAGGAAGAATTTCAGCTAAGAGCATGAGAGCATGCTTTGCCAAGCCTTTTAGGTGCTTGGCAGGCTGCTATCAAATGCAGTTGTTCCCTTTCACAGGCAGGAGGCAAGCTTAGAGCCCTCTGCACTCTTCAGCTGCCACAAAGATGACAAAGCTAAAAATAAAAGGGAAAAAATGTTCACTTTATTATGATACTTTTCTTTGCTTCTGTTTTCTCTGTACTTGCACAGAAGATGGACAGCTAAAGCCAAAACCCTTTCTGTCTGAAGTCTTAAGTTGGGAAAAAGGTTGGGAGACATCTGAGATTTCCAAGTTTTGTCCACTTTTTCCTTTGAAGCAAACTCAAGGCAAGCTGAGAAACGTCGGGTTGCTGAAGGTTATTTTTGCTACAAAATGCTAAACTTTGGGTATTTTCTTCAGAAACTCATATTGGTTCTGTAAGGAGGTTTAACAACAGAAGTAATTAAAAACTGTGCAGAATTACATGTTTATGTGAAGCTATAAGCATACAAACAAGCTTGCCCTGTGTTATTTTGCCTGTAATATTTATTGTGTTTGAGTTTCATTTATCTGTATATAAAAAGGAATTATTAGCCCCAATAGAAAAGAGATTCTGCATAAAGGGAGGTCCAGGGGTTTCACAGAGAAGATGCAGTTATTTGAGAGGTAATGTCACTTCAAAGTCAGTCCTAAGAACATTTTGACTCCAGGACAAAGCCCCAGGAAAATTCTGTGCTGATGCACAACCAGAAAGCATTCCACCCCCTCGCCCCCCCACTTTAATTAAAAAGAAGACTTTAAAACCTAGCTTCCCATGTATATTTATGAAGCAAGTAAAGCACACTGTTAGGGTTTCTAAAAGTATAATAACATGGATTAAGGCCATAATACATTTACTGCACAAATTTAATTTGGTACTTAATAGTACAGAGGATGAGAGAACAATGCATCCTACAACACAATAAGAAGAATTAAAACTGTGCATTTCTATAATCCTTCATCTGTTCATAGTTGTCTGTGATTACCAGTCATCATTGCAACAGTTTAAAGGAGGAAGAAATAAACATCATGTTCTCACTGTAAAAGCAGGGTAACTGAGGCAGAGGCATGCTATGAACTCTGACTTCTATAGATACAAGTCTCATGGAAGTTCAATAAGAGCAAGTGCAGGGTCCTGCATCTGGGTCGAGGCAATCCCAGGCACAAATACAGGCTGGGCAGTGACTGGCTGGAAAGTAGCCCTGAGGAGAGAGACTTGGGGGTGCTGGTGGACAACAAGCTCAACATGAGCTCTCAATGTGCACTTGCAGCCTGCAAAGCCAATCAGATCCTGGGCTGCATCAGGAGAAGTGTGGCCAGGGAGGTGATCCTCCCCCTCTACTCAGCCCTGGTGAGACCCCACCTGGAGTACTGTGTCCAGTTCTGGAGCCCCTATTACAAGAGGGATGTGGAGGTGCTGGAACGTGTCCAGAGAAGATCCACAAGGATGATCAGAGGGCTGGAGCACCTCTCCTATGAGGACAGACTGAAGGAGTTGGGGCTGTTCAGTCTGCAGAAGAGAAGGCTCCGAGGTGACCAAATTGTGGCCTTCCAGTATCTGAAGGGAGCCTACAAGAAGGCTGGGGAAGGACTTCTCAGGATCTCAGGTAGCGATAGGACTAGGGGGAATGGAATGAAGCTGGAGGTGGGGAGATTCAGGCTGGATGTGAGGAGGAGGTTCTTCACCATGAGAGTGGTGAAACCCTGGAATGGGTTGTCCAGGGAGGTGGTCGAGGCCCCATCCCTGGGGGTGTTTAAGACCAGGCTGGATGAGGCTCTGGCCAGCCTGATCTAGTGTGGGGTGTCCCTGCCCATGGCAGGGGGGTTGGAACTAGATGATCCTTGTGGTCCCTTCCAACCCTGAATGATACTATGATACATGAGTATCCCAGATAGCACTGACTATTCAGTTGCAAATCAAGGACTTAAGGAAATACCCTATAATTTGCTACATGAGAATAACGGTTAATCTATTTTTGTCTTGCTGTGCTGCTAAAACTCATGGCAAGATGTGGAGCAGAAGGAACCCTTCTGCCATTTTCTGTGCTCTGTGATTCCTGGGGGCCAGGAGGCTGTGTGCGATGGACACAGTGATGTTATTATCCTGAGCAGATTCTAGGTGTAAAAACTCAGAATTGGTTACAACTGTTCTTTGGGATTCCTCTTGTTCTGATGCACCCTTTTAAGCCCACTTTGCCCAGCACTTGCAGATGGTTATTAACAAGTTAGTCTATTCACCTTTTCAAAGTGATACTTTACTTTCTGTCACGAAATAAAAATGGTTCTGAAATATAAGCAATTCCAAGTGCTTCACATAACCCAGTGGTAAATCTCTGGGGTAAAATACTGCTCTTTCCGTTTGTAGAAGAGAACTCTCATTTTAGAAATGAAACTTCAACAAGTGCCAAGCAAGATCAGTAAAAGAAAACAATCCATTTCTTGTTCAAAAAGGCAGACTACCTTTATCCATGTAATTATGTTCAGGACCAACTCTGTGTGGAATGAGAAGACAATGATGAAAATTCCATCCCTCTCATTAATCTCTATATCAGTTTATTATATATTATGAAGTTGAATGTATTGTCTATCACAAATTCCCCACATTCCTGTATATAGAATTACTTTTTCCATCTTCAATATATGACTGCCAGTCATGTCCTACAACACAAGTTTCTGGTATTTCTATTCTTTACCAAAGTAAAAAATCAACATGGAAAATGCTGGACTGTGTCCAGGGAAGGGCAACAAAATTGGTGAGGGGCTTGGAATACAAGCCCTATGAGGAGAGGCTGAGGGAGCTGGGGTTGCTTAGCCTGGAGAAGAGGAGGCCCAGGTGAGACCTTATTGCTCTCTAAAACTACCCAAAGGGAGGTTGTAGCCAGGAAGGGGCTGGTGTCTTCTCCCAGACAAACAGCACCAGAACAAGAGGACACAGTCTCAAGCTGCACCAGGGAAGGTTTAGGCTGAAGGTTAGGAAGAAATTCTACACAGAGAGAGTGATTGCCCATTGGAATGGGCTGCCCAGGGAGGTGTTTAGGAGGAGACTTAATAGGGTTCTTGATTGCACAGTTTAGTTGATTAGGTGGTGTTGGATAATAGGTTGGACACAATGATCTAAGGTATCTTCCAACCTGGTTTATTCTATTCTAACACTAGAACAGAATAAATCCAAACTACTGCAGACTTGGTCTCAGACTGCATTCTGCAATCTAAAAATGTCTGGGTTTTAAAAGCTTGTGAAGATTTTTTTTGACATGGACATTTGTGCTTACAAAAATCTCATAACATTAAATAGGAACTGGATCCACCTCAGAAGTCCCAACAGTATTTTGGCAAGAAAAGCTGCTGCATAAGTTCATAAATCGGCCAATGTGGTATTACCACTCTAGTCAGGGAAGGTATCAGAAAGTGGTAGCTGAATTTTTGTAACAAAGCTTTTCTTGAACATTCTATTTTAGATTTCCACATGTAAACTTTTATTTGTGCTTTCAATTTTTTTTAAAACCCTCCTGCTCTGGTGTGGTATTTTCCTTTTGACTGATGAACAAGTGAAGGGAAGAATGGGATTAGTGAGTAATGACAGCAACTAAAATAGCCAGTTATATTCAAAAGGAAAAATCCACTAACACACAAAACATAACAACCCAAACAGAGTAAAACAAAACCCCAAACCAAATCATTTAATCCAAATGAATTTCAAAGAGAAAAACATTCATCATTTTTGTAGCAGTATCAAGAGGCACTGCTATACTCCAAGCAAAAGGAGCTACATAAGCGCTGGTAGCATCAGTATGTGCACACTTGAAACTCCCTTGCCCTGCTTTACCCTATCCTTGTTCTGTGAATTTATGCTCTTTATAACCTACATGAGACAACAAAACTGTTGTATATTGCATAACTGAATGCCAAAATCCCATATTTGTCTTCATTCTTATTTAGTTTAATGAAATTTAATGGAAATTTATGACTGGGCATGAAAAATGATCTTTTGAAATCATAACACTAAAAAGGAATCTGCAAATGGAATGGGGAATGGAATGAAGCTGGAGGTGGGGAGATTCAGGCTAGATGTGAGGAGGAGGTTCTTCACCATGAGAGTGGTGAGACCCTGGAATGCGTTGTCCAGGGAGGTGGTCGAGGCCCCGTCCCTGGGGGTGTTTAAGAGCAGGCTGGATGAGGCTCTGTCCAGCCTGATCTAGTGTGGGGTGTCCCTGCCCATGGCAGGGGGGTTGGAACTAGATGATCCTTGTGGTCCCTTCCAACCCTGAATGAAACTATGAAACTACGAAAAGAGGCTTGCCCAGGCTTCTAAGTGATGCTCCTGAGATTCATCATCTTCTATCTTAATAAATCTCCCACAGGATGTGTACTTATGTACTGTACCCATCCTGAAGCCACCTTACCTAAGATTCACTGGGCCTGCACAGCATAAGAAAGGGAAATTGTTGCTAAAGATAAGACTACTGAGCAATGATTCAGTCAGAGGAACAAAGCAGCTCCCCTGCTGCAAATGTCACCCGTTGCGTACAATTCAGAGGTGTTTGCCACACCACAGAGAAACAGGAAGAGTCTAGGATATTTTTGCCAATATGTCACCTTGAATGCCCTCTCTAGTTTCAGTGGAACATGACTTCCAGTTCTTGTTTTGCAGCACCAAAGAAGTAATAGGATAAGCAAGTGCACCTCAGAACAGGCACTGTCTTGCTCAATAAGACACTCAAACTCCAGTAGCTTCACATCAGCATTCTAAGATAGCCACAAACTTAGATTTTGATTAGCAATAGTCAAGGCTACTGGTTTCAGCCCTCAGACAAATTTCAATCCCTCTCCCTTTCATCTAGCTCTGTGAAGTATAACAGTTTCCAAAAAGAAAGAGAAAACATAGATACACAACAGATGTATTCATGCTGGATCATGTCTTATCCTCCATACTGACTAGAGCAAAAACTTGGGGCAGAGCTAAGACCTAACTAACAATCAGCCTTTTAGTCTGCAGCCTGAGGGTTGAAGCACTGATCTGTGACATGAGGTGCCCCAGAACTGTGCCTGTTTACACAATATCTGAAATGGAAAATGTGAGTCTGAACTGAGCAGCTCAGAAACATTCACTTAATTCTCCTGTATTTCAAGTGAAATAAAACTTTCCAGCCAGTTCACTGGCAGCTCTTGTGGTGCATTTCCAAAGTCCCAGAAACATCCTGATATTCTCTATTAGCATCACTACATTCTCCCATTTTGGTTTTGGGTTTTCTTTTCCCCCCTCACTTGCAAGGTGGTATGGATAAAATGGATCATTCAGAGAAGTCCACGCTTGCACCTTTATTCTGCTCACATAAAAATTAAAGGTTCTTTAAATTTGTATTTGAGCTTACACATTAAAGAAAGTTATGCTGAACTTGATCTGATTGTCTTCAACTTTTAATCCAAACTAAGCCTACAAACATTACCTGAAATTCATACTTAATTAATAAAATAAAATCAAGACATTGGACCTCTATTAAGTTGATTCATGTCTCCTCTAGGTTTAATTCAGAAATGCATTAAGTTCTTTTTCTGAGTCATTGAAATCCCAAATTTCATATTATGGTATTAACAATCCATTATATAAATCTAGGGTTCAGCTCACAAATGAAGATATTTAAATTAGGTGCCTACATGTAAGTTGTTAAGTACCAGGTGTCAAAGTACCCATTATACATGGACAGCAGAGCTTACAGATAGTTTCCTTTAGAATAAACCAAACCAGGTTGGAAGAGACCTTCAAGATCATCGCATCCAACCCATCAACCAATCCAACCCACCCAAACAGCTAAACCATGCACCAAGTACCCCATCAAGTCTCCTCCTGAACACCTCCAATGACGGCGACTCCACCACCTCCCTGGGCAGCCCATTCCAATGGGCAATCACTCTTTCTGTACAGAACTTCTTCCTAATATCCAACCTGAACCTCCCCCAGTGCAGCCTGAGACTGTCCCCTCTTGTTCTGGTACTGGAGAAGAGACCATCATCTGCCTGTCTACAACCTCCCTTCAGGTAGTTGTAGAGAGTGATAAGGTCACCCCTGAGTCTCCTCTTCTCCAGGCTGAGCAGCCCCAGCTCCCTCAGTCTTTCCTCATAGGGCTTGTGTTCCAAACCCCTCACCAACTTTGTTGCTCTTCTCTGGACTTCACATCACCTTACAGCAGATCTACACTTTGTTAATGATTGCATCATCTTTAGATATAATGATGCTTTAGACAAGTTGTTTTTATGCAGCTAGCAAAAGATTCAGTTGCTTAAACATAGGCTTGGAGTACCATAGGAAGCAATCTGCACCATCACTCCTGCATCCTAGCACCGTTCCAGAAAAAGGCAGTGAAATTCACTAGAAGCAAGATACTTATGTTCAGACAAGTCAGTTCAGCCCTATATGTAGACATCTTGACTTGATCCTCTTAATCCACAGCTTTAGTGTGACTAAACTTCTACTCTTTGATTTACTGCATATGATATTTTCCTGAAGTTTCCTCCCTGAAAAATCTCTCCCTTTTATAAGGTGGTGAAGTGCTGAAGGATAACACAAAAAGAAAGTGAAATATAGAGCTGATACCAATTACCTCATTTGAAACAAATAATGCAAAAAGCCCCCCAGTAGCTTTCTGATAGCTCTCAGACTTGCACATTTACTTCCCTAACTTTTAGGAAGAAATATTATACCCTTCCCCACTCTCACAATACTTTTGGGATTTTTATTTCCTGGTTGACAGAAGTCCTCTGAGTCATAAGCACAACTCATCACATGAAACTACATCCAGTCCTTTATCCACTCCATCATTAGATTTGGGGATTTTTTTTTTCCCCCAGTGTGATATTATATCTAGAGTATTTTTAACATTTCTTACTGATTAATTATTTTCTAGTTTTCTTATACATTGATATGGTTTGTAATGGTTCAGGTAATTTGTTGTAAAGTCTCCAACATTTATTTCTAGTGCTTGAAACAAGGTAGAGAGATCTACGGATCTGAAATTCCCAGTGGTTGTGTGCGATGTTACGTTTCAGAACTGCGTTCAGGGGACAGAAAAACACAGGAAATTAAAGTCCTCTTTACTGGTCCCTAAATATCTCTTAAGCATTTGTTCCTCAATATAAACAGTTCATTTATTTTGTTCATTTTTTATTTTTAAATAGGGGACTGCTCTGCAAAATGCCAAGGTCAGCGTTGCAATAATAAGAAGAAATGAGTTTTACTGCTTCCAATAGCATTTACCTCCTCCTGTACTCCAGAGAATATGACATTATATACACCAGGGACAAAAAAAAAAAAAGAAATAAAAATATCTAATTCAGACATTTTTCTGCTTTACTGCTTGACTTTCTGTGAGTAAGTAACCTTTCACATTGCAAAAAAATGCTGTGGCAAATTACCTCTCCGAAGAGTTTTACATACTACATGTCATGCTACAAAAGCAAAAGTGATTATGAGAAAGATTGTAACCTGTCTTGTATAGGCCTATCAAAATGAGAGGAAAAAAAAAGTCTGTATATGCTAATGGGGTTCATTATCACTGATGTAATACCAGTAGTAAATGCATTAAGCATTCAAGTCTGGTGATGGTATTTCTATTACTTTAAGATACTGTTGAATCTTGCTTTAAGTGTTAATCTCGCCTTCCATATCTGGAACATATTATCATATTGCCTGAAAGACCAGCAAGACATCTTTTTTTCTTTTTGCTTTTTTGCACATGCAGATTAATATCTGCAGTGTTGAGTTTCCCATGCTTAGGTAGAGAGCTATAGCAGAGCACACATTTTCATGTCAAAGAAGAATACCAGCCTCACATCTGAGTCGCTTGCGGAACACTACCACAAGGTAATATTGCCATCAAATGCTTAGCATGATGAAAAAAAAGGAAACCTTTCACAATTCAAAAGGAAGCTATGGTATGCTTTGAATGCAGCTTGTTGTAGGTACAACCTGGCTCTTCAAATTTTCTTAGAATAAACTTAGAATACAATAAACCAAACCAGGTTGGAAGAGACCTTCAAGATCATCACGTCCAACCCATCAACCAATCCAACCCACCCAAATAGCTAACCCATGGCACCAAGTACCCCATCAAGCCTCCTCCTGAACACCTCCAATGATGGCGACTCCACCACCTCCCTGGGCAGTCCATTCCAATGGGCAATCACTCTTTCTGTATAGAACTTCTTCCTAACATCCAGCATAAACCTCCCCTGGAACAGCCTGAGACTGTGTCCTCTTGTTCTGGTGCTGGCTGCCTGGGAGAAGAGACCATCATCCACCTGTCTACAACCTCCCTTCAGGTAGTTGTAGAGAGTGATAAGGTCACCCCTGAGTCTCCTCTTCTCCAGGCTGAGCAACCCCAGCTCCCTCAGTCTTTCCTCATAGGGCTTGTGTTCCAAACCCCTCACCAACTTTGTTGCTCTTCTCTGGACTCGTTCCAGCAAGTCAACATCCTTCTTAAACTGAGGGGCCCAGAACTGGACACCGTACTCAAGGTGTGGCCTAACCAGTGCAGTGTACAGGGGCAGAATGACCTCCCTGCTCCTGCTGGCCACACTGTTCCTGATGCAGGCCAGGATGCCATTGGCCCTCTTGGCCGCCTGGGCACACTGCAGGCTCATGTTCAGCCTGCCATCGACCAGTACCCCCAGGTCCCTCTCTGCCTGGCTGCTCTCTAGCCACTCTGACCCCAGCCTGTAGCACTGCATGGGGTTGTTGTGGCCAATGCGCAGAACCCAGCACTTGGATGTGCTCAATCTCATGCCGTTGGATTCTGCCCATCTGTCCAGCCTGTTGAGGTCCCTCTGCAGAGCCTCTCCACCCTCCAGCAGATCAACTCCTGCCCCCAGCTTGGTGTCATCAGCAAATTTACTGATGATGGACTCAATGCCCTCATCCAGATCATCAATAAAGATGTTAAAGAGCACAGGGCCCAGCACTGATCCCTGGGGCACACCACTAGTGACTGGCTGCCAGCTGGATGTGGCACCATTCACCACCACTCATCAGCAGGATTTCTTAAACAGAAGTAATAAAGAAAAACAAGGGAGATGTATAATCAGGCTACAGTTATTCAAGCACCCACAGACCAAGATCAGATGTACAATGACATCTCATGGTCAGCTGACATGGATTAAACACAAGCAGAAATTAGAAATGTCATAAATCAGACATTTTGAGCAGTTTGCTATTGGTCTCACTTTCTCTAAATGCTTTCCAAAAAAGAGACCTCCCTGAATCTTTTAAATCTAAACTGCATCTGAGAGAGGATGTGACAGCCAGATCCAGAAGGCGGCTCACAATGTTAACATGACATAATGAAGATATCTATACTCAAAGCAGTTATTAAGCCTTGATGGCTACTACACGATAACTCCTGTAATCGGGTCAGATTTCAACATAAAACCCATCACAAATGGCTAAAGCTCTCACACATACCCCCCCACACACACACAGAGCCAATAAGCACATTTCCCTTTGTTCTTAGAAATTCTGTCAAAAGCAGATCATCTAGTTTTGCAGGAAGAATTCATTTCCTTGACAAACAAACCAAAAAAACAAGCAAAAACCCCCCAAACAAAACATACAACCCACCAGCCCCCCAAAAAACCCCAACAAAACACCACAAAATATGGGCTTAGTACTACTACAAGTTTTCACTATATATATAGCCCTTAGGTAGAATGATGTAAGTATGAATTCCCTGCCAGTATTCAGCCAACATCTAGACCCACTTCGCCATGAAAGACGGATCAGAAGATCTTTCAAGGTCCCTTCCAACTTGAGCTATGCTATTCTGTTCCATTTCATTCCAATGACTCTAGTTCAGTATTTTGTTTCAGAAGTTACTGAGTAAAGTACATCACCAGTTTGTTTTGGTTTTTTTTTTTCCCTAAGCTGCAATTCCTGAATTCAGAGGCTGCCTATCTACAGCTCTGAATGAGGCCTGCAAAACAAACGTAAGACAAATTCCTCTTCCTTTGTATCTGCCCCAGTGGGGAAGCCCTGTAGAACAAAGAGTGTTTCTCTGTATGCTTCTCATGTGTTCCTGATTGAGGCATCTAACCAGAGAGAGCTGCGAGATCTACAGCCCTCCGTCATTGACATCCAGTGTCCTGTAGCAGGAAAAGGACTGTACCGCTCTTAACTACCATTTTGGCTGTATTCAGCCCTGTGTTTAACTCTGCCCAAGCACTGCCTAGGGAACCCTTACTGAGTGCAATATGGCTTTGTGCAATGGATCTCACTTCGGTCACTTAGTCCTTGTCTACATGGTAAGTCATGGACCTTCAGCACCTGGCTGAGCTGCAGGTGCCCTGCTCACAGGCCAGACTGACTGCACAATGCCTCAGCACGGTATAGCCCATATGTCCAGGTTTCTTCCCAATACAGCAGTGCAGGAGGGTGCCTGTACATGGCTGAGCCTATCAGGGGCAGTGAGCCAACAGCTGTTTAAAAAAATTCATACCTAAACCCAGCCTTAGGGATTTAGAAAACATTGATCATCAGGATCCATGTGATGTTCTTCCCTTCCTTTTACTACCATATCATTTCTTCCAAGAATAAGCCAGAGCTATGTCTTACTCTTGGATAACAACATCCCATATCTTATGCAAAGTCCCTTAGGAGGATAATACTCAAAGTTATGGTGACAGGGCACGGAGGCTGAGGAACTGGAACCATAAACAATGAATAATAAAAAGTGACACATGTCTGCTGATAATACAATATAACAACAGCACCCTAAGTATCCTAAACCTTTCAAAGTTATTTCAGGTACTATTCCTTTTTGCATTTTACAGCATTGGTTAAATGGCAAGGGATTTATTTCCAGACATGGTGGGGTGTTTTTTTTCCTGCAGAGAACATTTCACTTTCCAAGAAATCTCAAACAGCTTCAAGTTGTGAATTCCCCATCACTGAATCCAATATTTCTCAATCAGAACTCTAAATGAGGACTCAGATTATTTTGGTGGTTATAGTATGCTGTGATAGAGGGAACATAATTATAAAAGGACAAGTACACTCTCACTCCGGGTCTGAATTTTAATAGACGGTTGCAACAAAAACATATTCATTACCATGATAGTTGTTTTCCCTTCTCCATATTAAAATCCAGAACTGAACTATTAAATTATTCAGTTGATTGAAATACTGAATTTGTCCTACATTAAGCCAAAAATGTTAATTGCTCACCAAACTACGACAAATATTCTATAAAGTCTTATTTCCCTATAAACAGATTTCCCATAAGTTTAACGGACTAATTTATTCTCATCACAAGAGCACACTAGAGGAGAAAGAAAGAAAGAGAGCCACAAAATAAGGGTGACTTTTATTGGTTTTAGCTAGCAGTAAAATTATATTACCTCTTTATTAATATACTAGGCAGTAAACAGCTTCCACAAATGTTCTAACTAAGAGCAAAGATATTATAAAGCAGCCATTACCACCGAAACTCGGATGGATATGAATTACGATGTAATTATTTAACAGATTGCTAATATAAAGAATCTTCACAACTATAATTTGTTAGATTGAGATCTATAATATACAACTTCAGATAAACACAACAGAAGCAACATGGATTTCTTCTTAAATAACGTTTTGATCTCCTCTGTAGAAACCTTATATCCACTGACACTGTAAAGCTGCAATAATATAAGATTATAGGGTTTAGCCTGTGTAATTTTTAAGATGGAATTCTGAACACATTTATTCATGTGTCAAGCTTCTAAATAAGTTACTTGAGTGCTCTTGAAAATTAAGCACACACCAAGTCCTACTGATCAGTACAATTAGGTGTTCACAGCTCAGCACATGAAAAGAATTTTGTGCAGAAACTATTACAGAATATCATACTGGCTTTTTTTCAGAGGTTTGGAACCAAACTGTATCACAGATCCATAGAATACAATCGAATAGAATAGGCCAGACCAGGTTGGAAGAGACCTTCAAGATCCTCGTGTCCAACCTATCATCCAACACCACCTAATCAACTAAACCATGCAACCAAGCACCCTATCAAGTCTCCTCCTGAACACCTCCAGTGATGGCGACTCCACCACCTCCTTAGGCAGGCCATTCCAAGGGGCAAACACCTCTGAATATAATTTAGCATATCTCCTGTGATTTCTGCATAGACGTCCTTGCTGTCTTTCACTTACGCTTTGGCTACTTTTCTTACACAGTTTTATTATCAACTAGATTCTGTTGAACTGGATTGTCTTCATGGCTCTTCTCTGATGTTGTATCATTAGGGATCACCATTACTTCCATGAAAAATATCATTAAACAAATACTATGGGAAATGGGTTTAAAATTAGAGCAAGGCAGACTAAGGTTGGACATGAGGAGGAAGTTCTTCACAATGAGGGTAGTGAAGTACTGGAACAGGTGCCCAGAGGTGGGGTGGAGGACCCATCCTGGGAAACATTCAAGCAATATGAGCAATCTATAAAGACATCCCTGCTCACAGAGGAGGATGCTGGACTAGGTGACCTTTGAGTGTCCCTTCCAACCTGATGCATTCTGTGATTCTATGAATTTGTTATCACCCATATTTTTCAAATAATGCTGTAAAGATGTGATAATGGGAAAGCTGTATTCATTAACTGCATTAGATTTCTTTACATAAAGCCAGTAATTTGCATGTTTGATACATGCTAAATAAAGAAGTCACTTTGATGGTATTGAACCGTTGCTAATAATTCTGTGCTGATAATTAAAACTTAACAACCTGAATCCTTCTGTTAGTGAGAAAGTGTGGATTATAGCTGCACAGACGTTTAAATAACATGGCTAAAGTAAAGGGAAAAGGGCAAAATTTTGACAGCTTGCTTACTCACAGAACAGAGTAACATCTCATAAGTGAGTTTGTCCTTTTGATTAATAACAAACTAGGTAATTGCTTGATGAAGTGAATTTCTAAACTCCTTTCTTGGCCTGTTTGGCTGTTAACAGGTTCTATCCTTTCCCATATATATGTATATTTTCCCCCCCTGGCTATTTGTTTATAGGTCTTCTCAGAACTATACATCTATAAAACAAAACTATATATATAAAATGATCTTTTTCCATGTTTTCCTCCATTTGACCTTCAGCCTCAAATCAATGAGTAAACAAAAAGAATATTTTCTTCTATATTATTAGATAAATCCAAATCAGTGAAGAAATAGAAAAGTTTTACTGAAGAAATGCATTATAGTTATGAGTGAAAGTGATTTATCAGATTTCTTGCCTTCATAAGTTGTGAAAATAGAGATATTGAATATATTGATTCTATTCTGGTTCTGTATGTAATGAAATTAATAATATCCAATTTTCATTTAAACAAAAAAATACATGTAAACAAAATTAGTTTTAGCCATAACTATCAGGGTCAATTTTTTTAATGAACAGATTCATTCTAAATCATAGATTTTCATGAATACATACTTCAGAATTGGAAAGAAAAAGAAACATATTCACTTTTAAAGCTTTGGCTACAGCAAGAGAGGTTCACTAGCGCTAGGAGTACCTTCCAGCAAGACTGTCAGCACTGCTGAAATAAGCACTGCTTAAGTGTTTCCAAAGACCTCACAATTTTAAGCCGTATTTTCTTGTGTGAGTTGCAATCCTGCTGTCAGTACCTGGCCTACAATGATTCCTGCTGTAGTTCAAACCGGGCACACAATCTTTTCTTTCTATTGCAGACTTTATCATAGTTAACTCAAACCCGTTTATCTAGAGATGCTACTTCAGATATTGAGGCACTTCTATGGTTGGTGAAATGCCTCACAACTGACTTCTGAAATACTTCTAGGAAAAGTGCCATGGCAATATCAAACACTATTGCAGGGCTAGATTCCTCCTGACAACCTCACTCTAGAGGGACAACCATCTGATAGCGGCAGGCAACTGTAGCTGGTTCCGGATTTACATTCTCGCCCTCCTGCTCTTTCCTTCAGGTTTCACAAGTGGAGATTAAAAGATGCCCCTGATCCATTATTTATTTTGATAAAATAGTAATGAAATCCATACACTTCCTCAAATCCCAAAGAATGCTTAAAACCAAGAAAGTTTGTAAAAACCTCCAGAAAGGGAAAAACTAAACTTGCAAACGCATACACAAGAAACAATGAAACAACCCACCAACCAAAAAAACCCCAAACCAAACCCCAACGAACAAAGACCACCAAAAAAACCACCCCCAAAACCCCACAGCTAATGATAACTGAAACATAAAGCAACACATTAGAAGACAAAACTCTTAAGCAGCCAACAAGTTGAAGAATTGTTATCAATTATTTTGTGCTCCAATTACATTTGGCTGAAGAACTCCATTATAAGTATTTTCTTTACTGGTCTTCTAGAAAATAATTACTTGAAATTTTAGTTCTAACAATCCACTTATCAGACAAGTTCTCCCCCCCCCCCCCCCCCCCCCCCATTATCTTCAATAGTGAAATTAATAATAAACTCCCTCCCACTAAATTTTCCCTCTGTCTTTATAAGAAAGCTTAATTAAATTCTGTCATTATTCATTATTCTAAGTACTGTTTTTCATCTCTAGTCAATCCCATTAAGCATTTGTGCTTTGTGCCAACAATATATAAATTGTGATATGATAATTTTAAGGCTGTGCAATATATATATGGGTATATAGGCAAAATATTATGAGTGTATTATTAAGAACTAAGCATCCTCACTCAAAATGCACATAGTGGAAGTGAAAAATAAAGGCCCTGTAAATACCAAATAACTTTATTTCTAATGTCAGCATTTTTTACTTTTTCATGTAAAAGGCATTCCCTCAAGACATGGAAAAAAATGCAAAAGTCTCTAGGATAGCACTACTGGCAGTTTTAATCAGATGTTGTGCTTGAGATAACTCATACAGGGTAAGCAACTTCTTGTTAAATAAATACTAAAAAAAGTAATTAACATTTGCACAGAATCACTGAAATGATCAGGTTGGGAAAGACCCTCAGGATCACCAAGTCCAACTGATAATCCTACTCTACAAGGTGCACCCCTAAACCATATCTCCAAGCACCACATCCAAATGACCTTTAAACACATCCAAGGTCAGTGACTCAACCACCTCCCTGGGTAGCACATTCCAATGCCTGACCACTCTTTTTTTCCCCTAATGTCACAGAATCACCAAGGTTGGAAGAGACCTAAAAGATCATCAAGTCCAACCTGTCACCACACATCTCATGACTAAACCCAGTCTAAACCTACCCAATCACAGCTTGGGGTCATTCCCTCTTGTTCTATCACTCATTACCTGTGAGAAGAGGCCAACACCAACCTCTTTACAACATTTTTTCAGGTAGCTGTAGACAGCAATAAGGTCTCCCCTCAGCCTCCTTTTTTTCAAATTAAACAGTCCCAGTTCCTTCAGTCACTCCTCATAAGATTTATTCTCCAGGCCCCTCACCAGCTTCATTGCCCTCCTCTACACTCACTCCAGCACCTCCACATCTCTCTTGCATTGAGTGCCCAAAACTGGACACAATATTTGAAGTGTGACCTCACCAGTGCCAACTACGAGGGAAAAATCACCTCCCTACTCCTGCTGGATGCAGCATTTCTGATACAAGCCAGGATGCTGTTGGCTTTTTTGGCCACACTGCTTGCTCATTTTGATTGGAACCCACAGGTCCTCTTCTGCCACCCAGCTTTCCAGCCACACTTCCCCAAGCCTGTAGCATTGCTTGGGGCTGTTGTCTCTCAAGTGCAGGAGCTGGCATTTGCCCTTGTTGAAGCTCATCCCATTAACACAGGCCCATCAACCCAATCTATCCATTGTACAGTCTAGACAGTCATATTTAACCTTGAAAATGTTCTCACCTTCTTATAAAAATATTTTGCCTAAGTTTCAGGACAAAATATCTGCTCCAAGTTTCAAACTCCTTTCCTTAAAGCATAGATTTGAATATGGAGGGATGGTGACACATGAATATCAACCATTTCAAAGTCATTAATGTAATGAATCAGTACATGTTCTGGAATTGCTCATTAATACTGAGCTTTATCCTTATGTTGTAGGGGCTAGAATAGAAATATCCTCCATAATTAATTAATTGAAAAGCATATAATGTTGGATTGTGAATCTGCAAGTAACAGTTATTGTCAGCAAACTATATTTTTAATTGGGTCAGAAAACTGAATCTGCTGGCCAAAGTGACCTATTTTTCCCCTGTAACCACAATGGAGCTACCCTCCTTGGCATGCAGTTTCAATTAATTGTTTTAATGACAGTTAATTTTGCTTCTACCTCCATGAATATTTATGTCCTTAAAAAAAAAAAATAATAAATGACATGTTAGGACAGAAGTGAGGCACATAACCTCTCTGAAGGTCTGGACATTTGGAAGCACTCCTATAGGAGAAAGATGCAAGCTGCTTCTAGCACAAAACGCAGGTTATCCAGGGTTCTTTTCAGAAACTGTTCAGCATTTATTAAGTCTTTTAAGTTAAAAATCCAGGCTGCTGACAGGAAGCTCAAAGAGTGCAAAAAAACAAGGTAAGGTGTTCATCTTAGTGATGCTAATTTTCTCCCTCCCAGCAGCTCAGAGGAAGCCATAGCCATTGATTGGCATTATCTGCTAGCTATGGAAGGTGGGTTCCCAACACTTTTACGCTGTTCAAGATTTTTTTTGTTATTTTTAAGCCCAAGCATTTAATTGACTGACTGCTTATGAAAATCCCTTTGGGAGAAATCTCTGCTACAAAGAGAGACATTTCAAGCAGCTCTGACATTTCCCAGTTAATTCTATAGTTCAAACATGAGATGAAATTTTGCATGAACACCAGAAAGAAGTGATGTCAGAGCTCATTGTAAACCAGAAACATTCAAACGACTCTACAGAGACATGGAGCTCTCTTTTGCAGTTTCAAACTGGGGCTATTCAACAGGTCAAAACCACTAATCTCAGGGCGCTCATTATCACTCATTCACAATTCACTTTGCCAAAACTCTGCTCTGTGATCCTGAAAGGTGGCAAGGCTTGGAGACACCATCGTTCCACTACAGAAATCCACAGCAGGCTTTAGAAAACTCGACCTGGGTGTAAGAGCACTGAATGTCTGGATGCTTATATAGGCTTATTTCTGGGGTCATCAACAGATGGAAGATTCTGGTTTGGCTGAAGATCGTACAGATTGCACGAGATGGGATAGCATTCATTAAATTTCAAAGTCAGAGAAGTCCCATATAATCAAATTGAACTATTTTGTAATGTCAGAGTTACCATACAGAGTCAATAAGTCAGTAAAATGTTATTACAATGCATGATCCAAATCTTAAGCCGAAATGTCAGCTACATAAAACAAAAAAACAGTTGTTGAGAGCTGCTAAGAACAAAAAGAGCTATCATTTTATGGCTGTCCTATGCCCTTCACTCTGCTCCTAGTGATTGTATGTGGCTTTGTGAAGTTCAATGCACACACAGAAAAAACCTAAATCATGTTTCTTCCTGTTTTCCTGAAATGGACATTCCATTCATTCTCAGTTATGTAAATGAGATAATATTGTTACTGCCTTGACTGTCAGCTTCCTCCACATCTAATTCAAATTTGTGTTTCCTGTACAGGCTCCTTTGGAAAATGAGTGGTGACTTCCTAGAAACATAATGTATTCTTTATATGCAGTCATTTTCACACTATTTTTCAAGAAACATTTAGGGAAATCAGAGGAAGAATCTCTCTTCATGACCAAATTCCTTGTTAGATCTTCAGAAAAATTCCACTCTAGCTGATTTTTCTTAGAGCACTCTCTCTCGAATATTTATTTCGAAACAATCAGGTTCCACTCATCCAAAATAATTTTCTCATTTCATACACAATCCTTCCTAATTGGATATAAAGTATTGGCTATAAATTATCTAATTATTTAAAGAAATATAATTGTCCATGTGCTGACAATATAATTATGTTAATTATCCTTCTGTTCCTCCTATTGATTTCCCAGCTCACTCTCTCTCCCCTCCTACCTGAACTACTGTGATTTTCCTTTTTGGCCCTTCACAGACAGCAGGACACAAGTCCTAAAATAGCACAGACGATTTGCTGGTGACCAAGAGAAGAAAAGGTATTCTCAGAAAGTCTACCTGTAGCTTTACCTTGAGAGCCACAGGAAAGCAGAATGATGAAAGGTTTCCATGAGTTCCACATCAATTCATGAAAGCTGTCATGCTCCTTAAATCCAAAAATATTTCACAGAGTACTTATAAAGTCCTATGATTCATGAAGGATGTAGAGTTGACAGTTCTCTTCCAGGAAAAAGAGTGGGGGACCTTATTTAATATTTGACTAGTTATCTTTGTCATTCCTTCTTCATTTTCAGAAGTTACACTTCATCTCCACAACAGCCTTGCAAATGCTTTATCTAGCACTTCATTAAAGGGACCTCTCTTGTACTGTGTGAAATTCTCTTCCATGAATATGAAGCTATTAAGGCTCACAAGTAAAAGGAAGGTTTTGGGGGCAGAGACTTGTGAACTCTTTCAGTTAAATAGCATTTGGATCAATAATGTTCATAAACAGCAATGGGGTAAGTTTCAAGGTTCTGTCCCTAGTTCTACACTTTCAGGGGTCTGCCTTATTCCTGTATTGCTTTATTATGGGCCAATCCAAATTTAAGTCATAGGTATGCCTTTGGACAGGCATGACCTGAATTCATCCTCCATTTGATGGAGAAATTAAACTGTCTTACTGATCAGTGGGTACAAGAAGTATCCAAAAGCAACTACTGTTTGGAAAAATTAGTTCTGATCTGGTTCTGGTTTGAGAGTATTTAGCATGAGCTCAAGTTATTTTAGCATATCCAACAGAGAGAACCAGAGTAGAGTGGAGTAGGTTGGAAGAGATCTTCAAGATCATGGTGTCCAACAGAGGCTGGTCTCTTCTCCCAGGCAAGCAGCACCAGAACAAGAGGACACAGTCTCAAGCTGCACCAGGGGAGGTTTAGGCTGGAGGTTAGGAGGAAGTTCTACACAGAGAGAGTGATTGCCCATTGGAATGGGCTGCCCAGGGAGGTGGTGGAATCACCATCATTGGAGGTGTCCAGGAGGAGACTTGATAGGGTTCTTGGTTGCAGGGGTTAGTTGATTCGGTGATGTTGGATGATAGGTTGGACATCATGATCTTGAAGGTCTCTCCCAACCTGGTTTATTCTATTCTATCATCCAAAACCATGGCACCAAGCACCCCACCCAGTCTCCTCCTAAACACCTCCAGTGATGGTGACTCCACCGCCTCCCGAGCAGCCCATTCCAATGGGCAATCACTCTCTCTATGAAGAATTTCTTCCTAACATCCAGCCTAAACCTCCCCTGACACAGCATCCTCTTGTTCTGGTGCTGGTTGCCTGGGAGAAGAGACCAGCCCCCATCTGTCTACAACCTTCCTTCAGGTAGGAATATACTATATTTATACATATTTTTCCTTCATCTGAGTTCAACTCTTGGGGGGGAAAAAAAAAAGAAAGAAATAAAAAGTCAGCATGAGGTTCATTTTCAGAGGTTTATACAGTGGTGCTACTGTGCACATTTCTATATGCATATTAAAGCTAGGAACGATATAAGTTGATGTCAAGAAGACAGAACAAAACTATTTAAAGATCTTTGCAGGAAGAAGAGTTGACAACTTGTGCTCTTTTACAGTCAGAGCCACAACAATTCTATTTAACATGCTAAAAGGGCTTTCAACTATAAACACCACCTTCATTTTGTTTATGTGGATGCTGATCATGGGTTTTTGTTTTGTTGTTTCTTTTTTACAAAGCCACTGATTTCTACAATGAGTGGTACTCAAAAATGATGGCTTCGATATCATAGAGAGAATGTTTTTCATTCAGTAATACCTGCCACAGCTGGGTACAGGCAGCATTGTAATCCCTGCTCAGACTGTAATGGCTGAAGTTAGTAGGAAAAGAGTAATTTTTGCCAAACATCTTTTCCACTAAAGCACAATGGAGCACTCGGTGAAATACTCCAGTACCTGCAAAATGATGCCTCCTACAAAAAAGACTGGGCACTGCTTCAGCTAAAAGTCCCTCTAACAAGCTGAACCTCTGCAGGTTCTTCACAAAGGTTTTCACTGCAGAAGCACAGCTGTCTAGGGGAACATTTTCTATATCACACACCTGAAGCTTTCCAGTACACAGTTCTGCATTGTGCTCTTACCAGCAGACAGGGACCAGAAGGCGCAGCCACACAATCGACAGCAATCATCTCCAATTGTGTGGATGATCTGACTTACTAAGAACAGGACTGAAAAACCCCTAACAATATCCAGAGCAGAACAGAGTCCAACACATGTTAGTATAATGTCTTTTCAGTGCTTTGGTAATTTTCATGTCTTTAATGAAGTCACTGAAATGCTCATAATCTGTGTAGTGTTACATTTGCATACACAGTCACATGTAATTCTTCTTCTTCACAGTCTCTTAGGAACATAGTGAAAGAGATACAGAATCATTTATCTCTAAATTTACCTGCTACACTGCCTCACAGAGTAAGGCATTTCTTTTTTAATTCTGTGGCAAAAACTAAGGCATAATGCTGCACTTGATCAATGACATTTACCAAAACTCATTAAGCAACAAGGTAGGCATAAAATTGTGTTTTCACACACAGATCTTAGGATGTGAGCAAGAAAATGGCTTGCTATGGAAACTCATTTACTGAAAACCACTTGGCAGTCTTTAATTCCCCTTCCTATGAACTGGACATGCAGTTCCAGTCCTGAGGAATGACGTGACAAGGGCAGAGGAGAAGAGTTCTGCCCTGTAAAGATCCAGAGGTAAATAAAAATATTCAATGGAAAAAAAAGCATGTGGTGATGGAGTGAAAAGCTGGATGACAATGAATACATGCCCGGGTTGATAATTCAGGTTGCCTCAGTAAGCTTCATTCAGGTGTTTCATTCTCTGGGGTCTTCAGTTGCAGCACACTGTCCTTGAGCACAGTTCACAGGCAGCGTAACAATGAGGCTTTACAAAAAATCTCAACATACATGGCTACTGATCCCTTCAGGTACTCAGCAAGGATAATCATGATGAAGTATCTTCAAGCTCTTGAACCAGGGGCAACACTGGTAACTAACAGTTAGCTGGTCCTGCCCTTCAGGCAATTAAAGCATAGTTACATCTATCTGCTATTTTCTAAAGAAAGAAAAGCATACACTCAATGATGGAAATCATTTCTGTATCTCAAATAAAAATAAGCATATTCTGAGTTGCTTAAATACTTCTGTATCAAGTTCCCTGTGAGTTCATCCCTTACCCTGCTGTCCTAAGTAGGTCCTTTCCCACTGTGGCTTCCAAAGTCCAGTTTTCTCAGATAACTCCTGCCTGCTTCTTCCCACTCCACACCTTCTCTTCTCTTTTACTCCATGCAAGCCTGCATTCTTCCTCTGGACATAACATCCACTATTTCTTTTACCTTCCCTAGGAATATTTATTTCATCTCTACCTATAGTCTTCCCTTCTAACAACTATCTTCACCACAGTCGCTCTTCCTCCTGTCCTGCCTGGCTATTTCCTCTTCCCCTTCACCCTTCCTACATGGCAGGAGATGGCAATGCTGGGAAGGGCACATTTTGTATTCTTAAACTCTAAGAAAAAAAGCTTACTTTAATCAAAGCTTTAACAGAACATCTGAGTGATGTATTCAGCATAGAGTATTAGAGCCACCACACTTCACATTTGGCAGAGCTACCAGCAACTGAAAACAGAAGCTTACGACTGAAAGCTTCTGGCAGCCTCGCTCATTGGCATCAGAACTCTGCCACCTATTGCAACATGCTGTTTATTTAACAGTTTTTGTTAAATTAAATTACTTATCTTTAATCACTGCAGATATATTTATATCTATTTTAAATAACCCTCCAAATGTTTCTTTTAATTCTTGTGCATAAATTCTAGCATAATGAAGTAATGCTGCTGCATTTTCATTAGTATAACACAGCTCTTACTGTTTGGCCCAAGCTGAATATATCAAGGAAGAGAAAAGGGGATGGAATTGATAGTATAATTAAGTCACATTTAATGTGTTAAGTTTTAGAAAAATCATGGAATCAAGCAGGTTAGAAAAGACCTCAGAGATCATCAAGTCCAACCCATTACCTAACACCTTATGACAACTAAACCACGGCTTCAAGTGCCACAGACAATCCTCTTTTTGAACACCTCCAGGGACAGTGACTCCACCACCTCCTTGGGCAGCACATTCCACTGGCCAGCTACTCTTTCTGTGAAGAACTCTCTCTGCACCTCAAGCCTAAACTTCCCCTGGCACATCTTGAGACTGTGTTTTCTCGTTCTGATGCTGGTTGCCTGGGAGAAGCGACCAACCACCACCTGCCTACACCTCCTTTCAGGTAGCTGTAGGGAGCAATAAGGTCTCCTTTGTGACTCCCCTTCTCCAGGCTAAACACCCCCAGCTCCTTCAGCCTCCTCTCATAGGGCTTGTCCTCAAGACCTCTCACCAGCCTTGTTGCCCTTCTCTGGACATTTCCTAGTGTCTCAAGGTGTGGCCTAACCAGTGCTGAGTACAGGGGCATAATGATTTTCCTACTCCTGCTGGCCACATTATTTCTCATGCAGGCCAGGATGCCACTGGCCCTCTTGGCCAACTGAGCACACTGCTGGCTCATGTTCAGCCATCTGTCAACCAGTACCCCCAGGTCCCTTTCTGCCTGGCTGCTCTTCATCCACTCTGACCCCAGGAAGAAAGTGACATGAAAAAGAACAGTACCACCTTCTTTACAAATACAGAAAAATAATGACTTTAAATGTATCAGTCTGATTATGTTGCAATGTATCCTGCTAAAGCTTGTGTTTACTTTCCATGTAGAAGGAACAGTGAAATTAGCAACATCAATGGGGATGACTGCCACTAACCTATATGAACAGCACAGAACAAAGATCTTTGGGACAGTGGGGGTTACTTCTGCAGGAAGACTTCTATCATGACAAGTTCATGTTTAAGGATTTACCAAAAATAAAGTGTAACATACCAAAAGTAATAGTTGAGATTATTTTCTGCTTGTAACTGCCTCTTGAAAAATGGCCCTTGTTTATGTACAGTAGTACCTTATACAAGATTCTACTGAGAAATGTGACATTTGGCCAGGCCAGCACTGAGATCAACTTGGACTGAGAACACCATCCAACTTCTTATTTTTTCTTTCTGATTTCCAATACATTGTAACTACCCCCACATGTACTCTCTCCACAAACGATTAGCAATTCACAGAAACATAAGCAGTACAAAGGGAGACCAGAAGCAAAAAGGTTAATTATGCAATCTTGCAATAAACTTCCCAGGGCTTATAGGCTTTCATTAGGTGCATAGCCAGGCATTGAGTAAAACACTTGTTCTTTACTCTCTCACCAGTGTTGTTTGTGTGAATGTGAAGGTCTTACAGGCTGAATCCTACTGACAACAAGTTTAATAGCTCTGCTGTATAGCTTCTTTCTTCCCGAAATGATTTTCACCACAAATTTATGAGTTTATATACTGAAAAGGACTCTCATCTTCATTGTTCGTTAAATAAAGATTACAAACCAAATTAAACAGTGGAAATTGAAAAGGAAGATAAGTGAGAGCAATCATTTCCCATAATGTGCTTTTGGTATATTTCCTTCCACTGACCAACAAGTCATGATGCCTGGAATTGAATTATACAGTAACTTGAGGGGGGAAAGATGCCAGGAAACCAGAGAGTAGTGTGTGTTTAAAAGTTATTTCCTAACAGCGCAACACATCTACTATTTTTCTTACTCATTCCCATCAAGAAGACCAGTGCAAGTGTTACAGAAGACCACATCAATCATTGCTCCCATCTGCACCCAAGCAGAAAGCTCTGGGTTGTGAGCAACTGCAGCCAAGCATCAGCCTCTGGTCCTGAATGAAACAAAACATTTCCCTCCCTGCAGTACCATGGGTGCTGCTCACCTTGCTGGAAGCAATTACACTGTTTTCTTTAAGTCTGTGTATAGGACAATGAGAGGCACTGCTGCAATCCCTACAAGGGACTGCTTTAGTCTGCCCCTGCACATGATACACTCTTGGCTCCTCCACTACGGCAAAAACTTGGTTTGAGATACAAACAGGTCTGCATGAACTTCTCCGGAAGACCCATGCCTGACAACCTTATCTAGATGTGGCTAATAAGAAGTAACACATAACACATTAGCAGAGAAAAAGGTTATTTAATCCACAACAAAGTTATTCTCCATTTTTAAGTAAAGCATTACCAGTAAAATGATAGAATCTTGCCACAGTCTTTTTATGATCACTTAAAATCTTTCTTGCAGTTATCCTGTTTGATATTTCCTTTGCTTACAAGTGATTAAAAAAAGATATTAAATAAAAATCCAGTCTTTTCTTTTCCTTCATGTGAGAGATGTAATGAATATAGATCCAGGCTGATAGCTAAAATAGCAGTGCTGCTGCAGGATTTCTATCAAGCATACCTAACATCAGCAGTTATTTCTACTGATGGGCTAATTCAGTGATGCTGAGGTGCTATTTCCTTACATTTCAGACCCATCCTATTCCTGTATTGTTCCAAAAGCAGCTCCCTGCCAAAGACATTAAGCTAATTAAAATAATAAAGCCCCATTTAGCTGAAACAAAGGCTGTACTGAAAAGTCTCAAGAGCAAAGGCAAATGGGCTCAGTTAGAGGCGTTTTGCTTTTCTTAACATTTTGCTTGTTCATATTTAGTTGGAATGTCATAGTCTCCCCTGTAGTCCCGTGTAATTTCCCCATCTTCACTCACACTGCCAAAACCAGTCTGATTAAAATCTCTGAGCTTTTCTACCTTTGTTATCAAATAAATCAAGAATTAAAAGATATTTCCTCACAACAAATCCTAAACTAAACTCCATTGTGTATGATCAGCCATTTGATTAAAATTAAGCATCCTTTAACTCAAACCTTAGCAACTGAAGCCTCTATAAGTTGCTAGCACTGTGAGACGCTAAATGGTATGCAGCTGTATCACCAGCACGTTAAATGTTAGCTAACTCTTCTGTGACACCCATCCAATAGCCAAGAGCTGAACACAGGTTAGGCAAAAATACCTGTGCTGTTTCCCAAACATCAGATATGTTGAGAGACGTTTGTAACCCATGCACTTTTTTGTAAACAAATTGGAAGCTTCAGTACTTTTGGTATGCCAGAGTTTAAACAACGCAGTAATTGAAAATCCTCGAAGGAAAACTAAAACCTAGTAAAGCTTCTGCTAAACTTCATTTTAAGGGAAGTTTCCTGGTTCAAGAAAACAGGGGGGAAAGTTCCATTCAAATGGATATATTTATTCCTGAAGCAATTTTCATTATTTTAATATTAGATTCATAAATGACAGTAGAAGCCCCTATTACAAGAGGAATGTGAAGGTGCTGGAACGTGTCCAGAGAAGGGCCACGAGGATGATCAGAGGGCTGGAGCACCTCTCCTATGAGGACAGACTGAAGGAGTTGGGGCTGTTCAGTCTGCAGAGGAGAAGGCTGCGAGGTGACCTAATTGTGGCCTTCTAGTATCTGAAGGGGGCCTACAGGAAGGCTGGGGAAGGACTTCTCAGGATCTCAGGTAGTGATAGGACTAGGGGGAATGGAATGAAGCTGGAGGTGGGGAGATTCAGGCTAGATGTGAGGAGGAGGTTCTTCACCATGAGAGTGGTGAGACCCTGGAATGGGTTGTCCAGGGAGGTGGTCGAGGCCCCGTCCCTGGGGGTGTGTAAGACCAGGATGGATGAGGCTCTGGCCAGCCTGCTCTAGTGTGGGGTGTCCCTGCCCACGGCAGGGGGGTTGGAACTAGATGATCTTTGTGGTCCCTTCCAACCCTGACTGATACTATAAGCCAGAGATACACTCCAATCTAGGGAAATGAGACCTATAAAAAACAAGGAAATGAAATCCAAGTAAGTTCCTTTTCAGCAGCTTGTACATCCTCTTTCACAACACCCACAAAGATATCCCTTTTTTCCCCAAGGAGTCTACCTGAACTGACTATGATACACATGAGTATAATGCCCCACTTTTTCTCACCCACAGAATATTAAGGTATGACACAAAGATACATTAATAATGGAGGTTAAAAAACAAAATAAAATATCCATTTTAATGGATAGGCTTTAGGCTATCGTAACTGCAAAGTCAGTGAGGCAAAATCTTTCCAAGTAATCACCTCTGCTAATGGTCTTTTTATTATATAAGGTCATTGGCCTTATTAAATAGCAAGACTGGATGCTCAGAGAGCATGAATGTAGTTTATTAACAGAGCATCAATGAAACCTGATAATCAGAGTGTAAGAACATAGGACGACAAGTAGATCAAGTCTTGTACATACAGTGGCAAAGGACAGAACTACTGCTTTCTGAAGGAAATCAAGGAAATCATACCACTTCAATTCTGTTTCAAAAAGGTTTATTTAAAAAAGAAATGAGTTCAAAAGGCAAAACAATATTTGAGGGACTGTCTGCTGTTCATAGTTGTAATTTCTATCAGCTAAAACTTGTAGACCTGCCCTGTACCAAGTTCTGCACACTGCATTATCCACATTCCTGCAATGCCAAGACCTTGACTCATCCTCTTTGAGATTATTGTGGGGTGATGGAGAGAGGGTTAATTAGTTCTCCCTATCCTAGGCCACTCTTCACATGAGATCTCAATTATGACTGAGAACACACTGAAAACCACTGGTAGGTCAAGCAGGTACAGTGTGATGGGCACTCCAAAATGGTACAAATAGTACCCATTGTGGTTCAGACCCAGCTAAGCCCCCTCACCTCCACCCCACAGTGGGATAGGAAGGAAATCTGAAGTTGTCAAAACCCCATGGGCTGAGATCAGGGGAGTTTAACAGAATGTTGCAAAGAGAGAAGAAAAAACAGGAATAACAGTAACTGAAGAAATAGTACATAAAGCAAGTGATACAAAATGCTGTACTGATCATAATGGCCCTGTCCATACAAGGGATCTTACACTGCCACAAAGAGCTGCTCAGAACATCCACACTTGCCCCAGCTAACCCTCCCCCCTCACATAGCAGCTGTGATACCAGTGTACTATGGCACATTACATTAGCTGGTTCAACAGGCTATCTTTGCTGTAGCCTCTCCAAGCTTCTCGTGAGAAAAAAAACACAACACAACTAAAGAAAACCCAAGACAAAACCAAAACAAAATCCAAGAAGACAAAGCCTCCACAACAACAGACACACCAAAAAACACCCCCACCCTATCCTAGCCAAACTCAGGACAGTACCCCATGTTGCTGAGCCCTGGGTACGGCACATGAGATCCTTTGAAAGACCAAGATTGAATTCACAGGCATAAGGTTTGCAAAGCTAATCTCAGTGACGGCCTTTGGGAATCCTCTCGCTGACAGAGGCGCATGGCACACCATAAGCTCCCTCTGTAATGACCTCATTAACAAGTTCCTCTTTATCAGATTAGCCAAAAAAGTAAAAAAGAAACTGGTGTCTAAACATTCATAATTTCCATCCTTAGATGAGCTGGCATGGGTTTGGTGTGTTGCTTGGTTTGTTTTCCTGTAGCAACCACCTGAAAAATGTACAAACTCAACAGCAAGGGGAAAAAAAGTGTGATCATCACTACTACTGCCAGTCTTTGACAGGCAGCTTTTCACAGTTCTGGCTTATTAACTCCGTGCAAGTGGATTTAGAGTGTTTCAACAGGTGACATAGGTGCTAGACACAAAAATCCACCAGGACTTTGCCATGACAGCACAGGAACGGGCTAGCGTTTGGTTCATAAAGCCAGCTCCCAAGGATGCTGTGGATATGAACTGCATACCAAGTACGAATCTTTTTCAGAGCCAATGAGAAAGCTACCTTTTAACTGGACTAAATTAGCTCTTTCATGGGAGAGCAACAAACCAGAGCAAATTGCTCAACAGTATCCTTCTTAAAATGTCAAAAGTACTTTGTCAAGCAGAATCATTATTTATATCATACAGACTTCCTGCATCTGCTTTTATTCTTATCCTGGTCCAGTTCAGAAGTATTCACAGAAAGCATCAACTCCAAAGAAATAAAGATAGATGATGTAGCTCACAAAACAGAACATCAACATTCCATCAGAATCCTGTACTTTGCAGAGCTCCAGGTTTTCACTCAGCACAGATTTCATGCTATCTCTGAAATAATAAACCTCTGGAGAGCTACTGAATCTGCTGTTTGTGGGCAGAATTTTTCTTCTATTTTAGCTAAGAGTGTGATAATCAGGAGAAATCATTATTACAAATCCCTGGAACTGTCTCCCCCCCCCCCCCCCCCTTTTTATTTTTTCAGATGTTCCATTTTTAAATCTGCTCTCATTTTGCATGAGGACCCTGTCACACTTCAAGGAAGATTAGATATTGGAGAAGAGGGGAGGAAATGTTTTTCTTTTCCTATTTAGGTCAGGTTATGTGCTCATGTACATAACTACATTGACTTCAACAGAACTTGTGTTTGAAAACACAAACCTTTGTGAAAACCGAGAACTTCCTGTAGTTAGCCCTTTTCTCTATGGAATGGGGATGCTTTGGTTGTATGTTTATAGTGCTACTTGTCCTTATGATGACAACACCTTGCTTTTCCATTACTTCATCTGCCCATCATGCTTTCCTATCCCTTGAACTTCAACAATGCTGCAGAATTCAGTATATCTCATAGCAAAGTGTGTGATAATGATTCAAAACCCGTGAGCACAGTCATCTCTTGGTTGTCTGATTAACATTGTTACCAGTGCAGTGGAGGTGTCAGAAGGCAGCATTAGTGGAGGTCTCATTAAGTCCCCATTTCCTCCTTCATCCCCAAATGTAATGCTGGCCAGTCAGTCAGTCATGTGTACAACTCTGTAGTACTCAGGCCCTCCTTATGGTGCTCCTGTCAGACATAATCAGTCAGCCCTACTATTGATTGCATTTTGGATATTGTTGTTTAGACCAGAAAAAATGTAGTGAAGAAAAATTTCTCCTGGATGTTCTCTCCCAGTCCAACACAAAGACCACTCCTATTCCATTACAAAGGTAAAAGTAATCCACGTGTTCAACATATCATGCTGAACAGGGCTAGTCAGGCTGCTCTCCCACTCCCACCTTCTGACTGCAGAAAGCCCTATATAATGTATCATAAAGTCTACAGCTGGACATAGAAACAGAACTGACATCAAAACTTATCACTTGCTGTCTTCTGAAGAAAGAGAACCACTTACAGGAAGAATTTACTTCACCCTGATTCAAAGCTTGTGTATGAAGCAATTCTTTATTTCTCCTCCAGGCTTAAAGCTAGGCTTGTATACTGTGAAGTCCATGCTTACTCAGGCTGTCTTGTAATTTGGTGTGCTTCAAAAAGTACTTGCCCTGGTGTTGCTGGGCCAAAATGCCAATCCAGCCATGGGCTGCATGCCATTAGCAGTTTTGTCACCCAGCACAACTGACTAGTTTGCTACAGGTCTATCCCAGACCATCAGGATAAAGTTGGCTGAGGAGAGGGCAGTCTCCTGCTAAGGTTTCTCCTGAGTTCACCACTCTCTTCTCTCCTGAGGACTACCACCCTGTTTGGTGTGACTGCTGTGCCTTTGCTTGGCTGAGTATAGCCAAACCGACACCAATGTCAATATAAAGTTATTTCATTAACTCTATTTTAATTTTCAACCTATAGATCATCTTTTCCTGATGCCCCTTCTCAGCTGGGTAGCAGTCTCTTGGTGATAAAGCAATTGCTGGAGCTTAGCAGGTTTAAATTCAGGCTAAACAAACAATAATTCTATGCAGATGAAGTTTGCAACTTCTAGTCATCTTATAAGGTCTGATATCTTACTTTTTCCATGTTATCCTATTATTGCCACATTCACTTATCTTTCCCACAGGTATAAAGTTCAAGCCATACCTAATAATACTCAAACATTTCTTATTTTGTCTATAATTACTCCACAGCATCTTGTTTTACTTAAACCTTTGCTTGTTTTGGTGGTGGGGGACAGAACAGAATTTCAAGAGAGAAATGATTTATCAAGCTGGATCTGGTGCAAAAGGAATGAGAAAACAAGGAGCAGACCTTTCACTTGATGCTAGGTTCTTAAGGTATAATGGCCTAACTGGAGAAGGAGGGAAAATAGTGACAGGATAGTCAAAGGACATCACAAAGATCCACACAAAGATCTTAGCCTGGCAGGAAACAGCATTTCTTACCCCTTAAGATATTTCTGTGACTTTTTTTCCCCTTCCCATTTCTGGTCTGCTTCAAGAAAGGGAAAGAGAATTTTGCATCACATCTCTGCCTTTAATCACAGGCATGCCTCAACTGCAATCCTAGCTGATAAATATAATTTTATAAGTGATTGCTCATGAATGTGATGTTACCCTGATTAGGGGAAAATGGTACATATTAAAAACATCAACCAAACCAAAGCTTTTGGAAAAGTCAAATGGAGCCGATGATCAGCCTTCACTCTGTTTGCAGTGCCTGATGCCACGTGCACTTGCAGCACATATATTCTCACTTATTTGTACCAAAATGGGGAAGAGCTGCCCCCTCTGATGGCCTATTGCTCATTTGAGGGATGAAAGGGAGCAAAGATGCAACCCCTTAACTAACTCCACATTATTGTTGTGTGGGGTTTTGGGTGGTTACTCTGTTTTTCGTGGGGCACTTTTTCAGTGTGGGTGGATTTTTGGTTCCCTCTCCCCCCCCCCCCTTTTTTTATTTCCTCCAAGGTTTCTGTTTTCATAAACTTCACATTCAGATGAATGCAAGATAGCACTACTGTCTTCTGTGGGAGGACAGGAATTCCCTGCTCTGATTGTGTGGCGGGTTAGATTAATCGTTCTGGCATCTCAGCCCATATTGCCAATGTTGCTGTTCATATACATTAAATGAAGAGGGAGAAGCTATTGCATGCAGTCCTTAGTACTTCAACAAGTCAATGCAGCCAACACAATGTGAAAGGCCAGGTATCACATGGTAAGTGATACTCCTGGGTCCTTTCCAGTGTTTAATGATGGGAGATTGGCCCCATGAGTGACACTTCATTAGCCCTGTGCCACCAGCTACTAGAGAGCTGGTCCAAGACACATGTAAAAAGAACAAGGAAGGCAAAGAGACCTACAGCCAAAACCAGAACACGCAGCCTACTGCCACTGCATGTGAAGAACTTACCAAAAAGGATAGAGAGACAGTAACAAGATCTCTACTTACTGCAACTCCTCACTGAACAGATCTCCAAAAGTTTCTTTTCCTTTTAAGCTCCTAAATTAAAATTTAATGTGTATTAGGGAGCTAGTTCATGGCTCTATCCATGACTTATACCTTGTTTTAGTGATTTAAATAGATCATTATTGATGTAATGGGATCTCCATAGAGCAACCAGCTTTTATTTGATTAGTCATTCAATATTGTAACATGAGATTGTTAGCAAGCTAGTGAGGAGTCCATCATAGGGAAAAATATGAACCTGTGAAAGTATTAACTCTGTTTTTAAAAGGATAAACTCTTGTTCAGATCTACTAATATCTAACAAAGGACAAGCAAATATTAAATGATTTCTAAAGGCTAGATGCAGAAAACCCAGGTTCCCTAAAGTCTAACTACACACTATAACTAAACTGCCAGAGTTTCTCTATTAAATAATACAGTATCAAATCCAGCAATAATAAATTGGGTATATCATGTCTCTTCTTGGACAATTTGACAGAGGAGGCTTTGAAACATGGGTTCCATTTCTCATCCAGTCATCAGATGAATACTATTAGTCAGGGCAGATGGTAAGCTACACACATATATGGTATTATGACTTCACAGCTATTGTCAGTCAGGAAGATAATCTCTCAGTACTTCTGACTTGCTCCACACATTGGCACTAAATCTCAATACAAATCTGATGTAAGTCACATTTATTTGTGGATCCAGTGTTTTTCAGCTCAACATATCACCATATTAGGTTAACTAAAGATATACAAGCAATATGAGTCAAAAACTATCTGCTATTGCAGATGGCAAACCAGAAATTACGGAAATATGATCACAAAGTCAAGACTTCAGAAGTCGCTTTTAATTTCTGAAGTAGTTGCTACCCTTTTCTATAATATATTGAAAAGACTTATTGCTTTGCATGAACTGGAGGATCTAAGAGGAACCAATAACACAGAAAAAATCCAATAAATCAAACCAAAACACACACAAATAAGACCCATTTTTAAACACAGATGACAAACTGAACTTTGACTATTAACACAACAACAAAAAAAAGCCAAAACAGATTGTCATTAAATTTCCAAGTACTAAACAAATACTGATGGGTACATTCCCACTGTACACATAGATTTTTCTGGAGTGAACTATGAAAGCCAGCAGATGAAGGAACAGAACCATGGATGTGCTCCCAAGAACACGTCATGCCCTGGGGCTCCTGCTACATGAACACATTCAGTCTGGCTGGTAACTGCAAGCCCATGTGATGTAGTATTCGTTCCTGAGCAGACCCAAGTGGTAGCTCTTGCTGGGTGGGTTGCACTTAAACAATACATGTCCTGGTGGTATCCTGTCTCTGTCAGCTACTTGCATTCCCCAGGCTGCCTTATTTTGTTTTGAACACGATGTTGCTGCCACTGCAACATTCTTCACAACACAAACACATCTGCACATCACTGACCCATCAAGTGTTGATAGCTGGCATAAGTCTGCTGCTACAGCAACCCTATATGATGACTTCAGGCCACACTGTTTTCCATCAGCTTCCATGTGGCACTGAAGAGTTTTAATTTCTACACTTCATAATTGCAAAAGCAGCACATTCAATAATATCGCATCACACAGAGAGCTCTGCTTCTGCCCTTGCAAAACTTTAGCAAATTAATAATTTGAGGGGTGATTCCAATATGCAAGTTGCTCTTTTGACAGTATAGATCCAGTAGGTTGATAATCACAGCAACACCTATCTATTAAAATGATGATTAACTTGGTACTTCAGATTTCTGTGGCCAAAGAAGTTATAATTAAACCAGAGAAGTTTTCCATTTTAATCTCTGCATTTCTTTGCCCTGATCATTGAAATACTAGGATTTACATCAAAACCACAAAGAGGCTTTGCAATATCTTACACTGCTCAGGGGTTTAATAAAGTTATTTCTGTAGATTGTCTAGAGGAGTCTACTTAATTAATGAACTTAATTAATAATGCTATATGAAGACTTTTAGTGAGAACATGCACTCTGGTTAATTCCTTACCACAGATAAGGTTGCCAATCTGCAAGAAATCCTACTAAAGCAGTAGTCAGGAAAGGAGCACCACTGATAACAGCTATTTTATTTTGCTGTCTTGAAGTGGTCTGTAATTCCTGAGGTCTGAGCAGTTTTTGATTCAGTCTGGTTGAGCACAGAAGAAACTTCACAGTATCACACTTCTTACCTCCCTACTTGTTTCTGCTACCTCCCTTAGCATTTAGGTATGACTGAAATGTTAACATCTAATGACTGAAATTTTAACACTTAATGACAAAGAAAGTAAATTTGCACAGCATTGTCCTGGCAGTCAGACTTGTTCTGCTTGCACTGATGCTAAGAGCACACAAATTAGTTTTGAACCAGGCCATAGCTGTTGTCTTTTTCAGAGAAACAGCTAAGCTTAGCTTAGCACTATGCTAGAGGAAATACTCTATTTAACACATATTTTAACAAAATCAGTCCCATTACAAAAAAAAAGTGCCCATGCCAAGCACTTCCAGCTTTCAGAGATGAAAATACATTGACAGGAATTTAGGCAGTATTTGATGCTGTCACTCAAGTACTCATATTCACAGACATGAATACATGTTATAAGTGATTAAGCTCCCATAGTAAAAAACTAGGGAGAAAGGTCTCAAGTAGAGGTCTAAAGACCAATGATGTATTTCCCATGTATCCAAAAATAAGATGTCATTGCATAATTTAAAGACAGCTACCTATGTAGAGTCAAGCCAGCATATTTCTATTTTCTGATGGATTCTCAAATTTGCTTAAAACATAGAATTAAAATGGAGTATAAAATTGTTCTTTTAGTTACTTCATTCAGGAACTACATGTACCTATACACATACATCCTTTTTTTACACAGCATTCTAGCATTACTTGCATTTTAATACAAATGTTACAATAAATTGCATTATATTTCCCCTCCAAGATTAATTTATGAAACCATATTGTGGTTGATGGTGGCAGCTGAACCCCTCAATGGAATTAATTAAAGGATAATCTCCATTGCTTTGTAGCGCACAAACCAATAAATGGCTGCTGAGATTAATAGCTGAAGCGAAGCTAAAGTGTTTAAGGAATTTCAAACCCCATTTATTACACACAACCTACAAAGCAGGGGAGATTGTGGCTGTACAGCAAACTGGAACATGAAAAAAAAACCTAAACCAACAACAAGACCCCACCACACCAAAAAACAACAAACCCAAGAAGCAGCCCACAAGGGAGACATCATTTCCTTCCCTTGCAAACATTTGAAAGCGATGCTTCTTTGTTTCACAGTTCTGTGGAATATAGATGAACTTGGCTAAAGTGAAAATAAAATAGGGATGCAGCTAAAAATGTGTGTGCTGGCTCTTCTGATTGTTCTTCTAAAATGAGAAATATCTGGGGAAAACATTTTGGGGAAAAAAATAAAAGAACAGAACAGAACATGACACTACTGATGAAAATAAAAGTAGGTTTCTTTCTAAAGAGTTTGTTTGCAAAAGCTTCAATTTTTATAGTCAAGAAAGCTTTTTTCCAAACAAGAACTGGGAAATGGTATGGCCTGTTTGGCATTTGGGGGATGCTTTCTTTAGATCAGTGACTGTTGTACCTTTTGAATGAAATTGCTTCTACATCTTCACCAAATCTCATTTCTGCCAGTTAAAGAGATTTGTGTGATAGCCAGGCCTCCTTTTGCCTTTGGCAGGAGGCAAATGGGGTACATGTGCTACAGCAGGTAGGATGTTGTGCTTTGAAAGTTTGCCCAAGTGACAATTTTTCACTGTTGTTTTCAAAGGAGTTGCATGAATCTCCTCTGACAGCAACCACTATATTTTTTGATATTATTAAATGAATGCTGGTTTTAAGTACTAAACCACACAAATTTGCCTCACTCCCTTAGCTTTGGTTACCATTTGCTTTGATTTCTTCCTGATTAGAAGTAAGTCTTAACAAGAACTCTCTAAAATTACCTAATAATTATTTTCATTTTAGTCTTCTGTAAAAAAAATCACAAAGTCTTACATTTCTATTTGGAAATAAATATGCTTTTTCTGGATATAGAAAATTAATGAAGCTTAAAGTTAATGAGGTACAGAATAGGGGTTAAAAATCACCCTACCCACTGTGCATCTTTAGTGCTAGTAATCCATAGATTCATAGAATGGTTTAGGTTGGGAGGGACCTGAATGATCACCTAGTTCCAAACCCCCTGTCACAGGCAGGGACACCTTCCACTAGATCAGGTTGCTTGAGGCCTCATCCAATCTGGCTTTGAACACCTCCAGGGAAGAAGCATCCATGACCTCCCTGGGAAACCTATTCCTGTGTCTCACTGTCCTCACTGTAAAGAACTTATTCCCAATATCCAGTCTAAACCTGCCCTTCTCAAGCTTAAAACTATTGCCTCTCATCCTATCACCACAATTGTAAAAAAAATCCCTCCCCAGCTTTCTTGTAGGCTCCCTTCAGGTACTGGAAAGCTTCTTTAAGGTCAGCCCAAAGCCTTCTGTTCTCCAGGCTGAGGTTTCACAGCCTGTCTCCACAGGGGAGGTTCTACAGCCCTCTGATCATTGTGGTCTCAGCTTTCTAAATAAAATGCATTAACTGTCATCTGAGGACAAAAGCTTGTTTCAGGATCACATATGTATTTAACAGAGGCAGGGGGTGGGGGTTGGTGGTGTGTGTGGAGTGAAGTATATGCATCACTGCCTGGTCTGCTAGCATCTGCTCTGGTTTCATGTCTGCCTGAGAAACCTGCCTGAAGAGCAGCTCGCTCTCTTTCATCCATCTGTGCGAGAGGGAAAGGGAAAGAACAGAAATCTCCCAGGATGTGTGGCCACTTCATCATTCCTTCTGAGCTTAACCTTTTGGAAAGCAATAGGAAACACAAAGTCTGGAATGGAAGAAGCAGAGTACAAACTCACTCAGTCCTGTTAGCCAACAATGTTTCAAAGGTAACAGTTACACTAATCAGCTGAGTTAGGTGCAAAGACATATTTATAACGAGATAAAAAGGCTATTCATTGCATTCTCTTGAATATTGCTTTCTCAGCATTAAATCTAGGAGTAAATTTACTTCAGCCTCTTAAATGTGTGGAATTTTACTGCATTAATGTAAATTAATTAATTCCTAGACCTTCAGTAGAAATGTTCTTGTTTGTCTTACTTCAGCTTTCCTTAAACCTACAGGCATTTATTCTTTTTTAATGTCCTTTTTTGTATAAAAGCCTACCATAATGCAACTAATTTGACAAACTGGAAGAGAGAACTAAACTTGAAACCATAAAGACTAAAAGCACGTAACTGTTCAAAACAATGCCACAAAAAAAGGTTCATGGTGGGTTTTGTCATTCCCTCACCCCCCAGTTCAGAGTAATTTAGGATCCAGGTAATAATATCAACTGTCTTTTTACCAAAAAAGGCAGGAAGCCGACATTTATTTGTCTTACATAAAAAACCCACACAACACAAACAAAAAACCCACAAAACTAACCAAATAAAATCACACATACAAAAAACAACCCCATGCAACAGTAAAATATTAACTTGTCAGTCAGGAGGCTTGAGTATTTTTGAACACTCAGAGCTGAACCTAGTGAGGCATCAGAAGCTTCCACTTCTTTCAGCAGACTTAAGGCACCTTTCCTCCACTACTGAACAAGGCATTTCTCCTTCTAAAGATCATATTTAGTTCATAATTCTCATGTAAATTTCTGTGTATCCACTAACCAACACACGATTGACACTGTTTCATACAAAAGGTATGAGTTTCATCCCTAGTGACAACTTGCAAAGCATTTTTAAACAGCTCAGCTGAAGTTGATCAGGTATTCTATACTAACTATACTTCTCTAAAAACATCTATAATATTTGTAATTCCTTGAAATTGAATCATTTTGAGTCCAAACTCTAGGAAGTTCCTTTCACTGATCCAAGTGCATCTATTTGATCTGATGATGATTAATTCCTGATACAAGTACTTCCCTGTATACTTTTTTTGTAATACAGATACACACTTTCAATGTATTGCCAGTGTGTGACAGAGCACAGCTGAGACGTTCTCTGTTCATTATGTGACTCTAACACAGCTTACCTGCAGCATGATTTTTTCACAGTCCCAATGCTCGGCCATACATTGTGCACAATTTGAGCCAAGCAGGATTCACCCCAGCTTGGGCATTTGTTGTACATCAGTCTTTATCTAAGCTTAACTGAAATTCAAAACTTGAAAAGCCTGGTTATCTCTGGAATGGTATTGAATCTGCCTAAAAAAGGCTTTGAAATGAAGACAGAGACCTAAGTATTTAAAGTAAGACTTGATGAACTAGCTGCCTTCAGAATCTTTCCAGTTTAAAATTGACACAGTCCTCCTGTGAGCACAGGAGGAAAGTGGCCATGTATACAGCCTGCACAGGGCTAAGTTGTTGAAAGCAAGACAGTAAGATGGGAAAAATAAATCTCTTCCCCTGCAGGGACTTTTGTGACTGGGCTGCAGCAGAAGTCCAGGGTAGCACACACTGCTCTGGACACTCCCATTCCTCTGGGCCAGCCTATTAACACTGCAAAGGACCTGCCACTGATCTGGCTGCCACCGATGCACACAGACTAATTCCTCCACGTTCATGAGTTGCTAACATAAAGCTACCACAATTTGTGTGCATTCTCACACCCTAACTCAAAATCACAGTGATCATTCTGGAAACGGTGAGGCAGACTCCTCTTTTTGTTAACTATTTGAGCTTACAGCTCCTCTTTGACCTATTACTCTTCTCTGTCTCAGACAATTTTATAGTTTGGCACCTATAATATACTTCTGTGAATTGTCTTTAGAAAACAAATTGCCAATTCAACCTCTGAGTGCTGAACCAGAATCAGGCGAATCCCTCATGCTAAAACAATTTTCTACAGCTACCTTTTACCAAGGGGCACCTTTCCTGGGAGACTAAGACAGCTTCTCAGCAGAGCTTCAGTAGTGCTGCTCATCCAATCAGACAAAAAAAAAACCATAACACAAACACAGTAGGGAAAATGTACTTTGAATATTTCCATTATTTATGCTTGGTGCCTCTATTTCATCCTAGTTACATAAATATGTAGGGCAAATTTCTTGATTCTGATAAACATGGCAAACCCCTGTAGTTCCAAATGCTTACATTCCACACACACACAAAAAAAATTCCCTTTAGTGGCCAATAAAGAAAATCATTTAAAAATTATTTACAAATTTGCAGGACCTTTCATCCAAGAATCTCCAAGGGGGTACAAAGATATGTTCCATCTTATAGCTAAGGAAATCAAAGGCTAGAAAGATTAAAGCCCAAATCTTGAAAGATGCCTTTGGAATTAATTTGAGCCTTGAAAACCTTTCAGGATCTGCATCTAAGTGACTTGTCCAAGGATGCACCCTGCACAGAATTAGAAAATCTAATACCAGCATCATTAACTCCTTTTTCATTATTTCAAGGCTACCAAAGAGGAATTGGTGAAGCTTGCATATAGAACAAACATAGTTAAATGACTTCATGAAGTTCATAGAAGAGAGATTACTCCATCAAATACAGACCCATAGCACTCATGACAACATAGGCTCATTGCCTCGTGATAACAAGCATAGACAGACAATCACTATCAACAAATATGTAGTCTAAGGTATAATGCAGCATTGCATTTGGAGAGGCCTCTGAACACACAGGAATTGCCATCACAGGTCATAATCTGGTGCCATGGTCTAGTCATGAGGTCTGTGGTGACAGGTTGGACTCGATCTTTGAGGTCTCTTCCAACTTTGGTGATACTGTGATACTTTCTCCAATCACCTATATGTGTGCATGTGAGTGTGGACATTCACATGCATTCAGCTCCAGAAGGTTACTTGCATAGTGAAGGGAAGTCAGCTCATGAAGATTTTGACCATTTTGGCTTAGACATCTAACTTCCTTACATAGACAGCTAAAAAAAGGGCCTGCTTCTTTAAAACAGTAACCAGAGTGCTGAAAGGAGTGGTCTGAAGTCAGATGGTTTAAGTGTATGCCTCAAGAGATCCACATCCCGAATCAGGTCCAGCTGTTTAATGCTTCATTTATGTTCCATGCTGACAGACAGGGAATTCTATCAGCAGAAAGAGAGGGTAAGGAGGAATCAGGTTTGAGGAAGCTAACCTTTTTAAACATTTCACAACTCAGACAATTTCCATACTTCACAAGATGCTGACACGGTTTCATTAGCGACATGGACTAAGATCTGATCCTGCTTCTGTTGAAAGCATTGTTATTTTTAGCAGTATAGAGATTGTACTTTCAAAGCATTTACATATTTTATTTAAAATTCTGGAATTAAGTATTCTACTTGTCAAGTCAAATGCTTACAGGATTAATTAAATAGATTTGACATTTATAGTCCTTTCATACTTTTGTATATATTTTACATGTATAATACATATGCCAAAATATAGACTTTAGGAACAGAAAAAAAACAGGTTGCAAGAGACCTTCAAGATCATCATGTCCAACCTATCATCCAACACCACCCAACCAACTAAACCATGCAACCAAGCACCCCATCCAGTCTCCTCCTGAACACCTCCAATGATGGTGACTCCACCACCTCCCTGGGCAGCCCATTCCCCAATGGGTGATCACTCTTTCTATGTAGAATTTCTTCCTAACTTCCAGCCTAAGCCTCCCCTGGTGCAGCTTGAGACTGTGTCCTCTTGTTCTGGTGCTGGTTGCCTGGGAGAAGAGACCAACTTCTGCCTGTCCACAGCCTCCCTTAAGGTAGTTGTAGAAAGCCATGAGGTCTCCCCTGAGCCTCCTCTTCTCCAGGCTAAGCAACCCCAGCTCCCTCAGCCTCTCCTCATAGGGCTTGTACTCCAAACCCCTCACCAGCTTTGTTGCCCTTTTCTGGACATGCTCCAGCAAGTCAACATCCTTTCTAAACTGAGGGGCCCAGAACTGGACACAGGACTCAAGGTGTGGCCTAACCAATGCAGTGTACAGGGGCAGAATTGACCTCCCTGCTCCTGCTGGCCACACTGTTCCTGATGCAGGCCAGGATGCCATTGGTCCTCCTGGCTGCCTGGGCACACTGCAGGCTCATGTTCAGCCTACCATCAACCAGCACCCCCAGGTCCCTCTCTGCCTGGCTGCTCTCCAGCCACTCTGACCCCAGCCTGTAGCACTGCATGGGGTTGTTGTGGCCAATGTGCAGAACCCGGCACTTAGATGTGTTAAATCTCAAGTTGAAGTAAAACAAACAAAAAACAAACCAACAACAAAAAGCAAACAAACAAAAATATTAAAATGTCTTTATCTGGTTTTAGTTGCTTGGGTTCTTTTTTGTTTGTTTCTGAAATATATTTCTCAGCCTGGTGCCTTGAAGAAAATATTGACCTAAACCATACAGCATGCTTTGAAAAGTACTGCTATGAAGAAAATTGGAATGAAAGAAAAAAAGGAAGAAAAAGCCTCCTGGATGAGATTGTTCAGCAGAAAAAAAACCCAAATAGATCACAGTTAAAGAGGAAGAACCCTGGAGCAGGTGAGATTTGCATACTAATTAGAAACAAAGTTTATTCAGGCTGACGAGCCAATCTATCATCCATCACAAGACAGCATCTGGTTTAGAAGATTCACCTCCTTTTAGTGTGGCTGCTGGTGTTACAAAGGCTGAAACATTTTCCAGCCTTCTTCATATATTTTTTGCTGTCAGGGGGTTTACAGTTCAATGAGTATTGATTTCTTTCCCAAGTTTACAGCAATTCTGTTCAGAAGTGATTTTTAGTGAAAAACTAATTTCACCATTTTCCAGTTGTTTAAAAATAAAAAGCGTGCCTAAGAGGCAACACAAAACATAGACTACCCAAAAAAATTAGTAATAGGAAAAAAAAAATATATAGACCAGACTGGAAGGGATCCTAGAGCTGAAAACTGATGTTAATAAGTGAGCTTCACTTAATATTTAATGATTCCTGTTACTCCAACCCCAAAGGCTATTCACCTTCTCCTGTATATCCCACTCTCTCTGCATTATTGATGCTGTTCGGCCTATCTGATAACAGCCAATTTCACCACCAGAATCCAAATCTTTACCAGTGTCAACAGTGAAATTACTAACAATTCATATGACTATTTCCATAAAAGCCTCCAGCACAGTACAGCCCAATTTGACACTGCTGTCATCTGCTCATTTGTAAACTCCTTACCTTATGTATGATTCTTTTTGCTAAGCCCCCTCTTTTCCCTTCTAATTACTTCCAGTGCAGGGCTATACTCTACATGAGATATTAGCTTCCATACCATTTTAATATCTACCCAAATTAATGGATCTTTTTTAATCTGCATTCCTGGATATCTATCTTAATTAAATTGCAATAAAAACACAGATGAAAACATGGTTCTAAAGGTTTCAAAGTGAACACAACAGCTGAGGTATCAAGTACCTTGTGAATTCACTGGAAAACATGTGCTTGGTCTCACATGAAGAAATTACATCAGAACATTCAAAAGTATTCCTTTTAAATGTAATAAGAATTTTAATTCTGATTAAAGCATTGATATACAGGAACACAGAATAGAATAAACCAGGTTGGAAGAGACCTTCAAGATCATCGCGCCCAACCTATTATCCAACACCACCTAATCAACTAAACCATGCAACCAAGAATATTCTACTATTCACATAGATTCCTTTTCCAGAGCACAACTGAAGTCACTCACAAAAATACTGGCAAATCTTCCTTACTCATAAAACACTTTCACTGAGAAAATCAGTTTTAATCAAGTCACATGTGTACAAAATTCACCTGAAACAGTTGTCTGATCATTCCTCCAATTTTAAACAAACACAATGCCCATGGCTATCATTCTGCTTCTGTTGCTAGATGGGCTGTTTCTACCTGAATTTTTATCCCAATGACATTTGAAGGCTACAATCTTCATTCACAGTTTCCATCTGTTCACTCACAGACACATGACAGCTCTAATTTGAACATATTTGGCAAATTTATTTGACTGCTTCAAGCTTTCTTGGAGATGACGATCACTCCTTTGCACCCAGCCTCAGCAAACGTGGCATTCTCACCCATGGTGAGGTGGAAAAACACCTTCCCTTGTCTATAAAAGCAGGGATTGTAGCAGAAATACTGTATTGTCATACTCTGTGAAAGCAGTTGTTGCCAATGCTGTAATGTCATATGCTGTTCAAGCAGCTGCCGCTTTCACTACACCTGCATTCTGACCCATAAAAACAGTAGTGATAATGAACTTGGTAGTGGCATTCAATCTGTCCCCTGACCTTGTTTTCACACAGCTGACTTTATGGTTAACCATCCTCCCCACCCCTTTGCAGTCAGCCCTGTCCTCTCTTGAAGGGTAACTAACTTTCATCAAATACAGGTTAAGTCATCAATCAAATCTCTATTTAAACTTAAAGAGAAGTCTTTTCAAGTAAGATCTGAGGCTCAAGTCTTACCCAACCACTGAAATGCAATGCTATATTATTTCATCAGTTAATAAAAGACCATGACAAGAATGCTGTGTTTCAGAAAACACAAGACAATACAAGTTTTTGCAGCATTAAAGGGAATGATGTTTAGCTCAGAACAGCTACATGGAAAATGCTCCCCCTTAACAAAACCCCTTTTAAAGGGAGCTGTAGCAAATCATCTGAAGACATGATGCCATTCCCCAAACTTCTGCTTGTGGAAGTCTTTTGCAGAACTTGTTTACCTTGGGTTTACATAGGCAAAACTGATTTGGCCAATATATCTGTCACTTACATAGGCTGATTTCAGTGTGTCTGACTAGGAAAGGAGCAGCTTCAGGCAGGAAGATCATTGCAACACAGCCAAGACAAAATCATGGTGTCTTGAGTGTTAATGGAAACTTTGCCTGTAACTACCCCAGAATGAGGATTTCACTCTGTCAGGTTTAACACTTGTCTCTACAAGGTTGATTTTACAACTGTGAATAGATGTTCACCTACACCAGACAGGCTTTGGAGCACTGCAGCTGCTTTGCAGTGTGCAAATGGCAGAAAGCAGGATACAGTGTGATGAGTACAGCAAAGACATACCCCCAGGGGTGCTCAGCTGCCCGACTGGGGCCACACAATTTCCCTTTCTTACAACTAGTACCAAGGATGGCCAGGGGAAATAGGACAGGACTCTGCCTTCCCAGCAGTGCCTGAATGTGGTAGTAACTGCTTGGCTACTGACAGCAAAAGGAATTTTTGAGCAGCCCTTCGGCACAGAGAAGGACTTTAGGGAGTGCAGCGATACACCCTTTTACACAAATATTGTCACACACAGCTGTTGTGAAAGCATGTCAGGTACAAAACATTGTTTTCTCACGACAGCATTGTGTCTTTCTCAGTTTTCAAAGTGACCCCTGGATAGTCTCCATTTTCAACTTTTCCAGTGCCCGTACAATGTTCACAAGATAACCACCAAAAGAAACTGCTTCCCCTTTAACCTATCCAAGTGCATTATTAATGAACCGCGTTCTATTATCTCAGATGGAACAGAAAACAATACACTCCAAACTTTAAGCATAATTAACAACAAAATGCCTGCTCATGATAAATATATTCATTCATTTCATAACACTGCAGTGGGGTTCAAAGGCATAATTAAGTTACACGTTGCCATGAACGGCGAACTTCAGGACAACAGGGTTTCAGCTCTTTTAATCACAAACTCATTTTGCCTTGCTGAGCAATACTCATCTTCTTGATGGCAAAATTTAATTAATGTTGTCTTAGGTTCCTGAGTGTAATATTGGTTGGTATTGTTGCTGTTATGAAGTGAAACAGCTAACATTGATAACATTCTTTATTTTCCATCTTTCACAATAGAGTGCAATTCTAAAAGGACAGAAGAGGAAAAAGAAACCACAGTAGATAAATACATAACAGATAAAACATAAACATGGCTATATACTGTTGAATTTTAACAGGGGCTGCCCATAACCTTCCATAAACATACAAATGCATTGTATTATTCATTACTTCAATCTAATTACCAAAGCACGGAAGTGAATTAGAAGAGCCCTCAAGAAGTTACCTACTCTATGTTTTGACATGTGATGTCTGATTTGGGTGTTAGTCTCAGTATGTAAACAATCAACTTCAAATACTGATGACTACACACAATTTCCCTTGTATTATTAGCAAAAGCCTCTATCAAAAGTGTGACAAAAACCACAACTTCATCTTGCAAGTATGGAAACCCACGTTCACTACTCAGGCACAAATGGCACCTAGCCAGGATTCATAACTTCTTTTCACGTTGGATGAATTACCTTACTTCATCTTTCTCACCCAATGGTATAAACTGCTGTAGGACCTAATTAATATATCCTGTATGATAATAGGTCTAGCTATTAACTACAGGCTATAACAAATGAGGTGTCACAAACAGGAAGCAAATTAAAGGAAGCATTAGTTATTAACAGCGTAAGAATTAAAAAGATGACAATAGCCAGGTTACATACCTTAAAAAAAAGATGTTCTGCTAAAAAGTGAAAAAAAGACATTCAAGATGCAGTCTGCAGTTTTTATATCTTGGCTGATAATTACTACTGAGCTTACTGGGTGTTTTTCCATGAGGATGGTGCTAATTGATAGCAAATGAGGGCAATTACCTTGACAAAGTAAAGGATTTTAAATGCATGATGTCAGGAATGGAGAAAGTGCATTCACAATAATATTAACATGATTGCTTTTATAATCTAACATATTTTAATTTCCACTGGAGTCATTTCCTGATTTTTTTTCCCTGAGATAACGAGCACTATCAGCTGCAAGCAAAGTCAATAGAATCATAGCTAGAATTTCTGAAAGCGTGACTTCACCCATGCCAGAGAATGTACTCCAAGGTTACTTCCACACCCAGCACTGCAATCCACAGCATTTGTGCCACTAAATCCTAGTACTGAAGAGAATGCATGGATAAGGACAAGACATGCTGAATTATATTTAAATAGAGGTGACTGTTTCAAAGTGGTTTCTTATTAGCAGGGTTTCAATAGCCGAGAACTGTAGTGATGCCTATGAGTAGGAGTAGTTCTGTGCTTCCTTAAAATACGCTTACTAAATAAAGTATGACACTAAGTGGTTTCTCCTACATCATTCAATCTGAACAATCCAAATCAACACAGAATGTACATTTCCAAAAGATCAGACTGTGGGTAATTTTTAGTTATACTCCCTAATTCCCAAAGGCCATCCCAATCATTTATGCAAAGTAGCAGTTGCAATCAGCAGCATAACTTTAGAAGTGAACTTGCTTTATAAATTACACAAAGTGGAATGGAAAACTCCACCATGAGCTTATAAATGTCAAGTCTCATTTTGTTGCATGTCAGACACATCCACACATTCTATGTGTGTAAAGAGTTCGCCACGAACATAATCCACTGCTGTGGTTGTGGGAAATGCAATGACATTCAGTATTAATAAACACACACATGAAAACCCACAGTTACATTAAATTTAGGTTCCACAGTGGGCCAGATCTAGCATGAAAGTAAATCAACAGAACCTTGTAGAAGCTGAACTATTTTTGACAACACGCTCTGGATCCGGCCCTCTGTCTCACTGAGATAATTTTTTTTTGATGATTAAGTAAAGTCCTGCACATGAGGCATTGATTTTTTTTAATCATTGATTTTGTGATGGCATTTGAGCCAAGCCTCAAAAAGCTTGAGTGTTTTATGTATTTACAGCTGTCTGTTCGCAAAGAATAATTCATTCGCTCCAAATGAAACAGGCTTCTGAAGCTTACAGACCCAGCATTTTTCTAGACTAGATTCACAAACAGCTTCTTCAAATAAAAAGTTATACAATGTACTTGAAATCACTGAAACAAAAGCAGAAGTCTGGGGTTTGATATTCTTTTTTTCCAGCTTGTCAAACGAATGAGACAGATACAGATTGTGTTTTCCTCTCAAGAGAGCGGTTCCATCAGCAGAGAGCAAAGATCAATGAGGAAGCATCATTTCAAAATAAAGTATTTCCAGTGACAAAATGAAGTGCATTGTTCAGTATTTTTGGTTAAATATGTATGCAAAGAGAGATTTGCTTGCCTGTCAGTTTTGTGCCTTTTCCTAATCAAACAAGTCCACACATTATTTCACCGTGCTAGAAACCTTGCTTCTGATCACTCAAAAAGGAAGTTTCAAACATGGGTCCAGCATGAGCAGAGCCTACCTGTGATTCATTTCAATGTCTCTCATGTCACATCCTAGCTTAACAATAAAAAGCTATTGCCTGTACATAAGGGAATGTCACCCTCATAGGGACCAATGCCTATTCATCTAAACCACTCATCTTCCCCAAGTCACCAAATGATCAATGTGTTGTTTGCAAAGAAAAACAATTTCCCTTCTAGCATCTACCAATGCTAAGCTAGAGTACACTGCTAGCTACAAAGGCTTTGCCAATAAGGAAATGAGTGGTGAAGACAGTTATTCCACATTGTCCAGTTTGCCTTTCTACCAGTCTGAGTGACCTTTGGCTGAGGAAAGCATCCAGAACATACTGCAGGCTTAGCAATATTAGGGGACGCGTTTTGGACGTACCTACAGAGAGTTGTGTGACTGGCTGAAAACACAGCTGCTAAAATACTTTGGTTTTAAAATATTTTCTGATTTAAAACTTTGCTTTTCAGATGGATAGCTCGATACACAAATAAGCAACAATAATTTTTGTGATGGATGGGTTTATTTCCACTTTGGAGATGGGGAAAAGACCCAAGGCAGAGTAGGCCAAAAATCCAAGGCAGAGTAGTTCAAAAGCATTAAAAAGACCAGGACAGTCAATAGATTGCAGGTTGAGTTGCAAACCCAGCTCTGCCCTCAGCAAAAACTTAAAGGTATTTAGGAAACAAATTTGGTTTGTGCTCAAGTTTTAGATTGAAAAACTCCATCAAATCAGCTTCAAAAGCATTGTTTGGACAACACTCAGATAAAAATAACTACATTTCAGATTCCTTTGCCAGGTGTCTTTTCATTGGTGAGGCAACTAAGCAGCAGTCACTGGAACCACATGTACAGGTGTACTATTAAAGTACTAATTAATAACAAATTAAAGGAGCAATAAAGAATATTTATACCACATTTCTGCCATCCATAAATTTTATTAATTCCATATGTTAATTATTATTCAGCAGCCAGAATTTAATTTTTTCAATAAGCAACGGTATTTGGTACAGTATTTATGAAACAGCTCCCAGGTAGACTCTTTCAGTGTAACATGCTGATTTTATACTCCCAGAAATGTTCAGAGAAGACTGACTACAGCCACATTCTAGCAATAACCTTCCCTTTTTTTAGCATTGAACAGAAGTCAAAAAAAAGCTGCCTTTTAAGATATTTAAGGATTCCACCAGTATGAGAGAATTAACAGCAGCTATAACTTGTAACTATCTCTTATCCCTCTTCTACCCAGTAGTAAATGCCAGGACCGGGAAAAATTACAACCAGAGTGTCCCATACCTGGACAATTCCTGCCTTAGAAAAAAACCCATCCGTTTTAGGAACCACTGGTGCAAATCAGAGCAGCTGCTGATCTGAAGAATCACAAGAACAAGAAACAAGATGATAAATATTTCCATTTCAACTCTCCAAACTCTTAGGTCTTGCATTAAGCACAGCTTCCTCATATCCCACAGGTACATTCAAATGGAGCTGAATAAAACTTGGTCTGAAAACATTTAGTGATTCTATTTTGCTACTCATGCATTCACAAAGCCCCTGCAGAACACCTTCACAGAAATTTCCAGTTTTGTCCTTTGTTTGATTGTTTTCAGGGATGTCACAACATCATCTCAAAGAACCACATTTACCTGTTTGAAAAGAGCTGTCTGCACTCTGGTCATTCCCTAATGAAATGTAAGGGACCCATCTCCATGTCACTCCTTTCTCATAGCTTATCTTTTGTAACTGAGGTTTCATTGCAGAATCTTACATCAACAAGAATGTCTGTGGTTCAAATTAGCACAGTAGTTTGAACAACAAAGCATCTCAGAAAGACTGTGCAATATTCTCACACTACCAGGTCAACAGCAAAACCTAATTCACCTCATGTCCCAACTCATACTCCGCCCATGAAGAGACAGCTGACACTCAGGTGCTACGAACATATCTCTGTGTTTGGTTCTTTGTATATATTTAATTTCTGTCCTGCCTCCTTGCTTTCATGCTGAAAAGCTGAGTTTCAGAAAGATTAAGCTAAGTAGCATATATTCACCATGGTTCATTACACATACCAATGGTAAGGAAATAATATTGGTTCTAGAACACAGAAGAGGAAAAAAAGTGTTATAATACTGACTTTTTCCATTTATGGATTTTTTTCCCCTCTTTTGATAAAGAGAAAGAGTTCATAGTTTGTTCACATAAGATCTAACCTTACAGATAACATTGAGGCTTGTATGGGATGATTCTTTAACCCCTCTCAGTCATACCCTTCCAAAGCACCCTTCCCAAACCAAATTACCAAATTGCAATTCTTGATTCAGAGAAAAATAATTTAAGTTAAAAAAAGGTATTTTGACTGCAGATAGGATGACCCAAGCACTTGAACCCTCCTGTTATTTAACTCTTCAAGATTTAACAACATGCTCCCTTATCTCTCTAATAATCAATCTAAACTAGGTTATTGAATGATGGCACATTTATCCTTTACATTTAAGACATCAGCAGGCCTAATTAATGCCAGAATTTCTGGAATCCATTAATAGACTCTGTTTGTCAATGCAGTTTGTGCTAAGTAGGGCCTACCTTAGTCTATGTAAAATGTCTGATTGATTACGATCAATACACGAGTCAAGGCACAGGACAGATTTTTCTGCAGTAGTGTGCAACATAAAATGGCTGAAAAATATGCCAGCTTCTGCCCTCCACCAGAAACAAATGACATCATAGAATCAATAAGGTTGGAAAAGACCTCAGAGATCATCAAGTCCAACCTGTCACCCAAGACCTCATGACTACTAAACCACGGCTTCAAGTGCCACGTCCAATCCCTTTTTGAACACCTCCAGGGACGGTAACTCCACCACCTCCCTGAGAAACTATCATAACTGTTCTTTTGCTATGAATAATACATTCTTCTAAATCTTCTCAAAGCACAAAGGACAGGCTCCAGAGCTAAATGACCTTCACTGAAAAGATGGTTTCCAAGTTGCTCATACACATCCTTCCATTAGATACCATGTTCTTCTCACTGTCCAGTACCTTTGCAGCTCCTTACGCCATTCCCCTTCACATCTGCAAGAGGGAAGAATCCTCAATTTGTCCCACAAAATGTGTCTATACTCTCACTGGCTTCAAAGATTGAAGCATATGAGTGAAAACAACTGGATTATTTTGTTTAGCTCAAAGAAGGTTAACTGTAGTGAATGTATATAGAAGAACAAATTGGCCATCACACCACCTTTGTGGTACTACAACAACTTCCAATACAGTGTTGCAGAATAAGGGACTATGAAGGGCAATTTCCCCCAAGACACAGCACTTGCATTTCAACTGCACAATCATTTTTGTCAAAACAATCTAGGTATTATTCCTAGACAAACTGGTGAGATGTAGGATTTTATCATATAAAATATAAGCTTACTAATAGATATGCATTTTTGGTGGTCAGTAGAAGTCTGCACCTGGATAACCAAGAGGAGTCCTAACCAAAGCCAAACAGCATGTGCATCCCTCCTTGCCCCACCCACAGACATCTTTGCATCAGCCAGATGGAAACTAAGCATGCAAATGAAACTACATGTTTAAGCCCATGCAATCTCACCAGGAATTCACACAGATTCACAGATTGCATTGGGTTGGAAGGGACCCTCAAATGTCATCCTTTCCAACCCCCCTGCAGTGAACAGGGACACCTCCAACTAGATCATTTATTCAATATCAGCTAGCGTTTGGTTTCATTGAAAGAAAATGACTTATTTTAGCCTTGTTTCTGCAAACTACTATCTTCCTTTTCTAGGAAGCTGTGGTTTATTATGTAGCCCTTGAAAACAAAACCAAAGAACAAACCACACAACTTTACTCTCTCTTGTTAGTAAACAGAAAATTAGAGCTTCTCTCATACCATATATCACACAAGAGAATACCATGCAAAATACATCTTACATAGCATATAAAGGAACAGCTTCAGCAGCTTCTCATAAATTCTCTGTAACCGCTGGAACATAGCTACTTCCACCAAAGTCAGTTTGCCTAATCAAAATCAGGTGCAAGCCTCTTCAAATTTCTGCCTACAAAATGGCTGGAGGATTATTCTAGAGATTTCACCATGAGAATTTCACTATCTGTTAACTTGGCTTTGATGTCTCTTTCTGCTCCACTTGCTCCAAAGTATGCTGTCGTCATTCTATTAATAAAGACCCATTTTCTCCTCTCCCTCCCCAACTTCCCCCCCCCCACCTTGTTTTTAAATATGGGTTTTTTTTTGGTTGAGTACTGTTAAAAGATGTTGAGAAAGACTCAAACACACACACACACAAAACCCAGCATCTCAAATGAGAGAATTATCTGGGAACCTCTAAAAAGCATACAAGGACAGCACTGCCACATCTCAAGTATAAGAGAAGACACAAACACAAGATACAGCGCAGGAGAGGAAATGCTAATAGAAAGGGGGAATATTTTTAGATGGATAGGGATATTTTCACCGATTATATTTTCAATGTACTGCTGGTGAGAGGTTGTGACTGAATGAGTTCAGAGCTAATAACTGCAAATACTTGATTTCACATAGAAAAGAATTTAAATATTTACACTGTGTGCTACTTGGAGAAAAAAAAAGCAATTGTTATTATTGAACACATGCTCTGCTGCAGAATCCTGAGCACTCAGGGTGAGTTGCAAGTGGCATATAAATTGTGCTGTTTTGAGGTTAGAGCTTGCCTCCTATTTTTAATTAGCTGCTAGTCTTCTCTCATGGCTGGGTTCCGATGCACTTTGGCAACGCAAATCAATAAAGTTTTCTGATGTTATCATTACTTAAACGATCAGGATTTGTAAAGTGTAAAGGCTTTAAATTTATTAGGTAAATTTTGACTAACAAAGTAAGCCTTCAAAGAGAGGCTACTGTTATAAAGAGGTGAACACATGGGAAGACGAGGGTCACAAAAAACAGAGGGCTGCCTTTAAGAGTTTCTGCTTGAATGCAGGTATGACCAAGCTTGAGTGGTCTTCTCTGCTCATGAAAGCATGCTTTGATTTTACAGTCTTAGTGGTGCAAACAGAACACATGGGAAACTTAAAATTTATAGCTTCAATAAGAAAACTACAAGGCAATACTCCAAAACAATTTCCACAAGTGGTTTTTTTTTATGTATTCCATAACAAAACTTCAAATATAACCAGACATACAATCTCCTTTGGGAAAGCAGTTTTATGGTGAGGGTAAGGTGGTGAGGAGATCAAACCAGGAAATTATGTCCTCAGAAAAAAGCTCTAACATGACATCATGCAAATGGGCTCACATCCAAAGTGGTGTGAAACCTCAAGTGAGAGCCACCCCTGACACCTGGTTTCTAAGTGGGCTCTGTCTTGGGACAAACTACAGATAGAAAGCTACAGATTTTATGTTTGAAGAGCACCTAATAAGCCTCATCCTTGGCACATTTACCCACCATGTATAAAGTATCTTATCAATGACTACAGCATCCTTCATTCAACCCTGTTTCCACCACAATTCTGTTTTCTAGGTCAAATAGAGGTTGCCCTCATGTACAGAATCACAATAATTCTTCCCTAAAGATGATGAGGTCAGGCACTTAACGCTGTATTTAGTAACAGAGATGGCCAAAATTCTCCTGGCTTTCAAAAGTACTCATGCTTGTTGCTCTGTGTGAGCAACAGTTAACAGCCAAGTCTCATAATTTGGAAGTCTTTCTTTGAATACCATGGACAAATCATGCAACAGTTTCGGTTGAAAACGGCATTCAAGATGATCCAGTTCCAAAACTCCTGCCATGGGCAGGGACATCTTACACCACATCAGGTTGTCCAAAGCCTTATCTAACCTGTCTTTGAACACTTCCAGGGAGAAAACCCACATTTTCAACTTCTACTGAGCAACAATGAAATGTGATACTGCATCTGGAAGTAAACTCCAGCATTTTCTCTATCAACCAATTACTCCCCTCTAGCAGAAAAACTGAGCCAGGAAAAGGAGAGGAGACTCACAGATGAACCTGAAATAGGATTTAACGAAACAGCCAAACTGACATCCACAACAATACAAAGTTATACTCAACTTACCAAGGGTTCAGCAGTCACAGCATACAAGAAAGCAGCCCTCAAAAGCTGAAGAGGGAAGAGGAGAACCTCAAGTCTGAGGGCTTTCTCCTTTATACTGTGATGTTCATGGGCTGTGACACACCTGTAGTCAATTGGAGTCAGCTGTGCTGGCTGACTCAGAACTGCTGATGGTCTACAACCCACAGCTGTTCTGGCATTCAGGCCCAGCAACACCAAGCTAGACACTGCAGACTACAGCAATTTATTTCAAAACTTTTATGTTACATGTATCCAAACCCAGGAGATATATTTTATATAGATTCCAGAGGTCACAAAGTATTTCATCTGAATGTGGCAGATTAAAAATATGAGTAAAGAGCACTACCCTTTCAGGAAAGGATCAAAACTTGCCAGGTTTTCATTAGGAAGACCCTAGCTTCACAGCTGCCAACTGTTACTCTACTTCTAAAGATACTTTGCTGGTGCACTGCAAGGCTGTAACATGTAATAGTAAACAGCTGCTCATAAAAGAAATTGATGATTATGGATTATACTGTAGTTAGATTCTGAAGTGAAATGGCAATTCCTATATGAAATTATTCTGTTACACTCTGAAGAAGAAGATAAAAGTTGCAAAGCAAACTACAAAGCTAAAATAGATAGTACATGTGGCAGAGATGATAGAATGCTAGGACTGAGGAAAGGTAAAGCATTTGAGTCAATGCAAGGAAGTCATGATCATTCCACCCCTGATGTGAAAAATATTTGCTTCAGTTCCATTTCTACAGCTCCTTCTTCTTCTTAGCTGTGTGGGTAATCTTACTGACCCCAACAACACCTCTAGTTGCAAAACATCTACTTACAGGAGTAAGAAAGTCAGATTCCTCCCCTTGGCAAATTACTCTAAATTGTAAATAACCAACTTTGCATTGCACCACTTTTCAACAGCAGTTGAGGGTGAATTTCCAATTGTATAACTTCTGTTGTCATCAGCTGAAGTTACATAAAATAGGTTTCCCTTAACTGACCTTAAATAGAAGACTGGAAAACAAAGTCTAAATCTCAAAGAGGTATGCAGATTACTTGCATCAATACTACCTGCCTTAAAAAAACCCAACCAAACAAAAACCCCAAACAAACACCACCACCACAAAACAAGCTCCACCTCAGACTGTAAGTTCCTGAAAACCATGGAAGCATTCTGTGAGTCCTCCTTGTTTAACAGATCCCAGAGGAGGAATGTGCTAAAACCAGTTCCCTGGTCTAAATAGGGGGATGGAGATGATGTCTACCACACATCTTGGTGCATGCAGGAGTTTCTGTTCATCCTTTGGGACAGCCACAGCCCTCAGTACAGTTCTTCAGGAAATCTGTGTGCCTCACTGCGTTGCCCCAAAGGGTTCCTTCAGGGTAGCCTTTTCATAGAGACTGCCTGGAGATTAGAATTTTAAGGGTTCTGAGTATCCTGCTGAAATCAGAAACCTCCTGTGCAAGTGCAGCTGGGCACAAACAATAACAATTAAATGAACTATAAGAATAAATACATCAGGCAGACTTCAAGAACTGAAAGACAAAGTTTCTAGTCACATAGTAAAGCAACAGTCAGCTGCATCAGTTTGAGTGCATTTTTAAAGTGTAAAATTAAATTCTCCTAAATGTCAATAAATTTCACATATCCTTAAACCTAACATTTTTGAAAGAGCTCACTGTCTTCTTGCTGGTGTGTGTACTTTAATTATATGCTTGCATTTGAGCTATTGTATTTAGATATGCATAACACCTAACAATTTTGTCTACAATGCTTTTTAAAGTTTTTTTTTTTAAGATATAAAATTTATTTTGCCATTTTGGACTTGATCATTCTGCTCTGGACCTGCTTCACCAGCATCTGTAATGAAAACCTGTTTCCACCTGGAATCTGTGGAAATCTAACACCTTTCTTCACTCAAGTACCATAACTGAGTACACTATGTAATAAGCAATTGGGAATTCTTAGTAGCCACCATTTAAAGAACTAAGTCTGCAAATTTGTTACTGAGCTTTGTTTTGTATTGGCTCAGTGGTTACCCTTTGGCTTTTATTGTGTCAGGCAGACTGGTACAGGAGAGCCCAACAACCAACTTAAGCTCTAGATTGAGTGAATACCTTCTTAGAAAACCAATTACTGGATCTACCCTTTCTATAAACATTCCCAAATCAACCTTGTCAGGTAGAAGGGATTCCTGGTGGGAATGGCTATGGGGAGGCAGATACATATAAGGATGGAAAACATGTTTGCCTTTGCCTAAAGTATCTTTTTAATTCAAACACTCCTCTACCTTCACCCTCACATTCATTCCAGTTGAGGATAAAGGCCAAGTGCTGGACCAGCAGTGAGTAGTGGGGTCCCTATTTCTTGTCTGACAGTCATGCTGCACAGCAACAATCAGATTGCATTTTTCACTCTCCTGGGAGCATTTGGCCTACAAACCCGAATAACACACTGCACATTTCAAATTACCTGAAAGAATGTGGAATAGGGTTGAATTTATACTCTTACTAAGATCATGAGGAAAAAGGACTCCTGAAAATAAAGCTTTGAAAGAAGGGACGGGGAAAAATGCACACGTAAATAAAGCCCAGTAGAAAGTCTGCTCTTGTGTCTAGATAAATAAAACTGACACATAACAATGTGAATGCTGATTTATAGGATTCACCTTGGGTATAAAAGGAAAGAGAATCCTAAACATTTCCCTTCCTCCCATGAAATACGAAAGCATTCTGTATTTTCATAGTTAACAATGTAACTTTATTAGGAAGGAAATAACTCCTCCCCTTCAGGAACCAGTTTCATGAATAGTGTCATCATTTGTGAGAAGAGGCTGTATTTTGTTGCTTGCAGACTTCAGTTGCCCTGGTTTCATTCTTTAATAAAAAATGGAATAGTAATAAAATATCTGTAGTGCTGATGACAGGTAAGGTGCCGGAGAGGGAGAAGAGCCAGAGCACAAGGGGAAGGAGAGGAGAAGCAGGGACTGCAAACATGCTCATTGTCTGGAGTCTTAGCTGAATCACTGGGGATTTTTTATTCAATTTCTATTGCTGCCTCTCCTCCTTCTCTTTCTATTTTTCTCCCCTCTTCCATCCCTTTCCTATTGCTTCTTTTTCTTTCATCCTTCTGATCTGTGAAGACATCAGGGGAAAGATCTGGAGCAGGAAGGAAGGTCCAATCTGACATTTATATATATATATATGTATATATATATAAAAGATAAAAAGGATCCAGAAGCTCAAATTATCACACCCAACATTTTAAAGTACACTTTCCTCTGTTTGTCACTGCAGACCAGTGTGACACAACACAGATCTCTATGGCAGGGCTGAGTCTGACCTTCAAGGATCTGAAAGTGAAAAGTAGCCACTCTTGTTCAGATTAGGATGAGTATTTGCAACATTCATTAGTATTTGTGTCCACATACCAAGAATTTCTGAACACATTTTAAAATTTCTGAAGTGAAACATCACACTCTATAGGATGTTAACTTGTACATGAAAAGAAAAGGGGGGGGGGAAAGGGCATTCCTGAAATACCTGATTTCTTTCAACTAAACTGTAACTCTTTTTCTTGTAATCTCTCCTTTCAGAAGTATGTCCCTGAACAGATCATTCAGGGTCCCTGCACCTCCTGCTCACCCAGAGCAACTGACAGAGTTAGACCCAGTGGCCTACTCTCATTGAGAAGTCTGCTGTGTTCATCTGTGTCCTGACAACCTAGGGTCATCAGACCTCTATATTACTGTGACGAGGCTGTGCTCCTAACTCTGAGCTGAGATGCATGAGTGGAAAAGGAAATGTTACGGTGCATAAACGAAACAGAGAAAGCAAGCAAAAACTTCGTGAAGTCAGCAAAGGATTTTATCCTTATAAATCACTTTTATGTGAATACTGATCACAAAATGGATTTTTGAGGGACAGTACAAAAACCAAAGGTGGAAATACAGCTACACTGCAAGAACCAAAGATGAAGGCCAAGTGGTGGTTAAGTGTACAACAGCCCATGACACAGTAGCTGCAGCTAACAGTTATAGTCCCCAGAGCGTATTACTGCATTTATTTGGAACAGTTACTTCAAAAAGCTGAGAACTCCAACTTTTTAACTCCTCAACTCTGACAAGTCCATAAGATTTCCCAATCTGCACAAACCACTGTAATGTGGTTGTTAGAGCCCACAGCCACATCTTGCTTTATCATGGTAGTAACACCACAGTATTTGGGCAACTAACTCTTACTGTGCTGAGTTTTGCTTTTGTACCTATTAAACCAAATGGCTCATTTCTGACTTGGATTCAGGTTTTGTTCGCTTTGAAACTATGCTGTCAGTGAAAAACACAGCCTTTGTGAGCAGCTTGATGACATTTGCACAGGCACTCAGATAATGCTGCTCTGAAAATAAGACAAACCCCATGGTAGAAACATGTTCACATATTTCAGCACCTGTACAAAATCTTACAGAAAGCCCAAACACATACCGAAAGAAACAGCAGAAATCATAACTTGTGGAAAAAAGAGAATGGTTTCATAGTATACTGGGCAGTGGCACAAACTGGCCAGAGCTTTTGCATCCTGCTACTCACCACAACATGTGTCAGATTTAAAGCAAGTCACCGAAATAAACTTTCACAGAATGGTAGGGGTTAGAAAGGGACCTCCAGAGATCATGCAGGTCAATCTCCCTGCTAAAGCAGGTTCACCTAGACCAGGATATTTCCTAGGACTGCAAAGTTCAGGAAGGTTTTGAAAGTCTCCAGAGATGGAGACTCCACAACATCTCCAGGCAGCCTGTTCCGGTGCTCCAGCATCCTCAAAGTAACAAAGCTTTTTGTTAAGTTCAAGTGAACTCTCCTCTGTGTTCCAGTTTGTACCTGCTGCCTTTTATCCTGTTACTGGGTAACACTGAAAATAGTCCCAACCCATCCTCTTGACCCTACCTTTTAGATACTGATCAGCATTGACAAGATCCCCTCACTCTGCTGTTCTCTAGGCTGAGCAACCCTAGGTCTTTCAGCCTTTCCTCGCAAGACTTTTTCATAGATTCATAGAATGGTTTGGGTTAGAAAAGAATTTTAAAGGTTATGTAGCCCCCTTCCCTTGCAGTGAGCATGGACATCTTTAAGCAGACCAAGTTGCTCAGTGCCCTGTTCAACCTACAAACATTCCCAGGGACAGGGCACCTACATCACTGGATAACCTGTTGCAGTGTTTCACCCCCCGTACTGTGAGGAAGTTCTTCCTTGCATCTAGACTCAACCTAGCCACTTTTATTTTAAAGCCATCATGCTTTGTCCTGTTGCAACAGGTCCTGTTAAAAAAAGAAATGTCCCCATTTTGCTTATGGGCCCTTACTGAAAAGTCACAATAATAAGGTCTCCCCATAGCCTTCCTTTCTCCAGGCTGAACAATTCCAACTCTTTCAGTCTTTCTTCACAGGAGGTATTCCATCTGTCTGGTCATCTTCATGGCCCTCCTCCTGGACCTGCTCCAAGTTCAAGTCCTTCTTGTGCTGAGGAATCCAGTGCTGGACACTGGACTCCAGGTGAGGCCTCATCAGAGTGGAGTAGAACAGCAAAATCACCTCTCTTGACCTGTTGGCCACACGTCTTTTGATGCAGCCCAGGATATGGTTGGAATTCTGGGCTGTTAGTGCACATTGCCACATTATGTCCAGTTTTTCACCTACTGGTACCCTTAAGTCCTTCTCCACAGGGGCTGTTCCAAATCCCATAATCCCCAGCCTGTACTGACACTGAGGATTGCCCTGATTCAGGTAATAGAATAGAATAGAATAGAATAGAATAGAATAGAATAGAATAGAATAGAATAGAATAGAATAGAATAGAATAGAATAGAATAGAATAGAATAGAATAGAATAGAACAGAACAGAACAGAACAGAACAGAACAGAACAGAACAGAACAGAACAGGACAGGACAGGACAGGACAGGACAGGACAGGACAGGACAGGACAGGACAGGACCGGACCAGTTTGGAAGGACCTCGGACCTGTTTTGTTCAACTTGCCAAAGTTTTCATGGTTCCACTTCTCAAGCCTGTCAAGATCCCTCTAGATGGCATCCCACCCCTGAGGTGCCTCAAATGCACCACTCAGCTTTGTGTCACCTGTAAATTTGCTGAGGTGCATTCAATCCCCTTGTCTACATCACTGATTGAGATATTAAACAGCACTGGTCTCAGTACAGACCCCTGAGGGACACCACTTAGTCTAAGAGCTGATTTATACAAAGGTTAGCAATCAGTCTTATAAAATCTCAATCTTCTCTAGAAAATTACCTAAGACAGGGGAAAAATAAAATCTACCTGGATATTCAAAGGCATGAGTTTTATTGGAGTCTTTTATAGCAAGCATATACTTGAGGATATTAGCAGCACGCCATTCATGGCTGAAAACTTATATTTGCCTTTCTGAAAATATAAAAATATTACTGCTGAAGCAGAAAATAAGATTGGGTAAAAACTTAAAGCCACAGAGATTCTAGTAGTTAAAAAAAAACAAAAAGAGTTTTCAATCAAATATTTAATTAAGAATGTCAACACATGGAGGTGGGGAGTCGGGGGAGAGCATGAGATTTATCTCCTCTAACTTTATCCCCTCAAAAATGTTAGGAGTCTAGTTGAAATGCCCCTTCTAGGTCCTCTCTCCTCAGTGAAAAAAAGCTACCCACAGATGTCTCTCTTGGAATGTAATCTGTAATTCTCTGGAGGTGTCTATATATCTCCATTGACTACAAAGCCTTGAGCGACTGTGTTAGACTTCAATGACTAACTTTTAGATGGCTAAAATAATGACTAGCTCAGCTCTGAAAACCTATTTTTTAAACAGCAAGGTTAAGTGAGATGAATCAAGCCTTTTGTGTCAAGCACTTTATCAAAAATCTACAGTAAAAAATATTGTTTTGACAGGCAATTTTGACCAGCATATGTATCACTGGTTTTCATAGAGCTGGGGCTCTGCACCTTTCTGTTTCTACATCACCCACCAGAGCAGGGCACACACTGATGAATGGTAGAACAGTATGCTTTTCTCATTAAATATTAAACAATTGAAATAGCATCAATGGCCTGATGAACTCTTCCCTAAAGTATTAGTGACATAGTATCAAAATTTGAATGCAGCTTCTCTCTTCATTGTACATTATGTACATTAATTGTCTACAGCTTACAAGTACACAGCTCGAAGATGCTAACCTCTTCAGAGCCAATCTTCCAGTTGTCCCATTTACAGAACTTCCATTTAGCTGGATGGTGCATATGCATATGCAGCAGCTTCTCCAGTTTGAAAACAAAAATATGGATGTGAATTTATACAGCAGAGAGTGCATTAGAAAACTAACCTCCTGTGCAATACTTCAAGCACTGGGTTTTACCCTGTGTAATCAGTGGCAATTACAGGATGAGAAATGAGGTAATGGCACTAATATTTTTGTTACTTAGAACACAGTAAACTTAATCCCTTGTATAGGTACCCAAACAAGAAGTTTTGCTTTAGTTGTACCTTCCGGGTGTCTGTTTGATAAACACAGCATGACAGCTTGCACAGTGCATGTTTAAATGTTATATAACTTCTATCCTAGTATTTCTTGAATGAAGGATCTTTTGGTAAAATATTGTCACTAGGTAGAAAGCCTCTATTTGTGGAAAAAGTAGCTCTGCATTAGGGTTCAAGCTCAGAAGCATGATGCTGCAAGTACTAAAAGCACAGTGTTCTATGTCAAAGGCCAGTGAGTTACTGTAATTCCCTCTACTCAGGAGAAGAGCTGTTAGCAGTCAGTAACCCTTGAGTGCAGGCCCAGCATGTGCAAATGCACCAAATTATCTTTGTTACATTAATGCACTTCAATTTTTTACACTTTATTAATTCACATTGTTTCAATAAAGAGAATGCCTAGGACAGTGCCAACACGTTAGCATTTCTGAACTCCATTACAGCACAACTAAAGAAGGACCAGCATTGTCAACACCACACACATAGAATTCTTTGAGACTGAAACACCCAGTTCCCAAGTCAGCCTGACAATACTGCCTGCATGTGCAGTGCCCCTTCCAAATTGTAGTTACCACTATTTAATAAGGTATGTCTTGTATCTGTTTGACACAGATGCTGTTCAGCTTCTGTGCAAAACTCTCAGCAAAACCACAGACACTTTTTTACTGAATGAACTGTGCTAGTGTGATGTTTTTCTACAGAACAATCTTAGCCTTGCTTCAGTCAGGTGAAGAATCCCATTAATATTTGCTTTGTGCCAGGCAGCCCCTTATTGTTGACCCTGCACAACACAAAGCACATGCTTGACTCAAGGCAAGATCTTGACAAAAGCAACCAATACAAGCAAAATAAAGGCTGTTGGTATGGGGCTCAGCTGGGAGACTGGGACCTGACTTTCAACAAGTTTTAAAATAATTATCAAGGTCCAATAATCATCATTGGATGCTTGATGATTTCTTGGGTTTTGAATATTAATAATGGCCTGTATTGCCTTTTATAAGCTATGGCTGTCCAAGGGATGGTAAGCAGTTCTCAGAGGACCACAGAATTACCCATTTGAAATCTCAGTTGTCTTCAGACCTCCACATGTTTGCTCATAGCCTAGTTAGAGCCACTGATATAAAACAAGTTTAATCAGAGCTTTGGCTGTTTATGGAGAAAGACTCTCACAAGTGTGCAAAGGAAAAATAAAGAGTCCAAGACATTCATATTCCACCATGTTCATACCAACTGCTGGTCATCACTCCTATGAAATCCAGCTCTGCTTCTTCCAACCTTTATCAGTTAAGTCAGAGTAGAAATTACATTTAATGGCATAACCATGAAGAAACTGTACCAAGGTAAAAAACTCTGCTCTTGAAACCAAAATGCAACTACAGATTGCTTGAGGCCTGACATTCCAGTAGGCCAGTGGGCAAGCTAGGAGCCTGGGCTGGATGCTGGGGAGGCAGATGCAGGAGTACCACGGAGGTAGTTTTAACTCTGTAGCTTTTGCAAGAGGCAGTAGATCATATTGATAGTTGCCACACAAAAAATCTAAACTGTTCACTGTTAAACAAAAGTGTTGGTTAAGCCCTCAAGGATAATTAATTAGTGACAGATATCTGTTGGTTCTTTATCACACATCTGGGTTGAGGCAATCCCAGGCACAAATACAGGCTGGGCAGTGACTGGCTGGAAAGTGGCCCTGAGGAGAGAGACTTGGGGGTGCTGGTGGACAAGAAGCACCAGCCACAAGGATGATCAGAGGGCTGGAGCACCTCTCCTATGAGGACAGACTGAAGGAGTTGGGGCTGTTCAGTCTGCAGAAGAGAAGGCTCCCAGGTGACCTAATTGTGGCCTTCCAGTATCTGAAGGGGGCCTACAGGAAGGCTGGGGAAGGACTTCTCAGGATCTCAGGTAGTGACAGGACTAGGGAGAATGGAATGAAGCTAGAGGTGGGGAGATTCAGGCTGGATGTGAGGAGGAGGTTCTTCACCTTGAGAGTGGTGAGACCCTGGAATGGGTTGTCCAGGGAGGTGGTCGAGGCCCCGCCCCTGGGGGTGTTTAAGAGCAGGGTGGATGAGGCTCTGGCCAGCCTGATCTAGTGTAGGATGTCCCTGCCCATGGCAGGGGGGTTGGAACTAGATGATCCTTGCGGTCCCTTCCAACCCTGAATGAAACTATGAAACTATCTTTTTATCCCACACTATCACGATGATAAAACCAAAGTAATTGCATTCACACTAAGCAATCTGTGATTTACTTAATAATTCAAAGGTCTACTTATTTTTTCTAACAGTTGGCAGGTGATTCATGGGAAAAAAAAACCATAAAAATCACACTTCATTGTGGAAAAATAAACTAGGCTCCCAGGCAACCAGCACCAGAACAAGGGGACACAGTCTCAAGCTGTGCCAGGGGAGGTTTAGGCTCGAGGTGAGGAGGAAGTTCTTCACCGAGCAAGTCGTTCGTCATTGGAACGGGCTGCCCAGGGAGGTGGTTGAGTCATCGACCATGGAGGCGTTCAAGGGGAGATTGGACGTGGCACTTGGTGCCATGGTCTAGGCATGGGGTCTGTGTTGATAGATTGGACTCGATGATCCTCGAGGTCCTTTCCAACCTAAGTGATACTGTGATACTGTGAAAATAGGCTTTGAAAGGATTAAGTACATTACAGGTAATTTGAGTTCTGGTTTGAGATAGGAAAGAGTAAAGACAAGAAAAGAAAGAGTACAAATTATTCTAATGTGCCTGTTGTGCAAAACAACAATCTTCAAGGCATTTGACTGGCAATTGTTCAAAGATGAGAAAATAATACTGGTGTCTTAACAAAGGTGAAAATGTTACATTGTAACCTTCATACTATTGAAAAGCAGCATTTTGTTTGCTTCTGTCCGTCTGGATCTGAGTTTAAGGAAGATGCAAACTGGATGACTATGCATACTGTGTCACAGTTGCATAATTTTCTCCATCAGGACATAGTCATCTTTAGCCTTCTGTTCAGAAATTCTGTTAAGTATTTAAAAATATAAAGAATGCAGCTCCAGGATGTGACAGAGCACTGTGTCCTCTGAAAAGACCACAGGAAATGAAAAAAAAACACTCATCCAAGGGCAGACCTATCAGTCTGGACAAAAATTTGTGACACTATTAAGCTTTTTGCCTTTTCAACTTTGCAAACCCACAACAGAGGGAATGAAGAAAATAGCAAAAAAATCACACTGTGAAAAAGAAATAAACTGGTTTTAGAATAATGGTTTAGAAGACCATAGAGCTAAGATACAAGCACCCTGGGAAGATACTAAGGAAAATTACGTTATAAAAAGCATGGTAGCCAACTTTCACATTTACTCCTCATAGAAGACAACCCCTGGTCCAGCACTGACTCGAGCCCATTCAGGTTCCCCTGGCTGCTATGAATGCAAAATACTAAAACAGTAAGTACATGATTCTTGGGAGTTTAGTGCTGCAGGAGGAATTCCTGAAAGTCATTTGCTCCTACGTCCTAGGCAGAGAAACTCAGGTAGGTTAGGCAGAGGGAAGGTCCACAGGGTACAAAGCCTGTTTCACCAGGAGAAGGCATGTCCACAAGCACAGCTCCTGGTGGAAACATTCAGGATGATGTGAGAGCCAGGAACTGGGCTGCCATGTCTGCAGCTGGAAGCAAAACAGATCAGCTGGGGAAGAAGAGTATTTGAATGCAACTGCCCAGCTCCTCGAGACCCAGTCTCAACATCCCTTCCCAATGCTGGCCATGCTATGCTGAAACTTTACCCAGTTAGTACAGCAAATATCTGAGACTAGGTTGTGACTACTCTCTAGAACTATAATCTGAAGAGGAGCAAAGACACTGTTTAAGGACAGCTCAGCCACCAAACAAAAAAAAAAAAAAAAGGGTGTGTAAACTGCCTGAGAATAAATTTAGGACAGAAATTAGGTTTCTAACAGCCTGAAGAGCAAAGCTCTGACCAGCATTCAAAGAGATGCAATGGGAGTGATGCCCCAGAAACATTTAAACTGGAGCTTGCTGAATCTGAAGTAGAGACCAACCTAGTCCAATCAATTAAGATTAGCCTACTTAGCACCACAGCAAAAATGAGGTGATGTCTCCACAGGCCCCTCTGGTTCTTTTTCCTATGTATAAAAATATAAGAAGATATGCTTCTGCTGCCAGTTCAGGCCACTGCAAGCAGCTAAAACCCATATACTTACGAGTCAGAGGTCTGGGGATTATACAGTTAGTAACTTCTGTTCACCTGTTCATTTTTATTTGCTAGGAAATTCTGTTAATAATAGTTAAGGAGAAATACAAATTGCTTTCCAAAACTGTCCACTTATAAACCTTCATAAAGGTACCTCAGATTTCTAAGCTCTCCTGAATGTCAAACAGATGTAAAGAAAAACAGAATTCATTAAGTCTGGACACTCATCACATTCTGGAAAGTGCAAGTACAAGTACTTCCCATACTAATTATAAGAAATGTAATTATATTATCACTTGCAGAAACAAGGCTGCAATTCTTATTCATCACAAAAGCACAAAAGGACAATTGCCTTTTAAACTACAGCTTTCCAAACATGCTTTCAACAGCATTAGTCATAGCATAGCTATGGAAACACCAAGATGGAATCGATTCCACCAACCCAAATCCTGCTGTGCCCACATACTGCAGGAGGTAGAGGTATCCTCTTTCAAAATTAGCTCCTTTATTCCTACTTTAATGTCTCTGGGCTGTTTCATACATATGAAACCATATAGCCTCAGACTGCTGCAGATGAAATGGCAACTATATTCATTACCATGGTGCTTGGACAACAGGTGCTTTGCAGATGAAATCTGGCTGCTGAAAGTAGTCCATTCCTAAAACTTTCTCAGACTTCAAGATAAGACTAAGTGAGCAGGATTACATTTTCAGTCAGCAACTATCTGCACAAAATTACTCACAGAACACACCTGCAATATTGAGAGAAAGGACGAAAGGAACATCATTCTGGAAACTGCTAGCCTAGTTACTTTATTTCAGTGCTTTAGTAATATATTTTACTCACTGGCAGTTCCACATAATTTCAACTTCAATTTAAAAATAAGGAGGGCTGGAAATAAAAAGGAGAGATGGAAGACAAATTTCAATCACTCTTGTATTTTAATAGCTTACTTTCAATTTAAACCAGAAAAGAAAATAAGCCAGCTGAGTCTTCTTAAAATGTGAAGTATTGACCCAACAGATTGCAACTATTTCAGAGAAGTCACCACAATCTATCATGTGGATATCTACAGAGTGGGTTTTAGACACAGGGATTATTAACCATAAATATTTTTATTACATTTAAGCTGACAAAAGACACCATAAGTACACAGAATATGTTTCTACAAAGGCAAGTGAATTCATTTATTTTTCAACATGACTAATTGCATGAGAAAATGCTGAAGACTTCTACACACTTTCTTCTTGAAAGGAAGCTGTGCTGGGAATGTAAATATAAGCGTTAGACTGCAAACTTCCAAATGCCTTTGCATTCCTCTGAATTCTTTTCTGAGAAAGGAAATATATCCCCTGTAACTTACTTGAGTTTCCTCACCTGAATACACAGCGTATCTTTATAGTCAGTTACAGATCCCTAAAAGCTGTTCGCATGAAATACATTAAGCAATTCCACCACAATAAAGTAAGCAGCAGACAACACTGCAGATCCAGGTATTCAGCACTTCAGCTGTAGCATAATATTGCACTATCTCATTCTCTCTGGGAAATAAATAAATAAAACCTTAAAAAAAAACCCCATACCACCAACCAGAACCTGTCATCTGGAAAAACCTTTCCAAATCGTTTTTTAGGGAACCAATGCCCTGTGTTCTCTGCATCAGGGGCAGCCTCTGTTAAGCATTTAAGGGCTCTCAACGAAAAGTAACAGTTTCTTCTCCAATCCTGAACTCTTAGTGACCGTCACGGAAAGTAGCAGTTTCCCCATTCCCCGTCAGCCAGTGGCATTAATAACCATCACAATAGAACCAAACACCTTCAAGCAAATAGCTGCTTCTGATGAATCTCCATACCAGTGAGATAAATCCGTAAGAGGCAACCTGCTGTCTTGTTTCTGCCTTTTGAATATGAGGAGCAGAAGTTGGATGGAAGGGTTTTACTGCCCTTAGGGCTCTGAAAGATGCCTGATGTGGCAGTGAGCCAGCTCTCCGAGGGAGCCTCCTTTGCTATTTCTCTCACAGCTATTTTCTGATGGATAATTTTTAAACAGACACACATAAGCACAGGAGACACCACAACACAGGGCAGGGGTTTTTGTTTTTGTCATGTAAGTATTTGTATTCTTAAGGAGGAGCCCAAGGTTTCATCCGGTTTCGGTTTGAGATTTAGTTTGTTGTGGTTTTTTCTTTAAAAAAAAGGCAAGGGGGAGTCCTGGATGTTTTTTTCTCTCCCCAGCTGCCTGCCCCTCTACACAGAACAGCAGATAAAACACTTCAGCTTAACCGACCTCGGCTCAATTAGTGCAACATTTTGCACACATCCAGGCAATCACCAGGCTGAGAGATCTAGTTCACTCCTCGTGTTTGTTGCACAGAAACCTTTAGTTAGGTCTGGAAAGAGATTTCTTTAACAAAAAAATAAAATAAATAAATCCCTTCACAATGTAATTTGCACAGTGTGGAAACGCCTACAAGGAGATGAAGTACCTGCACTGGGGAGATGTTCAGTTGTTCACTTCATCTTCCGTTGACAAGGAAACCAAACCGCACTTCATTCTCCAGAAAAACCTTCCACTGCCATCGTTTGAAAATGTATTTATTTGAATGTATGTATATATCTATCATCACCATCACGACAATAATAACCATCACAAAATACTGCTGGTAAAAGTATAAAAAAAAAGTCAAGGTGCAAAATGTGCAAAAGTAAGAATCATCTCTTGGGCTTTCTGTTTTGCTTTGTTATCTTTAAGCAGGGGGGGGAAAAAAAAGTATTTAAAAATGATAACTGTAACAGGCTGCAAGAAAAGTTTCACATTATAAACAGGCATCAAAAACTGAGAAAGAAGGGAAAAAAAAACCCAACAACCCAAAACCTGCTGATTGCACTGAGGGGAAAAAAAAAAAGAAAAAAAAAGGAAGAAAGAAAGAAAGAAACAGTAACAAAAATAATAAAATTAACATCTTGCTCTGTGGTTTCCACGAGTATTGCAAGATTACAAACTCTACGTAAACACTGCTGCAAAATGCATTCGCGATTCCCATCTCTTTACCAAAAAAAAAAAGAAAAAAGAAGCAAACCTTAATAAAAAAAAAAAAAATAAAAAATAAAAAACACCATCAGAGAAAATCCTCTGCAAAAACGAAAAGTTAGAAACAAGCCTTTTCTCTTTATCGTTCAAAAAAAATGAGCATCGTATTTCACATCGCTTTTCCATGCCACAACAAAACCAGTTGCATATATAGAGAGATATATAGCTGCTAAATGTATATCAGTTGTTGCTGGACTGGCAAGCCTGTATTATTAATATTATCATTTTTCATTCCCAGTGACTCCCGGCCCCAGCAGCACCTTTTGCTCACAGTTTAGTAACCATCACATGCTAGGTTAAAAAAAAAAAAAAAAAAAGGAGAAAAAAACCCAACAAAAAAAAAAACCAACAAAACCACAAAAACTTGTCATCAGCAAAAGATCAAATCCATTTAAACAATAATCAAAGAGGAAGATAAAAAAAAAAAAAAAGGAAGAAAAATACCCCACCAACAAAAATAAAAATAAAAACAAAATAATTAAAAAAAAAAAAAAAACAAAATGAAGGGGAAAAAAAAAAAAAAAAAGAAAGAAACAGGACCCAAAAAAAAAAAAAAAAAGGAAAGAAAAAAAAAAAAGAGGACAAGAATGTCAGCGGAAAGGTACTCACCGAGCGGGAGTAAAAGGGAGGAATAAAAATGAGAGTTACTATAAAATACAGTATGGCGGTGGCAGAAGGAATGAGGCGCTTTTTTTTTCCTCTCCTCTCCAGTCTCTGCCTCCGGCAACCGCCACGTGATCCGCAGCCGGGCGGACTCGCAGCCGGGAGGGCGCAGCGGCGGCGCCGGACGCGGACCCAGCCCGGCCCCGGCCCGCCCCGACCCGCCGCCGCAGCCGCCCGGCTCCTGCCGCCGCCCTACGCTCCACGGCCCCTGCCGCTCGCACACGGCCCCTGCACGGTGGCGCCGAGGCGCAGGCACGGTGCGGAGGCGGGCGCGCCTTGCGCGGTAGCGCAAGTTGCTCGTCCGCGCTACCCGAAGTTGCCGCCCCCTCCTGCCCAGCCGGTGTGGCGCCGCTCGCCCCCGGGACTGGGGCCGGCAGGCGGGCGGAGCGCAGAGCAGGGTAGGGACTTGCCCGGGTGGGAGGTGCTGTACCCTGGTCCAGCGTCTGGCTCGGCAGAGAGCTGCCCCTCCTGCTGCTCGGTGTGGGGTGGGGGGAGCTTTGCACCGGGGTACCTCCCGTGTGCGCACGCCGGGGACAGCCCCACCGCTCAGCCACCGGGGAGCCCCACCGCTATAGTTCTCAGGGGTGCCTCTCCTGCATCCCCTGGTACGCAAGCAAGGCACGAAGGGTCCCCCCTCCTGCCACCTGCTCTCGGGGTCTGCGCACAGAGCCACCGCTTCTGCCGCTGGAGCTGTGGGGTGGCACGGGAGTTCCTCGGCTGCCGCTCCTGCTCCAGGGCTGTGCGCAGCTCTCAGCGCTGCCGTGCCGGGCGCTAGGGCTGCAGCCGCTGTGCCACCCGGCCGTGTAAAGCGGCGCTTCTCTGTCTCCTTCCGGAGAGCATTTCTTTGCGCATCTGGGAGGAGAAGAGCAGGTAGCAGCAGTCCCAGCTGTTTGCTTTTGTTCTTTGGCCTGTGCCCCGTTTCATACTCTCGCCCTCCTCCCGCCCTCCCAGTATCAGGGCTGTTGCTTTCCTTAACAAAGTTACTGGCCGAGGTGGAAAGGAAACAAGTGTTTTGGGGAGGGCTTATTTCCGAGAGCTGCCCACCGTGGCTGATGGCAGGGTGACCCCAGGTGGGCACCCACTCTCGACACCACGGGCAGCTGCCCACAGCTTTCTAAGTGTTTGGAGTTAGGTCCCAAAGCATAGGACAACGGCCCCGCAACGGCCCTATGGCTGGCCGGATGACAGCTTTCTCCCTTCTCCGTCAACAGACTAGAAACGCAGTGGAGCAGGCTGGCTGCTACTGCTGCTACCGGCTCCTCAAGACGCTTGCTGTTCCCTTTTCTCTCTCCTCGCCGATTCCTCATTAACAACGGCAGCAGAGGCAGCGAGCGGCGGCTGGGCTGAGAGCAGCTCTGCTGGGGCTCCGACTGGAACCAACCGCTGGGCATGGCACTGCCAGACCCAGCTCTCTGCCTCGACGCAGCCCGCAAAGATTGTGCCCTCACCTAACCGGCCCACAAGAGCAGCAAGAGACATCTGTATGAGACAAATTAACGGAGGAATAGCAGTGTGCATCCACAACCAGGCTCAGTGATGGAGAGAGTGAGCTAGGCAGCACTTCCCTGCTCACTCCTCCTTTCTTCCTCACTTTTTTGTTGGTTTTTTAAGAGCCCCTCTCGTTTCATGTGGGTCAGGAGGCAGGAGAAACAGTCAGGTTATTACTGTATAAAAATTATTCTGGCCAGTAAGAGGATGCCCTGCTATATAAAAGACTGGTGAGGGCACCAGTCTGCCTCCTTCACATACTCACACAAAGCTTTTCCCCCTTGCCCTGGCCATTTCTTTCGTTCTTTTTTTGTCTTGTATCTCTTCCCCTGTGTTTCCAGAAAATGAAAAGAAACACTCCCTTTCTTCTTTGCTCTCAACTTCTTTTATGAAGTATGAAAAGAACACTGACCAAAGTTTAAATAAATATATATATATATATGGATAAAATGTTATGTTTTCTCGCTTGCTTTTTTATTTTGGCACTGAGCTTGTTCTGGCATTTCATACCAGTCCTAGTTGCTTTCCCCTCACTAAGTTTGGCTCTCAGAAGTAGAGCTGTGCATCTGAGAAGTTAGAAAACAAACAAAAAGGCAGAAAAAATGAAGTCCTTAGAGATACAAAAATCAGCAAGAAATGAAAATGTGTGGTGGGAAAATTAACCAACTTAATTGTACAATGTTGGACGTGCATCTGACAATGAACTCAGTCACAATGTCATGATGGTGTTACAAACTATCACTTCTTGAGATTCCAGGTATGGGAGATGCATTTCTTTGGGTGGTGTACTCTGAGCAGCATTAGGCACTGCATACAGAAACACAGCTCCATGGCTCAGTTGATTTTTAAATGATATTTGACAGCAAAATGTGTTTGCAGACTCAAGGCCTAAACAGGGATCCTATTTTGTTGTCGCTTTTCAGTTTCTGTTACTGCCTCTAATTTTGAGCCCATATTTCATAGAATTTAAGCACATATTTCATAGAATCATAGAATGATGGAATGGTTTGAGTTGGAAGGGACCTTAAACATAATATAGTTCCAAACCCCCTGCCATGGGAAAGGCCAGCTTCCACTAGACCAGATTGTTCCAGGCCCCATTCCAATCTGGCCTTGTTATTTCTTCTTGAAATAACAACAATAACAGGTAAAGGATGGTGTCTTATAAATCCAAAGCTTTATACTAAATCTGATTTACATATTTGGATCTCATTAACATCTATACAAGAAACTGGATACATATATTTTGGACAATATATTTTACGTATTATTTACCCCAAGAACTAAGAATACAGTAAATGTTTCCCTCTTCCATGTGTATGTATTGATTTGTTGCCCTTCAAGTGAGTTAAAAAGTCATTATTAATGATGCATTGGGTAAATCTGGATGTAAACACTAGGTGCAAGGCTTAGGGACCGCTCTTAAATCTCAGGGACAGTGCAGTGAGATGTTCTAGACCAGATCTAGAGACAGAGCTAAGGGAAATCTGGGCTCAGAAACTGTCATAAGAATCACTTCTTGCTATAGGTAGCATTCTCAATATTGTGAAGACCATAGAATAATAGAATCAATAAGGTTGGAAAAGACCTCAAAGATCATCAAGTCCAACCTGTCACCCAAGACCTCATGACTACTAGACCATAGCACCAAGTGCCACATCCAGTCCCCTCTTGAACACCTCCAGGGATGGTGACTCCACCACCTCCCTGGACAGCACATTCCAATGGCTAACAACTCTCTCTGTGAAGAACTTTCTCCTCACCTTGACCCTAAACTTCCCCTGGCACAGCTTGAGACTCTGTCTCAAGATGAACTGTCCCCTGTGGGCATAATCTTAGGTTTACCTAAGGAATCACCAAAGAATGCCTCTGATACTTCTCTGCTTGCAATCCGTCAAGATGGAATAAGCATTAGAGTAAGAAGTGCAAGATTTTTTTCAAGAATGTGTGTTTGGAATAGGTCACAAGCACGCAAGTAAGAGCTTGGGAGAATCATGTGTTCATTCAATCCCAGAAAGCCTTTGTTCATCAGCATCAACTTTCTGGCTTCTGCTGGATTTTTTCTACAAGAGAAGTTGTACACTTGTTACTGGACCCAAATGAGGAAAAGTCCAGCACATTGCATGTTTTATAGCTTGGTTATGTGCAGTGCTCAAGCTGCACCAGGGGAGGTTTAGGCTGGAGGTTAGGAGGAAGTTCTTCACAGAAAGAGTGATTGGCCATTGGAATGGGCTGCCCAGGGAGGTGGTGGAGTCACCATCACTGGAGGTGTTTAGGAAGAGACTGTATCGTGCCATGGTTTAGTTGATTAGATAGGGTTGGGTGATAGGTTGGACTTGATGATCTTGAAGGTCTTTTCCAACCTGGTTAATTCTATTCTATTCTGGGCACAAGTGTTCGCGTGCAATCCAGTGCATACCAGTAGAGTGCCTGCTGGTATTTTTTTAGGCTTTCCACTTTTCCTGCTGCAGGAGAGCAACTGAGATCCCCTGCAACATGACTAAGAGTTATCCTTAAAAGTAACCAAGAATTCTGGGCGGAAAATATGTGAGCCAGCACTTCTGTGCCTCTGCCTTGGTTGCCAGCACAGAGATGCTTCCTAAGGTTCCCAAAACATTGTATAGCACAGCCAGTGCTCTCTGTGTTATGCTGGGCTTGCTGTTCTCATACAATCCCAATATTTTACATCTCTTTCCTGCATCTCTGCAATACCACTCCCTTCCTCGCTCCTGAACCACCTCACCCTACCCCCAGAAGCAGAAGGAAGTCTGTGCTAAGATTATCACATTGCCTATAATCTGTTTTTCTTGATTGCATTTAAACGTCGGTGCTCTCAGCACAGGGCTGCTGCTGTGTGTACACCTTGTTTTGGTAATATTCTCCCCTTTCCACTGATGCCTAGTGTTGGAATAAAGCACTTCTTATTTTCTTCTTTAATTTTTTTCCCCCATTACTTTCACTGCACTTATACTTTTGTAAAACAAAGAAGTTTCTCTTTGCGGGTGGTAAGCAATTAGTTGGAGTCCAGCCCTAATGCCCTGGCTTTGTACAGATCTATCAGCATGACTCAGCAGCCTGCAAGCCTGAGTTCAAGTTGCAAACAGTTACTGGCAGAAGTCAGCTAAAACAATACCAGATGCAAAAATATTAACATTAATAATAACAATAATGAAAACAATAATTAGTGGTTCTTTTTTTAGATGCAGCTTCCTGACCCTGCTTTTGTGGCTCATTTGAATCAAATCTCTATCCAGTATAAATATAGGGTTATGAGGCTGTGGGTTTTTTTTTGTTTGTGTGTGATGTCTACCATGACAACAGGCAAGGGAAGACTAGGTGACTGTGGCAATAAATGATAAGAGAAATAATTACTTGAAGTTAGGCAAGGTATTACATTATTAAACTGTTAAAGGAAGAGAGAACTTTGCATTTCTCAAACTTTCAAATGACTATAGAGTATAGATGTCGTAATTTAAATCCACTTATATCTTGACTTTGGTGTGGTTGAATTGCTACACCTTAGAGAATATCAAAATGTACTACTTGACATATTTAAAATCACCTCCAGTTCATGTTGATAAGTATGGGATATTAATAAAACCAACAAAAAATATACTTTTCCTTCCTATATCTTTCTCTGTATGTTATCATTGCTGTTCTTGCGTTTATTTTCTACAGGGTCATTGTTCACTTTCACAAAATCCTGCACTACTTCTACTTGCTTCACGGTGCTTTTAAGATGCTGTATTTATCTAGATAGTGAAGGTAACTCACTTCCAGTACCACGTTTTCAGCTGAAGTTTTCAAGTGGCAGAGCACAATGCAAATAAAGTTGAGCAATAAATGACAGAAGAAACAAAAGTAAGGCAGCTGTGTTTAAAGGAAGGCAAATCAAGTACTTGCATGTTACACCCACTGTGGAGGAGAATGGAGTAGAGCATTACAGTATCACAGTATTGCTTAGGTTGGAAAGGACCTCGAGGATCATCGAGTCCAACCTATCAACACAGACCCCATGCCTAGACCATGGCACCAAGTGCCACGTCCAATCTCCCCTTGAACGCCTCCAGGGTCGATGACTCAACCACCTCCCTGGGCAACCTGTTCCAATGACGAACGACTCGCTCGGTAAAGAACTTCCTCCTCACCTCGAGTCTAAACCTCCCCTGGCGCAGCTTGAGACTGTGTCCCCTTGTTCTGGTGCTGGTTGCCTGGGAGAAGAGGCCAACCCCTTCCTGGCTACAACCACCCTTCAGGTAGTTGTAGAGGGCAATGAGGTCACCCCTGAGCCTCCTCTTCTCCAGGCTAAACAATCTCAGCTCCCTCAGCCTCTCCTCATAGGGCTTGTGTTCAAGGCCTCTCACCAGCCTTGTTGCCCTTCTCTGGACACGTTCAAGTGTTTCAATGTCTTCCTTAAACTGAGGGGCCTAGAACTGGACACAGTACTCAAGGTGCGGCCTAACCAAAGCAGAGTACAGGGGCACTATGACCTCCCTGCTCCTGCTGGCCACACTATTCCTAATGCAGGCCAGGATGCTATTGGCCCTCCTGGCCACCTGGGCACACTGCTGGCTCATATTCAGGTGGCTGTCGATCAGCACCCCCAGGTCCCTCTCTGCCTGGGAGCTCTCCAGCCACTCTGACCCCAGAAAATACGAAATACTCAACACTTGTGGTGCTCTTTTAAACTTCTTTCATTGAATTAGAGGGCATTTTGAGAGGGAGGAGATTTTAACTAGTGAGGGCTTTGTGCTTGGAAAGTTCAATCTCTACTGTGCATTTTGAAACAATTGCAATCAGAGCACACAGAACACAATAAACTATGCACTCAAAATTACTGTTTTCACACGCTGTTTGGCACAAATAAACCAATAGTGATACCTACATTAAAAATCAGTGAGAATCTTGTGTACTTACTTTCAAAATGGTTGCATTTTTCTCTTTCAATTTGTTCTTTTCTTGAAAGGGTTAATGAACGAGCATGGCTCATAATGAGCATGTCTCAGTCTGTGAGTTTTGCAATAAATAAGTCTGGGAACAGCACGAGTTAAGGCAGCTTATGATCAAATTCACTGGTCTGCATCATCTGTTCTTATGTATTCATTTTCTATATGACAATCTTTCCATAGAAAGAGAATTCAAAACATGCTTCCGGGAGAGTTTTATGGTGAAGTGCTGTTTGTTTGTTGTAAAAACTGGGATGTATTGGCCAGAATGAACTGATAGCTGATGACTGGCAGGTGTGGTTGAATGTAACGACACTGAAAGGTGAGAGAGCACATTGATAGGGTTAATCAATCGCAACACCAGGAAGTTTGACTTTGCAAGGGCAAATAACTCAAAAAGAAAGGAATAGATGGTGCAGAGGATTAAAAAAATAAAAGAGAGAGAGGGGAAAAAACCAAACAACACAAAATAAAACCAACCAACCAACCAACCAAAGAAACCCCCAAAAACAACCAGCCAAACCCCAGCCAAAACTCAACAGAAAAAAGGTCTGGAAGTTTAAGAGTGGAGTTGGAGAGGTTTAAAAAATTCTGTGTAACCTGAGAAACCTGGCTTTGATAGAAGCACTTTGTCTTCTATGAATTAGATCCCACATGCTCAATTTGGACACCCATAATATAAAGAGGCATAGCACAATAATCTTTCCATGTCTGGTTTAAGTGATTCAGCAGCCATAAGGTGCCTCTCTGTTAGTCAGAGCTCAGTTTACTGGCCAAATGTTCAGAGACAAGAACAGCAAAGGAGACAAGAAGAGACAAGGCAGGGATGTGGATGAGACATGAGCTACACACAATGGCCATCTTTACTACAGGGCACTTTTTGCATCCTGAGTACCATTCATGAGTATTGCATAGGGTAAGGATAGTACCCTAAAGATCATGCACAAAGAGGTGAAGTAAGGTTGCATAGGCAACTCTAATCCAGGAATTTCCTGAAAACAAATAAAATGTTATCATCATTCCACTGTTCATAAACATCTTTTTGCATGCAGGGAATGCACATATATCTACACCTGCATCGCATAACCTGTTCTACCATTTTCCTTTTTGTGCCTTTGCATTCTAGTTATGAATAAGAGCTGATCTTAGCTAGCTAATGAGATGTGACATGATTGTAGTCCATAGCAGTGTGGCTGGAGGCTAGAGGATTTTTGTGTATGTTGTTTTATTCATGTGTTGTCCTGGAGAAGATTGGAAACATCACATAAGAGTGCTAAGCACTCAGTCTCAACCTCTAGGCAAAATACAGCTAAAGGACTCTTTTCTTTTGAAATAAAATTATATAAAACTTAACATCAGTTTTATAGGATTTTTGTTTTGTTTTTTAATGGAAAGACAATTTGTAGTAGAGCAAGTCTGACTAACTTTGTCTACCCTGAAAAAGTGCAGAGAATTTCTAGGCAGTGGAATACTTGTTCTATAATTACATCAGGTAAGTTGAGGCCAGTGATTTTGAACACATATCTCAGCATGCTGAGTAGCATTTATTAATTTATCACCTCTTATTTTTATTCTGAATAACACAAGCTCTTTTTTCACAATCAACATTTCTTTTCTCCATCTCCGGTTTATCAAGTATTATGTTCCATCCCATTGCTCCTTTGAGGTAAATCATTATTCTGTGAGACCATCTAGCAAGTCTGTGCAAGACAGATTTCTCTTGCCCCCACCCCCTTTCTCAGTGCAGCTGCACTAAGATTTTTCAGAATTCGTGTTTGGTTCTGTCATATAGCTGAATATCTGCACTGCTGCAGCTCTTTGAGTGCCTTGCAGTTTGTAAATGACTCATGCAGCACACTCCCTTCCCTCTAGCCAACACGGAGAGAGCCCGGAAAAGTCTGCCTGGGAATGATCCTCCTTCTGGCTTACATCACAAATTACTTCCTTTACAGCATAATGCCCAAAGGCACAATCCAGGCTGAAACACAGAGTCATCCTGAAACATGCAAATACATTTGCTCTTAAAGAAAGTTATATACCTAGAATCATTTACGCTCCTAAATCCATATCTCATTCAGGTCAACCTTTCCAAACGGTAAGAAATGTCTTTGTCTTTGGTAGGTGGCAATAACTGGCAGTTATTGTGTCTGATGTGAACAGATTATGTTACAAGAAATGGAGACAAGACATACAAAACTATCCAGAGGAATCCCTTTGTTTCACATGAGATCAAAGCAGCAGTTTTAGCACAAATAAATATTGGAAAAGACCACGATTCTTCACATCTGCCAGATCCTTTGGATAGGGAATTGCTGCAAAGACCACTGACAGTCAATTTAATCTATATTCTGCCTACTAGCTGTTGGCCAAACACCACCTCCCTCAAGAGAAAGAAATCTGCAGATTTGCAATGTGGGTTCCAGTTTTAAAAACAAAAAAAGGTCAATGAAATGACCATTCATCTAAAAGCCTGGTGCCTTCTGATCTGCAGAAACTCCAAGTGACCATGACATTTTTGTTATGAGTACCCAGTACTTCTGTCAATCAAGCCAGTGAAAGAGAGGATCCACTTCTCTGTGTAAAATATACTTCACTGTGAAAGAGGGACAGTTCTGAGCTCAGCCTGTATTGGGAAACTTTGCAGTTGTAGGAACAGTCCAAGAAACTTGGTTGCCATGTAATTGTGTTTGAGTATGCTTACTTTGACATATACAGCGTTTCCATGCCAGAGAATAGAATTTCTTGTAGGAGATATATCATACCTGTTAATAAAATCTGCTGGAGTAGCTCACACTCGTATTAAAGCTTCACTTTTCCCCACAGACTCAGCAGATTTAGTATCTGTTTCTTTTTTTCCACATGTTAAACCCTTTCTCCTGTTTCACACACTGCACAAGAACACTTTGAACTGGAAAGGCTTAAAGCAAAGGCCAGAAATGTGTTAAATAAAATGCTTAATCACACCAAAAAGTAATAATAAGAGAATCAAGTATGCGAGTGAATGCTCTCTTCTCCCTACGATTTCTGGTATATGACATTCACTACATCCACTCAACCAGTTTTACTTTTAACAAAGGCTCAAGACATGAGTCTCTGCTGGGGCATTAGACAGTGGTAAGGAATATTTATAACTCAAACACTCATATTGTTAAGTTATTACCCACATTTTTGGCTTAAACAAGGCAAACACTTGCAAACAACTCCCAAAGACTTGGAGACCTGGTTTTGGAGTACCTTTAGTGGAACAGTATGCCTCCAGACAGAGAAGATGGGATTTGTCTGGTAGCACCAGTGATGAGCACCTGCAGGAAAAGGGAAAGACTTCAGGTGGAATGGGCTGTATCTCCCTACTGTCTACACAGACCAAACGGCACTGGCCACTCCTTCAGTCTGGCCACTGTACTCTACCAAAAGTTAAGTCTCCAAAAGCACAAATAAAGTGTCACATGCTGAGGGAGCATGATTCTAAGCTCTCTACCTTCTGGATTCCTCAGTTTTTGTAACACTTCTGTCAGAGGGAAGGTTTTGAACAACAACAAAAAGTACTTTAAATTGTCAGAAAAGCCTGCATGGCAGCACTTAAGTCAATAGGATATCACAAACCCGTAGCTAGTGACATATGATACTTACTGCTTATGCATTTTTGTAGCTCCTGTTTTCATAATTAGAGAAATGCCTCACAATTTCAATAGAAAAAAAAAAATTAATTTTCAGTTCTCTTAGAATACAAAGTGGAACATGAGTACAAAGGGCAAAACATCACAAGTTATTTCTACAGAAGGTACTGGTTTTAAAGACAAAATGCTTCTTCCTCTGCCTCTTGAAACTTAATATGCAACATTTTTCTCAGCAGCAGACCTGCTTAAGTACAAAGAAATGTTGAGGAGAAATTGTTCTTCATTTCTGAAGAAATACATGGGAAATACAACTGCAAGCATTGAGGTAGCTTTGGAGGAAACTATTATTGATGGCCTTGTTCTTAGAGATTTTTAAGAGGAATAATTATATGTCTCTCAAGGCAGAATTACAGGTATCTAGAGGAATGCTAGTTCTTAGCCTACCTCTTCCCTATCAAGAAAGTCACTTGCAGTGCAATTAGTAATACAAAAAGATGGCAATGCCGCAGCGGAGAATTAAATGTAGTCTAGTAACTCTTTTGTTTAACTTTCTCACACTTGCCTGATACTTTTTTCCCCTCTGTATTCCACAACATGACTGCAACTTGGAATAAAATGCATTTCTATTCATATATTCCTCTTTCATCTACAGACTATCTTACCTATCTGTTCCAAAAGGGAGTATATATTCTTAGTTAATACTGATGCTGATAGGGAGATGCAGTGCAGCACAGGAAGAATAATATAAACCCTGTAGAATCCAGTGAGTCCTGGAGACCATTTTTATGAATGAGAATGGCACAAATAGAAGAGAAAAGGAGGAAATTGGAAAAAATGAAATAGTTTGAAGATTGCCAACTAATACTGTTGATAAGGTAAGCAATCTGCTAGAAATACTAATTATTGATGGTTTCTAAAATCATAATTAGAACATAAGCATTCATACAATTTGTGGCTACAAATGAACCTGTGCTCTTTAAATATGAAGATAATTTGTCACAGCAAAGTGACATTTCCCAGCCCTCTGTACACGCTGTAGTTGCCTTCATATAAGAAGCACATTTTGTGATTGTTACAATTATATATATAAAAGCTTAGCATCAATATAAACCCCAATTTAAGTCTCAATATAAGCAGCACATATATTTTTATGTGTCCATTTTCATAAAATAATGCACATACACGTAGTACACAGAGAGAAGAAAATATGCCATTTAAATAATTTAAGCCTGTAGGAAGCAAAGGTTCTTAAAAATAGCAGGCATCTCTGTGTTGCAAGGATTCATGTAAGTGATCTCCATACAAGTAGCAGTATTGACTTGAAGGTAATACTTTGGTGAGTAAATAATATTTATGTTATTAAACATTTGCAGAAAGGAATAGGATAGGATAGGATAGGATAGGATAGGATAGGATAGGATAGGATAGGATAGGATAGGATAGGATAGGATAGGATAGGATAGACCAGGTTGGAAGAGACCTTCAAGATCATCGCGTCCAACCTATCAACTAATCCAACCCCCCTAATCAACTAACCCATGGCACCAAACACCCTGTCAAGTCTCCTCTTGAACACCTCCAATGATGGTGACTCCACCACCTCCTCAGGCAGCCCATTCCAATGGGCAATCACTCTCTCTGTGTAGAACTTCTTCCTAACATCCAGCCTAAACCTCCCCTGTCGCAGCCTGAGACTGTGATTTCCAACTCAGATACTGAGGAGATTTCCAACTCAGTGGAGATCACTTTTGGCCTCACCACTGCTTCAAGCTGTGGGAGGAATTTTTATAATGGGGATTGCTGCTGGTGTTTCAAAGGTGAAAATACTCTTGTAGCTTCATCAGTATGCAAGATAAGGTCCCTGCTTTAAAAAGAGATTGAGGTTTCCTGAAGAAATAGTGATGGAGCAGAGGGGTAAAGAGACGAGGAAAAGGCTTTATCATGATGCAATTTATATATTTCTTCTTTTTTAATTCAGTTTTGTTTCTTTGAGGCTGAGAGTGGGAGTCAAACAATTAGGCTACCAGTGTGCATGTCATTCTGACTTTAGCCTAGACAGGGTAACCAGCTTATGTGGTTATATATCTATCTCTGCTTCCTCACCTCTCTTCTACTTGAGGTTCCTCAGATACAATAACACATCTGGATATGCAATTAATGTTGTTTAATTTCCAAATTAGTCTATTTCCAAATTAGTCTAGATTTCTTTAAAAAAAATCCACTCTTAAAATGTTTAAGTGGACAAGGATCACTAAATACTAGTTATTCTGGGAAGTCTGAAGTAATGGTTCCAGCCAGAATGGATTAGTGGTTACAAGCAACCATCTTATAGGTGGCAGCCTTCTCTTTGTGTAGCCAGAGCAGCATATTTAAATTCACATTGTTTAAAAACCAAAATAAAATTCTCAAAGCATAATGGAAGATATAGACTCAAGAAATCCAGAGGATATTTCAAGATGGTTGAGGACTAGAGGCAGAGGCTTGAGTTTGGATAATAAGCCTTAGAATAATAATAATAATGAAAAAGTTTAGATGATAAGGAAGGTGTATTTTTTTTAACCTCTTTTTGAACATTTTTGAAAGAGAAAGTAAACAAACAATAAAGCTTAGAGAGAAGCTGCAGAAGATACAGGCAAGATCTGTAAGGATTGGAAGGAAAAGGGTTGAGAATGAAAGCCAAGAGGAAGTCATGAATGCAGTTATGGAAGAAATATGTTAAAAAGCAGGAGGAGTAAAATTCAGAGCTCAACTTAGAAATTTCCTGAACTAAAAGTGAAAGATTTTAGGTCAAGCCACAGGCAGTTCTAGTCAAGGGAGTACAGGAAGGAATTTTTAATTCAAAATTTCAGTTAGTAGTCACAGAAACTATGTGAAAGTTCTAAGATAAGCAGTGCCATGGAGGATATTGACCTGATGATAAAAATGGAGTGTGCCTCACAGAGGTAATATTCCTCTTGATAACTTCCCAGAGATGGCCCTTTGGCATTTTTTGAAAGGTGAAGTAGAAAGTCATAGGTTGTGAGGTATTCATCTCTGTCTGCTGAGATTTTATATGGCTTCAGAATGTGTGTAGCACTTAATAAACTTGGTCAGGAGACAGGACAATTGACAACAGGGTAGGAGTCAGGAATAGAGGCTGCCTCAGTAACGTCTGTGTTGTGTAGCTGTAAGTCATTGCGTCGGCAACTGCAAGAGTAAAAGGAATTTAATTTTATTTGATTTATGAATCAGTAACTTCTTACCACAGCAGCTGAATCTCTTAAAATATTTAGATTTGCTTTTGTAATCTGCTCAAAGACTTAAGCTCTCTATCGTCTCCCCTTTTGCAAAGACAATGAACAGTCATAAAGTATGTCTCAGGAGTATCTATAATTCCCAGGGTTTGAGCCTGCATAAATGAGAGTAGAAGGCTTTCTTCACTCTGATAGAATCCCCTCTGAAGCTGTTGGCTGAATGCAAAATAAGCATGCATGGAGGAAGGACCACTCCAACTGTCTTTTCAATGGGAACTAGGTTCTGGCTCACAGCTCACATATCTGCTGGCTACCCATGGAATTTTAGGTATTTGTGCATAGATGAACGCATCTTTACAGGGAACGAGAAATTTACAGTGCATATCTTTGTGGTGTGTATCCTGTATGTGTGAACAAATTCAACAGCTCCTTTTTGTTAGTGTGTAATTCTTTGAGATTGTTTAATTAAGCCTTTCAAATCTTCACTGCACAGAAAAGCATGCAGTACATTTCTATAGTAAGTCAATGCATTGTACTAAATATGAGAGAGACTGGAAGATTATTAGATCATGAGGACAGGATGAAGAACACAGCATGGAGCTGATGTTGAGGTGCTTCTCTCTGTCTCTACATACCAATTTTCCTTAATTGAATGAACCATAATCTCTCCTGTAAAAGACTTACACAGTAATTGTGTCAAATGTGGTCATGATTCAGTGTTTTCTGCTTTGATTAGCACAGATTTGTCAAAGTGGAAATGCTTTCCTTTTATGCTTTTACCTACTAAGTGGACTGGAATCACTTAAGGTATTATATACTAACAGAAAGCAGTGGATGTGCAGTCTAGGAAACTGTTTACTTCCTCGGGGATTACCAAGGAACCTTGGGACTAGTCAGTTTTGCATTTGTAAATACAACTTTTCAGTATCTACATGCAAGATCTACAGCATGGTGGTTCTTCTTACAGACATAACAACTCTGTTTTCTTAATTTGAAATATTAAAGTATTGCTGCTGTACACTCCTTATTTGGAAATAGAACCTCTAAAACATGCTGCATTATTCTTTGCTTTGTAATACACATTGGCTAGGGAGTCTCAAAGTTAGTAGAAACTGTAGCCTTTCTTTAAGATTGTCTGTAGATAAATATACAGCACACAAAACTTGAAGACATTAAATACATTCAAAGCCTATCAATAATATGCCTTAAAACACTTTTCTGTACTGGTGGAACACTGGTGTCTCTTTATGGGAGATTGTGTTCTTGGAAGCTGGAGACAAGTGGAGTTCGACAGAAACCAAGTCACAATCTCCATCTTTCCTCCAGAAAAGGAATGTGACAACAACAAAAAATAAAGAAACCCCCACAACATTCTTCTATATATTTCTCTTCCTTGAAGAGCAGAGGAAATAAAAGATTATTAACTCTTCACTGCTTGAGAAACCCCACCTTGATAGCTGAGCAAGCAAAGGTAAGACTGATTGTGAGGTATAGTTTGTGTCTTTGGAGTTCCAGTCTTCCTAAGGGGAAAACACACCCTGGTAACTATTGTACCTTGGCAGAGGTGTACAGAGGGAATAGACCTTCCAACCAGACCTACAATTCTCCCTGAAATCTTGCTAGGGCTTGTTGTAGACCTGTGTAGTTCATCAATTTTGTATAGCCCTACAGCAATGCTTTGCTTTACTTTTGATCAGTGACAGGGATGCTGCCTGCCTTTGGGAGCCCTCCTTGTATGTGCTCACATTACAGCTCTCCTTTGTATGAACTCAGTCAGCTGAACCAACATAATGACAGCTTCTAGAGAAGGGCAGAGAGGAAGGTGTCACATCTGACTCCTCACTCATCCAAAGGTGCTGCAAAACTTGGAATTTCATCTTTAAAATTAGCTTTTGGTAACTCAAACCTCCAGAACCAGAGTTTAGACTTCCTAGCAGACAATCTGTGTGATTATTTCAAAGCCTAGTGGTCAAGCCTAGAAACGCCCAAACTTCATCTCAGTGCAGCTTTTAATAATATTAGTTTGCAGTTGCTCTACACACACATGCATATATAGTATAGTTACTGACTGAATGGGTATATATTCCTGATAAGAACCAATAAATCAGTTAAATACATTAGCATGGTATATAGAAACTTGTGAATTGTTATTCATAAGGCAACTGCCTCAGCTCTGTGTGCAGAATATGCTTGTGACAAGAAGGAATGATCAAAGACAGCTCAGATATGTGTAGATCAATGCTTGAAGTTCCCGACTGGAGGAAACAGCCTCTGAGAAACCGAGCTCTGTGCAGGAGAACAAATGAGTTCAGGCTTATTTCTGTACATTTGAGTCTCAAAAAAAAAAAACACAGAGAAAAATAATGAAAGATGGATTTATGTGAATTCCTTTCCTGTTTAAATTTTATTAGGCATTTTCATAAGCACACATTTGTTTGCTTTTTTGGAAAAGCAGCAGTGGCTTCTGCTCCTTGATTGGCATACTTTTTTAAGATGGAATGTCAAACTTGGATAATAATGTCTCTAAATGTGTTTATCAAGTCTCAACAGATGTCTCTCTTTTTTTAAGACAGCTTGGAGTGTGAAAATAGAGCTGGATGTTTGAGAGTGTCAGTAAACCTCTGCTTCTTGTGGGATGGTTTCAGATGGCTGGGAGCGTGTTGATTGAATTTGGTTGTGATGTCCTGAATCAGTGGTGGTGTGCATGTCTACTGAAGCAGCTGAAACAGAATACCCTGAAAAAGAGAATTCCATAAAAACACTAGACATTACAAATATATAATTTGAACTATTTTTCAGCACACTCACTTCTGTGAAACTTGGCAAACAATGATCAGCTCTTAAATTCAAGAACACAAGATTCTTATTCTGTGCAGTCACTTGCTTATACCCACTTCTTGATTCCCTTTCTTTTAGCTGTCTGAATGAGATAGCTACTGATTCATAAAATGTCATGTGTATAAACTCTATCTATTACTACTTCTGTGCAAAGTGATGAACATTTGGCTAGAGTGCGCTTTGATAAATAGTGCAGAAGAAGCTTTCCACAGTAATTGAAATTGTGTTTGGTCTGGTGTGAATGAAAGCAGAATCCGAGTTGTTTCATTCAAACAAGTCTTGTTTTCTTTTGTTATACTGATCTATTAAACCTATGTAAACTATTTACTGTCTTCTGTACTGAGTTCTCTGTCACAGACTATTTGTTTTTAACATACTACTGGATTCAATAAGGGAGAAAAAAGAAGATATTTACATTGTGTGAAACACTTTTGGGATGTGTGGCTGATGTGTCTCTTTATAACAACACTAAGATCTTTTAAAATAGGAACTTCTGCATAGTAGGCTTGCTACATGCTTATTTAAATGCTTGAGTAAATGAAATAGTTTAGTAACTACTGACTACCTCAGAATTCATTCATTTCTCCTCATTCCAGTGGTAGAAAGATTTAGTCAACCGAAGTTCTATATTCCTATCCAAAGCTTTTGTTTGTTTATGGAAAGATGCAAGTGTGCAAATACCATAATGTTAAAACTATGCTGCTGTATGTAAACAAAGTGTTATTTTCACAGAATCACAGAAAGTTAGGGGCTGGAAGGAACACTGAGAGATCATCTAGTCCACTCCCCATGCCAAAGAGGGATCACCTACACCAGGCCACTCAAGAACTCATCCAGGCAATTCTTAAAACCATTTTCATTTTAAAGATTCACACTAATTCTTGTGTCAAGTTCATAGTCACAATGAAGTCTAACTTGCATGACAAGATCCGTTGGATCACTCCATCATTTGCTTACTGTTGCCATTGATTTATGTTAACAAATAAGAGGTACTACATTAATGGTATTACACAGATGGTGTAAGGTTTTTGGCTTAACCTGCTGGTGTTAGATTTAGGTTCTTTGTAACCACTGTGATAGATCCAATTCATCAATACTCATAGAAGAGAAGTCAAAGAATAGATTAAAACAGACTGGAACATTAGGGGAAAAAAATGGTTGGAGGGGAATCTTTGGAAGTGGGCCATTTTCAGCTGGAAGTTAAAACAAAGGTGTTTATGACCCTCTTAATCAGTATTTCCTTTGTACAAAGTGCCCTTAAATAGTTGTCATTAAAAACCGTTGTTCATCACATTTTTTGCACAGAACTTTTTTCACATCAAGTGATTAAAAAATGAAATAGTCCTCAGATGCTGTGGGTTAGAAAAGACTGCAGAGAACATGTTTGAAAGGTATGAGCTTATTTTCAGAAGAAATCTATAGATGACATTATTTATTGCAGTAGATTCTTTAAAGAAAAGAACCAAAGTAACAGTGCTTTTAGCATGTCATGAATCTGATAGAGGTTCTTTAATGACAGTAGTATATTTAGAAAGGAGGAACCTATCTATAAAACAAAACACAAACCAAAAATCCCAAACAAACAAAAAAGATTGAAGTTAACACGGAAATCCTTTTGGGGAGGAATAACTTATAGAATAGCACTTGAACAACTGTTTCTTTTGTGCACCCCTGCACACTGTTGGGAAAAGGTCTGTACAAATACAGCAGAAATAGTTTCCTTATTGTTACATCATGGGCATCACATCCAATTACCTCACTTATTTTAGTCCATGCAGAACCCTGACCATCACAGAGCAATAATGCATCCAGGCAAAACAATTTGTGAAGAACATTCATTTTGAAGGGAGATGGTGAAATTCTTCTGAATTATTGAGAAAGACAGAGTGATCAAACACTTTTTTCCTAAGTAACTCCTATCACTTCTGTTTTGCTTTCAGACTCTCATTTTATTTCATCGTGAATACTTTGCATTTATAAAGTGCTTACCACTGTGATATGTGAAGCCATGAAAACAGCAATTGGATTAAAACTGTGAAAGGCCCAGACAAATCAAAGAGTTTAAGTAACATGATTCATATGCTCAAACTCAAGAGTCTGTCCCTCAAGGAATAATATTATTTTAGCACTGAATTATTTATGTCATTTCTCTTTATTTCAGAATTTCACCTGTGTGTCCTGGGGGTGTGTGAACTCATAGAACAGTAGATAAAGACATAATGTGGCTTTGGTCTTTCTGTAGGTACTGTTCTTGTCTACTAGGTTATAGGAAATCTCCTGTGCCTTCTACTTCCCCACCTCCCTTTTCTTCAGCTCTGTGGCACATCATCTCAGTCTTCAGTAATTCAGTGCCCCAAATGAACACAATCTCCTCAACCTCATCTGCCCACCACCTGGAGTGCAAGTCAACACACCAGTGGCCTAATTCCTTTCTATGGGATGAATGGAAGAGAAGATCCTGTGGGGGGTGGTGAATAGGAAAGACAGTGTGTTGTGTTGCCAACACAGGCACTAGAGTTAGAGGAATAAAAGGATCTGCATGCTCACTCACAGCTCCCAAATACTTACTGAGCCCTCACCATTCAGAGAAACATTCACACAATGTCATGATACCTGATGATATTGTACTTTGGGATATCAAAAATCAGGAAAGATTCCAACAAAAAACATCCACGACTGCTAACAATAAAAGTGTTTATGAATCCCTCTAGTTCTTCATCTGGCCTTGAAAGCAAACTGTGTGGGAGCATTTATGACATTGATTCTCAAATCAAAGGAATCTTAGATAGTCTCTACAGTATTTCAGCATGCTCATTGTTGAGCTGGTTACTCAGTGACCTCCAGATAGGAAGTTTTTCAGTGCAGCTACAGGTCAGCACAACATTATTTCTTATTCATTCACATTTATGAATAAGAGAGAAAACATAGCAAGAAGGAGGAATATATGGTGAATTAAAGTGGGATTAAGGAATGGAATCTATCCTGACCTCCCTGACACTAGGCTTTCTCCAGACAAACTTTACAATAGCTGTTGATTTTGTATGATTACAAGTTGAGCAAATGGGAGCAACAGCACAAAACCTGGAGAAAACAGTGACAAGTGCAAGGATGCATTTTTAACAAATGGCAATTACAAATGCAAAACAAACATTGAGATTAATTTGACTTAAAAGTCCATGTTAAACAGATGCTGTTATATAATCAAGGAATGCGAGAGAAAAGAGCTGAAAATTAATTTCAGCATGCCTAATGAAGCAAAGAAGCTTGGAAAAAACACACCTCAACTCAGAGAACAAAGAAAAAAGTGCTCTTGCCAGGCATCTCAGATGAGTTTTGTAAACTTGTTAATTATCTTGTTTTACAAATGGAAAGATTAGTAGGTGTATTTTTCTGAGGGAATCCATTGTATTTGGCAAAGTCCTCCTCTGTGTGTAACTCTGGAGTAATCCATCCACATACATTCCTTCCTTATTTTCCTCTTATTTTTATGATTTCCAATCTGAAATCTGGGAAGAGAATGAAGAGCATGACCATATGGCTGGAAGTTCCTGCAATTCTTACCCTAGTGTTTGTGATTTATTTATTTCTGAGTGATGGGAGCATAAGGAGATTCCGGATTCTTACAGAGAACCCTTGTTTTGCCAAGACACATTTGGGGCATTACATTAAAATCAAACTCAAAACTCTTAGTTTGAGGAAAGTTCATCCTAAAAGTCTCTTCCTAGAAGACAGGAGGACTGCAAGAGCAGAATTATTTTCTGCTACTGCTGAATATCCTGTGACAGGCACATCCAGGCTGCTCCACTGGAAACATATTTCCATGTATACAGAAGACATTTCCTAAGAAATTAAAATGTATTAAATTCTTGAATCAGTACTTCTAGACTTTTCAGTATACTTGCTCAAGGTCTATAGAAGACAGCAGGAATAATAATCTTCAAAAAGAAAATAATTTCTGGGGCAAAGGACAGATGGGAAATTCAGTTTAGCTTACTGTTTGCAGTCAAACCTGGGAAATGCTGGTCATAAGTCTTAGATTAATTTTTTGATAGAACACTGAAGTACAAAATAGGCTCCTTCTTTGCTTGTTGTAGCCCAAGTGCAGGACCTGGCACTTGGCCATGCTGAAACCCATGCCATTGGCCTCAGCCCATTGGTCCTATTTGTCTAAGCCTCTCTTGACGATCCTCTCTACACTCAAGCAGACCAACACTGTCACCTAACTTGATGTGACCTGCAAATCTACAAATGATGCACTCTAACTCATAAGGATCATTGATAAAGAAATTAAACAAAGGTGGTAAACTTTTAATAATAGGTGAAGTGCCATTTGCACAAAGGACCACATCCCATGTTTATTTTAAATTTGCTTAGCATCCTTGTAGTGTTATCCAGTCTCCCTTGTAGTACATTCTTAGGATAGCAGATGATGCCAGGGACTTCTAGCAATGAGTGGTCTCAAAAAATTGTTCTTCAGATGAAACTGGCATTGACTAGAGTGCAAATACATATAATGGAAGTTTATGGAGTGCTTCAGCCTCAATCATTTAAAACTGCATACATGGACTGGTTTGGTACTTATCTGTTTTGTTACAGAAACTACCTGACAGCATTCCAAGCAATTCAGGAGTAGCTTAATTTGCCCTGGCATTATGAACTGTAAGTTTATTTTCACTTCCTCCTCCCTTCATAAAAAGTTGGGCGTATACACTGAACTGCTTCACTGGTGAAGTCTCTAGGTCTTTATAGCATCCTTTGCCAGACATAACATCTATCCAAATGTTTTATTCCTCTTATTGTTTTCATCTTTTTATGAGGCTTGGAAGATGTAAGAATGAACATGCTGCTTTAGTTTGGTCCACAGCTTTTCTAATTCTGCTCATCTCTGGGCCAGTGTAGGTAGATTATAGGACACTGAGTGTCATTCAGAATGACTAACATGATCATAAGAGATTTGAGCAACTCTCTATTAATTTCACAAAAAGTTTGGCAGTCTATGCAAAGTTCCTTGATTTGTTTTGATCCTACTCCTTACCTTGAAGAAAAATATATTGGGTGTTATCTACTTCTTCTCAATCCGTGGTAAGTATGTGAGAAGAAATTACCTTCATAGGATGAGAAAAGTTAATTTTCTTGTTCAGTTATCTTATATTGGAGTTCAAATAAAATTGTTGTGTTTTCTTAATTAATACATGATTGCTTGTTAACTATATGGCAAGGATGCCTAGAGCTTGAGATAAGAGCTTTTGGATATTATATACAAATTGAAAACCAACTAACTAATCAAATTAAACAAAATCAAGGGCTGGAAGGAAAATAAGCTTTACTTCTTCCAAAGCTATCTTTTAGTTATGTGGAAGTTGATGTTTCCTTCTTTTAAATATGAAATCTGTGGGTTACTAACGTGTACCAAAAATCAGGAAGCCAAAGCTAACCTCATGTTTTAACTTGAGGATATTTTCCAGATTTCTCTGAGACAACAGAGATTACCTTGCAATATCTGAATGCATTTAATTTATTTAGCAGCTTCATAGTGAGGAAGCCACATACCTCTGATTTACTGTTGCAGAAAGGTGCTGTGCAGGCAGGGCACTGATAGGATTCTTAATGAAACCCCAGGAGATTTTCCTGTTTTCCCTGGTCTACATGGAAATGTTGACTCATTCAGGGCAAGCTACTTCTCTGGGTATCTTAGGTTCCCCTAGCTATGAGATAGGGCTAATATTAGGGGTGGCAGATCTGTGTTCAAAACCACAACAAAATTAACCAGAACTATGCAGATTCAGAGGACTCAAACTATTTGCAAGCCTTTGTCTAAGCCTTTACCCCCCCAAAATATTTTATGTTATGCAAAATAAAGCAATATATTATTAAAATCTAATTCAGCAGTTGATTACAAACTAAAGACAACACAGTGTGCCTGCATTTACCGTGGAAATTGTATATTTCAGTGTGACAGAACTTAATTGGTTGAGCTGCTTTTTGGGGTCGCTCACCTCCTATTCCCTTAATTTTTTTGATGCAGCAATTAAACAAAAGCATCTGTTATTCTCGGAGTTCTAACTAAATTATGTTGCAAAGGAGGTAAATATTGAGGGACTTCTAATGATAATTTGCATAGGAAATTAATGTATTACTATTAGCTGCCTCTGACTGAAGTGAAAGTGGGAACAGACTTTATGGCATGAGTGCGAGAGCAGGGAATGAAATGTCCCTGGCTCAGTAGGCTGCCTTATCTTCTCAGTATATGACACTTCAAATTAGGATATTTTCAAGACTTAACTAGATTTTTTTTTTTTCCAATCAAAATTTAGAAAAAGCCTTTGGTTGCAGGAAGTTTAGGAGTATTTTTATTATTATTAATGTGATTTGCACATGCAGGACTTTGAGGACCCCACATAGGGAAGTACAAAGGATGGCATCCCAAGTAAAGAGGACTATTTGCTGATAAACAACAGGAGATGTGTTGTGATGGGTTTTTCTTGACTGCTTATTAGTTTCAGTGCAGAAGCATTTGCAGAGATTTCACTAACACTACATGGATTAAATCCTTGTCCTGGTTTTGCCTAGGATAGAGCTAATTTTTTCTTTTCAGCAGCTAGAATAATGCTGTGTTTTGGATTCCTGTTCAGATTTATGCAGGCAGAACTCCTACACTAGCATGATTTTTATACTGTATTTGCACTCTGTCAGCAACAGATTTGCCATATCTGTTGATAATTCCAAAGTTACTAAAAGCTATTATCATTGTTCTAGGAGTATGTATTGCTCATTAGGAATCTCTGAGCTGCTAAAATGTTTTTATCTCAGCTTAATTTAAAAAATTCTTTGACCATGTTCAGATATTTGCTTTTATCTAGCAAGGGAAGCATTTCTTACACAAAGTGAAATGTTCTTGTAAATATCTATTAATTTCCTTGGAGAATCATGGTTGCTCAGACTTCTCTTCCTTTGATTATTTTTTTCCTTTCATGATTTATAGTGTGCTTCTTTCCTTATTATTGAAAATTATCAGTGCAGTTGAAACCATTAGGATATTTTCCATGCAGCAGCAGAAAATGTTGTCTACTTTTCTTCTGGGTTTAAGTTCATTTATCGCATTGCTTAATATTTACAAGGCAGTAGCAGCTCCGAGTAATCTTTACAAATCAATTGATAATGTGGCACAGTAGGTTTTTGGAGTGTGGGAGCGGACTCCATCAAAGATAAATCAATAAAAGTCTATGGTTGCTTGTGAAATTTTTAGAATGATCTGACTGCAAATAGCTAGAATATCAATTTCCAACTACACTGACAAATTAATATAATGTAAATTTGTGGAGTGTGGAAATGCAGTTTCAGATTACAAAGAATAATTGCATTGCCTGGCATCTATAAAGACAACATCACAAGTGCAAAACATGCATGCCATAACTGTACTGAGGGCATTTTATATTCACTAACAGTTTCAGATTGTAACAGCCTGTAGTGCCAGAACTTCAGCATGCATCGTCAGGTACACAAGAGGTGTAGTACCACACAGGGGGAAAAACACTGAAAAAGCCTTCAAAATGAGATGTTCTAGGGTTCCAAAGGGAGGGGAAAATGAAACAAAACAGCACATTGTAACTAGTACAGTTGTGGTCATATATTGAGAGACAGTAATGGATAAACTGAGGAGTAACACCCACATCCTTCTGACTGATCAGTGTAATATCACACCCATTTCTCAGATTATCAGGAATGCACTTGTCAATATACAGCCATCCCATGCAAGCCAAGCACCATAGACTCCTGTAGCTAATAAAAATCTGACTGATAATAGAAGTTGTTCTTAAGGCTTCTCTGACTAACATTTTTAGTTTACCTTCCAAAAAATTCTACCAAACCATGCTAATTTCCACTTTGGATGGTAAGAATCTTAGCATGCCCCCTCAAGTGTTAGGTGAATCCACCTACCTTATTCTCTCAGCTTTCCTCCAAACTCTACCAGTTGTTTCTTAGGCAGTGCAATACTACACTACAGACATCAAAAATACTAGAAAAAGGCACTTACATTGACTTTTGAGACATTAAATTCCTACAGCCTCTAATCTTAAACCAACCTTAAACCCAACAGTTATGTTGTCTAAGTCTTTTGTATTGCCCTTCTCTGTTTAACAGCTGCCTATTCCTAGGAGACACTGAGGCTCAGTAGGGCTGATGAAAACTTTGGTGGCTGAAAACTGGTGAGTGCATGTGATTATTAAGGAAATCTTTGGGGACACACAGTGAAGAGCAACTGTCTTTAAATCATTGATAAAATGCATACACTTTCAGTGTTAAACAAAGATAAATACAAATATATCTATTTGATTAGTGTCATACTGAGACCACTATAAACATTAAGTGCAACTACCTTCATATTTCAGGCAGTAATGAGTTATCCTTTCTGTTACAGATGCGACCCTATGTCTGGCTTCCTTTTGGTATTAAGCTTCAACAACTGAAATAACCTAATTTGCATCACTGCCATTTAATTGAAATGAAAGATTCAGTTCTTGTCTGAGACTTGAAACAAGCAGTGCAGAATTAAAACGTAGATGTTTCTCATTATTAAAGCTGAAGCACTTCTAAATTAAAGTATTTCTATTGTAATGCTATTGTGTCACAGAATCACCAAGGTTGGAAGAGACCTCCAAGATCATCAAGTCCAACCTGTCACCACAGACCTCATGTCCAAGTGCCATATCCAGTGGTCTCTTGAACACCTCCAGGGATGGTGACTCCACCATCTCCCTGGGCAGCTCATTCCAATGGCTAATGACTCTCTCAGTGAAGAACTTCTCCGCACCTAGAGCCTAAACTTCCCCTGGCACAGCTTGAGACTGTGTCCTCTTGTTCTGATGCTGATTGCCTGGGAGAAGAGACCCACCCCTTCCTGGCTACAACCACCCTTCAGGTAGTTGTAGAGAGCAATAAGGTCTGCCATGAGCCTCCTCTTCTCTAGGCTAAACAATCCCAGCTCCCTCAACCTCTCCTCATAGGGCTTGTGCTCAAGGCCTCTCCCCAGCCTCATTGCCCTTCTCAGGACACATTGACACCTTTACTATTGTTTAGTTATCCATAACAAGGTGATACATTGCCATGAAGAGCTCAGATTGAAAATAAAAGGTTACTTAATACAATTTGTCTTTCAGTGTGGGCATAACAATTTTCATGTTACAATAAGCTGATTTTTTCTGGCAGGGTATTTTTCATTTATTGACCACCCCTATATATTTAACACAAATACTGCTTTTTAACTCTGTTAAAGATGATTCAAGAAAGTAGAGGAAATTACATGATTAATTCAGTCACAGGTAGAGTTTGTCATGCAAAAAAAGGAAGGTTTGCTTATTTGATTATTGTTTCTCCCTTACTTGCTGAAGTAGAAAGTCTTGAAGCTCATACATTTTGCAGACCATATGGATAGGTGTTCTGCTGTCTAGCAATGAGCATGTTGGTATTAAGAAATCACCATTTTTTTCCCCCCTCTAAATTTCAAAAGAATCTTTGGAGATGATTCTTTTCTTCCACAATATCATTTAAGTTTCCAGGCTGGCATAACAGTTTCCATAGCTGCCACACAATCCTTCATAAGTAAAGTAAAAAATTAAACAGGTGGATAAAATGGTGCCATTTTTTTGGATTCTTTCTGTAATGGCCTTTGAACTCAGGACGAGCATAGAATATTGCATTTACATTACTTTTAACTGGAGAGGGCCCTAAATGAGTATTCTAGATACAATTTCCCCAAACTTGTAAAAAGCTGACCTGAGATAGGAACTTGGTTGTTCTCTGCAGTATTCATGTAAGACTGCTATATGCTACTGACTTAAACCACCACTAGTTGATTTAAAATGCATCAGCAGATTGTCATCCTCTTCTATTTTTCACTTTTGCTCTACTGGGACTGGACCTCTTTTGGCTTGTTGTTGCTATTCTGGGAAGCCTGTCGGAAAGAATATGCTTTACCTACTGCTCTGTGCTGCTGCTGTTCACAGCCATGCTGCTCAAAGTAATTTCTGAGACTGAGTATTTCTGTGCTGTATATTTGTAGGTCTGTATTTGCTGCTGAAGTATCCATGAGATGTTGTTGTCTGCTAGAAAAGTCTGACAGATAATTTCAGCCACAATGATAAGTGGGAAATCTTGCAGATTTCCAACCCCACCCCCACCCAGAAAAGGGTAAAGACTGTTATATTGATACTCTGATTTACCTGGAGCTGCTCAGAGTGAATCAATCAACTCATTTTGGGTCTTGACATTGAAATTCATATATACCTAGATTCACATTTTAAGTTCCCATATGCAGATAAATCATTTCTATAAACATAAGCTCTGTATTTGAGTTAAGAGCAAATTCTGACACTTGAGCTAATAGGTGTTTTAGAATAATCTGTAGTTATTTGAATGACCTCCATTGGAATGGTGGAGTCACCATCACTGGAGGTGTTTAGGAGGAGACTGGATGGGGCGCTTGGTTGTATGGTTTAGTTGATTAGATGGTGTTGGATGATGGGTTGGAGACGATGATCTTGAAGGTCTCTTCCAAACTGGCTTATTCTATTCTATTATTTTGAAAGGTGTTTCTTTCCTTAAGTCTTTCACACTCCCCATCCATTTTGAAGTGCTGCTTGTTGTTTCTTCAAGCTCATGCTTTCTAAACACTTCCAAGATTCAGACATCTTTCAATATATTACCATTTTTATCTTAATGGAGATATGGGAATGTTATATTAAGCAGAGACTCATCCCTGATTTTTCAGAAGGGACCCATAACCTGGTTTGTGTACCTGAATGAGACAGCAATATTTGTTCTTAATTCTTTCACTTATCTCAGATGAATTTTTAACACCTATTCCAGATTCCTTGTGGTTCTTAGAGATATTGGTAGATACTGTTAAGCTTTATGATGCCACTTTCGGACTTAATTTTTATCAGGAACTTAAAATAATTGGGAAAACAGAGTGCAGCACAAATATGTACAGAAATGGCTTATCAGCTATACACAATTTCATACTTCAATATTTGCATTTCTGTAGTGGATCATAACAAAACCACTGCATACATTTGTTTTTTAACATGGAGGAACTTCTGTATCAAACAGTGGAGGGCTATGAAAGTTGATAGTATTAAATACATTGAAATTCTAAATATCTAGGAAAAAACAGATTATATAGAAAGGGACAATGTTTCATTTTTCTCTGTGATATTTTCATTCTTAGGTTTTTTGGGTCGTTTATCTATATATACAGTAGTCTAATGATAGTAAAGATGCATTTTTAAACAAGCCTAAGTTATGTATCAGCTTCAGAGGGTATGCACACCATACCTTAGCTATGGCCAGACTGTCATGGGCACCTGAAAGGATATGAAGATTAAAATACCCTATTTATATGCAGGGAATTCTGCAATTATTACCTGTATAGATACAATAGAATAATTAGAATAAACCTTTATTAGAATAAACCAAACCAGGTTGGAAGAGACCTTCAAGATCATCATGTCCAACCCATCAACCAATCCAACCCACCTAAACAACTAACCCATGGCACCAAGCACCCCATCAAGTCTCCTCCTGAACACCTCCAATGACGGCAACTCAACCACCTCCTTGGGCAGCCCATTCCAATGGGCAATCACTCTTTCTGTATAGAACTTCCTAACATCCAACCTGAACCTCCCCTGGCGCAGCCTGAGACTGTGTCCTCTTGTTCTGGTACTGGCTGCCTGGGAGAAGAGACCAACCTCTGCCTGTCTACAACCTCCCTCAACACTCAACATTGCTGCACACTAATCTGTCACTTCATAAAACAGAGAGTCTTGGTTGGCTGTTCTATTAGCATTCAAGACTCCCAGACCCTGGATTCATGGATTTTTATTTGGGTAACTGGTTCAGTATTGCGACTCTTTGGATGCACAGTGCTTTTATAACCCTCCAGTTCAGAATCAGTGCAAAGGCTTTTTTTTTTTTGTCATTAAGTGTATGAGCAGCAACAGGTCTGGTATCTTTGGCACTGCTATGCTGAAATCTGATTTTTTTTTTTTCCCCCTGCCTCAAACTGTCTTGCAGTTACCTTTTATTTCCTCATTTGTCTGTTGCCTTTTTGGTGTTAAGTGCTGTTTTCTTTTGTGCTTGTCTAATGTTGTCTATGGTGGAGCTCTGGTCTCTGACTGGGATGTTCGATGTTAGAGCAGCAAACAGCAATGAAATCTCAAAGACTGTTCTACCATCTGGAGCTTATTAGTGTGCAATATCATTCTTCCCATAAGCATACTAGATCAGATCATGATGTTTGTTACAGCAGCCCAAAGTCACCTGCAAACATGAAATTATCTTAAGTAATCTTTTAATATTTTAACTAATCTTAAATATTTTTTTTTTTTGCAGTAACAATGTGCAAAGAAACCCAACCAACCAACTCGGGATTCTCCTTTCTTAAAGAGAGGACAGCAATACAAAAAGCCTGGCTGTGTTATCTGGACTGTCAAATAGTCTGTGAATGAGTTAAGAATTTTTGAGTTTTTCACTTTACTTATTGATCTGCAGGAATAAATATTTCCCCATGGTGTTCTCAGTTCAGTTCATCTGGGATTAGTTCTTAATCATGTTTTCTTTATACCTTTTGTATAAGGCTGAATAATCTAAACCATTCTTAAATCCAATGGTAAATGATACCAATATTTTCCTAGCTTTTCTATAATGAACCTTTTTATCCAATTTCTTTTTTATTCCTTGGAAATATTTTTTTTAATATATATATATAATCTCCACATGTCAATGAAAAAGGATGAAATCCCAGGGGTATTAACTATTTGAAGATCCTGGGCTGCATCAGAAGTGTGGCCAGCAGGTCAAGGGAGGTGATTCTCCCCCTCTACTGAGCTCTGGTGAGACCCCACCTGGAGTACCACATCCAGTTTCAGAGCCCCTATTACAAGAGGAATATGGAGGTGCTGGAACGTGTCCAGAGAAGGGCCACAAGGATGATCACGAGGAGCATCTCTCCTATGAGGACAGACTGAAGGAGTTGGGGCTGTTCAGTCTGGAGAAGAGAAGGCTCCAAGGTGACCTAATTGTGGCCTTCCAGTATCTGAAGGGGGCCTACAGAAGGGCTGAGGAGGGACTTCTCAGGATCTCACGTAGTGATAGGACTAGGGGGAATGGAATGAAGCTGGAGGTGGGGAGATTCAGGCTAGATGTGAGGAGGAAGTTCTTCACCATGAGAGTGGTGAAGCCCTGGAATGGGTTGTCAAGGGAGGTGGTTGAAGCCCCATCCCTGGAGATGTTTAAGACCAGGCTGGACGAGGCTCTGGCTAGCCTGATCTAGTGTGGGGTGTCCCTGCCCATGGCAGGGGGGTTGGAACTAGATGATCCTTGTGGTGCCTTCCAACCTTGACTGATACTATGATACTATGAATTACATCAAAAATATCAAGCTGTTTGAAAATGTAATGCCTGGAGATGTACCCAAATATCATAAGTCTGGAGATGCAATTGATAAAACATTTCAGTGAAATTTCTACAGAACAAGCCACATGGTAGCTTGATCTTTGCTAATTTTGATTTGTATTTTTACACTGAACATAAGAATTTACAGTACTGATTACTCCATAATCTCCTGACATTCAGCTCACTTTTGGCAGCTACTCTGTTCTGTGTAGCCATTACAGAGCTATCCTCAGATGAGAATCCTCAGCCTTTCCTCAACCAACCAGAGTGGCAGCAGTAGCTTGTAGCTAAATGGTGCTGGCATAGCACAATTAGAGCTATTACAAGACTACTTACTCTTAAGATTTTTGTACAGCAGGACAATAATATTCTTTTAATAAATTACAACAAAAAAGCTGTTAGAACAAGGACTGTCCAAAAGGTAATCATGACACCACCTTTAAAATACCCTCTCAAGGTAGCAGAAGAGCACTTCTGCCTCAAAACTTGTATTTGAAGAAAATAAAATCAGACAGCTCTAGTCCCTAGTCATCAAATGTTTCAGAGTGATTGATTCTTTAGATGAACATTTGTGGATCGCTGTTCTAGTTTATACTTTAAAGAAGATGCTAATGAAAGATGTGCTACAGATTGGTTCTGAAAGAACAAGATGAGCAGCTCTTTAAATGTCTCTCTCTATCCCACACAGAGTTACATATTTTGCATTTTGTGCCAGATAACTCAAATACTAAGTGTCTATTATCTATTGAAACTGCCTTTGAATTTCCTATAAAATAAACCAAAGTGAAGTAATACCAATTCAAACCCTAGAAGGTCTTATTGATTGCTTCACTAGCAACAGTGGTTTGTCTGGTTGAGAGTATATGAAGTGAAAAATGTTTTTTACTCTAAAAGGGTCAGTTTTGTGATGCTCAAACCCATCAGTTACAAAATAGGCTGGGAAGAACATTAATGATTAAGGAAAAAGTGAACATATTGCATTAGATTCTAATTTTTGGCTCTTACTTTGAAGTTCACAGAATCACCAAGGTTGGAAGAGACCTCAGAGATCATCAAGACCCACCGGTCACCACAGACCTCATGACTAAACCATGGCACCCAGTGCCACATCCAAGTTCTCTATTAAATCATTAAAATCCCAACAAAACAAAAATATTTGGCAATATAAATGAAGCATTCACAAAAACCAATCTATGGTCCAAATGTTTCCTTTACTAAGGACATGGATGCAGTACAGACACTTGGAATTCTAACAGCTTTATCACTATTAGCATAGATAAAGCTGATAGTTTATGAAAATACAGAACAGCTGTGAAAATCTGTTCTACCTTACTATTTGGAAGGAAGAACAGATCCAGTAGTTATCTAGGGGTTCACTGAGGAGCAGCTGCTAAATATTTATAACAGAGAAGCCAAAGATTACCAGAAGCAAAGGCTACTGTCAGTGAGTGTGATGAGCCCTCTGAAACGATGAGTGATTTTTTTATCAAGAAGCAAGCTAGTAAAATGCCTATGCCTTTATTAAAAACTGAAAAATACCTGTATCACTACTTACAAAGAGAGATCTGGAGGACATCATTGACTTCAGCATAGTTACTAACAACTAAACGATGCGAGAAGTTAAACAGGAGGCAGCAAGTTCAGAATTAAAGGATCATAACCAAACTGACCCTGAGCAGTATAGTTTTATGACCAATAGGTGAGTAACAAAACCAATACAGTTTTTAAATGAGTTTATGGGCTTGGCTGCTAAGTGCATTTAATGCAGGTTTGTATAGTATTTGTATTGAAAATAGAACAATTAATAACAGAAAAAAGTGTTACTGGCCTGAGTTATTCTTATAATTCATTGGTAATCTGTGGAAACATACAATCTGAAAACATTGTAAGCAGTGACTTTGTATTTAAATGTGATGCTATGTAGGCATACATAGTTTTGAGAACCTGTCATGTATATTGACTGATCATATTTGAGCCTTTTTCCTGTTTGTTACCCTCCCACATTAGCAAAGGATGGCTTCTTGAACACAAGGTCCACTTTAGTGCTGGAAAACACATTTGTTCTTGAAGCTCATGCACAATACAACGCATGTCTGCCTGTTGCCAATGTAGGCAGCCATGCTTCTTCTCCTTCTGTACCATTTTCTCATTATATTAACATAGAGTTCAAAATTAAAATATCTATTATAATCAGATTTTGAAGCTGCGAGTGATGCAGGCCCTGTGAACAGCAGCAATTTAGCTCAAGGGTAAAGAACAAAATGTGAGCTCTAAAACAGCACATAGTTCAAAGAGCCTAAATAGAAGTAACCAAATTGTGACTCAGCTCACAGCTGGGTGTTTATTTTTCAGAAAGAAAGGAAGCCCTAAAACTTTTGCCTCTATTCTAGTTTAATTGTGAGAGCCACAGGCTGTGACACAAGAATGATTCTCTGCATTTACAGGCTACTATGGTAAGAGAGAAGCATCCTAACAGCATCAGTATTCAAGATGCTGAGAAGTAGACTGAATTATGATCTGTCCATCAGTAAATTCCCCTGTCTGATAAATCAATTTGATAAGGAGATAACATCATGTGCTAGAAGGAAAAAAAAACCAGAACACTGTTGTTACAGTGAGCTTCAGGATGTGCAGTTTGCTGTCGCTGAATATTTTTTTAGCTAAGAAACAGAAATTGTAACTTACACTGCAACTTAAGTAGTCCCTATACACATTCAGGTCTGGCTGTTATTGATTTCAGCTGCATGATTTTTGAGTGTTGACAGTCAAAACTTCCAGTATGTCATAGCTTCTTCAGAGTCAGGAAATCAAACCCTAACACCTCTTTCATTCACACTAGTTTTGTTTGTTTGAGAAATCAGTTCATTCTCCTGTCTCACTTCCCAGCTGCTTACCATGCCCTAATGCTTTTTACTTAGTACTGTAAAAAGATATTTCTGCACAAAGTCTTTTGAATAGGCTACAGTTCTTCAAAAGCAAGACATATGCTAAAATCCCTGAAGCTCACAGGAGATGAGACTATATTTTTCTTTCATTTTGGTTTGTTTCTATGAGTAATGTTGAATTGATGTCATTTACTAGTTACCGGTTTTCAGCTCCTTGGAAGGCTAGAGTGCCACTGAAATACAGTTCTTAATGTGTTTATGTAGAATTGTCTTCAAATTTATGCCCTGTAAACAGGCACAACCATTTCAGCTTAACAATTGCTTTAATCAGTATTTCAGAATGACAACTCAGAATTATCCTATTAACTTTGTTATTGCAGCATTTATAGCCTTTGCAATAGATAGCCATTTGCAAGCTATCGCTGCACAGCTTCATTTGAAGAAAAGAGTGAGAGGAGCTAAATGCACAGCTTCACTTTGTGGTGCAAGAACGTCCTTTGTATTTTGCAGATGCCAATATTTGTATGCCACTGCCTAATAATGCTGCTAGTTGAAGAATGCTGTACAATTCACTTGTATGCTTGAACATTCTACTATAGAATCATTAGCCATAAAAAGGTGATACTTTTCTCCTTTTTATGGTAATACAATCTTACAAATCTTTGGAGTTTTCTTTGACTAAATAAAACTGGTTTATAAATTCAGAAGAACCAGAAAGATACTTTTTGACTGCACTCTTTTGATACAGTGATCTCATCAGCCTCTCCTGGTAATAAAAGCAGGAAACAAGAATACATCAGGCTTCTAATACATCTTATCAAGATGGAAAATAATAATGTGAAGAAATTACAACCTGTAGACAGATCCTTTACATAAACACTTTTCAGTAGCATCTTTAACTACTGTTATTTGGTGGCTTGTGCCTGAAAAAGATGGAACTGTAGTTCAAGGACCTATATATATGACTGCACTTCAAAAATCCAGCTGACAGAGAAAATAACATTTTAGCTAAAATGAAAGCTTAGTTGGAACCGCCACAGACAATTAACTTTTAAGACTTGAATTCTTTTCCCTCTGCTACCACCTTCCAGACCATTTGTCCTTTCAAGTGATGTTTAACAAGCATTTTTTTTCCAATAAATTTGAGATTTCTTCAAAAATGATATTTCTGTAGCAGATGCATTTAATCCCACATAAGCAAAGCACAATAAAGAACTGTAAGGGACAGTTGAGACTGATATATCTCCAACACAAAAAGAAGGGGAAAAAAAAGTATGATTCATAGTCAGAGTGGTCTGGTCCCTCTGTTACTCTTTCAGACTACTACACAAGCTGATGTTATCTTACTTGTGTTTCAGTTCAGTGCCATCATGCATATAGACCTCACCTTATGTAACCTATCGTTTGGAACTCAAGCTTCGTATTCTCTTGCAGTATGGACCCTTCAAGTTCAGGACAAATCTATTTTAGGCTGGATGCTAGGAAGAAGTTCTATACAGAGAGAGTGATTGCCCATTGGAATGGGCTGCCCAGGGAGGTAGTGGAGTCACCATCATTGCAGGTGTTCAGGAGGAGACTTGGTGCCATGGTTTAGTTGATTAGGTGGGTTGGATACGATCTTGAAGGTCTCTTCCAACCTGGTTTATTCTATTCTACCACCTCACTGAACATTTACCCATAGTTATACTATTTCTGAATTCCTTTTGCCAAGGAGTCAAATTTCCACTTTTCAATCCCATTCTTCATTCACACTCCATACCCCACAACCTTGTTTATTTTATTCCCCATTTTCTGCCCTGCTTCCTTTTTGCTCCCAAGTGTGGTGTTTTTGTTTTGTTGGGGTTTTTTCCCCCCTCCTCCTTCCCCCCTTATCTGTTTTCTACCAGATGTCTCAGGTGGTCTTTCAACATTAAGAGCAAATGTTTTTTCTACTATGAATGGGGAGTGAAAGAATCAGGAAGTACTTCATTGTGATGATTGGGCCAATATGACTGTTTAGAATTTCAAAGGGAAAGCTTATGATTTTAAGACTAAAATACAATTGAATGGTCTCACTTGTGCAAAAACCTTTGAAAGTGTTAGCTTTAGAATTTTAACATGTACCAACATATTTATCTTCTTTTTAACCCCTTAAGAGAAGGGAATTAATCAAATTAAGATGTGTTTTCCCAAAGAAACCAAATGGCTGAATGTTGAGACAGGATTACCAAGGTGCAAAAGTTAACCAAATAAAAGTATGGAGCTGTATAAAGAAAATAAGCACAGAAAATTGTCTTTTTTTCAATCAGTCATGAGAAAGAAAGAAGGAAATGAAATAAAATTGCAAACAGATTTTTGGAAGGTTTTATATGGGTTAGGAGACCTTTGAATAGAGTTTCTGAATCAAGATCCTGCAAAAACAATAAAGATAAAAGGAGGCACTACTCAGTTGATAATCCAAGTCCCCATAGGCAGGACCAGCACAGGCATGGTACAGCATTAATTTAAATAAACCCAACAAGTGGCTCTGAGGTTAGTGGGACAATTATTTCTTTAGGATATTATTTGGGTATAGGTCCATAGCTATCACATCAAAGTATTTGTTTACCTTGTGGTTAACAACTGAGCTAGTTTGCCGGAATCCTTTTGTGGCCAATAAAAATACAGTTATTCACCTATTTATTTCAGGCATCTCTTCTAAAAACAAAATGAGCTGAACCCTAGGAGTAATTTGCTACAGAGGAATAGATAAGCAGAAGAATTAACTGAGGATCAGTGAGTGTTGTGGAATGAACACATTAATTAAGCCTATGTACTTATGACCATAAATCATACTTGGATATAGTCCTGAAACACTTCAGGTAGTTTTATGGTGACAAAGAAGCTACAGAACCACTTCTTTATCATGGATAGATCAAAATGCAGTAAAATATGACTGATAGTTACCAAATATGGTCAATCATTTGGGATTTAGAGTGCTTTGTTTTTAACAAATAATGAATCTTCACATTATAATCCAGTTATTGAGATAATTTGTCAAAGTGGCAGCAATGCTTTTTAGTCACATAGGCAGGGAAAACTATGACTGCTACCCTTTTTAATCAGTCTTCCTCTCCATCTCTTATTCCTGCTGCTGGCATATTGTTTTTTTTTCATTATGTCCCGCAAAGAAAATCATCCTTCCTTTTGTTTATGTAGAGGGGGTAAAGTCTACTACTATTCTCACTTCTATCCTGACTGTACTATAATCCTTCTGATAGGGCATTCCTGTGAAAAATAGGAGATAACTTCATATAGTCTCAAGCTGCCCATATTCTTGGTCCATCGAAGGACCACTAAGAGTTTATTAAAGTATAATCTCCTCCTTAAATTTTCATTCCTTCCAACTACTCTCCTCCTCCTTGCTTTCTCTCCCCCCACCCCCTCCCCCCCCCCCCCATGAAGGAAATCTACTTACAGAAATTTCACAAGTTTTGGGGTAAAATGCAGTTTTGAGATGAAAACCCCAATAGTTTGTCATAAACCTGCTTACCAAAATGTTTTTGGACTGCTTGAATGTGATAGAATAATTCATCTTTATATTCACATGTAAGGGAAAGACTGAAACAATTAATGACTGTATTCTTGATCTGATGACATGTAATTCTATCCCTAATTCTTGACAGTGCAAATTAAGGTAGATCACTACACTAAAGCATCTATACCGATTCTAACACCTACACTATAACTTTCAATGAGAGCTTGGATTGTCTCTGCTTGGCAGTCTGTTTCTTCTCCGGTGTGAAAGAGTACATTTCTCAATTGTACTGGATGCTAGAGCAATAAAACTGCTGCATGTCTCCATCCAAAATAAAATTATTTTAGCTCCTCTAAACAGTGGCTAAATAGAAGATAAAATGTGTTTTTAAAATAGTCATTAATAGCATATTTATTTCTGCATTGATGAAACTGCTGAAACATATGCTATTAACATGATTTTCAGCAATTGAGCTGGTGTGAATTGTTAGTAAATCAGGCCTGTAATCTTCAAACATACTCCCTAGGCCTTGAATCTAAAACCATCTGGACAGTGTGACAGTGTTCTATTTATTACATACAACTGCTTGGATACTGCCAATGCATAAACAGTAATTAAGCACACTAGCCAACCATGCATGCCAGATTTGCTAGAACTATCCTTTGAGTATCTTAGAGTTTCCATGCCAGTGAGCTTATTGAGGCATTGGCTGGTGATTAAACATTAATGATTTATGGTGCAAGCAAGGTTCATTTACTGCTTACTGAAATATGTTTGACAGCATCTTAGAGATTTTTTTTTTAAAGAAATAATGCATTCAAAGACTTTTTCATAACTCATTTTCTATAGTCTTTTCAGCAAGGGATTCTACACAGCATAGGACAGTTGCTTGGATGTGTGGTTCTCTGAATGCAGCAAGAAAACAAGTTAAATGGAACATTTGTTAGCTCCCAATTCCTGCTGGTTTTCCTCAGTTTGGAGAAGCTTTCTAAAATATTCATCTCAAGGTCCAGTGTTGCAGACTCTTAATACTGAATAGTGCATCTGTACAGGTGGATTTTTCCACTGCTGTTTTCCTCATCCCAACTCCAGATGACCTTCCTAAGATGTACATTTGGGGTCCAGCACTTTTTTTACTGGGACGTTAAAAAAGTGGCTATATTGATAGTCTGTATGGGGGTCATAAGAAAAACCTAGCACAAACTTGGGATCAAGCGTTCAGTTGATGCAGAGTAAATACCCTGTACTGCAAGTGGGAGATAATTTTGCAGTATCATAGTATCAGTCAGGGTTGGAAGGGACCACTAGGATCATCTAGTTCCAACCCCCCTGCCATGGGCAGGGACACCCCACACTAGATCAGGCTGGCCAGAGCCTCATCCAGCCTGCTCTTAAACACCTCCAGGGACAGGGCCTCGACCACCTCCCTGGACAACCCATTCCAGCACTTCACCACTCTCATGGTGAAGAACCTTCTCCCCACCTCCAGCTTCATTCCATTCCCCCTAGTCCTATCACTACCTGAGATCCTGAAAAGTCCCTCCCCAGCCTTTCTGTAGGGCCCCTTCAGATACTGGAAGGCCACAATTAGGTCACCTCAGAGCCTTCTCTTCTCCAGACTGAACAGCCCCAACTCCTTCTGTCATTACTTGATGCCAAGGATCATTGACTAATGTATCACATTTGCATGTGTTAAAAAGCATTGCTATGAAGTCAGAAATATTTCAGTTTTCAGTTTATAACTGTGGTTATGATGTTTATCTGGAAATGATACAGTGCTAGAAACTCATTGTAAAGTTTCAGCATTTACACCAGTACGTAAGTGCTCATGTGTGTCAGTGTCAAATGTTCCCCTGTTAATCATACCAATAGGGATTTACTAGTATTTCAAATTCCCCTAGGGAGGTAGTAAAGATAATCAGTGTTTGTACACCTAATCATGGAAAGAGAGACATTATTCAACTGGCTGAAGAAGACATAAGAGTGCTGATCAGGGATTCCCAGATTTTGCATCTTAACTCGTTATCTTGGACCTGAAATGAATCCCAAACTCTTCACCTGAAGATTTTGTAGAGAATCCCTTAGTGCATGTTTTGGTAACTGCCATTGCACAAACTACAGTTTAGTGCCAGTCTCAGATTTCAGAATTAGGGGTGTTAAGAGATTAATACTATAAAAAACAAATAGAGTTTTTTTTTAGGGTTCCTATCTTCCAGTAACACTGTAAAGTGGGTCAAGGGACAGATGCTGACTTCCCATTTGGATTACACCCAAATGTAATTATCCATGCAGAATGATTACAAGAAAAAACTGAAGCCCCCAAATAAGGTGTTTAGGCAGTTTTCCATGTGCAGACAGTTTAAGAAGTTAAGAAACTAGAGTCAAACTAAACCCTACACAGGGCTGAACTTGTTAAACAGTAGGCTGTGTTGGCTTTCTCAGACTTTAGGTCCCAGATGCAAGATGCAAACCACAAAGATTTCTGAAACAGCTTGGCAACCTTTAGCTCAGAAATTGGAAATAATAGAGCAATGTTAGTGTCAGACCCCAGATAATCATCTCTACTGAGAGAGAAGGGTAAATTAACACAGTTAATACCACTTCCAGGATGCAAGTAAATATTTGCTTTCAGTGCTGCACTTCACTACATGAATAAACAAATCTTTCAGAACTCTGAAGTAAAATTTTATGTGGGACACCATTCCCCCTGTGTAAATGTTATGAGGTTGGTGTCCTGGTAACAATCCAGGGCCATGCTGGAGGAAGTAAAGAATGCTATTCCCTCACACAGTAATTCTGTCAATGACACTCCTTTACCTGTGAGACTCTCTGCTGAGAAATGTCTTCATTTTACAGAAGCCACTGCCAAAGACAGGACCTGAAACAATCACCCCAGAGTTTTCTCTTGTAATTAGATTCATTAGTATAATTTGGTTATTTGAAGAATAAAAGAAAATTGTCTGTAACCACACAGCAACAGAAGTTCTGGCTCCCCCATGGTTTTCTGCCAGCTTCATTGCAGGACTTGGAAGAACTTTCCTTGAAAGGTAGAATACAAATTGCTTGGTGCAGTTGTGAACCTCACCACACCAGAAGGCTATATTTTACTAGTCAATCTGTGATGCAAATACTCAACTACAAGCATTTCAGGTGGGAATTGTCAGCTTATTTTCCACTTCAGGCATGCAGATAGCCTCTGGCTACCTATCTATTGGCAGTTTGTCACAGGCTGCAACCATGATTGACTGTCTTCTGGGATTTACTTTGCCCTCTGTTTTAAGTAATTTCAGGTATTGTCATTCTGTGTTTATGCTATTTAAAGATGCTTTTAAACACTAACAATATTAATTGCAGAGATGCAAAATAAAAATTGTCTTTAAAGAAATAAAACCAAAACATACCTGAGCAGAGAAGTGCAGGCTCACCAAGAAAATGGAGTTCAATTACATTGATCTCCATTTAACATGGATATTTCTATTCTGCCCACCTCATCCTCTGCTGGCAGGCTGTTCAGTAAATATTTTCTCTGCAGATCCATGAGTCATCCCCACAAAAAGTCACAGTGAAAGACTCAAGGATAATTGGGAAGTGTATCAGTGCACTAGTCTTCTCTCAGGGATCAGGGTTAAAATCTTCACCCAGAGCACAGCTCTAGTGGTCTTGTACTATTACCACATATGTACACCCCAGAGCTGCAGCTATCAGCCCAGTGCCCTCTGTAAGCCAAGTTCAGAGCTGGAGGAGTGCCTGCCTGCACAGTGCATTCAAGGACCTATATTCTTCACCTTACTAGTTAAATTTTTCATCTGGAAGCCTCAATATTAGTACAAGTAGATCAACACAGATTCTTCTCTGGAGGTCAAGTGACCCAACATCCTGCTGAAAGCAGGAGAATTACTGATCTGACTGTTGTAAGAGGTCAGTGGCTCAAGGCCCTGTTTGGATGCCCTCAGAACACAGAATTATTTAGGTTGGAAAACGTCTACAATAACTGAGTGATATCTAACACTGCCAAGTCCACAACTGAACCTTGTCAATAAGCTTGTTACTAGCGAGATGTGACCAACACCTGCCTGGTCCCAACCTCCTTTCAGGGAGTTGGAGAGAGTGAGGAGGTCTCTCCTCAGCCTCCTTTTCATCAGACTGAATCACCTCAGTTCCCTCAGCCACTCATCAGAAGTTCTGTTCACCAGACCCTTCACCAGCTTTGTTGTCCTTCTCTAGACATACTCAATGTCCTTCTCATGGTGAAGGGCCCAAACCCAAACTCATTATTTAGGGTGCACCCTCACCAGTGCCAAGTACAGGATGCTGCTGGCTTCTGGGATGCCTAGGCACACTGCTGGCTCATGTTCAGCCTACTGTCAACAAACACCTGCAGGTCCTTTTCCACCTGGCAGCTTTCCAGCCACTGTGCCCCAAGCCTGTATACTTACACGGGGTTGTCATGACAAGTGAATGCCAAGGTGGAGCACCTACAGCTTCTCTGAGCAAGATATTCTACTCTTTGTGCATCCTTACCAGGAAGGAGTTATTAATTTCATCTAATTGCAATATCCCTCACTGCGACTTGTGTCCACTGTCTCCTGTCCTTATGTATAAATTCTAGAATTCATGTGGCTTTATAGCAAACCTCACAAATACTGATATTGTAAAACATGGTAGTAGTAACATAAACATTTATTTCAGCAGAGAACTGCAGACCACAAATGACTGTAATCTTGAACCTGGGATGCACCAAAGACCCAGGAGGCTTCTGAATGAGGTGTGGAAGGTAACTCAGAAAAGCAAAGCAAGTGAAAGATGGATGCAGTGGTTGTCTTAATGTGTCTCACTAGAAGAGATTGATTGTGAATGATGGAAGATTAACTCTTCTTTGTTCCTTTTCTTCAGCAGCTTTTCCCATTTCTTTCAATTTTTATAGGTTCCCTTACTATTTATTTCTGTTAAATTTTGATTGTTTCTCTCTTGCTCATTTCACTACCTGTCAATATTTTCAATTATTTTCTCTATAAAAAGCATTAAATGGAAACCAAGAACTCCTCCATTTCTTCTAATGAAATCTTTTAACTAAGTGATAGCATGACAGATTAGATTCAGCAGCGGTTTGTGCAAAGCATACTCAGTAAATATCATATTCTTCCATTCTTATTCAAGGTTAGTGTAACCTTTTCTTACACATAATTTCATTCATGTCAGTGGAGAAGTTAATGAAATTTTGCTCAGTTGCATAAGGATAGAGGAGGATATCTTTTTCTGATTCTATTTAAAAAAACACTTAAAACTCACTATAACAAATAAAAATCACAAAGGAAAAAAAAAGACTGTACACTTACACAAAGGGGAAAAAAACAGGAGGAATCCCTGTTAAAAAAAGGCAGCTCCAAAATCTACAAATTCTCTAAGTAAAGATCATCAATTATCTTTACTTGGCAAATGAAAGGCAATAACAGTAAAATGCATATGAGCACCAACTGCGATGTGAAATTTAAGGCTCTAAAACTTCATTAAAATCAGACTGGTAATGATGTACCATATGCACTGGGCTGTGCTTGCCTGAGGATCTCCAACCTGTGGCTCATTTCTTCTGTCACACCACCTCTTTATAAGTATGACTCAGAGTGCTTTGTTGAAGTGCTTGGGGGCTGACAAGCAGGGTAGGTGTTTCAGAAATAATCATTTGCTTCATTATACCCTGGTGGATTACAGACATTTTCTGTTTATTGGAGAATCTTAGGCTTTCATTTCTACAGTTAACAGACAACATGAAACAAGTCTGTTAACAAGTATTCTGACAATTTATGCTTTCTGAACAGGCAACTGGATCTCTTTTTATAAGGTTTTTTAAAAAGTAGCCCTCCACAGAAGTAATTGTTAGTGAATTTGAGTAGTATATTTCACAGACATTACAGAAATGTGTTAACCAGGTAAGTTAGGTAGGTAGACCTCATAGGGGAGAGGATGCACATTTAATTATCAACTCTTAAGCAATTTAGCCCTCATATGCTTATTTTATTATTCTGGCACATCAGTCACTTATTTGTAGCTCTCCTTTATAAATTATTCAGGGCCTTTTCCTTTTTCAGCACTTTCATATATAGCTTCTATTAATTCCACAGCAAGCCATGGCCATATCTGGCAAGTGTAAGAAGGGCTTGTCACAGAGACACCCACAAACCAGATAGCAACAGACACCCAAAAACGTGGATTTGTTGTAAACAAAATTACTCAGCACTCCTTTCAACACAATTAAGTTACAAGATCAGATATCAGCTGGGAATATACTACTGCACAACCAAATCAGCACTAACATGAAGTTTAAATGAGAATTCTTTCCAGAAAGATGAACCAAAACGTGGGTGCACTCACTCAGAAAGGGAAAACTTCTCACTCAAGGGTGCATCCAAAAATACAAACTCACCGAAGCAGCTTTGAGGACTCACTCTGTAGAAGTATCCTAAGAGGACATCCCAGTCCAAAAGGGAAAAAAATCAAACTACCATACTAATTTCTTCAAAAGAAAGTCTTAGCAAGACTCCTTTTATATCCTGAGTGTAGGTACACTGTGGCCAGTTCTAATGAGATGCAGGCCCTAGCCCACACATAATCAGGGTAAGCACCTAGACCTGGAGATGACAATATGTGGTAGGTGCCCAGCTGACTTCTATCAGCCTCTGTCAAGCCTGGTCCTTTGTCTGGTGTCTGTCAGGCTTTTGTGTCTCTGTCAGGGTGTTGTACCTGCCACAGCACTTTTACTTCAACCTTCAGTTCACTGTGATCGAAGATAAAAGAAAGCCGATGCCAAAACAACATTAAGCTAAAAATGTTGATGGTACCTGAGATGTATTAAACTGAAATTCATTTCATACCCAGTCATGCCCAAGACATGAAAAAGTAAACATCTGAACATATGTGGAAGTGCCTCTGAAATCTGACATTTAACAGAGGTGTCCAGTTTCTCACAAGAGACAGCCTGAAGGGGATGCTCAAACTGTCTTAGCACACCTAGAAGTCACAGTCAGAAATGCAGACAAAAGAAAGCAGTTTCTGCATTCCCTGGTTGGTTCATCGGCTTTCAACATAAGAAACCTGCTGACCAGGCTATTTACCTAGAGGAGAAAAACCTGACTTTAGTTCCATTTTCTGAACAAGAAAGTGCCTCAGCCACTTAAAAGCCTGGGAAGAGTGTGTGCTTGAAGTCCACTAGGGGGGAAAAAAACTCACGTGTGGAAGTATGAAAACTTATTTGACATAGAAATATCTATAAGATCACTTTCAGTTTTTCATGTAATAAAATGATTATTGAATACATTTTCTCAGATTTCAAGTATGTTGAATAAAAAAAGATTTAAACACAGTTTTAACAGGTTTGATTTTTGTTTTCAAGGTGGTCAGCAAATGCAATCTAACCTGCTGCTAAACTAGTTAAAAGAATGAAGGTACAACTTTTGCATAAATACATTCTTTGATTTGGTCTTCCTATTTTTAATGACTTTAATGGGACTGCTCAGTTAGAGAGAAACATAATCCTTCTAAAAATGTTGTTTTCTTAGTGACTTAATAACATTGTTCAGTGGCTAACAGACAGCATCATGACACAGCTTCTATCCGTGTTAGAAGTCCCCCCTGGTAACGTACAGTTTTACTGCCTACATATAGTGGCTTAAACAATGATAGCTTAAGTAGAAAATTACTAGAGGCAGAATTTAACATCTCATGGCAGGGTTTCTATTGCTTATAGTGCATCCATCATTTAACTAGTGTGAAGGAAATATTCATTAATTCTTCAGTTAATTGATTGATTAACTTTCAAACATAGGATCCATTTCTCAGCAGCTACACGCTATAAAAGTATCGATCCCATGACTAAAACAATTCTGCTTGAAGCAAATAATCTTGGAATGGAATAACTGTATTTTTTTTTTCTTCTTCTGACAATAATCTATGATCTCAGGAAAAAATGCATTAACTCTCCTATCTGCTGTAACCAGATATTTAGGTTTTGTCATGCATTTCAAATGCTGAAGAAGTTAAAGGGCTGAATAGGTAATCAAAGAACATCACACAGAGACTGCAGAACAGTCTATGAAACATTCAGTGTTATTAATAAAAAATGCATATTAACTCTTGATTAATATATCATTAATTGCCCTGGTAGTATTTTAAATAATAAATTGCTACAATCTCAATATGTAGGTCAATATGCAATTGAGATTGGGAAGCTAATCCATCTTGGTTACTATGTGGCAACACCTTTCTTGGGAGAAACCCTGTTTAGCAAAGAACAGTGAGCTTTTTGACTCATCCAATATGTCATTTTGACAATAAACGTTATAGATTGTCTCAAGTCGTAAAATTCACTCCCAGATCTGGAATTGCATCTCACTAGTTTTGGAAAATTCATAGTGCTATTTTTTCCCTCCTTCTTATAAACAGAAGAGAAAAGCACTCTGTAAAATACACTTTGCATTAAATGATCAAAATATGGAGCTATTTGCTTTCATCTTTTTTGTTCATTCTCTACTCAAAATCACCCACTATCCCTGTGAACTAATGTCACTTCAGAATGTAGTGCAAATCACCGATGCTTATCCGTTGCCTCATGTGGCATATTATTATGTCTCGGAGGCAGCACAAATTAGAGCTTTTCTCCAGGATGTGAAAGATAGACTTACACTGTGTGTCACCCACCCAGAGTGAAAATATATTTGCCTAATAAATATAACTTCATAGGCAGATCTTCAATGCTATCTACTTTACAATGAGGCCCCAAAGAATATCTGCCCCCAAACAACCATATGTCAAGAGGAACCGATAGATTCAATTTTACATCTTTCAGATAACAGGCCATCCAGTTTTACCCAGTTGTGCTCAAGGAGCCTAATAACTTTTGTTAGAAAGACTGGTCCCTTATCCAAATGGAATACATCATGGCACAGAGGATTCTCTACTTCCCAGTATTGTTCTTATGTTGCATTGATTATTCTTAGGTGTTAATTATTCTTATTATTCTTCCTCAATAATAAAACAGAAAATGAGGTTATAAAATTCTGGCTGATTTCTAGCTAGATTTTTTTATAGCTTTGCCCTAGACACTAGTTTGTTCTCTAAATTGTGCTTTTAGTTTTCCTTTAATAGGCCAAAAAGCCCTTTAGAACCCACTGGATTTCTCTCTTGACTGTCCTTACTCAGGATAGCAAATTTATGTATCATTATTTCAGATTAACTAAGTAGGTTGGGTTCTCTTAATTTTATTATGTCAGGGTAAAGATTGTCTCCAGCCTCTGAAAGGTTCTCTGCATTTTTTTTTCACAGACCCTGTGACTTCAATATCTGTTGTTAAGTGGAAATATCAAGACTGGTTGTTGTTCTCTTATTAACATTACCAGTGTCAAAACCAGTCAAAATTCTACCCCTTAATTTTACATCCCTGTTGTTCTTCATTCCACCCACCTTGTCACAGGACCACCCTGGATTTTGACTATCAATTGCTTTTTTGATTGACTTTCTAACCACCACAAAAAAGCAAAAAAAAAGGAAAGAAAAGGAAAAAATGGACATGAAATGCATGCAATGGAACTATGTCTTGGAACCACCTCATCATTACCTGATCTACATCCTCAGCCTTTTTTTCTGATGCAGTATAAAATATATATATGAACTATATACATTAGGCTTCTTAACTTATGAAAGCTCTTCCACTTTGCTGGCTACTGTGACATCTATTTACAGCTGTGCATGTATCAAAGGTTGAATGAGTCATGGATAGCTTTGGAGTAGCACAAACGTGGCAGGAAACGTGACAGCTGTCTTCATCCACGCAAAGGTCAGGTCTGTGCTGCTAGATTTTGAATGATGTCAGCACCGAACACAGTTAAGCAAAACCTGATACTTTTCCAGGCATTTGCTGTTCTTTCTACCTTCTTGCAGCAACTGGGAACAGTTTAACCCAGCACAAGGAAAGAAGCTTACAAGCTTACTGACACAATGTCTTAGGAAAGTCATGAATAAAGCCCCAAAAATAAACGTTCGCAACTGCCGTATTTTTGTACTTGTTTTGGCACATCAGTCTGGCACAAAATTCCAGTTTCTCCTTCTCTCTGAAGCAAATTTAGATGCACCTACTTTTTCTCCCAGGATCCACTGCACATTTGATTGGATGACATTAGCAAATGCATCCAATTTGCTTCTGAAAAAGTGGATGCACATTGGTCATCATGTCTCAAGCAATTTGTAAGCAACATATAGAAGATCTCATAGTTTTATGGCTTTCCCACCTTTGGTTCCCCCATAATTCACCAAAATAATGGAGAGTCCTTAGTCATGAAGACACACAGGACAAGAGAAAAACAAAGCTGCTCTAGATTTTAAAGCTTTGATTTTTTTCTCCCCCTAAAACATGTAAATAAAAGTAACTTTCATAGTCTAGCTTTTCTATACATTTCCAGCACAATCTGAATCAGCCTTTCATAAACATTATTAAAAACTCTATTATATATTTGTGTCTATGTTGTCTCTGAATGGGACCATAATGTGCTTCATAGAAACGACAAGTTTGATCTTCCTGGCCATTTCTATCTGGATAAATGCTAGAGATAATATAGAGAATGGAAGTAACATGGAGTGTTAAAATTGCTCATTTATCATTAAAACAAGATTCATTATATACCATTGCACCCTTTGGATGAATTCACACATTGACTTTCATTGTACAAAATTATCTGAACATTGTACAGTAAACTAACTAAACAGCCTACATAGACACCCACAAGCAAGATTAATAATATCTTCCCCAACCTTCCTGTCTTCCCTTTCTAAGAGAATCTAAAAAAGTATCCTAGATATTCTTCACTGCTGCATTGAGAGCCTCAAAGAAAGGTCAATCTGAGAGTGTGGACAAGCTGCTGAAGACTAGCTTTCTCTATTCTCAGTTTCCAGGGTTCTCTAAAGACCATAATATTTTTTTTCCTGGGTGTAGATGTCTTTCCACCAATTCTTATCACCTCCTCTCACCATCTCCAGCCTCCTGATTCTTGTGCAGCCCTTACATTAACATATTGTAAGTCTGGGGAAACCAGCAGTTCCTGCACCAGGAAGGTTTTCTTATGGTGCAGATTAAATAGTTGAAGCACAGGTAAAGGGCCTAGTGAGGTCTTGATAATCAAACCTATAAATGTCAGGTAAAAATGCCAAATTCATGTGATTTATCAAAAAAGAAATGGCACTGCTCAAAACATATGAGTATTCATATAAGCATTTCTGGCATATGTTCTGATGAAGATATCAGACCTGATTAATGAGCTAACTGGGCTATACAACAAGACTAGAAGTTGTTGAACTAAAAGTTAGAATATAGTTTCTGCATGACTCTGCCTGGTTTCATCCATTTCAGTTTACATGGACCTATGTATTACTTATCTTTCAGGCAGCTCTAAGTAATCATCATAGTTATATTTTGATCTACTTTATATGTGCTCACGTAGGCCAGTTGAATTGATTGGCTTTTTAAAAGCAACCTTTTCTTGGTAGATTATGATGGTTGATGACCTTAATGGTCTTTTTCAAAGGAAACAATTCCATGACTCTATAAACTTTACAGATGATGCCTTAAATTAAAATCCAAGATTCAATTCCATAGCAATGCATAAGATTTATTTAATGGTTCCTGCCATTAGTGAGGAGAGGTTTTGGGTTTGGAGGAGAAGTAGCAGTTTAGAGAAATTTTCCATGTTGGAGATACTATGTCAATGGGACCAGCAGGATGAGGGATGTGATTCTCCCCATCTTGAGAGACTCCCCTGCTCTTGAGAGACCCCACCTGATGCCCCCAGTATAAGAGGGACATGGAATTACGAGAGTGCATCCAGAGGAGGGCAACAAAGCTGATCAGATAGGGACAGGCTGAGAGAATTGGGGCTGTTCAGCCTGGAGAAGAGAAGGCTCCAGGGAGACCTTATAGAGGCCTTCCAGTACCTGAAGGGGACCTACAAGAAAGGTGGGGAGGGATTCTTTGCAAGGGCTTGTTGTGATAGGATGAGAGGCTGCTTTAAGATTGAGGAGGATGCATTTAGACTGGAGATTTGGCAGAAACTCAACACAGGGAGGATGGTGAGAACAAGTTGCCCAGGGAGGCTGTGGATATCCACTCCCTGGAGGTGTTCAAGACTGGGCTGGATGAGGCCTTGAGCAACCTGAGCTAGTGGAAGGGGTTGGAACTAGATGATCTTTAAGTACCCTTCCAGTTCAAAACATTCTATGATTCTATGACATGTCAGAGGCAATTAAGAAGCAAGTGAAGGAAGGAGCTGTAAATTATAGATAAGAATAAGCCAACTCCACAGCACGAGTGTCTTAGTTGACAAAGGTTAGTGTGCCCTAAGCTACAATAGCTCATGCTGATCCCAGTGCTTTTTATTTTCTCAGAAAGAAGTGTGCTGTACATTTAATGGGAAGGTGATCCTGCTCCTGAAGAAAGTTGCTCAGCTGCCTGCATGTGAATATATGAGAAATCTATGACCCTAGAACTGCTAAACAAGATTATTATTTAGAATCACCTATTCCTCCATATGAAGAGTAAAAAAAAAGGATTTTTCAATGCACTTGCATAAAAACCAATGCACATCCTCAGTTTGTGGTAAAAGAGTTGGCTGTCTAGGGTGGCATGCCAAGGAGAGAATAATGATCATAATTTTTGGTCTTTTCTTTATCATGGAAATAAAAATACGTAGTATGTAGTGCAAAGGCCAATGCTGATGGAGAAGGGGATAGCAGATCCTCTGGGGAATGATAGCTTACATCTTTTGCTGTTCCATTGCTCTTCCATGTGTGTTCAAGCTCATCCTTTATGGATATCCACAGTTCTTTCCCGGGTCTTTCTGTTCTGATTTTACTTCTTTTGCTTTTCCATGCTAGCAATAGTCAGACTGACTTTAAATCCTTATTCAAGGGAAAGTAAAACTAGTTCATCTGGCTGAGGAGTCTCAGGCTAACCCTGATGAGAGTTGCATGTCCTATTACAATTCAACATCAAAACACAGTCTCAAGCTGCACCAGGGGAAGTTTAGGCTCGAGGTGAGGAGAAAGCTCTTCACTGAGAGAGTTGTCAGCCATTGGAATGGGCTGCCCAGGGAGGTGGTGGAATTACCATCCCTGGAGGTGTTCAAGAGGGGACTTGGTGCCATGGTCTAGCAGTCATGAGGTCTTGGGTGACAGGTTGGACTTGATGATCCTTGAGGCCTTTTCCAACCTTGTTGTTTCTATGATTCTATGATTCTATTATTTTCTCTTAAGCTACAATTGTATGTTCTTATCTGAGCCTAAGGAAATGTTTTCTTGAAATCCCAGGAAAAATGAGGAAACTGACCTGGCACAGAAACTGATCGTACTCAGTGGCCAAGAGTAATTTGCTTTTGTGTCATTGTTTTATAACTTAGTTTTGCTTTATAACACCTAATATCTTGCTGTGTGTATTCAGATTAACAGGAGGATAGAATAGCATCTATGCTTACACTGGGCTACATAAAATTTGGGGGTTATCAAACTTGCTACTAGGAGATATGCAGTGATAATCAGCTAACATCAAGCACAGGTGCTGAAAACAGGCAATCAAACATTGCAATATCTGAGGTGTTGTGCATCTAGGGTAAAACAGTGAACAGATAAGTATACTGAAAGCACATGAGCTCATACACACACCAAGTACACCTTAACGTGAAGCATTTGGACCAGGGTTTTCTAAGGGAGGGAGAATCAGCTTATAAAGATCACACTGAAAATACTGTGCCTTCATATTTCAGGAGTTAAGTTCCCTTTATAACACAGTGATATCTCACTCTTTTTATTCAGAAATGCTGGCTAAAAGTTGCTGCAGGCGTGAGACTTAACAGGCTGTTCATAATGAATGACAAGTTCCAGCTGGAGCACAGAAAAAGGTAACAAAGCGCAAGAATAATAAGCCTTATGTAAGGAAATAACTTCCCTTTATTGAGATTAGAGTGGGTGAGGTGGTTACTGCTTTGGAAATGAAAGGAGATAGCTAATGTAAAATAGCATCTTATGGGGTTTATTATTTTGTTTTTCACTACAAGACAGCAAAGGCAATAAACACATCCCTATGAATCTGTTATTTGGTCACCAGCAACTAAATGTAAATTTTGAACTTTAAAGGAAGAGAAACATACATTTCTGTCAGGGGTGACTTCCACCAAAATTAGTTCTTTCAGACTTAAGTCTGTATCTCCTCCTTTGCAAATGTAACTTCACCTTTACTTCTGTGATATTTTTTCATTAAAAAGCCATTTCTTATATTTACAGTCCTTTGCAAACAAAGAGCTTTCAACTCTTATAAATCTCATGACTGCTTTTATCCTCTTCATCCAGATTTTTCTGAAGGAAGTTAATAGAGGTCATCTAGATAAATGATTACCCTGCAGAACTGGAGGACCTTTGATCGGTAAATAAGGCTGCAGAGAGAGAGATGTTAGGAGGAATTCTAGCCAAATTGTGGAACTGTGTTATCAGAAGACAACACTGTATGTGACTCAGGCTTGAACCATAGCTTCACTAGAAACTTTCTGCAGAACAATGCACAGATGAGCTCATCGTGGCACATAATTGCTGCAACACAGAGAAAAAAATCATACAGCATGTAATTTATTTGTAGGTTTCTGTAGTCTCATTTGCAGTAATAGCCAGATACCAAACCCCCATTTTACTAAATCTTGTCAAACAAGTGATTAACAAAGAGCCCATTTGTGTGATTCTGACTAAACTTGAAAGACTATATGGGCATTAATGGGAGATATTAAAAAAAAAGAAGGCATAATTATATGCAGTATGAAAGATGATCTATTTTTTCCTTCTATTTTTTGCTTTACTTTGAATAACACTTGTAATTATGAAACCAAATTTAGACTACTTAACTTTAAATACCATTCACTGACTAGTTGGTACGTCCTAATCAATGCCAAAAAGCCATCAGCTCCATACAGTTGTCCAGTGGCACCAGCCATCTGTATTCTTTGTTCAGGAAGGCCTCAGCCTTCCTGCTTTTCCCATCAGCACCTAAATGGTGTCCAGATGATTTTTGGCTGATACCATCTTCCTTCATGCTCTACTGTTTCTTTGGCCTTTAGTAGCTGTGCTTGCATTTGAAATTTGAGTTTGCAGTGGCTTTCTTTCATAGTAATCCTCTACCAGAATTATCTTAGTTGATCAGCTCTGTGATGGAGAGACCCTCTGTGTGCTGGAGTTGTGCAGTGGTATGATAATAAAATAGAAATGGAGATGCCACAAATATGGAGTAAATCAGGATGGCAGAGATTGCAGAAGATAAATGATAGAACATGCTGTTTGTCAAAACCAGAGAAGAAAATGGCATCAATAGTCAAGATATCACAGTATCACAGTATCACCAAGGTTGGAAGAGACCTCAAAGATCATCGAGTCCAACCTGTCACCACAGACCTCATGACTAGACCATGGCACCAAGTGCCACATCCAATCCCCTCTTGAACATATCAGACAATTTATAATACTTGATGATTTTTAGTAAGGTAGTATTTGATTTTTTAACATTTTAATGATTTCTACAAGCCAGTACACACAGAGATGTGTGCTGCTTTTGTTTCATGCCTGCTCTTGCTGTGTACGGTGTACTCCCTGTGAACAGGGAGATGTCTGGATCAGTCCATCTGCAAAATCCTCTGTCTGATTTACAGCTGAACTAGAGTTTTGCTCCAAACTCTGTGTATAAACAGTGTGTAGATGAACTACTCCAGACTGAGCTGAAACTACAAGAGCCATCTAATATCTTTTAGCTAGAAAGAGATCTTCCAGCTACATACCTATGATAGAACATGACTTCAAAATTTGAATGCCGATCACTTCTGGTTTCTTTGCCTGAACCTTATCAACTGCTATTTCAAAAGCAAAATATCCAGAGCATGCTGATCAGGAAAAAATCCCAGGCAACTCACCAAATTTAATTCTTCTGGGGTTTTTTTGTGTGTATTTTTTTTTTTTTGGGGGGGGGGAGGGGGAATAAAAAAGCAAATATTTTCATTAGGGTCTGAAGCAAACATTTCTTTAACCTTGCTCACAGTATCACAGTGTCACAGTATCACCAAGGTTGGAAGAGACCTCAAAGATCATCGAGTCCAACCTGTCACCACAGACCTCATGACTAGACCATGGCACCAAGTGCCACGTCCAATCCCCTCTTGAACACCTCCCGGGACGGTGACTCCACCAGACTCCATGCTCAATGTATGCATGCAGACTGTGTAAACAATGTGCATGGGGCCCAACCCAAAATATTAGTCAAGTAAATAATACATTATTAGAAAATGCTTAGACCCAGACATTAATGATGGTTATGCACATTAAGACTTCTCTTCTACCAAGCTGAACAAAACACAATAATAGAACAGCTTTATGCAGAGAACTAACTCAGGGGACTAAAGATTTCCATCTTGTGTCATTAATAAAGTCTCAATCAAGTGCTCAAAGTGTTCCAGGTGCTATGAAGAGCAGCTTCTTCTAATGAAATTGCATTAATTTTGAAGGTACTACTTATTCAAGCTATATGCTGTGTCCCAAATGCATATCCTCTGCACAGCAGGTTTAAGATCCTTCATCTACTATTTCCTAGAGAGATGCATACAGTATGGGAACACAGATATACTAATTAGAGTTTCCTGAGCATAATTATCTTCTGTTCTTTTTCCTTCAATATCACTGTGTGACAAAATATCTAAAACTCTTAACACAGAATGATGGATAATTGTATCTTTATTATTCACTGTACTAATTATTTCATTTCTGTTTCTATACTGACAGAATTGTATATTTGAAGTTTGTAATTTATAGCTACTACAAACTTTCTCTAATTTATATTTTTCTATAATTTTTGACACCATCTGCCACAACAAACTCCTGGAGAAGCTGGCAGCTAGTGGCTTGGACAGACTCACTCTGAAATTGGTCAAGAACTGGCTGGAGGGCCGGGCCCAGAGAGTGGTGGTGAGTGGTCCCACATCCAGTTAACCGCCAGTCACTGCTGGGATCAGTGTCCCCCAGGGATCAGTGCTGGGCCCAATCCTGTTAGGAGCAAGTTAGGAGCAAGTGTCAGTCTGTTGGAGGGTAGGAAGGCCTTGCAAAGCAACCTTGACAGGCTGGATGGATGGGCAGAGGGCAATGGGATGAGATTTAATAAAGCAGGGTTCTACACTTTGGCCATAACAACCCCAAGCAGCACTGTAGGCTGGGGACAGAATGGCTGGAGAGCAGCCAGGGAAAAAGGGACCTGGGGGTGCTGGTGGATAGTAGGCTGAACATGATCCAGCAGTGGTGGTGTCCAGGTGGCCAAGAAGGTCAATGGCATCCTGGCCTGTATCAGGAATAGTGTGGCCAGCAGGACAAGGGAGGTTATTCTTCCACTGTACTCAGCGCGGGTCAGGCCACACCTTGACTACTGTGTCCAGTTCTGGGCCACTCAATTCAATAGAGATGTTGAGGTACTGGAATGTGTCCAGGGAAGGGCAACAAAACTGGTGAGGGGCATGGAACACAAGCCCTGTGAGGAGAGGCTGAGGGAGCTGGGGTTGTTTAGCCTGGAGAAGAGGAGGCTCAGGGGAGACCTTAATGCTGTCTACAGATACCTGAAGGGAGGTTTTAGCCAGGTGGGGGTTGGTCTCTTCTCCCAGGCAGCCAGCAACAGAACAAGAGGACACAGTCTCAAGTTGTGCCAGAGGAGGTTCAGAATGGATATCAGGAAGAAGCTCTTTACAGAGAGAGTGATTTGCTATTGGAATGGGCTGCCCAGGGAGGTGGTGGAGTCAACATCCCTGGAGATCTTCAAGAAAAGACTGGATGAGGCACTTAGTGCCGTGGTCTAGTTGATTGGATAGGGATGGGTGATAGGTTGGACTGGATGATCCTGGAGGTCTCTTCCAACCTGGTTGATTCTATGATTCTCTGAAATTCTGTAAGAATAAGTTAGATTCTTAAATGAAGTTATATACAATTTTTGACACTCTTTGGTGTTCTTTTCAGATCAAATAGCATGTATTATAGAGCATCAGAAATGATATTTTGTCAAACTTGCATTCATAGTTCAAATGCTGCCTTTCTTCATTTTATATCTTCAAAAGCTATTCCAGTGGTTTCTGAGAATAAGAGTAAAACTCACGTAAGTCTCAGTTTGATTCTGAAACAGACCCTTTAAATATCTTCCCTTTTTACTGAATTTACACAAAATAAACAGAGTGAAAAATGGTATGAAATAATTTTCTGATCAGAGCTGCCTGCAAGCAATATTTTAAATCCAGTGCATTTAAAGAATTGGCTTCCAATGGCCTATAAAGATTATTAAGCCGCCGAAAGCTCCATAGGTGTTTGGCAAAAGCCACGTCTTTCCTGATTTATGAAATGGCATTATGTCCCTCTGATGTGCTGACATTATGACAAATTATCTTCAGTTTGCCAAGAGTTCTGCAACTGATGTCCTAAAATACATCTGAAAATCTTTCTACTACCGATTTCTTGTTCTTTAGACAATTTGACACAGCACTAAAGTCAACATAATAGGCTTTGCTGCATATTTTCTGGTTTGGTTTGTTTGTTTTCTTTCCCCCCCACACCCCATCATATAAATGGAAAACTGGCCAGCTTGGGGCTAGTCTGCATGCAGACGATATGAAACATTAATGTGAAGCAGAGGAAGGCATGACGATGCAGTCTGTAAGTTAGTTAGGTTAATGCTATCACTTCCAGCCACATGAGTGCTTTTAGCTAGAAACAGTCATAGAAGTCTACTGTATCTTAATTATTCTCCTCTGTTTATGAGTGTGTGTGGGTGTGCAGAGGAGTTCAACTTAATTTCCAAGAAAAGTATATCCCATTTAATTTCCATGCACAGTCAAATCCTAAATTCCTTAAGAGAACCAAGGCAGGTCGATTTTGTCACATTTAAAACTTTTATTTGCAAAAGCAGCCTCCACTGGCAAAAAAAGAGATTAAAATTCTATCCACCACAGCTAGTTTATGACTTGAATATAAATGTGTTGCTTATGTGTGTTCCAGTCCATGGAAAAGCAATGTAAAAGTTGCTATCCTGCCTGGCCTGGATTATAGAGGTTCATTCACAAACTTAGAGAGAAGTCTGAGTCAGGATCCTTTACATTACTTCCCCAGTAAATTTGCACTCACAAGGAAGCAAAGTAAGTAGTTGTAAATGGAACATCATTGCAAAAATATTTGTGTTTTCTTTCTCAGTAAAATGGTTTCTTTGTTTTATGTTTCCTATGTTTCAAATGCAAAGTGAAATGTAGCAGATTAAGGCTTTAATGAATTTGACAAACTCTGACCCTGTGATTTCAAGAAAGCCTGCTGGCTGGCTATTACTTTCCAATACAGACTTAGTTTCTTGTAGAAAATGGAAAATAAACACGTTTTTAAAAGTGAGTGAGCATGACAGCTGAAGTTGGAGCATGAATATATGCACATAATAAGGCAAGCTAAAGTGTTTTTCTTGTAGACATAGAAGTAGTATTTATATCAAGATGAGGAATTTACTACTTAAGTGTCTGGGTGTGTTGTCTATTATCAATTTCTATGCAAATTACTGCATAGAAGCAAGAATAAGTACTAGGGTATTGGGGGATCAGTCTTACTTTTACTGTGTATCATAACAAATCTTACATTAATTTAAAATGAATGCAGGAGAAGATTCTGGAAAAACAACAGTAAGGCATCCAGCATGACTAGCCAAAGGTTATTAGGATAAAGGAGAATCTGAAAGTTTCTAAGGTTTCCTAAAGTTTCTGGTTGAGAGGGTATATAGATTAGAGTTTCCAATACTCTTAGTTTCGCTCACCTTCCCTCTAAGCATTCCCAGAGAGTTTTACCAAAGCTTTCCTAGTATCTGCTAATGTCAAGCAAACCCTTCACAGAGACAGGAATGATGAGAGGGAGAGAGTTACCAGCAGCCCTGTGAGGAAGTGGTAGACAGTGTTGATGAGGAAAGGGCCTGGAGTGATATGAACAAAAAGGAACACAAAATCAACAAAACAGGGCTTAAACAGGGTCACCTCAAGCATTTACAGGTAAGCAAGGAAGTGCCTACAAGGCACCATTATTAAAACCCCACCAAGATAATTTCTGGGCATGTTGGTGTGCCTCTCTGAAGTGCACCACTGCACACAGTGTGGGGGATAAACATGAAGAATTTGTGTGCAGCTCCAGGGCTGCTATCTTATTGGGATCATGGAGACAAGGTAGGATGGCTTACATCCCAGCATGCAATACAGGCTCTTTAGGAAGGATGGGCTGGAAACGTGAGAAATTGGAGTTGTGGAGTTGAGTTTGTAGGTAGGGATTAAAAAACAGACCACTGTGGATGACTGTAATGAGTGTCTGCTATAGGCCACTTGACAAGAAAGTAGATGAGGCTTTCTGCAGAAAACTAAAAGTTGCCTCATATTCACAGGCATGCCCCCCCAGTATCTGTAGGCAGCATAAGCAATAAGGTCATAGAGCATAAGCTATCCAGGAGATTTCCTGGAGAGGGTAACTGCCAGTTTCCTTCCCCAAGAAAGGGAGGAGCCAATAAGAAGACTTCTGCAATTCAGTTCTTCATTGAATAGTCAATGAAAGAATGAGACCAATTTTGTTACAGTTGAACCTTTAAAAGAACAGTTGCAAGTATGTTAGTCATATTAGGATATATAAACTAAACTTGGCTATGTAAAATGAAAAAGCACTGTGCAAACAGACCACTTGAAGAGACTGGTAAATCAAAGATATAACCAAGCTTTTCATCATCACTAAAACATGATATAAGAAAAATGTTTTAAAACCAGCACATCGTTGAAAGGAATTTTAGCAAAAAAAAAAGTTGTACTGCATTATGAAATGGTAGAGAAAATAGAAGGGAGGTTGAAAAGGAAGGGAGGTTGAAGGAAACACATACAAAACAGCTTCCAAGGTATTCATAGAGAACAATCAGGATCACACTACTGTGAAAATTATTTTAGGATCCACCTCTTCAGTAGGATATTGCCTCAGTAGCTAATTTTTAAAGTGAAGTCATTTTTGACACAAGAAATGTCAGAAATGGTGTGAGAAAAATACAGTGAGTGGTAAAAGTACAGGAGTGGTAGGACTGAGAGGTATAAATTGTCCTGTTCCTCACTCCTTTGGTGAGAACTCTGAAAACTAAGCCATGTATATTAAATGCCAGCTCATTCAGATGCTCAGGTTTTTGAAGTTTCCTTTAGTTGTGCCATTCAATTATTGCCACTACACAGTTCCAAAACATTTATCCATAGAGCATCAACTGCCCAGAGGTCATCAGCAACTGAAACTTCAACTATCCCAACTTAATTATCTATGAAAATACTTCTGTGTGGCAGATACAAAGAAAGAATGTGTAACTGAAGCCAAATCTATGTGACAAATCTCTATGCCACAGAATTTCGAAGAGCAGTATGAGAATATTTTGATTGACATCCTTCAGATAGTCTTCATGTACCTTTTCTTATACAGACAGACAGATATATATGCATGCATTCATATTTATGCATACACACTGCTTTTGCTTTCATACTAGCACGTCCCTGTGAAGCTTTATTAGCAACCATAAGCCTGCTTTTACTAATGGTATTAAAGCACAGAAGAGTCTGACCTATCAGAACGTAGAGCCATGGTTCAAGTGCCATGAAAACAATCCTACTCTGCCATTCATCCAGGTGACACTAAAAAACAAAACCAACCAAACAAAACCTCCCCAAACCCCAGCCACATAACCAACCAAAAAAAAAAACCAACAAAAAACTAACCCCCCATGTCCCCCCCAAAAGCTAAGTCTATTGATTTCACTAGTGCCTGCATCTCCTATTAGAGAAGCTTTCCTTTTCTTTATTTGTCTTTTATGCATGATAGCCTTTTTATCCATTATTTCAAAATCTGAGCAGTAAGGACAGGAAAGGTGCAAGCATCTTTGTTGATGTATGATAGTCTCTTGTGTCCAGAGAAGGGTAGTGAGGCTGGGGAGAGGCCTCGAGCACAAGCCCTACGAGGAGAGGCTGAGGGAGCTGGGATTGTTTAGCCTGGAGGAGGCTCAGGGGAGATCTTAATGCTGTCTACAACTGCCTGAAAGGAGGTTGTAGCCAGGAGGGGGTTGGTCTCTTCTCCCAGGCAACCATCACCAGAACAAGAGGACACAGTCTCAAGCTGTGCCAGGGGAAGTTTAAGCTCGAGGTGAGGAGAAAGTTCTTCACTGAGAGAGTCATTGGCCTTTGGAATGGGCTGCCCAGGGAGGTGGTGGAGTCACCATCCCTGGAGGTATTCAAGAGGGGATTGGACGTGGCACTTGGTGCTGTGGTTTAGTCATGAGATCTGTGGTGACTGGTTGGATTTGATGATCTTTGAGGTCTCTTCCAACCGTGGTGATTCTGTGATTCTGTGATAGTAGATCTACTCCTCTCCAGGAAAACTGTGAAATATTAATTTCAATTCACTGAACCCATTTATTGGTGAATAAAAGCAGCAACTATGCAGTGTCTCAACAGCCCACTGGATGATTAACATTTAATTTAATCTCATTTTAAATCATTCATATAGATTAGTTTCTATGAGATTCATTCACCTGCCCTTATGCCAATCAATTTTAAAAATAACTTACTGCTTGTCACTCTGCTAACTAATGAATCTGTTCTGTATTCCTTTGAGAGTTGTCACAGAATCACAGAATTGCATTTTGAAATGCAATCTGTTATGTGAAATACATGCTCCTGATTAAAAAAAAAGGGGGAGAAAAAAGCACATGAGACTATGAATTCTAAAATCATGGTATCAGGTTTTTTTTTAGAATCAAGCCTTGCAAAATTTTCCTGCCACCAGTGAGTAGCCAGCTGACTTTTCCAGGTTTCTTGTGGTCCTGCCAGGTAGCTACCAACAGCTGGCTCAAACATATTTCCTCTCTGTTTGGTGCCCTCTTTCCTCTCATCATTTAGCCCTTGCTACATGTAGCTCAGAAGATTTTTTGCCTGGGAACAAAGCTATACATCTTGAAGAAGCTCCAGGTGTTCCAGGCCCAGGAGACTTCTGCTTCAAAAGACAAAGTGTCCTGAGTTTGTTAGTGTTCTCACTAATCCTGCTTTTCTTTGAAAACAGCCACATTGAGACTTTTTGTCATCAATTGCTTATGGCCTGAAATACAAAAAGTTATTTAATAACTTAAAAACTCAGAGGACAGAAGGACACAGTCGCTTGGGTGCCAACAGTTTCAGCCATGACCAATGAACTTGGTCTAATTTTTCAGACTTCACCTGTATTAGCTGTCAATTGAAAACTGGGCAAGCGGTGAAGGACTGCTTGATAAATTGCCTGCAGACAAGAGGAGGCAGCTGAACAGAGCAAACTCTGGAAGCAATAGAAAAATCAAATCAAACTTTAGTGGTTACTTTTTCACCATTACCATTGTTAGAAGCAGGGAACATATCATAAACCAGCCATGTCTATATTATGAATTTAATATATCTGGTTTCTAAATGTTCAGTAAAATTTAGGTAGGTGAATTTGATTCCCAGATGTCCAAAGAAAACAAAGTCCAGGCCTGCAAAGTGGCTGGGTATTAATTTTTGTTGTTTGGTGGTGGTTTATTTATGTTTGGTTGGTTGGTTTTGGTTGGTTGGTTGGTTAGATTTTGTTTTTTTGTCCCACATTTAGTAGTGGAAAAAAAATATCTTGAGTTATCAGAGATGAAGTACCCCAGTTATGACCTTCTCAATGTTCTGATGGCTTCAACGGAGGAGCTGTACTGCTGCAATCGCATCATATGTAAAGCAAAGTTTACTGAATCCATACTTTATAGTTTCATGGACTAGGATTTTAGGAAGCAAAAATAATTTCATAATTTCTAACATTTATCTCAGGATTTTAAAATGTGGGTTTGACATAAAAGATACAGAGCACAAATGGAACAAAATTTTACATACTTTCAGAGCAACATGCGCTACTGGCTTTACATTATGGATCATCTGCTTGAATATTGCCAACTGACCTTTACAACACTGAGGTGGATAAAACCTTTCATTGAATCAGGACAGCTATTTCTATATTTTAGAAGATGTTTTTTCCTCCCACTTTTGTCAGTAGATAGCTGCAGGCCATTATCAGTTCTGAGTCAGCCAGGGCATCAAATTTGTTATACTATTTTCTACTGTGGCATCTGAATCAGGCCCTGAAGGATTAGACATACAAGAACTTAAGTGGAGTTTGATATTCTAAGGATTGGGAGCGTTTGAAGATAAGATCAATAGCAAGTGGAAAACTGTATATTTACAAATAAAGAACACTTTACATGAAATAAATTAAAATCCAGATATGTTATTTTTGTTTGTTTGTTTTTTCTTTATTGGTGTTGGTTTTGTTTGTTATTTTCTGGGGATTTTTTTTACATAGGTCAATCATTTCATTATGAAGCGATTTTAAACCTGGAGAGCTAATTTACACGTAGGTAATTGCCCTGAGAGATTATCTTGTCCTGTGATTTATAGGATTAATAAAAATTATAAACATTAATATGGACAACTAGAGTAGATAGGGTAGAGTATCATGGTTATAAATGTCCCTTCTGTTCACGGTAAAAATTAAGAATGGAAATCAATCAATAAAATATATTCCATTTTTTACACTAGAAGTGTAGAGAGTAATATTTATTTCTTTATTTTTCCTACTTCTGAAGCACCTGATGCTGACCTTTCTGTCCCTTGCCTGGGATTTTTGAGAGAATAGAATAGAATAGAATAGACCAGACCAGGTTGGAAGAGACCTTCAAGATCATCGCGTCCAACCTATCATCCAACACCACCTAATCAACTAAACCATGCAACCAAGCACCCTATCAAGTCTCCTCCTGAACACCTCCAGTGATGGTGATTCCACCACCTCCCTGGGCAGCCCATTCCAATGGGCAATCACTCTCTCTCTGTAGAACTTCTTAACCTCCAGCCTAAACCTCCCCTGGTGCAGCTTGAGACTGTGTCCTCTTGTTCTGGTGCTGGTTGCCTGGGAGAAGAGACCAACCTCTGCCTATCTACAACCTCCCTTCAGGTAGTTGTAGAGAGCAATAAGGTCTCCCCTGAGTCTCCTCTTCTCCAGGCTAAGCAACCCCATCTAAAAAAAAAACCAAACAAAACAGCTGTACTCCACCCTAACGAAGGAAACTGCCATTTCCACTAGGCACTTGTGTGAGACGATCTTAGTTCTCCTTGAATAGTTACCTGGATTAATACCCCAAAGATTTAAAGATCTGATCCCCTGGTCTGAAATGGTTGCTGTAGTTTTGGGAGCCTTTGATATATTTTAATGCTACCACTGAGAAATTAATAGATGCAAGTTAGTCCTATCTGGATAATAGGTAGATTATGTATCAATCCACCTGTGTTGGGAAGTTTGCCATTCAAAATACAGGTGGAATACTAAACATCTCTGAGGTCATAAATTCTTCTGTACCTTCAAATGAATATTATATCAAGGACAATTTTTTTATCCCAATAGTCAATGCACTAATCATTATAAAATAATGAATTGTGAAAAATTATTGCATAGAATGTAGTGGAACCAGTATATGCAGATTGACAAAACTTGTGATACATAGAAATCAAGATAAGAATTGCATTTAAGTTGTATAAAAAAGACACAAAATGATGCTACTAGTTTCGTTAGGATGGAAATCTCGAGTATTTTTCAAAGAATGAATATTGGACAGAGATTGGCAGGTTTAGAAGCTGAAGAAGGAAGAGAACAGATAATAGTCTACAGGAAAACAGTCCTAGGACATTATAGATGTTGGGTGATAGGTTGGACTTGATGGTCTCTGAGGTAATTTCCAACCTTGTTGATTCTATGATTCTATAGGAGTAAGCATACATTTGCAAAAGCTAAATGTAATAGGGATACAAACTGTGTAGAAAGAATGAAGTAACTTTAAGTACCAGATTTCAGGCCTTCCAAAGGCTATTTTCTGGTATAAAAGATCAGTTTTGTAGTGCTCTAGATAAAAGGTGAAATAAGTATTATAACCACTCATTTAGTGCAAATTAGGCAAATTAAGTTGCAGAAGTTTGTCAAGGTATTGAACCTATTAAATGGTGTGGGTTTGGTTTGGTTTGGTTTTGTTTTGTTTTGTTTCGTGTTGCTTTGTTTCATTTCATTTTGTGTTGTTTTCCAGACAGTAGAAATATCAATCTCACTGTTTTTAAAGGGATTTATCGAAACACCTGCCTAAAGCTCTGGGGAAACAGAAGCATTTTCTTATATCTCTTTCAGAATTCACTGAACAACTTTTGATTCTGGCTTAGAATCATATCACAAATTATGATTGCTGATCATGATCTGTCTCTGGCTTCAATAAGTATTTGTCAAGTTAAGGCATGGACCAGTCTTTGTAGACCTTGACATACAGTGGAGTGATTTAGCTGTGATTTTCAGTTACTTCTTATTCTTCAGTGCAAACAGCCAAGTGTGATTAAGCTGCTTGGATTTTCAGGCCTATGAGAGAGATCAAATATTCTGGGAATAATGTCAAAACCAATTGGAGGTACCTTTATTCAGCTATAGCTCACAGACAGAAAGGCAAAGCACCTTTAACTTGTAGAAGATCATGTCTCTGTACCAACCATAATTTATCACCTCCTTCACAATCAGCAAATCAATGAGAGAAGAATAAAATGCAGAGGCAAGGGAGAGAGCATGAGCCAAGAATTTTTCCCAAGGGTCACTCTGTGGCTGTAAAAAAACCCAAACCATCAAACAAAATAAGTCCAAAGGCCTGCAAAATCAAAAAGAATCCAAAGTACACTGAAAAGTAAAGAAACCAGAGAAAAACCCAAACCCAAACCAAAACAAGAAAACCCACTCAACCACACTCCCCCTCCCTCCCCCCCAAAAAATCCTCCAAAACCCAAACCCACACCAAATAAAAATACCTGGTTTTTTTTTTCAGTCCTCTATCCTATCCCAGACTCTTCAACTGACAGCAAAATAATGTTCACTTGATGTAACTTCATTCAAAATGCAGTGCAAGTGAAAACTGCTCTGATATTAGCCGCCAGAGTGGTGTTGGGTGCAGCTAGACAAGCATTCATGTTTCAAAACTGTTCAAACCCAGTTTAGAGGATGTCTTTTAATAAATCAAACCCCTGTCCCATAGAAAACCTGCTCAGTTGATGTAGTGTAAACCAAACCAGCACTGAAGTGGTTTTACTGATTCATAAATTAATTAACTGAGAATGTGAATGATATAGTCATGATCAATCTTAGCAACATGACAGATAAATCATATTATTGAAAATGCTTAAATAAGAGCAACAAAGTGTTTTCTAAATACCTTCTAAAGGCTCAATAAATCTTAATCTCTCCTTTTATCCCCAATACAGTGATATATAGTTTCATAGTTTCATAGTTTCATTCAGGGTTGGAAGGGACCACAAGGATCATCTAGTTCCAACCCCCCTGCCATGGGCAGGGACACCCCACACTACATCAGCCTGGCCAGAGCCTCATCCAGCCTGCTCTTAAACACCCCCAGGGACGGGGCCTCGACCACCTCCCTGGACAACCCATATGTAATATACAGGCCATGAGTGGCGCAGATTCTCCTCATCTGGGTGTGTGTGACACCCTGCCCATACCACTTTCTCTAGGAGATGTCATTGTGCCAGCTGCTTATTCTCCCAGAGGTGAGCAACCCCAGAGCCCCAGAGTACAAGCTGTTGAATGCCACCACAATGGCTGTGGGGAAGCTGGAGGCAGTGGCTGGTGCCAGAGGGTGTGTGCTGCCAGGTGTGGGCAGAACCCCTGATGATATTGGGCCACATCTGGCAGTTATACCAGTGCTGTTGCTGCCCTGCTCCCCTCTTCTCCCATCAACCTCAAATCCTTGTGCTTCACTTCTGTATCTGTTTTTTTCTCCCCACAGGTCTTTTAACTCCCCAATTATGTGTAATCAGACTGATAGTTCTCTTCCTTTTTAGCAGATCATTTTTGGGCAAATGTCCACTCAAACAGTTTGGTCATCTCACTCATGCACACTCTCCCGTGCACATTCCTGCCTTTCTGGCTGCTGTTATTTTGCATTTTTTGAAAGGCTGTGCCCTGCAAGTGCTGGTAGCACATCAAGATACCACATATCAAAACATACCATGAAGAGCAGAGGTGACAACGGGACAGAGCTGTTATGCATCTACAATTTCTATGCTATTGTCATATTTGCACAAGTTCTGTGTCTGCAGCTATAGAAAAGAAATAGCCAATTTTGTTACCAAAACACAGCATCTGTTTTTTATCTATCTTGCTATGACTTGGGGCTCTTGAATAACAAGTATCAGTAGTTAATGACAGCCTTTACATTCTGAAAGGAAGTGAGCATGTACATTCAGGCTTTTTAAATGGGTGCTTTTCTGTCACTTTATAAGCATTTCAGCTGGTTTAAAGGAGAACTGAAGTGCTACTTTTTGAAAAGAGTATAACTGAATAGATTCAGAAAATATTTGCATCTGTACTACAATCATAAAGGTAAAGACTACATAACACAAATCACAACTTCAAGATTGCAGAAGCCATGGAGCAGTTCTGATGCCACTAGAGAGACATGAAATATACAAGTTTATTGTTATCAAAGACACGTTGGCAATTCCCTCCCTATTTGCAAGCTTTAGTGGAGAATCAGTAAGCACCTCAATGCTCCATGTTTTGTTAATAGCTGTATACATTGGTTGTGCTTCTGCAAAATCCCAAACTGCCCAAATTAAAGGTAGCTTGGTGCATGTGAACACCTGTATACAGACACACACACACAAAAAAGAAAGAATCCATTAAAAGCAAATCATTATTTTTCAGGATGGTTTGGTTTTAATGACAAAAAGCAATTTTTGCTTCACTGCTCAGAACGTCTAAGTTCTTGCCCTTTTATCTCAGAAACCACTGAACTCTGAAAGCAACAATGGAAGAATGTGACAGACTAAAGCAAACCTTGTGACACTATTGATTCACTTCTTGCTTGATAAACTGAGTAATCACAATTGCATACGTGCATGAGAATAGAATATACCTATACCTTTTAGCATATGCATAGTTAAGCAAAGTAGCCTTATAAATGTGAACTGTAGTTGCTGTGCATGGTGAGTAATCTAATACATCTTACAGTACAAAGAATGAAATGAATAAATAGTTAGTGTTGGTAGCTGCACTTACTCCATTTTATAGCTTGAAATATAATGCTATATTTTCTTCTAGTGGTAATATTCCCCCACCCCCCAGTTTCATACACATTTCATTGCACCCACATGTATTGCTACAAAACAAACAAAAGACCAATCAAGCAAACAGAAACCTCAATTTATAATTGCTGACATTATTAGTCTTACAAATAGAATAGAATAGAATAGAATAGAATAGAATAGAATAGAATAGAATAGAATAGAATAGAATAGACCAGGTTGGAACAGACCTTCAAGATCATCATGTCCAACCTATCATCCAACACCACCTAACCGACTAACCCATGCAACCAAGCACCCTGTCAAGTCTCCTCCTGAACACCTCCAGTGACGGCAACTCCACCAACTCCCTGGGCAGTGCATTCCAATGGGCAATCACTCTCTCTCTGTAAAACTTCCTCCTGACCTCCAGCCTGAACCTCCCCTGGCACAGCCTGAGACTGTGTCCTCTTGTTCTGGTGCTGGCTGCCTGGGAGAAGAGACCAATCTCTGCCTTCAGGTAGTTGTAGACAGCAATAAGGTCACCCTTGAGTCTCCTCCTCTCCAGGCTAAGCAGCCCCAGCTCCCTCAGCCTCTCCTCATAGGGCTTGTGTTCCAAACCCCTCACCAACTTCGTTGCCCTTCTCTGGACTCGTTCCATCAAGTCAACATCCTTCCTAAACTGAGGGGCCCAGAACTGGACACAGTACTCGAGGTGTAGCCTAACCAGTGCAGTATACAGGGGCAGAATGACCTCCCTGCTCCTGCTGGCCACACAGTTCTTGATGCAGGCCAGGATGCCGTTGGCCCTCCTGGCCGCCTGGGCACACTGCAGGCTCATGTTCAGCCTACCATCAACCAGCACCCCCAGGTCCCTCTCTGCCTGGCTGCTCTCCAGCCACTCTGATCCCAGCCTGTAGCACTGCATGGGGTTGTTGTGGCCGATGTGCAGAGCCCGGCACTTGGATGTGTTAAATCTTATGCTGTTGGACTCTGCCCATCTGTCCAGCCTGTCGAGGTCTCTCTGCAGAGCCTCTCTACCCTCCAGCATCTTACTAGCAGCCTTGTGTTTTAAATGTTCTTTGGATTTTTGACATTATACTTGTGGTCATGTTCCTAGGAGCATGATGCCTGCAGCCTTTCACCTGTTAGAGTTTGCTCTCTGTGTTTTTTTTTTTACCACAAAGTAGCATTGTTATGTTTTGAACTTCAAACCCACTGACGGTGTTCAAACTATTCCCATATATATTTAGTACTCCAAATTCCTTTTGTTCATCAGGTAGGAGTCAGGGCAAATTGCAGGGAAAGTTGGTAGATGGATCCATCTGTTCACTCTATGTAATTTCTAACAGCAGAAATTTCATAGATGACTGATAATAGCCAATTGCCTCTCATATTTTTGCCAAGCTGCCAGAGAAACAGGAGGAAGCACACACAGTGCTGTCCAGCTATATTAATTAGGAGAGAGTAGCAGGAGTGTGTGGGGACCCTCCTTGTTACCCTTCTAATGAATGCAGCAAGCACTGGGAAAGGTTATTCACTGCAATTTTCCTTCCTGTATTTACCTAAAATTCACATTGCTTAACAGATGTTAACATCTGTTGGACTTGCTTATAATTTTCTAGTACCTGCAGCGTATCTGCAGAGGAAGACCAACATCCCAGGACTTAAGGTAAAGTATAATATGGGACAAATTGCACCAGATGAGGTTTAGATTGGATATTAGGAAAAATTTATTTGCTGAAAGAGTGGTCAGGCTGCCCAGGGAGGTGGCACAGTTATCATCCCTGGAAGTGTTAAACAACCTGTAGACATGGCTCTTCGAGGCATGGTTTAATGTCTTGGGCTGACAGTTGGACTCAAGGATCTTAAAAACCTTTTCCCACCAAAATGATATTAAGGGAAATATCTGAGCTTGGACCGTACCTAGAAGATAATATGCTTCAGCACAATGGTTCCAAATTGCTACTTTACTGGTGCTAAAGTGGCTTGCAGACACATAGAGACAGACACAAAGAAATTACAAAGTAGGTAGTTTAACATCAGCTGGGAGTTTTTAAAACCTTGAGATCATAGTAGAAGAGATGCATGAGGAAAACATTCTGATTACAGGTTGTCAGTGTGTTCAGGAAAGGGTTGAGACCACGCCTGACTAGTTTGTTGAAATCCTTTGAAATGATTGCGACCAACGTAGACAAGGTGACACAGTGGGACCTCTCACTCTGATGTTCTCAGCAAAAAGCTCGATGGCCACTTCAAAGGAGTCTTCTTAAACAATGTATTTATTTGAAAATCAAAGCCAGACATATAAACAAAACCAACAGAGAAGACGAACACCAGAAAAAAACCCAAACAAACAACAAACTGTTGTGGATATTGTGTTAGTAGCTCACACCAAGTGTAATTCCAAGGTTTGCCAGGCTGCTTTTGCTGCCACCATTTAAGTCCCTAGTGTGGAGACTGACTGCAGCCAGCCCTTTATTGCATGCCACCTCAGAGGAGAACTGAATCAGACCCTCACCTCAAAGGGTCAGAGACTCCAGGGAACTAAGTGCCACTGACTCTTACCCTGCTGTGTTGGGTTTGTGTCTGGCAGGGTTTTGGTGGTGGTGAAGGGGGCTACTGACACAGACTCCTGGGAGAAGCTCCAAGAAGACAGTGAAACACTGAAAGAAAAAGGTGCAGTGTTCTGAGAACATATGAGATGCTCCATGGTGGAGCTGGCAATGCCAACAGAGAAGCTGCAGACCATGACCCACACCAGAGTGGGAAATGAGCATGGAGGATGGAACAATTTGCAGAGTAAGGAACAAGGAGAAGCTGCCTTGACCCCAACCCTTTGCCCCATGTGTCACCTTACTAGAGTGACTAAGTGTAACCTCTGTCAATAACAAGGTGGGAGGAGAGGCCTGCAGTAAAGATGGGATGAAGAGAGGTGGAGGAAAGGGATTTTCTCCAAGTGTTCAAATGTTTGTCATCTTTCTACCCAATACCCGAGTCAGAAACTACACCTTTTAAGTTAAATTTGCCAGATTCAAGCAGAGTTGAGTCTGCCTTATTTGTGACAGTAATAGCTGCATGATTTACCTGCTTTTATTTCAACCCATGGGTTTTCTCACTCTTTGTTTTCCATATCCTGCTTGGTAGAGTGAGTGAGCAGCTGTGTGGGTGCTTGGCTGCCAGTCAGGGCAAACCCACCACACTTTCCCAGCCTCAGATAACTAAACTTTAGTTACCCAGCTGCCTAGACTGCTTCTATAAGAGTCAGTCCCTCTCATGCAGAGAGAGGTTCATCCTATTTAAAATCATCACCAGGGAAATGGCCTCACATTTTAAGAAGGTTCTAATTTATAGCTCTTTCCTTTCCAAGGCAGTGATCTAGCTGGCTTGACAAACAGCGGGTTTTGTGAAAGCGTGAATTTCATAATCTGCTGCCCAATAATGAGAACTATCCTCTTCTAGCAGGAAGACCAGATTCTCAAAACTTTGTGTATTTTAATATTTAATAAATCAAGCTTAGCCCTGAAATGTGTCTCAGATTATGGCAGTTTAGAGTAAGCAGAAAACCAGACCTAGAAGTGCATGCTAAAATTAAATGCCGTGGTACGATCTTGGCATCAAAGCATGCATGGACTTGTGAATTATCCTCTTCAATGGGCATGAATCCTATTTTAGATACCTGCATACTTTATACATGAGGACATAGATCTCCAGTTCACAGCAAGAGAGTGTGTCCTTATTTATGGAAATTGAGGTGTTGGATGTTGTCTTATGAAATAAAACACTTAGATTCTGTGCCTCGTTGTCAGTGTCTTCATGTGAGCTGTGCATCTAAGCTCGTGTTATTATTTGATATGGTCAGTGGAGTCTATATTCAGCTGAACAACAACTCTGTGTCTCCTGTAGGGCAAAGTGAATGATTTTCCATACTCTTTACTGTGTTGGCCAGATATTCATTGATTATAAAGGGAGATTTAGGCACTGACAGCTTGATTCAGGTGTCCCAGCACAGGCAGCACATACCATTTAAGCTATCCTGTGATCTTCATTTTTTCCATAGAGGTGAATAGACACAGTATTTTGAGGACCAAGAGCCATGCCTTTTCCATTCAAGAGCATCAACTAGACACCAGAATGGACAGCAGACTATCCTTCTATCTCAAATGGCCATAGATACCTGTGTTTGCACATTTTAATTGAACTCTTGATTGCCATGTAAACAAAGGTGTCTTTATCAGATACTGGATTCTGTAACCATTGTAAGGAGGAGTTAATTTTGTCTTCCTCTAATTGCCTCAGCATTTTTTGCCTTCCCAAAGTGTTTCACACCATTGTCCCAGCGGGATCCCTGACTATCTACAAGTCTACAAGGTCCATGCTGGTGATGGGGCTCACTGTTCCTTCTCATAGACATGACTCTAGCCAAAATAGCACATCCTCATGTCTGCCTTCACATCATTATCTCAGAGGGATCCCTGCTTATCTACAAGACCACAAACTTTGTGCTGATAACCAGCAGATGCTGGGCCTTCTCATGGACAGGACTCTCAAAAGATGACTGACACAGCAGTTTCCCAAGATGTTTTCACACCATTACCCCAAGCTCTGTGACAGTAGTAGCTGATAACCAGACAAGGCCACGAGTCCCACTCTCTAGTGTGTTACTGTCTGACTGGGACTGGCGCAGGTAACTAACTGTGGGACTGTTGCAGCCCCCAGTCAAACATGGTCAGCTGAATGGGTCAGTGTGGCTACATATGGGACTGGAAAAGGTATAAAACCCCAGAGGTAACAGGGAGAGTTTGAATCTTCCCTGCCAATCAAGACCTTCAGGATCAGCAAGACATCATGTGAGCCAATGGTAGTAATTATGTTGTGCTTTGCTACCCCTTGCTTTTTTCAACCTTCTTTTCTATACTTCTAACTGTTCCTCCTACATATGTAAGCAAAATATATCCAAGTGTTTTTGCCAATCTAACTACTCAGTTCCTTCTTGGTTTCATTTGGGGGATCCATAAAAGAACCACCCCTTCTGCAAAAGTGGATTGAGACAACCATGATCAAGAATGGACATATTTCCAAAACAAATTAGTGTGGAGGAAAAGGCTACATAATCATGCAGTAGTGCTCTAATGTGTAGAAACATCTGATGTACCAGCCATGTGATTCAAGAGCTGAATTTCCCATTGAGTTCATCCTGGTAAATCTGCATCTGCTCATAACAATATCTACAGTAGTATGGAAATTTGGCCTCTGTCTTTTAGAGGATTTTCTTGGTCTCTTATTTTGAATTCAGCTGTTATTTTAGCTTTGAGTATGTGCAATGGAAAGTAAGAAACATATATGGCATTAAGCAAAGGCTGAAAATATTTGTACTGCTTTATTTGAGGGAGTGCTGCAAAGGAGATAACATAACTACTGAATATTCCATCAATATTTGAAAAGCTATTGTGCTGTGCATACAGTTGGAGAGATAGCAACGAGATAAATATGCAAGAAAAGCTGTTTGTGCTTGTGATATGAGGCAGTGTTACTATAGATCCCAACCTGAGAGCATCTGAAAAGCAGGCCCAGGGGAATGCTGCAGGCAGCTAGCTGATGCAAGACTGTCAACATTCAAGGACTTTCAGGACATTTTCTTAAATGAAAAAGAGACTGAAAATTGCAAATTTCTTCTTTGAAGTACTTCTGTTTCATCTGTGGTGATTACTGGGGTGTTTTGCTTTGCTTAAAGATTTCTCTGTGCTTAAAATAGCATGGACAAAATTCTCCCTCTCCTGTTTAAACTTGAAGTACTTAGAAATCCCTACAGTAAAAGGACAACAGTTTGGGAGGATATGCAGAAAATAAGTGATTTTTCATGTTTTTGTTTTAAAGGCTATACTGGTTCAAAATGTAAAACAGTGAGTATTACATTTTTTGAGTCATTTGTTTGCAAAGAGTGAAAAATATTGTTACTGCAGTGCTTTCAGCTGTGGCATTTGAGCCACTATAAGTAGCACTTTTAGAAGAGCTTAGATTGCTCACTGTGTATAGCACAGAAAAGTGTGAATCTGGGTCAGTTTTGCTCAGCTATGCCTCTCACATGTCTGAAGCCAAAACCCTATTTTCAGACTAAGTATGAAGTTGTTATCTTGAGACTGCTCTTCACTTAGTCATTAACTGAAACTGAGCAGCCAGATTTGCTCTCACCACAAAAATTACATCATGTCATTTACACTACATTGCATCACACATTTGCACTCCTGATGTAAACTTGTAGCAGCGAGCTGAACAGGCAACACATCGAAGATTCAACCACTCAGCCCAAGAAATGTGGAATCCTTGTTAGCAGCAGGGGTAATTTTTTTTTTTTTTTTGGTGGGCTGCATCAGGAGAAGTGTGGCTAGCAGGTCGAGGGAGGTGATCCTCCCCCTCTACTCAGCCCTGCTGAGACCCCACCTGGAGTACTGTGTCCAGTTCTGGAGCCCCTATTACAAGAGGGATGTGGAGGTGCTGGAAGGTGTCCAGAGAAGGGCCACGAGGATGATCAGAGGGCTGGAGCACCTCTCCTATGAGGACAGACTGAAGGAGTTGGGGCTGTTCAGTCTGCAGAAAAGAAGGCTCCGAGGTGACCTAATTGTGGCCTTCCAGTATCTGAAGGGGGCCTACAGGAAGGCTGGGGAAGGACTTCTCAGGATCTCAGGTAGTGATAGGACATGGGGGAATGGAATGAAGCTGGAGGTGGGGAGATTCAGGATGGATGTGAGGAGGAGGTTCTTCCCCATGAGAGTGGTGAAACCCTGGAATGTGTTGTCCAGGGAGGTGGTCGAGGCCCCGTCCCTGGGGGTGTTTAAGCCCAGGCTGGATGAGGCTCTGTCCAGCCTGATCTAGTGTGGGGTGTCCCTGCCCATGGCAGGGGGGTTGGAACTAGATGATCCCTGTGGTCCCTTCCAACCCTGAATGAAACTATGAAAATATGAAACTATGTTTGTTTGGGTTGGGTTTTATTTTGCTGGGTTTTTTTTTATCTTTAACATAACTTTGTTCTGGCTGGGCTGTGTGATATTTCTAGTGACTCTCTCCACCTCTCATACTTGTTCAATTCCATTTTCTTCTTGATCTTTCCCTGTTAACTTTAAAAATGAGATTCTAGCTAAATTTTTTTCCCTTGTCTTATCTGGTAATAGGCACTATGCTGACTTACTTCTTTAGCAGTCATTCTTAGCAAAGAAATGATGGGAAAAAATATTTCCTAGTTTCATACTGTTACAACTGTCTGTTTGCAGCAGTAGATAGACCAATGGAAACAAGACAGAAGAACATAGCTCATCTTAGTAACTGTGTTTTCCTTTTGAAAATTTTTGGTACTGTAGTCCAATGACTTTTTCTCCTTCTTTTCACCATTTTATTTTCTTACAGAATCCTAAACCTTTTCCCTATGCCTAAATGGGATTGACATTCTAAAGAGCAAGTACAGGGTTCTGCACCTAAGTCAGAACTATTCTCACTAGCAGGCTGTGGGATGAGGTGACAGAAAGCAGCCCTGAGGAAAAGGACTTGGAAGTGCTGATGGATCAGAAGTTGGACATGAGCAGGCAGTGTGCACTTGCAGCCCACAAGGCAAATTGCATCCTGGGCTGCATAAAAAGAAGCATATCCAGCAGATCGAATGAGGTGATTCTGCCACTTCGCTCTGGTGAGACCTCATTCGGAGTACTGCATCCAGATCTGGATACCTCAATACAGAAAGGACCTAAGTCTCATGGAGCAGGTCCAGAGGAGGGCCACTAAAATGATGAGGAGTTGGAGCACCTCTACCATGAAGACAGGCTGAGGGACCTGGGGTTTTTCAGCCAGAAGAAGACAAGGCTCTGGGGAGACCTAGTAGCAGCTTTCCTGGAGGGGGCCTACAAGAAGGATGGAGAGAGTCTGTTTACCAAGGCTTGTAGTGGTAGGACAAGGGGCAATGGCTTCAAACTAGAGAAGAGCAGATTTAGATTGGATTGGTCAGAAACAAATTCTTTAGCATGTGGGTAATGGAACACTAAACCAGGCTGCTCAGGGAGGTGGTTGAGGCCCCTTCACTGGAGATATTGAAGGTGAGGCTTGACAGGGCTCTAGGCAGCCTAAACTAGTTGGGCATGTGCCTGCTTACTGCAGAGGGGCTTGGACTAAATGACCTTTGGAGGTCTCTTCCAACCAGACCATTCTGTGATTCTGTCATTCTGTGTTTTGTAAACACAGGAATCTGCATACACAAAAATCTGCCTTCTCTAATGACAGCATTCTTTCTTCTTTGAGTCAGTTTACCAAATACATTCAGAATGTTCAGAATTCAGGCAAGAAGCATTATCCTGTTCTTACGTGAAGAATCTTGTATTAATCCATATTTTACCACTTTTAAACATGTCCTCTTACCCAAACATAAAATATTAAATATTCTGATAAGTCAGAACTCGTTGTATAAAACATAGTGAGTTTAATATCTTGTCCTAGATTTCAAGAAATGGTCTTTTTGTGTATTCAACTCCACATATACAAATAATTGAGCTTGAATTTCTGCATGCATAATTCATAACAGGTGCAAATATTCTTTGCATGATTAGATAACAGCTAATATTTGTGCTCACATTCACTTTAGGCACATGAATTCAGGTCAATGATTTGTGTGCACAAAATTGCCTCAAACTGTGAAGGCAGGCAGGCACATGTAAATCAGGCCTTGATTTTGCTGACTGATAGAGGGTAGATTTGTCCCTGCAAGGTGCTGAGAACTTTAAAAGATAATGAGAATCTGCTATTGCTCTTGTGATGGTAAGGAGTGCAGAGTGATCAGCACCTTGCAGGGCTGGGAACTATGATATCCCAAAACTGTGCTATGTGGACAGGTTTACTTTCAGGCTACAATTCAGAAAGCATATGTTTAACTTAGAGGGCAAGAGAAGTGTCACTGTAATGAATGGACTCACTTATGTGCTTTAAATTAAGTACCTTGGTAAATCATGACAGTTTACTAAGGGTTTGTAATGGGGGAACAAGGACATTAGCATCAAAAAAGCACAGGACGTTCAGGAGAACTTAAAAGAAATCAACCATCCCATACTTGCTACAGAGCATTAAAGCTTTGTGTGGATGCTTTAATTTAAATGTAGTGTGGTCTTGGGTCACTTTATTTTAATCCTCCCTGAGCTAGTGAAGAAAGGTCACTTTGCTCCTGAATGGAAGAAGTCACAGAATGTTTTAATAGGCTTTAATTTTGGTGTGTTTTTTTTCCTAAGTAGTGGCAATAGGATATATTTAGGATAAAATAGCTATTTGTAAGAAAAGTATGGTTCACTGACTGCAAAATATTTCACATGAATCTTCTCAGACTCTAGCAGGAGGCTCAGCTGAGCACACCAGCCTGTTACCCTGAGGTGCTGAGCTTTCCTGGGCTGAAGATCCCAGGAACTACAGTTATAGCTAAGGATCAGCTCCCCAGCTCTGCAAGAAAGGAGACAGAAACCCTGACTGAAGCCAGCCTGGCTGGAGTTTAGTGAACCCTGCTGCAGAGCCTAAACTGATCTGAACTCCACGAGGGTCTGTTTGCTCAGAAAAACAGAAGCTAGAGATTGGTAACAATAATGAATTCTTGAGTTTGTCTGGGTTTGGTTTTTTGTTTGTGTTTTTCTTTTGCAGTCTGAGTTTTATATATCTCAGTTATATCTATAGTAGCCTTGTCTATATACATATTCATACAAATATTTCATTTGCTATTTTATGCACATTACTTGCAACTGTAATCAAAGAAAGATTACTACAGGGACTGACAACAGAATAAAATTTAATTGTGATCAGCATAGGATCAATTTCTTTGGTTGAATATTCACCAACTCGCCACAGAAGATCAAAAGAAAATTCCTAATGAAGACCAACCTTTAAAATGCCAAATAAACCATAAAAAGAAATCAGAATAAAATGTGTGGCTCAGACACTTAATTAAAAATGTTGTGGTTGATCAGTGCAAAAGGATGTTGAATTAAAAGAATGTCACAATGTCCCTCATACTAATGATGGATTTTCACATATGAACCCAATGCCTCCTGGAGACCATAAATGAAAGATTTAGAAAGGAAGAGGGCTGGCATGTGTGCTGTGACCCTACATAGATATCAGAGTGTTGACTTTGCAGCCTTGTAGGGTTGTATTCCTTAACAGGCACCTAGTTGGAGATCCCCAGTGTTTCTATGCTACTGTGCAGTACAATTAAGTTTATATCCACACTATTAGGCAGGATTCTTCTTGCTTAGTTAGCATATGACAGTTTCTGTTAGTGCTGACTCCTTTTCTAGCTGTTGCTATTTTCAGGCATAATTATAAGTAAAGAAGAAATCTGCTAGTGATGAAAATAATTGAAGTAATTTCACAAAACTGCATAGAACTCCATCTTGAACTTCAGTAGTTACAGCAGAAAATAAGCAGGAAGCAGAGAAAGAGGAAGAGATCTGGACTGCATAGTACAAGGCTACATCAACACTTGTTTCTAATCAGTTAACTTCAGAAAATCTGGACTTCTGTCCAGAGAAGATGGAACCATAGAAACTCTTTAAAAACCATAGTGGAAGAAAGCTAAACTCTGCATTATTAATACTGTCTAGCTAGAAAAATTCTCAGTTACAATACTATGTTCATTTTCTACAATGGAGGTCTGTGGAGATCTTTGCATCTGTTTATATATCACAAGCAGCTGCAAGGAATCCTTTTGCAATGGGACAGAAGACATTTTCATCCACAAGAGTTGTGCATGGAATTTTAATGTTCTCTGAAGATGTCTTGTCCTAGGAACATACTAACAGACCAGACAGATCCCCTGCCTCAAAATCTGGCTCACCTGCTCCACTGAAACTTCTACTACTTCAGATATTTCCGCTGAGTGGAAGCCAAGTAAGATTTGTCATCCTTGGATGCATACTTGTGGATTTGATTCTTAAATTTTTTTTCATAGCATTTCTGAGTTTGGCATGTTTCTCTTACATGAGAAATAAACTGGACTTCTTTACTAAATTGAAATTACAATTTGTAAACCATGTAAAGTAGAAGTGGTTTGATTTTTGTAAAGCTCTATAATGCAACGAGTGAAAACAAGTACTATATGAGTGAATTGAGCTCATCAGGATAATTAAAACACAATCTCTTCTCAAAAGATCCTTTTAAGGTCTTATTGTGCTGCTAGAGTTGGACAAAGCAGATTTGAGTTAATTCAGCAGATGAGGAGCTCACTACAACAGAGGAGAGTTCTCATGGTGCATGTAGGCAAGACTTGCCACGCACAAGCCACATCTGGTCTCAGAAGCTCAGAGGAAGTTTCAAAGACAAGATGGAGGATGAGAGGAAGAAAAAGGAAGACAACACATTGTGGTAACCCTGATGCAGGAAATATTCACTACTTGAAAAACAGAATTAGAGAAGATCTGGACCTTTTGGGTTTATTTCCTAGAAATTAAAGACTAGGGTATATGAAACTGTGATATAATCACCTATCTTATCTTTTTCTTATCTCTGGGAAATTAGTATGTGCTTTTTAGAGACCTATTTCCATTTTGGGATGGCTTTGGTCCTCTGTTACTCTTTCTACTCACTTCTAAAGTAGGATTTTACATAAAGGACAGTCTTGTAGAAGGGAATCATGTTGGTGTAGTGTGTCACTAGCAAAACAGACCTGGTATATATGTATATAGGTATTTCAGAATAATAACCCTTACACTACCATTTTTATTTCTTATGCACCTAAAGATCTCATTTTGCCTTGTGACTCAGAGGTGTAGGTGGTCTATCTCAAGACACTATATAGACTCTGAAGTACTGTGGAGAGAGAATATATGCATGAAGGACAAAGGGAAAACTTCCGTCAAGCCACAAAACCATATAGTGTGAGTAATCTAATGTATGTTGATTACCAACTTGAATTTGATGGGTCATAGCAATAAAATACACAACTAGAAACCCATGATTACTGTTGTACTGTTTAATGGTTTGTTGTCATTCTGTTCTTTATCATAGTTCATATAATCTATTATTATTATTAGTAGTAGTATCCATAGCAGGAAAATGTAACATACTCTTTCACCTACAAAGAATGTAGTAAAGCAGGTAAAAAAATCCGCTCCTACCAGGCTGGCAGAAAATACACACTACAGAGGAAGAAAAACTCAGACCAGACAACTATCATTCAAGAATGACATTATGCTATCTATTATGTGCACGTAGAAATCTTCCTGAAAGAAAACTCAGTAAGATGAATATATTCTCCTTTGCAATTTTTACTTCTGCCACTTGTATATGGCAAAAATGATTGACTAATATGAAACCATGAATTTCATCTGGCTATAAGCTTAATTTCCCACGTACATCTGGGGGTCTTTGTTGCATGTGTGATGGGAAAGGACCAGAGTTCAGGTGACTTGAAAGGAATAGATTTTAATCTTTATGTCAAAATGTTGGAACCACCACACATTTTGACTTTTGAAACAGCTGGCAACCTTCAGAATGGCAAAGGTTTGGCTTTTGAAGCTTCTGACCTGGCACATTAGAAAGGTATCAGCTCCCCTCTACTGTTTTCTGTGAGCTACTTGAATAACTTGGAACAAGTCTCTTCAAGTCTTTGCCTCAGCCTCTCTACATTGTTCAATGTGTTTGATATTGATCTACTTTATATATATAAAGTGTTATCTCACAGAGAGGAATTACTAATTCTTTTTGCTCTGTTTAGCCACAGAATGGTCCATTATAACAAAACCAGCAAGAAAATCTGATGAAGAAGTTAAACTTCCATTTTTCCTTACTGGTGTTGGCTCCTGGTGAATTCAGTGGTAAAGTACCAACTGGCAAATAGACAATATTTTAGGCAACATGGTATGGTGCTTTGTGGCAGAATTTTGCCACTAAACACCCTTGTCACACAGTATACATGGGTTCATGAATTGAAGGGCATCCAGGGGACCTAAACTAGTGGGAACAAGGCATTGAACTTATTTTGGACAGCTCATAAGTATGGTAAATATTCTTACTCATGAACATTTCTGTTGCCTCTTTTAGGGTAAATGTTACATTTTCATTTATAGATTCATCTTTGATTCTGTTGAAGAAACTGGGAATTTTATGACAATCTTAATGGATCTTTAATCAATTAATCTTAAAATTACTTGTTATAAATCAAAGTTGTGATTCGACAGCACTTAAATTTATGAGTAACTCATAAAGGCAAACATATTAATGCCAATGTGATTATTCCATGTATAAGAGTTCTGGATATCATTACTAAAATGTCTAAAACCAGCAAAAAATTATTTCCCACTGTTTTCTGTCAAGTTTAGATATCTCAGTAGAAGGTCTTATTAGGGTTTAATCTCCCTGTCTTCATGTTTAAATGCATTTCAAAATATGTCTCTATCTGCAGCATTAAGCCTTACAGCAATACAATTTGGTATCACAGTCATGCCATTTATTTTCAGATACTCATATGAATATGTGATCCTTTTGTTCTCATAGCTATTTTCAGAAAAGCATTTTGCATATGGATTAGCCTTGGAATTCAATCTGATGACCCTTTACAAAAGCCTTGAGAATTCTTCTGCCTGCACTCTTTTCTGTAAGGATGGCAGAGTGTGAATTAAATGTTCTAATTTGTTTTAATAGCTGTAAAAGTCTGAATGGAAGTAGATTTTGTTCTGGTTTTATGAGTAATGTAGGAAACTAGCCAAAGAGAGTTCTGAAAGGTTAGAATGACTTTGATAGTGTTGATGCCTAATCATTGCACAGAATATTAATTTGACAGGTGCTTTGTAAAGTCCTTTTTTATTTTTTTACAGGAGGTAATGACTTACTAAAAGGAAAAGGTATTTCAAAGTCTCAGACTGAATGATTTCACTGTTTATAATTCCTTGCCATTGGATTCCAAAGGCAGTGATCACATTTCATTGTAGTATTTTGCAAACAGTAGCTTTATAGATATTTTACAAGAGATACTACCAGTGTGCGTAAACACTGAACTGTGACTGAACTGATTTTGATTTTGATTTAATGTGACATGTTGGGAGTCTTGTCTTAACATGTGTTACCGTGTAATCATTTAACCAGCATCAATTGGATCCAAAAAGCCAATCTTATACCTGCAGTAAAACCTTGACTATGCAACAGAACTTAGACATTGGTGCAATTATTTCATTTTGGTGTTGGTGACAAATTAAAACTGACAAAGGAGAAAGAAAATTAACAAACTTTGAAATGGAAGCTTGTACAGTCTAATGGATTAATCTCAAAATTCACCTGCCATCGTTCTGTTCCTGTAATAATCCTGGGGAAAAAGAACTAATGAAATGAGATGACCAAAGAGGCTTTCCACAGGACATAAGCACAATGGCATATTTAGGAATCTACCAGTCTTTCCAGTGTTACCTCATTTGAAAGGTACAGTTTAGCCACAAGTATTTACTTGAGTTGAAATACAGTCTACAAAGGCTCATGCCAGTCATAGGGTTCTAAAGTTTAATTACTTAAGAATTATGTAACTTATTAAATAATATCACTGGCCTATGTCACTGGCTCTAACTTTCATTAGCTAATGTGAGAAAGAATAATTTGTTTGGACGTCACTGATGCTGGATTTAGAGTTTTCAGACTTACAAAAAAACATGCACGTGGTGGCTGTAGGTGGAATGAATGTCATGGTTACCATCAACATCCTTATCAATAAAACTGTGTAAGGACACAATGTCGCTGAAGGGCCTTGTTCCAGTCAAATTCTTGCTTGTTTCTGTGGTCACAGACACATGTATCACTCTTATATGTATGGAATAGAATAGAATAGAGTAGAGTAGAGTAGAGTAGAGTAGAGAATAGAATAGAATAGAATAGAATAGAACAGAATAGAATAGAATAGAATAGAATAGAATAGAATAGAATAGAATAGAATAGAATAGAATAGAATAGAATAGAATAGAATAGACCAGGTTGGGAGAGACCTTCAAGATCATCACATCCAACATATTATCCAACATCACCTAATCAACTAAACCATGCAACCAAGCACCCTATCAAGTCTCCTCCTGAACACCTCCAATGATGGTGACTCCACCACCTCCCCGGGCAGCCCATTCCAACGGGCAATCACTCTCTCTGTGTAGAATTTCTTCCTAACCTCCAGCCTAAACCTCCCCTGGCAGAGCCTGATACTGTGTCCTCTTGTTCTGGTGCTGGTTGCCTAGGAGAAGAGACCAACCCCTTCCTGGCTACAACCTCCCTTCAGGTAGTTGTAGAGAGCAATAAGGTCTCCCCTGAGCCTCCTCTTCTCCAGGCTAAGCAAACCCAGCTCCCTCAGTCTCTCCTCATAGGTTTGTTTCATGTGCTATTTTAATTTATGTAAAGTAAAATGCTTGTGTTTGGCTACCTGTTCATTTTGATAGTTTTGCTCCTGTCTTTTCCTTTTATCTCAATTTTTCACTTTCATCTTGCTCTAGTGGTTCCAGCTGTGGAATCAGCTACCTTTACTTCAGAATTCTTTACATAAAGAACTACTTTTGTTGCCGTCGTTGTTGTTTGGGTTTTTGCTTTCTCTTGAGAAAAATGAATATTGATTAGCAAGGTGAATGCCAACGTTTCTTATTTTCTGATTTGATGTGAAGTGAGCCATTCTATCATGATTCCAGTCCTTCAGACTGGAATGGAGGAGAGCTTGGTTATGCAGTGCTTGGGCATTCAGTCAGAGGCTTTTTTTATTTTCCTGACAGTCACTTAATACAGTTTTTCAAAAGATAGTTTAATTATCTTCTGTAGAATGTTCTGATTCAATATAGAGACATGCTCATGCAGATTACAGTTACATAATTGGCTTTCTAAACAGGTTTAAGAAAAAAATAGCTTCATGAGGAATGAAGGAGTCAAAAAGAGGATAAGCTCTTGAATGGAAAGGGGAAAAAATAAGAAGCTGCAGGTTGCCCAGCAAATTTCAGCTGACTGATAAGTGTTGAATACTGCTACATTTCCACAAAATGAACAGTGCAGATTTGCACATGGCTCAGCCAATTTGTAATTTTGAATGTAGGCATAAATATGTTTGTCACAGCAGAGACAGGTGGGTTGTGGTCTCTTCTCCCCAGTAACAAGTGTTGGAAAGAGAGGAAATGGCTTCAAGTTGTATCTGGGAAGGTGTAGGTTGTACATGAAAAGAAACTACTTCATGGAAAGGGTTCTTAAACACTGGAACAGGCTTCCCAGGGTAGTTGAATCCTCATCCCTGGAAGTGCTTCAAAGAGAGATAGGGTGCTGAGGGACATGGCACCAGCCTTGTTAGAATTAGATAATGGTAGGACCTGATATCTTAAAGGTCTTTTGCAAACAAAATTATTCTGCTATTCTATGATTCTATGAGACTGTACACTATACACATTGATATCACAGCATTATTGTATAGTGCCATGCTGTAAGTTGATTTGTTTGCCATCAGTGTACCATAATTTGATGTAATTTTATTGGTAACCCTGAAGTAAAATAACTTACACTATTCCTCATATTGATTGTTTTGAGTTTTTGTCTTATTTAAGCAGTGGGTGAATTGATGAAATCCCCATCTGCCTATGCCATTGTATAATCCTAAAGGCTGTTACTTTGGGTTTTTTAATGTCTTTTGCTTTGTTTTGTTTATTTTACTTCTTGATTAACCTCAGTATTTGATCCAAATTTCAGTGTCTGGTAATGGTAACAACTGAGAGTTTTTCATCTAGAATGACAGGCCTCTGCTTTACAGCAAACTGCACAATTTAATTACATATCAGTCTGGCAATTCAAGTCATGAACAACAAAAATAAATCACACTGCTGCTTAGGCAAGACATTGTCATTTTGTTGTAATAAATATGTGTTTGTTATTGTTAAACTGGAAATAACCGCAACAACTGCATCAAGACTAATGAACAGTCAAGTTAGGCTAAACTTCTCGGTATTAGAGGGGTGTGTGGCTGGCTTAGAAAACAGAAGCACAGTGAGTTCAAAGATGTCGTTGGTCATGGTCCTGTGAGAAGGTTGGCAGACATTTCAGATCTGATGTTTGTTTTACTGGTTTAGATGCCACATTAGCCACCTAATATACCTAGGGCACACTGACAGACCTAGATTGTTTACAAAAAGCTGCTCCTGAAGAAAAACAAGAGGTTGTCCATTACCCTCACTATTGAAAAGCTTGTCCAGGAAGTGAGGCTCCTATGTTTTGCTTGGTCTAGAAATCTTAAAGCTTATGGCTTCTGTATCTCAAGGAAGCAGCTGATAGGGGTGAAAGCTAGAATCTCCTCCAGCGATTAGGAGGTGGTGGAAGCTAGAATCTCCTCCAGAGAATAGGAAGGTGGTAGAAGCCCCATCCCTGGTAGTTTTTTAAAGCCAGTCTGCACAGTGCTGTGAGCAACATGGTCTATCCTCGAGGTCTCTTCCAACCTTGGCGATACTGATACTGATACTGATACTGATACTGATACTGATACTGATACTGATAGTGTGAGGTGTCCCTGCCCACGGCAGTGCGATTGTAACTGGATGAACTTTGAGGTCCCTTCCAGCCCTGGCAATTGTATGATTCTATGATCCTATACCACAGGAATCAATATGCATAAATTCAAGTTATTTCCAGACATGTGGTACAGGGATATTCTGTTTAGAGACTTTTTCATTGCTTTAACAACTCAAATGCTTTTCTTAATTTTCTGAAGATAAAACACTTGTTCTTGATAAAACTTCACACTCTTAAAAAGAATAACTGTATCTTCTTTGGTTCATTGTTCCTAATGTTCTTTTCAGGTATGCAAGGCTTGGATGATTAAAACAGGCATTTAAGGCTATAAAAATCACTGATTAATTAATCAGAATCAGAAAGCTTCTTCACTGAGTCTTTTTTATGAGAAAAATAAGCCTCATCTTCTTTTGCTAATTCATTAACAAGGGCCCCTCTGTTTGTCAATGTCCTCTTCAGACTTTAGAGACAATTTGTCCCTACATACTTTTTTAATTTTAAGCAACTGGATTTTCTTTAAAATTCTGTTACATTTAGATTTTTTTAAAACATTGATTATATTTCGTGGCTAAGAAGACGCAATCTATTGCTGTTTATCTGGCTGTTGATCTCTATCTTCGTATTCTGAAAACCTCTTCCTAAATGTTGAATGATATTTGATAATTTTCTTTTCTTATGAAGTATTTTTGCTCTATTATCCTTTTACTCTCTTTTGCTGCTATAGCTGGTCTTCACAAAGCCTCTCTGACAGCAGTTGCAGTCCTCCACAAGGACTTTTCTGACCTTCTGAGTTGGAGTGGCTATACTGCTTTCTGGAGAACCATTAACATACTTTCACATTTTCTTTTATCATATAGAATGGAATGGAATGGAATGGAATGGAATGGAATGGAATGGAATAGAATAGAATAGAATAGAATAGAATAGAATAGAATAGAATAGAATAGAATAGAATAGACCAGGTTGGAAGAGACCTTCGTATCCAACCTATCATCCAACACCACCCAACCAACTAAACCATGCAACCAAGCACCCTGTCAAGTCTCCTCCTGAACACCTCCAGTGATGATGACTCCACCATCTCCCCAGGCAGCCCATTCCAATGGGCAATCACTCTCTCTGTGTGAAACTTCCTCCTGACCTCCAGCCTAAACCTCCCCTGGCACAGCCTGAGACTGTCCTCTTGTTCTGATACTGGTTGCCTGGGAGAAGAGACCTACCCCTGCCTGTCTACAACCCCCCTTCAGGTAGTTGTAGAGAGCAATAAGGTCACCCCTGAGTCTTCTCCTCTCCAGGCTAAGCAACCCCAGCTCCCTCAGCCTCTCCTCATAGGGCTTGTGTTCCAAACCCCTCACCAACTTTGTTGCCCTTCTCTGGACACGTTCCAGCAAGTCAACCTCCTTCCTAAACTGAGGAGCCCAGAACTGGACCCAGAACTGGACCCAGTACTTGAAGTGTGGCCTAACCTTATGTGATGGAGGTAATTTGCACCTTGTTGACCAAAAAATGGAGCACAACTACTATATCCATCATAAATAATTTAAAATTAGGTCTTCGAATATGACTAGGCATACTAAGACAATATTCTCCCAGGCAACCAGCACCAGAACTAGAGGACACAGTCTCAAGCTGTGCCAGGGGAAGTTTAGGCTCAGCGTGAGGAGAAAGTTCTTCACTGAGAGAGTCATTAGTCATTGGAATGGGCTGCCCAGGGAGGTGGTGGTGTCACCATCCCTGGAGGTGTTCAAGAGGGGACTGGATGTGGCACTTGGTGCTGTGGTTTAGTTGTGAGGTCTGTGGTGACTGGTTGGACTTGGTGATCTTTGAGGTCTCTTCTAACCTTGGTGATTCTGTGATTCTGTGATTCTGTAATTTAATAAATTCTGCATAATTCATATTTCAGTGGTCAGGACATAAAAACAGAGAAGTTTGGTTCTAGTATTTACTCTGATCAACTGCTTTTCATAGTAAAGACTCAGTTGGTGACAGACAAAACCCAAAATGATTAGTTTTCTAGGAGTCCCTTGTGATTCTGCATGCCAGGCTTTGCCAACAATAGCATGACTATCATTTTCAGTGTACCTTCATATTTAACCTCCATTAAAGTTATCCAACTTGACTTTCCAGTATCAGTAACAATTAATGAGAGTGTAGGGAAAACATTTTCAAAGCATTTAAGTAACTTAAGAAATCCATTGATTCAGATGCTTAAGTCCCTTGATGATCTCAGTCTTAGAGTCAGGCTTAACAAATGCATTTGTTTAAAGCTTCAGACAGGTACTTAGTGATATTAGAAATAAAAATATATTAAGCACTTTTGACAATTCTCCTAGTGGCTTTAGATGATTGAATAATGTTGTAATTGGAGTTTTGTGGTGGTTTACAGAATAGGTTTCTTTTTGATGTGCAGGATTAGATGATAAACTTTATGCTTTTATAAGGAAAAACAATTACATGGGGAATGCAGTTTTCTTATGATAAACTCACTGTGTATTTTAGGCATAACTGATGGGAAAATGTGATAAATGAAAAATATTTATTAGTTTAGTTTCTCCTATTATTATCACACTGGAAATTATTGATATTGCAATGTCTTCAGTTAATTAACTACGTCGTTGACTGAGCTGATGCGAAACAACAAATACTGCTGCGGGACTTCATCAGCCATGGCTATTGGAAAATATAAATTACAACAGAATGTGAAAAGTATTGGCAAAAGTTGACTTTTCAAATTATAATCTCCTATATAAATATATGAGAATTATGTTATGACACTAAGTGCTTTGCATTTTTTCTGTCCTTAACTCTGCTATTGTTTTTTCTCTAAGCACTAGAATATGCTTTAATAACATCACTGAGCTGCCCATGTCTCCTTTGACTCGTGGTTTTTCATAGGTAATTGCTTCAATTCTACTCTTAGCTATCTAACAATATCAGCAAGAAATGTGAGAACTGACAACTCACTTCTTTCCAGAACAAAGAGGTCATCAGTGTCTGGATATCGGCTAACAATCATTGTGGGTTTGTCTGTGAGCAGATAGGAAGCAAATGTTTGAGGCAAAGCTTCTGTCACAGGCTGAGTTTATATATTTTCAAAGCAGAAGTCTTTAAATGAATAATGGACAATCTTAATGGGGTTTAGGGCCTCATTAATTTAAACAGTGCTCTGCAGTTTTCAGGACACCTTGGTTACATTTTTCATCTGTGATGTACCATATTCTCATAGTAAGGTGGAAGTTAGCACTAAGAGCTCAGAAAGCCATTTAATTTCACTCTGTGTCAAGATAGATCTGTTCTGAAAGATTCCATTTTGTTTCCTTTTCATTTTCAATGCACATTTTACTCTTTCTCAAATGTATCACCCCTCTGAGATAGTTCCTTTGTAAAAGTATTACCTGAATAGCACTGGAAATAGTTGGAAACATTGGAAACAGCCTTCCAACTGCAAAATGGGTCCTTTATAAATGATACTATTTCTGAAAAGCAAGTAATGCCACTGTTATCAATAATTGTCAATATTATTTAAAAAAAAAAAAAGAACAGAAATTAAAACAAAGCAAAGCAAGATATATTAGAATAGTTTCATTTTATGTAGTCCCTTTGGTTCTATCTATTAATTTAAACAGTTTGAATTTTATCCCCAAAACTGGATAGAAAGCAATAGGAAATGACATAAGCCTCCTTAGTTTCAAATTTCTGTTTTCACTCAGCAATACTCCTGTTTTCCTCTAAGCACTGAAAATGCCAAATAAGCCCTAAATGCTATTTGCTACCAGGTCACTGCTTACTGTGATGTCGATTTATCACATTATTTGTACACCTAGAAAAAGCCTCCATGCTCTACTGGCACACAGGTTAAGCTATAAGTGCTCCACCAAGCTCTCTGCTGCTTGTAATTTCATGAGGATATTATGAAAGAAAAAGAAGAGAAGAGAAGAGAAGAGAAGAGAAGAGAAGAGAAGAGAAGAGAAGAGAAGAGAAGAGAAGAGAAGAGAAGAGAAGAGAAGAGAAGAGAAGAGAAGAGAAGAGAAGAGAAGAGAAGAGAAGAGAAGAGAAGAGAAGAGAAGAGAAGAGAAGAGAAGAGGAGAGGAGAAAAAAGAAAAGAAAAGAAAAGAAAAGAAAAGAAAAGAAAAGAAAAGAAAAGAAAAGAAAAGAAAAGAAAAGAAAAGAAAAGAAAAGAAAAGAAAAGAAAAGAAAAGAAAAGAAAAGAAAAGAAAAGAAAAGAAAAGAAAAGAGAAAAGAAAAGAAAAGAAAAAAAAAGAAAAGAAAAGAGAAAAGAAAAGAAAAAAGAAAAGAAAAGAAAAAAGAAAAGAAAAGAAAAGAAAAGAAAAGAAAAGAAAAGAAAAGAAAAGAAAAGAAAAGAAAAGAAAAGAAAAGAAAAGAAAAGAAAAGAAAAGAAAAGAAAAGAAAAGAAAAGAAAAGAAAAGAAAAAGAAAAGAAAAGAAAAGGAAAAAAAAGAAAAGAAAAGAAAAGAAAAAAAGAAAAGAAAAGAAAAGAGAAAAGTAAAAGCTAGGAAACAAAGTTTCAGAGATCACAGTATCACAGTATCACAGTATCACTAAGGTTGGAAGAGACCTCGAGGATCATCGAGTCCAGCCTGTTACCGCAGAGCTCATGACTAGACCATGGCACCAAGTGCCATGTCCAATCCCCTCTTGAACACCTCCAGGGACGGTGACTCCACCACCTCCCTGGGCAGCACATTCTAATGACCAATAACTCTCTCAGTGAAGAACTTTCTCTTCACCTCGAGCCTAAACTTCCCCTGGCACAGCTTGAGACTGTGTCCCCTTGTTCTGGTGCTGGTTGCCTGGGAGAAGAGACCAACCCCTTCCTGGCTACAACCACCTTTCAGGTAGTTGTAGAGGGCAATGAGGTCACCCCTGAGCCTCCTCTTCTCCAGGCTAAACAATACCAGCTCCCTCAGTCTCTCCTCATGGGGCTTGTGCTCAAGAGATGATCTCTTCTTGAACGTCACCTTCCTCAGTGTAATTTCCATCTTAACAAATTCCCTAACAAGTCCTTTCTATAGCAGTGATGGTACAGATAAGCTTTCAAGGCTCTGCTAGATATGAGTGAGAGTGGTCATCTGAAAGGGAGATGGTAGTAGGCAAAGAAGAAATTCCAATACAGATAAGTGAGGTGATATAACATTCTTCTTGTCTCCTGGCATCTTCTTATGGGAGACAGTTCTGATGAACTGAACAAAGTCAGAGAATATCCAGAGTTGGAAGAAATCCTTGAGGATCATTGAGCCCAACTCCTGAAATGTACATTTTGAAATAATTAGGTCTTCAAATAGGTGGATTTTGTAGGCTAGAAGTTTCCCTTCAGTGGTAAGATTTATGAGATTATTTTTTTTTCAAGAGCATAAGATTTTGCTATGAGCATACTTTCGGTACATTTCTAGATAGACAGGTCTAATAAACCTCTAATAGAAAACTGGGCCACTGTCCTACATTATTAATGTGAATATAAGATAAAACCCCCATTGTTCTTTTCAGGATGTGAAAAGTATTTATATTGCTAATAAAATGTGCCTGAATCAAAGCTCTCAAGTGCTTTAGTTTTAAAAAATATATGTACTTATCTCATCTACATTAGCTCAGCCTAACAGTCTGGTTAATTGCGTTTCTTTGCTGTATGTGTTTCAGTCTTAGAGTATATCAGGAGGAATTAGATGCCTCAAATCTGTATCTCACATAAGTTAAAAAGCACAGAGATTGTACTAATACAGACTTCTAAGGCTTTTTCAGGCTCTTTTCTACAATTTAATGGTTTCCTTCCCACAACAGAGGTAGTGTTCTACAAAATCCCTAGAAGCATTTTTTTGAGGTATGAATGTTTCAGTGCTTTGAAAAAAAAAGGGAAATAAATATCTATTAACATGGCCTACTGCAGAAATGCAAAGGCACAGGTGTTGAATCACATGAGAAGCATCTGCTGGACCAGCTGTTGCCACCATTTCATCACAAGCTGGTGCCCAGGAGTATTTCCTCCTGTGGTTCTGCTTGTTCATTTGGGGAGAATGATAGGTGATTGACTGCCAAGCTGAGATGTGATTATTGTATTAAAGAGTGATTTGGTTGACCTCAGGTGTACCATCTTGTTAGTGACTCCCATGTTGGACTGCTGCCAAGACATATTTGCTGGGGAGTCGACAGATTTATTGAGTGGGACAAGAGGGAAAATAATGTCTATTTGTTATAGTGGAGAATCTATATGAGCTGTTAACCACCATATTATAGCAGACACAACTAAACGTTCCTCATAGACAAAAATCTGGCAATAATGACTAACCTTTGGACTAATGTTAACTTGCTGAGTGAAAAAAAAAGCACCTGAAGAGTACTTTGTTTTTATCTAGGAAGGCTGGAATAAAGTAGGATGTAACTGCTTACATAGGCTAGAATTTCAGAAAATCAGACACCTGGTGTTTTATTTCTGCTCCTAGAAAGCTGTGACAGAAAGGCATGACTGAGCCACTTGGGATGCATGGAAACTGTTCAAGAGGTCCCTTGTAGAGTGATGTAATAATGTTAAGTAAATAGACCACAGACTGATATCAAGTTAGAACTTTCTGTAAACTTTTACTAACAATTTATCAAAGAATGTTAGGCTTTGGAAAGGACCTTGAAAGATCATCTAGTCCAATACCACTGCCAGAGGAGGACCACCTGGATTAGGTCACACAGGAACACATCCAGGCAGGTTTTGTATACCTCCAATGAAGAAGACTCCTCAACCTCTGTGGGCAGCCTGTTCCAGTGCTCAATCACCCTCACAGTGAAAAAGTTTTTCCTTGTGTCTACATGGTACCTTCTATGCTCCAACTTGCACCCATTGCCCCTTGTCCTATTGTTTGACATCGCTGAGAAGAGCCTGGATTTGTCCTCCTGACACTCACCCTTCACATATTTATAAACATGAATGAGGTCACCCCTCAATATCTTATTCTCCAAGCTAGAGACCCAGCTCCCTCAGCTGTTCCTCATAAGGGAGATGTTTCACTCCCTTAATCATCTTTGTGGCTCTGTATTGGACTCTTTCAAGCAGTTCTCTGAGGTTCTTTTTGAATGGAGAGGTCCAGGTGCAGCCTCAGCAGGACAGAGAAGAGGGAGAATTTATCAACTAGAGAAACAAAAAGCTTTAGCTGTTGCAATACTCAGTGTGGCAGTGACTTATTTGTAGGTATTTCCTAAATTTCTTCTAGTGTATTTTCAGAATATGCACCTTTAAAAGTGCATCTTTTCATTGTACAATCCCAATCTAAATTAGTGTAAGATTTTATAGTGCACAGGATCACAGTTTTGTGTTTAAACTTGATTTACACATCACTGTTTATCAGGTTCCACTGAGAAGTCGATTTTGCAGGTGTCATGATAAAACCGTCTTCATGTGTTTGTGTATTAATTCTCACAGGCTCTTACAATTGAGTCCTGTATTGCTTGGATTGAAGTTTCCATTGGTATTAATAATTTCATCAATAGCATGAGGAATATGAATTCTGTTGCTGCAAAGGTGTTTTGCAAACAGCTAACCAAGGAGGTAATGGAATTAATTTTATGATGGCTTACCCAAGCAACTATTGAGGCCAATAGTTTAGATCTTCTTATTAGTGTTGGATATAAACCTTTGCCACCAACTTTGAAAGGCAAATGTTTAATTTAAACAGATGTCAAATTCTCTTTATTAATGGATTTCCAGTATAGATTTGTAATGCTCAGGTTATTTTTGCAGGTGCATTCTCCAAACTTGGCTGTTAGAAGTCTTAATATCTTTAATAAAAAGTTCTATAAACATCATTACTAAAATGAAAGTCTGATAGCAAACTACAAGAGAAGCCATGGTCTAAACAATTTAAGACAGTTGTAAACATTTCATATAGTTGGATGTGTGAGCATATACTCAGTCCTGTTCACACTTTTGGTTTAACTTCTTAGTAGAAGTCTTTCCTTAAAAATTTTCTTCTAGGACCAAGTTTAGCATGAACTACACAGGACTGATTACCTATACTTCTGCTGTGCTTAGTGCATGGAGAAGAGGAGGCTCAGGGGAGACCTTATTGCTCTCTACAACTACCTGAAGGGAGGTTGTAGCCAGGTGGGGGTTGGTCTCTTCTCCCAGGCAACCAGCACCAGAACAAGAGAACACAGTCTCAAACTGTGCCAGGGGAAGTTTAGGTTTGAGGTGAGGAGACAGTTCTTTACAGAAAGAATCGTTGGCCATTGGAATGGGCTGCCCAGGGAGGTAGTGGAGTCCCTGAAGGTGTTCAAAAAGGCATTGCATCTGGCACTTGAAGCCATGGTTTAGTAGTCATGAGGTGTTGGGTGACAGGTTGGACTTGATGATCTTTGAGGTCTTTTCCAACCTTATTGATTCTGTTGTTTCTTAGTGGTTATTACAACAGATTTATTAAGATAATAGAGAAACAAAGATACTTTTTTTCTAATCAATCAGTGGTCAGTATCAATCTGTGATTTTACAGTTGCTGTGCATTTTCTGCCATGGCTTGCATAAAGCAGAATGCATCAATACAAGCTTCTTTCTCCCTTGCCTGTGCTGTCAGGAATGGGGGAAGAACAGGTACTATACAGGTGCATTGTGACAGCTGCCAGAAAGGTAGGAGTCTAAATAAATGTAGAAGCTGAGATCTCAGCTTCCTGGAAAGTAGCAGGAGTTTTATCATTGGCTTTATATATTAGAGGCTCACCTGAGGAGTAGATGTTTTGAGGTAATTGGTGTTGTTTTCACATTGTTAACTCTATGCTAATAGCATTTCACGCATAACTACTCTATTTGGGTAATAATAGTGAAACTGGGAACTCTTGTTTTGTTTCCTATTTCCTCATGCATAAATCCAGTTAGAAGGGACTTCTGAAGGTCATCTAGTTCCAGTTCACTGCTTAGAGGAGGTCTAATTAGAAAGCATTGCCCAGGATTGTGCTCAGCCGAATCTCAGACACCACCAAGGATGGATTGTTCCAACATGAGCTCATTCCCTCTTTTTCTATGACCATGTATATTTAGGTACAGTCTGGCTCCATCTTCAATCTTCCAATCAGTTGTCAACAGCAATAAGATCTCCCCTGAGCCTTCTCGTATGGTAAAACAAACCCATTCCCTCAGCTTTGCTTTATAATTCATGTGTTCCAGCCATGAACAGTTTATCTGTCCTCCATATGTCTCTCTGTGTTATGTCAATGTGTTTCTTGAAATGAGCCTGAGAATGGACATGACAGTCCATATGTACTCTCACACGTTCAAAGCAGAAGGGAAGGATCACTTCCCTTAACTTACTAGCTTCACTCTTTCTAATGCAGCCAAGGGTATTTTAGGCCTTCTTTGCTGCAAGAGCACATTGTTGGCTCATGTTCAGCTTGTCATCTACCAGGACCTCAAGTTATTTCTGCAGAGGATTTATCCCATTACAGGTGCAAGAATTTACATTTACTTTTCACAGAATGGTTGGATTGGAAAGTAACTCTGGAGGTTGTATGGTCCATCTGCTGTGTTCAAGTCATGCCACCTAATGCTGGCTTTTGAGTACCTCCAAGAACCTTCAGGTATTTACTAGCCCTGAGACTTCACTTCTCCATGCTGACTGTTTCCATCTCTCTCAGCCTTTCATCATAGCAGGGATGCCCCAGTCCCTTCATCATCTTTATGGCCCTTCACTTGATGTTCTCCAGCATGACCCTCTAGTACTGAGAAGCCCAGAACAGTACTCCAGATGTGGCTGGAGCCAGTACACTCAAACTTCCTGTGTGTAAGCATACAAGATTATTTAATGATCTATATTTTAATTTAGTCTCCTGCCTCCTTTTTACAATAATCCCTTCCTACTTGTATCAGGATGTGGATTTCTTTGTATTTCATATGCTTTGCTATGCTCACCGCTATGTAAATGTAGCACTGTAGTTTGGGAATAGCCTTTCCATGTAAATCTTTCATTACTATCCTGTCCATTGTGTGAACATTATTCTTTTGCCCCTTTTGGAGCAGTAGAGCAATCTGTCTGCTCATTAAACCATGACACCTAAAGATGTTGTATTTACTGTCTATGCAAAAATCAACACTTGTAAAAGAAAAAAATAGGATGTTTTCAGGAAGTGTCAAAATTGCTGCACTTGTAGCCTGCTGTTCAGCACAGTGTACCCTGACAATTTCCAGAAGTATGACAGCTTAGTCAGAATTAGTTTCATACCCTTGACATAAGCATCTGGTACCCTCTAATGGCTTTAAAAAAAGCTTTAAATTTTACTTTGACAAAACTTACAGATGGAAAAGGAGCTATATCTGTGGAATTCTGATATATATTAGCCCTATATTTGGCAATTACATAGTCTTGTTTTAGGGAGACTTTCCCTGCTTTGAGAATCTGTAATTTATTTACAGTTCTTATTTCTACTAGTCATGACATATTATGTCTTTGTTACTGTCTATTCTGGGAAGACAGAGAAAAATGGCATTTCTTGTCAACACTATGGTGATCAACAGCAAATTTCAGGAACTAAAGGGATTCTCTTATTGGAATTCACTGATTAAAGGAATTGGGCAAATGCAAAAAGGTGATATTAGTACAGACTTGACAAGCTAACAGATGATTTATGAAAAGAACATTTCCACTTTTAGTACTAAATACTAACCCTGGACTACTGGACTGTTCTGCTGATACCTATTGACATCAGTGGGAATTTTGTCAGTTGGGAGTTATTTTTGCCTTTTATTTTTCCCCTGTAACCTTGTGTTGTGGAATGTTTTCCACTTGCTTAGTGGATATAAATACCTGAACAAGGAAAAAGGCTGGAGATAATATTAGTTTAAAACCAACCTTTCTTGATATGATGAAAGACGCTTCTTTCTGATGCTGCTTTCTGAGTACTGTGTCCAGTTCTGGGCCCCTAAGTTTAGGAAGGACATTAAGATACTTGAACGTGTCCAGAGAAGGGCAACAAGGCTGGGGAGAGGCCTTGAGCACAAGCCCCATGAGGAGAGGCTGAGGGAGATGGTATTGTTTAGCCTGGAGAAGAGGAGGCTCAGGGGAGACCTCATTGCTGTCTACAACTACCTGAAGGGAGGTTGTAGCCAGGAGGGAGTTGGTCTCTTCTCTCTAGCAACCAGCACCAGAACAAGGGGACACAGTCTCAAGCTGCACCAGGGGAGGTTTAGGCTCGAGGTGAGGAGAAAGTTCTTCACTGAGAGAGTTGTTTGCCATTGGAATGGGTTGCCCAGAGAGGTGGTGGAGTCATCATCCCTGGAAGTGTTCAAGAGGGGATTGGACTTGGGACTTGGTGCCATGGTTTAGTCATGAGGTCAGAGGTGACAGGTTGGACTTGATGATCCTTGAGGTCTCTTCCAACCTTGGTGATACTGTGATACAATGTTCATTATATATTTCATACCAAGCTGTCATCATGATGAATGGTGAATGTTGTCCAGTAAAACTAGAAATCATCGTGATTTTAAGACACTTGTAACATAGAATCATAGAACTGTTGAGGCTGGAAGAGACCTTTGAGATCACCAAGTCTAGTAGTTATTAAATAACTTATTACTACCCCAACCAACATCGGTTCACAGGCATTTAGCTAGAATTTTAAAAGCCACCATTCAGAGATTTAATCTGTCAATCCTTAAGCGACTAAGGATGAGTAATGAACTCTCACATTTTGCCCTATTGGAAAGAACTAGAAATATTGCAAACCACAAATTGTGAAATACTAATTCAATTACATTGAAAAGGACTATTTTTGTTTTCAAGAACTTCAAGGAACAACCCATACAGGAGGAGACTTGAAGGGGTGCTTGGTGCCATGGGTTAGTTGTTTAGGTGGGTTGGATTGGTTGATGGGTTGGACGCGATGATCTTGAAGGTCTTTTCCAACCTGGTTTGGTTTATTCTAAAATAAAGGTTTATTCTAAATAAAGAAAGCTCATGTGGAACCTAAAGGAATTTTACTTCAAACTTTATAAACAGAGAACACTTACATTAGATTCTGTATGTTTTTCTCCCCCAAACACTAGCATTCAAATGTAACACCAGTGGATTTGCTCTGTTCCTCATCTCTTTAGAAGTCCTACATTCTAGAGGAAGTTAGTTGATGAAACTTGTAGAAAAAGTGACAGACCAATTCATAACAGATTTTTCCACCTTGTGAGAAATAAGGATGCGTGTCAGATGATCTCATTCTGCATTTATATTCTCCTACTTGTCCCTCACTTACGAATTTGTGCTCCACTGATCAACTTTTTTTCAGGTGCTCAGAAGTGCCATATGGTATGTGGCTGCCTCCACAAAAGCATCTCTTACCATCTTCAATGCTTTATTTTCACAAGTCCCCTTTCACAGGTCTGGCAGACTGACAGCTTTGTCATTGGGTCTTTGCAATTCTGTAGTGGTGACGTAAGATATGTGAGATATTCCTGAAACTGCACTAAACTTTTACCTGCATCCTGCTCCAACAGCTTTCTCATTTTTCTGGGGGTGTTTTAGATTTTCACCAGTGGCCACTAGTGGCCTTGACTTCTTTTTTTTTCCTTTCTTTTTTTTTTTCTTATCTACTAAATTAGCTTGTACAGACAGTAAATTAAAAATTAAGTTCTATTTTTACATAAGTATGTGCAGCCTGGACATGGAGGTTGGAGAATTATAGCTTGATATTTTATTGCCAATTATTGATCCTGCTTGTAGAATTTATAGCACTGCACCACACAAATTATATGGAAATTGATTTGTTGTTGGCATGATTGCTCATTATATAGCAGCCTTAATTGGTTTTTCTCCTGAATTAAAGAAACAGTGTGTGCATATATACACACATAGACACTTTTTAAAAGCACATTCATATTAAGGATACAAAAATCCTTGACTTGCAATTAATTATCTAGATTTTATGTCAATATAAATAAAAAACAATAGTTTGCTAGAGTAATATAGTCAGACTCAATTAATGAACGTTAATACAAAGGGTTGATTTGCCCAGTAGAAAACTACAAACCTATCTGCATTTAATTTACAGTGAAGAATACCATGTTCAGGCTTTAAAAAATCCTATTCATCTGCAGCTTGGAAATGTCTCAAGTGGCATAAAGACTAAGTTGCATGTGAATTGATCACTCTGGATCATAATACTTTCATGACCAGCTGCGATGAGATGACAAAAGAAAGAATTCTTCGCAGAAGCACAGAATGCCAAGTTGGAAGGGACCCCACAGTTCATCTGGTTCAACCTCTCTAGATGATAGTATAGTTCAAATGAGACAGCCCAGAACCCTGTTAAGCTGAGTCTTAAAACTGTCCAATGTAGGGAAATCCACTACTTTTCTTGGGAAATTATTCCAGTGTCTAACTGTTCTCATTGTGAAAAATCTTCTTCTGGAGTCCAATTGGAATCTCTCCAAGAGTAACTTCTACTCATTACCCTTTGTCTTTTTTTCATGTGACTCCTTGAAAAAGGGAGTCTCCATCCTCCTGGTAGCCAACCTTTATGTACTGGTACATGGAAAGGATTCCTCAGATACATGGGCAGTAAGCAGAAGCACAGGGAAAACACAGCTCCACTGCTAAACAGGACAGGGAAAGCAGTTCCTAATAATGCTGACAAAGCAGTGATTTTCAGTACTTTCTTTGCTTCTACTCTTACAGGAGTAGCTGGATCCTAGATCACAGAATATAGGCCTTAACAGAATCCACCTCAGAGTGTTAAGACAAGTTGCTGACATTCATGCAAGGCCACTGTCTACAGGCTTTGAAAACTTCTGAAGAGGATGTCCTTCATGGCTGTAAGGGGCAAATATCATATCCAGCTAGAAGAAGGGCCCAACAGAGGATCCAATAAAGTAAATGTTTATTAGTCCTTGGCCAACAGGCTGCATTCAAAGAGTGGAGGTCAATGGGTTTTATTCAGGCTGGCTCCCTTTATAAGTGGGGTCCCCCAGGGATTGATACTGGGCCCCATGCTGTTCAGCATTTTCCTAAAAGACCTGAGTGATGGGATTGAAAGCACCCTCACCAAGGTTGCTGATGGCACTAAACTGGGTGATGAGGTGAACATGTCAGAAGGGAGATCTATAAGAAGAGTGGGCTAGTAAGGACAGTATGAAGTTGAACAAAGGGCTGGGTGCTGCACCTGGGATAGAATAACTGATACCATTTTGTGGGGAGAGTAACTGTACCACATAGTAGCTCATGTGCTGCTATAGGACTTTTGGATTTATGATGGAGTGCTGACAACACAGGGATGTTTTTGTTACTGCTGAACAGTGCTTACACAGCATCAAGGCATTTTCTGCTTCTCAGTTTGCACTGTCAGTGAATAGACTGGAGCTTCACAAAATGTTGGGAGGGGATACAGCTGGGACAGCTGACCTCAACTGGTATTGTATACCATTCCATGCCATATGACATCTTGCTTATCAATAAAAGAAAACGGAAGAAGGAAGAAGGAGGAACTTTTGAGATTATTGTATTTGTCTTCCCAAGTAACTATTACACATGATGAAGTCCTGTTTTCCTGGACATGGCTAAATACCTGCCTGCTAGTGGGAAGTAGTGAATGAATTCTTTGTTTTGTTTTGATGCACATACATCTTTTGCTTTACCTGTTAGACAGTCTTTATCTCACTCCATGAGGTTTTGCACTTTTACACTTCTGATTCTCTTTCTTTTCCTGCCGTGGGAGAGCGAGTGAACAGTTGTGTGGTACATAACTGCCTACCAGGATTAAATCTAAATGCTTCCTTTAAAGCCAAAGATGTGCATTAGGGAAGTAATACCATAAATTAAATGAATAACCATACAAGAAAGAAACAAGCACACACAAAAAATACCAAGGGAGAACAATGCCTCCAAAGTCCTAAGGAGAAAAGTACATTGAAAATGATCCAGTCACATGGAGGAAATTCCAATGATTGGTGTGAGCGATCTGCTGTCATAGCTGGGGAAAAAAGAAACTCTTCTTAATGAAGCAGTCAGTTCTGCTTGTCCAGCAGGCTTGCTAGTAGGTGTGTTTTATGAATTGCACTGAATCATCCTCCATTGATATTGGAAATGTAAACATCTACAGCACAAGCAAACATCTAAATTTAGATGTCTAAATCTACCGGATAGTCTGTCAGAATGTTGTGCTTTCTTTAATAACTTCACCCATTTAATGTTCAAAGCCCAAGGATGTTGCAAGAGTACAGTCACAATGTTACATAATTTATGGTGAAAATAGCAAGAAGTGGGGGGGAGGGGGGAAGCGGGGGGGAGGGGGGAAGCTGGTGGAGGAAGAAGAAAAGGGATCTAGACTCTTTGCTTTTGCATTTCTGGCTAATAGCTCCTAGGGTGAGAATTTATACTTTGAGTGACACAAAATACAGACTAGCTTTCAGTTAGAAAATAAAAATGTATTAAGAGGAACAGATAGGTTTAAAGATTTAAAAAGATGCTAAAATGATAGAAGAATAAATTATCTGAGTCACTTTCATCTGTTGCTCAGTCTGTCAGAAGATTCCATTAAGCTGGAACAGAGGCAGCAGAGTGACGACAGCAGCTTGCCTAAAGCCCTGATTCTGCATTTTAATGGGGCTTCAGACATACACTGTGGAATGGCTATTAGCTGTATGCATGCAGAATTTTAGCAATGCTTAAAAGAGTATTTCCTCTAGAATTGCTGCCATTTAAAATAAAACTAAGTGGAGATTTCTGACTCTAAAGCAGAAAGTCGTATTCAGACTTAGAAATTTCATTAGCCTTTTTTCTGTCTTCTTTTATTCTTCCCAGTTCTGACAGAAACTCAGTATGACACTGTATGTTTGGCCATACACATACCTGTTTGTTTTTATTTGCAGTACTTTGTTTATTCAATTTTCCATATGAAATGATGAAAAAGGGCAAAACATTTAACTGCAGTGTACTTTATTGGTTTAGCTCTTGGTTCTCATTTCTTGGCTTGCAAAAGAGGCACGACAATGTTCATGATATGTGGTATGACTGGCTGAGAACCTTAGTGTTTAATAAGTTCTTTAAGTGCAAGAGCAGCAGCAGTGGCAAATAGTTTGCTGTTTCCACCAATGGGCAAAGGGAACCTGGTAAGCCTTCCATCTTTGGGTTTATATCATGTATGAGACTGAGTGTAGCAGATGTTAGTAGGGGTTGTGCTTTATGTACTGCAGGCAGAAACTTCTACTTCTACTTTACACTTCTGATTCTCTTTCCCTTCCTGCCTGTCCAAAGTTTAAGCCAGTAGATGTTTCCTTGAAGTATCAGATATTAATGGTTCAATTAAATTTTGTGAGGGTGTCCACAATCCATTTGTTGGCTGTGGTGCGTCGTTTTTTTTGTTATCCTCCCACATCCTGGTCATTACTACTACTTTTGCACAACTGAACAAAACAAACCATGTTTGAGGTAGAAAATAATGTAAAATGTGCACAGAGGCCTGGATAAGTCTTCAGATACAGTCATAGAGAATGCCCAAGGGAACTAATTCAACAAATGTATTCAGTGACATTAATTTAAATTGTAATTCAAATGAGGATATTAAAAGGCATTCAGACAGCCAGATTTTGATGTGCTCAGTACCTGTAGCTGGGATCGGTGAACATTCAATTTAAGAACATCAACATCGTCCATGTTTCCAGTCTGGTATGATTTATACTAATCCAGATTTACAAATGGCATTTACAGCTGCCATTTCCCTTCAAATATTGCTGGAAGAAAATGCAAGGTGACAGGTCAGTTTGTAATTAAAGCACTCATGTCAGGACACGAAAACCTGTGGTTTGTTGATACACAATATATCAAGCTCCCTGGAACCACAGCTGCCACAAGGTGACCCCTGTGAGGTGCTGTAAACAGGTTTCATTGAAAACTGGAGAAGAGGAAGAAAAAACACCTCCCTCTTTAACTTCTTTTCAAAGCTGAATTCTTGTGAAGAAAAGTTCATGACTCATGACTGAAGCCTTGTGACACAATTTCACAGTATTTCACAGTATCGCCAAGGTTGGAAGAGACGTCGAGGATCATCGAATCCAACCTGTCACCACTGACCCATGACTAGACCATGGCACCAAGTGCCACGTCCAATCTCCTATTGAACACCTCCAGGGATGGTGACTCCACCACCTCCCTGGGCAGCCCATTCCAATGACTAATGGCTCTCTTGGTGAAGAACTTTCTCCTCAACTCCAGCCTAAACTTCCCCTGGCAAAGCTTGAGACTGTGTCCCCTTGCCTGGGAGAAGAGACCAACCCCTTCCTGGCTACAAGCACCCTTCAGGTAGTTGTAGAGGGCAATGAGGTCACCCCTGAGCCTCCTCTTCTCCAGGCTGAACAATCCCAACTCCCTCAGCCTCTCCTCATAGGGCTTGTGCTCAAGGCCTCTCACCAGCCTTGTTGCCCAATGGGGCACAGATCACCAAGTTTTCATGCCCAAATCAATTATACATTTTATGTTGTGACTGGCTGATGTAAAATGAATGCATCAAATTAGCATTTTTCTGCCATTAATATCTGATACTTCGAGGAAACATCTACTGGCTTAAACTTTGGACAGTTGCTTCAATCAGTTATTGCTTGCTGTTGCATCTGAATAAACAGAACTATTTGTGTGTATAAGAATCAGATATAAGTTGAAGGTCTTGCAAAATTTCTACTGTGCTATTGCAAGGAAAAAGGAAAAAACTAAAAAGGGAAAGAAAGCTTTCTTAGAAATCTTGAAATTTTTTTCTATCTATGGTTTGCAGAATTTTTAGTTGACTGATGATGAATCAAGTAAGTGTGGGATAGCATTTTGTTGTTAATGGAAGTCAGGGAAGATTTACTAGTTCTGCTTGAGATTTCTCTGAGGTTTTTATTGAGGTTTTACAACACAAAGTGCTCACAGAGAGACTCAGCACAAGATAATTCACATATTTGGCCTGAAGAAAACGTTATCATTATTGACAAAGTAAACAAGCTACTGGTTCCTGCAGTGTTATGGTTATTACTATTCTTTTAGAAGAAACAAGCTTGCTATCACAGAGCAAGATAAGGCTTCTTACAGAAGTTTCTGAGATGATCACACATGTCAAGCACACAATGACAATTGTTTTGCAGATTATTTGAGAAGCAAACAAGTACCTCATGAATAGTATTGGTAAATCCTGGCATACAGAAGCAGAAAAAAATCCTTACAAGAATAATATCTCAACAGACATTCAGACAGGTTAATTTCAAAGCATTTATGTAAGCTATTTAAACCTGACCAAAAGAGACAAGAAAACTCTGCATTGATTGCATAACATAGAAGTGGCCTTAACCAGAGGTATTTCAGATGGTAATCTGTAATTTGAATCTTCCTGTGAATGTTCTCTGGATTTTGGGAGAGTGATTTTTTTCATTCCAGAATCCTAATAATTTAGACTTACACAAGAAGTATAGATCATGACATACCACATATTACATGGTTGTAGATATTCTCAGTAAAAGTGCATTACATTTCTAAGACAATAGCAGACCTCTGGTGAAGCTGTGAAAAGCCGCAGTATCTTAAGTATTCATAAACATCACAATGACTGTGTTTTCATTGTTCCAATGACCACAGTATGTTATCTCAGCATTCTGTACAATATATCTACTGCTCAAAGCTTTCAGTGTGCATTTGCATCCCAGAAAGCCAATCACATCCTGGGCTGCATCAAAAGAAGCACAGCCAGCAGGTCAAGGGAGGTGATTCTCCCCCTCTGCTCCACTCTGGAGAGACCCTACCCGGAGTACTGCATCCAGTTCTGGAGCCCCTATTACAGGAAGGATCTGGATGTGCTGGAGCATGTACAGAGAAGTGCCACGAGGATGATCAGAGTGCTGGAACACCTCTCCTATAAGGAAGACTGAGAGAGTTTGGGCTATTCAGTCTGGGGAAGACTCTGAGGAAACCTTATTGTGGCATCACAGTATCTTAAGGGGGCCTACAAGAAAGCTGGTGAGGGACGTTTTATGCTGTCAGGTGGTGACAAGACTAGGGGCAATGGAACAAAAATAGAAGTGGGTGGATTTAGATTGGATGTTAGGATGAAATTCTTCACCATGAGGGTGGTGAGACACTGGAACAAGTTGCCCAGGAAAGTGGTGGAAGCCCCATCCCTAGAATTTCAGGGCCAGGGTGGATGTGGCTCTGATCAACCTGACCTAGTGTGAGGTGCCCCAGCCAATGCCGGGGGGGGGGGGCGGGGGGGGAGCTAGATTATCCTTGGGGTTCATTCCAACCTTAACAGTTCTATGATTCCTTGATTCATCTAAGTAAAGAAAATATTGCCTTCTCTCATTCTAAAGAATAATATTGAGAAAAATGCATTGACCTACAGGTAAAATAATGGTCTACCATGGTTACCATCTCTATCTTCCTTAGTGTTTGACAGTGATATACTGTAGTCCTCCAAACAACTAAAAAAGGACTAGCCCTCCAACAACCAATATTGGATATTTCTGAAGACCTAGCTCTGAAATCATTCAAATAATTTCACTGGCAAAATGTCTTAACGAATGAAGAAAGTAATCTTAAATGCTATCTGATGATTTTAAAGCAGAAGCAGATACATACAAAGAAAAAAAAAAAAATGAAACCCATAGAAGTTCCTCACTAATTTCCCAGGCTTTTCCAGAAGCTCTGTGATTTAAGATACTCAGGGCAAGTCTATAAAAAGGAAAACCAAATGGATGACAAAATAGTATATGAGAATAATATTTAAAATCTCAGCCAAGGGGATTATTGAATTTTTATTACAAAATCGGGACAGGTTTTTGGGGTGAAAATGCTCATAAATACTAAGAGGCTTTGAACCTTTGCTTGGAGAATTTTTTTCTCCCTAAACATTATATATATTCAATACAGATATAAAAAGGTTGGCCACAGAAAGTTTTGGAGAGCTCTAATGCATTGACTAACAAATGATAAATGCTACTCAATTAAGATGTAAGTGTAATAAAGCTGAAACTAAAAATTCAGTGAGCAAATAGCTGTTCAGTTGTGAGGTACTTCAGGGTACTTAGGAGGTAAGAGATTAGGGAATTATTGCTTACAAAAAATAATTTAAAAACCTAGAACATAAAACTTTCCACCTAAAATATTTCTGCAATTAAGAGGGCAAACAGGATGTTAACTCTTATTGGAAGAAGAATACAGTATAAATCAAGGGAGGGGATAGTAACCCACTGCTTATATTTAATGACTAATGCAATGTAAAAAATAGTTGAAAGTGCTCCACAGAAGATAAAGAAGGTGCAGTTGTGTTAGGTTTTTGTTGGTGGGGGTTTGGTAGCAGGGTAGGAGGCTACTGGGGTAGGAGGCTACTGGAGTAGGATTCTCTAACAAGCTCCAAGAAGCAAGCCCAGCTCCATGATGGACCCACTTCTGGCCAAGGCTAAGCCAGTTAGTGTCTCTGGCATTGAATCACAGAAACCATGAAATTGGAAAAGCTCTTTTAAATCATTGAGTCTAACCATCACCCAACTTCTTCTGGAGGTACAAAGTCCCAGAGCATATGCTTTGTGCACAGATGAATGAGGAATATGAGAGACAAATCCTCATTAACTATTTTCAATTGGTCTAGGGTATCAATGCTGCAAAAATGCTGCTTTAATGACTTATCAGAATGTTCATGTAGACTATTACTTTTAAAACATTTTGTTATTGTGGTGGGTTTTTTTTTTTTTTAATATTGTCTGTCCCTATAATATATTTTGAACAAAATTGGAGATGTGTGTAACATTCTCTGTTGCCCAGAAAAAAATGTTACTGATCTGATAGCAGCAATAGTCCCATTTCAAGCAGGAGATTGAATTACCACAGTATCACAGTATCACCAAGGTTGGAAGAGACCTCAAAGATCATCAAGTCCAACCTGTCACCACCAACCTCATGACTGCTAGACCATGGCACCAAGTGCCACATCCAATCCCTTCTTGAACACTTCCAGGGATGGTGACTCCACCACCTCCCTGGACACCACATTCCAATGGCAAATGACTCAGTGAAGAACTTTCTCCTTACCTCGAGCCTAAACTTCCCCTGGCTGCAGCTTGAGACTGTGTCTTCTCATTCTGGTGCTGGTTGCCTGGGAGAAGAGACTAACCTCCTCCTGGCTACAACCCCCCTTCAGGTAGTTGTAGACAGCAATGAGGTCTCCCCTGAGCCTCCTCCAGGCAAATAATCTCTAGGTTTCCTTCCAAATACATTCTGTATTACTAGTTTGAATTTAAAGAGAAACTGAAAATTTGAAAGAGTTTGGTTGTTTTATTTTTCTCAGGAAATCCAAGATTAAAGATGACTTCAGCTAAAGCTCTTTAAGTATACAAATAGATTTAGATATACAGATGGATGTTCTAGAAAGAAAATGATATATGATGTGTACAGTGTGATTCTGCAAGTTGGCATGAATGTAGAATTAAAATCAATCTTTGGTTTTTTAAATTGAAAAGTTATGATTAAAATCAAGGTTGAACTTTGTTTGGTCACACTTACCCCTCATTAATCTTTTATTTCAACTTCTGTCTCCCATTCTTCCTGTCCTTATTACAGCTTTTTCTCTCCATGTGAATTAAGATGTTGGAAAGTTTCCATTTCATAACTTAAGGCTGTAACAAGAGTGGAGATCTTATCCATGCTTATAAATATATAAAGGGTGGATGTTAAAAGGATGGGGCCAGACTCTGCAGTGGTGCCCAGTGACAGGACAAGAAGCAATGGGAACAAACTGGAACACAGGAGGAGTTTTTCCTCATCTGAACAGGAGGAAAAACTGTTTGAGGGTGATAGAGAACAGTTTATAGATGGAGTGAGTTAATAAAATCTAAACATAACAGGTAACTATGTCAAATTACTTGTATTTCCCACTCCCCTTGCTTTAGGTGTTTCTAGATCAGTTTATTATTCAAGCCAATGTTCTTTCTATCAAAAAAAATTGTATTCTCACAGCTGTAAACTTTAAAGAAAGAAGGAAACTATTACATAAATGATTACGTTGCAGTTACGTTGAAGGTTGCTAATGCCTGGGAATGAATGAGATTTGAGAAGCAACAGGAAGTCAAACTATTTTTCACTTGCAAGCACAAGTATGTAAAGAGTAAAATTCACAAATCTAACAGAAAGCCAGTGTACATCTTCTGTCCTGGTTTTCAACTTTCTGATGAATCTCTTTCAAACACTGACATTTCTTTTGCTCGTGATTTTGAGGCCTGCAAAATAATTATTTTCCTTGCATTCCATAACTATTTCTCCTAAAATCCTTTATTAATGGAAAATAAAGAAAAGGGAAATCCCAGGAGAAAAATATTTAGCATTGGTTCCTTTGCTTAGTGTCCAGTGTATGATTTTGAGTACATATCACCTGTTGCTGTTGTCTTTGTATTTGGCTCAAGGCATCCCTTAAGTAAAGGAAGAAAAACTTTTTCACCTTTTACCCTGCAGCTTCATAAGATGCTGCAAGAAGCATCAAAGACAAATCACCTAGAATGTAAGGATCAATTGATGGGAATGGAATAGCTTATCTTCCACATCATTGCAGGCCCCTTCATTAGGCATGCTGTTAAAGTGCTGATAGCCTGTAGTGGATCAGCCAGCCATGTTAAGCCAAGCCACATGGGAAATCCAACTACCACTGTGGCTACTGACGGCATCCTCTAGACACTCTAGAGCAAGAAACACAGCTAATGCCATGCATACTCCAAAGACCACAACAGCTCCTCTTATTCAAATGGAGGGCTTTCTACCATTCCCTAAAGCTAGCCAACATCAACAGAGTGGAAATGTTTATATGAGGTGACACTGCAGTGAGGCACTGAAGAAGTGAAGCCTTTCTGGTTGTAAACCAGTAGTAAGAACACCAAAGAGGCTTTATGATCAACATTGTAATGCACATTTCTGAAGCTTTCTATAACTTTTGCAGGACCCATGGCAAAATACTGGGTGTCTAGGAGGATGTCTTTTAGATAGACTTGTGATTCAGCACATGACAATAGGAAAAGTTATGTTGACATGCTCATCATGCTGACATATATACCAGAACAGATCAAGAGGAAAAGGGATGGATCAGTTTGCACCACTTTAATCAGAATCCCTACAAAACGAAGAGATAACAGTTTCCTCCACTTCTCCAAAAGACCAGGGGTTTAAACTGTCCATAGTCATCCACAGATATCAGCTGAAGTATGGAACTGATATTATTATTGTGTACTGCTCCATTTGTGCTCAGCAGGGTATGGAAAGAAGAGAGATTTTATAGGTCTGTTAGCTGGCAGAGCTTGACTTGCTGCAGCAAAAGTCCCACATCAGACACAAACATGACAGCAAACCAATGCTTCTTTCCCTCAGTTATTAACAACACCAGCAGTTTAATCTGAAAGGCACTGGGCACAGCCCTGGCAGTTTAGTTGTTAAAGAGTAAAAAAAAAAAAAAAACAACTTAATTTCTTCATAGTAATGTTTATTTCTGACAATCCATAAAGAAAAAGTACAAGAATATTGTGTTTAAAGTGGAAGCTAGTAAACCAGGATAGCAAAAATAAATTGATGGAAGAATTTACCTAGCAAAGAGGTTCATTTTCTGTTCTTGAAATAAATATATTGAAACAGATATAGAAATTGGTAAAGGATTTGCTGGAGTTAGATCTTTAGAATAGAATAGAATAGAATAGAATAGAATAGAATAGAATAGAATAGAATAGAATAGAATAGAATAGAATAGACCAGACCAGGTTGGAAGAGACCTTCAAGATCATCCTGTACAACCTATCATCCAACACCACCTAATCAACTAAATCATACAATCAAGCATCCTGTCAAGTCTCCTCCTGAACACCTCCAGTGATGGCGACTCCACCACCTCCTCGGGCAGCCCATTCCAAAGGGAAATCACTCTCTCTGTGTAGAACTTCCTCCTAACCTCCAGCCTAAACCTCCCCTGGTGCAGCCTGAAACTGTGTCCTCTTGTTCTGGTGCTGGTTGTCTAGGAGAAGAGACCGACCTCTGCCTGTCTACAACCTCCCTTAAGGTAGCATTAGAAATAAAAATTCTAAGTATGTAATTTTCCTGCAAAGTGTCCTTCATGCCTTGAACTCATTTAGAGAATCTTTAATTTTCTACTAGTGCAATTCTCTGCTTATGGATGCAAGCATATGAGGGCAAGAGAGAGGGAGGATAAACATATCTCTGTCCTCATATAGCAGTATAATCTGTACTAGAACGCAGTGTTTATGAAAGAAAATATCAATATTCCATCATAAAAATAAGAGATTTCTTTTTTCAAGTGTATTAAAGCAGCTGTGCTATGTAAGAAGGTGGAAATTTCCCCCCCAGTTTGGTACATTAAACTCATATACTAATTTTGTTGTGATGATTGAGTGAATTGTTATCTAAACAATAAAGAATTCTATTTCCCTTCCAGGTTAATCACACTCAGGACACAAGGTGATAAAACATGCATTTGTTTATGATGAGTTCCAATCAATCTTTTCTTTGATAATAATTTGAGAGTTGTAAGTGACAATAAATTACAATTTATTGAAAATACCCCTGCCCATGATGTAATGAAAATCTTCATGTGTCATTTGTTTTGGGACAATGCAAAATATTTCAGAGGTTACAGTAATGAAGTAAATTATTATAAAACCTCAGATAGAGTTGATTTAATTTATAGGGAAAAAAAACCACCATTGGCCTTCTTGGCCACAAGGGCACGTTTGGCTCATAGTCATCCTTTTGTCCACCAGAACTCCCAGGTCCTTTTCTCCAGAGCTGCTCTCCACCAAATTAGATCCCCAATCTATAGTGAGTTGATCTTTCCTACATGCAAGACTCCACACTTGTCCTTCTTGTATTTCATTAAATTTCTCCCCACCCAACTCTCCAGCCTGTCCAGGTCTCATTGAATAGAGTGTCAGCCACTCCTCTGTTTTGTTTCTTCAGCAAACTTGCTCACAACGCACTCTGTTCCCTCATTCAGGTCATGCATATGCTGCAATATATACTCCTGCCTTGATTATGGTCCTTTAAATTAACAGTATTGCAGCTGGTGTCAGAAGGAAAAGGATGCTTGGACAGACTCTGCCAAAGATGAAGTAAAGCCCTAATGCCAAACTGAAATTAATAGTGCTCTGGTGAGCCTACTTTGTCAGAGCCAGTTGTGGGAAATCTAATACAAAATTCAACTGAATAAAAGATGCTTTCCTTCTGAAACAGATAGATTTCTATTTCTTAATTAACACATACACACAGAGAAAAAATATCCTTTTCCCAGAGAAAGGCAACAAATTTATTCACAAACAAACAAGCCCCCAACATAAATTGATAGTCTCCTAATCAAGCAAAATATTGCAACCTAAAGCTTCCTGAAAATATATTTCAATCCAATATTTCTTGTTCCCCAGCCACTTTGTTTTTTCCCATCATCTGGTAACTTCAAAAGATGATTTTATGACTCAAGGTTTTACAACATGATCCTCTTGGAAGATATGTTCTGCTGCAGGTTTTGGCAGAACAAGAGATAGGAATCTACATGAAAGACGAGTGTCAAACGTGAGATGCAAAATTGCTGCATTGATCATGCAGCAGCAATTGTTCAGCAACAGCAGGGTTAACTGATTGGTGAATAGGGTGGCATATATTAAAGAAAGGATTCATCTTCCATCATGAAATCTGCAAGCAAATGTGGAACCCCAAATTTTCTGTAACATTTAGTTAGACACTCTTTTCTTATTTCATAAATAGATGAATGTGATCTTTAGAGGCTATGTCACATAGCTTGTTTCCCAGAACTAGAAGAGCCTGAAGATAGTAAACAAGCCTCCTGTTAAAATAGTCTCCAAGCTCAGAAATGTCCAGAAGAGGTTAACTGTCTATGATTGATGCTCTGATTGTCCCTACCCGGCAGCTAGGACTCTGTGCGTCAGCTGAGAGAACCAACAGCATTTCAGCAGACAATGGAGATGAGCAAAACCTCAGACAGCCATGGGTTAGGGAGAGGGGCAGCCTGCCAGAAAAATACTCTTTCTCCTGTGCCCAGAAGATCATAATGCCTTTTTCAATTAATTATGAGAAAACAGAATCACCAGTGTTCCTCTGCTTTGCCTGCTGTGTAATCCTACCATAATCCCATTTTTTACCAGTGTCACATGGGTAATGCAAATCAACAGCAGACAGCTTTGGTTTTAAAATACCTTCTTCCATCTAAATGCAGCTTATCCTTCTTGGGCATCACTGCCAATTGAATGTTCCCTGAGATATTGATACATGCCATATTCATATACATTGGCATACAGTGGAAACTTTTCACTTGCATTCCAGTCTTCCTGATTATGCATTTGTCTTCTTAGGAAATTCTACCACAGATGAAATGTCTTCTCTGCAACAAGCTCATATTTGTTCGTCTCCCTACCAACCCCTGCTATTGAGGGACAATGTCAGCAGTCTAGAGTTGGTAGTGTTTTGAAACAGTAGTAACCTGGGCATGGGGGATGAACCTTCATACATTCACATGCCATTCATACGCTACAGCAGGTCTGTGTAACAATAAATGCTGTTTCTCTATTACCTATTTGCTTATTGCAAACCTATTGCAGTGAAAATGTCTATTGAGATACCAAAGAAAGAAGTGTATTGAGGTTAAAAACAATATTATGCATACAAGCTATATCATAATAACTGATTAATGCAAAACCTGAAATACTGCCTGATAAAGTATGGTGCTTATGTAATGATGCATAACATCTCCACAGAGTAACACAGCTTAGAAAAAAAACAACAAATAGCCATAGGATGAATGTTTCATTACTCATTCCTCAGGAACTGTGAAATCTGGCTCCACAGTTTGGTGGATCAACACTGAATTGACCAGTCTATCCGTACCACGAACATTCTGAAGTCATCAAGACATTTGCAGCTTATTCTGATAAGATGGAGATCTGCTCTAGTTATAGACCAATAAGACTTGGTTCTGGTTACTTCCTGTCTATGAACAACTGTAACTGGATCATTCTCTTCGACTTATCTTATATTTTTAAATTTTGAATCCCTTTCTAGGGATTTTGTTAGTGCTGGGGGAAGTATTACAGAACTGAATTTGGGATGAGGCCAAGGGAAGCATCTTAGACCGTTAAATGAGTTTCAGTTGAGAGAAATAATTGTTCCCAAGTAATGTTTTAAACCTCTTTTGATAATATCTTGTCACCACACTTCCTACAAGTCAGAAAAAGTCTCATTCAATAAATGCAGTGGTTGAATCAGTAGCTGGACCTGTAAAGCTTATTGTGACTGAAGAGCACAGAAACATACAATGGAAACTAAAAGAAGACAGAAATATCTGTTCAATTCTGTCTTCATGTTTGGAAGGCTGAAACAGTTTTGAGAATGAAAGAAGTGACAAGAATTTCCACACAAATTTTTACTCAGTTTTAGATATCTTAGTTTTACTTCATAGATGGTCTTCCACCAGAGAAAAAAAATGTTTCTCATGTAGTTTATTTACCACATGGTAAACTCAAGCTTAAAGCCATTGACCCTCATTCTACTACAAGCCCTGTAAAAAGTCCCTTCCCATCTTTCTTGTAGGCCCCCTTGAGGTACTGGAAGGCCACCAGAAGGTTTCCCCAGAGCCTTCTTTTCTGTGGGCTGAACAGCCTGAACTAAAATGTGATTTTATATTTATGTCAAAATTGTGAATATATATTATGAATATCTATGATCTCCCCTGTGACAGGGAAATTAAAAGACTTTTTGAAAAGGGAAACTCTGTATGTACACCTAGTTTTTAAATTTTCAGAATGGAGCAGTGTGTTTTTTGTTTTATCTTGCTTAAATGTGCAGATGAAGCTCTACATCCTTGTCATTCTACATGAAAATAAGTTATTATGACATACACCTCAGCAATTACACTTGTAAAACACCCTTATGTGTGAAAATATGATAATAGTTAAGATTCATTACAACAGACTTGCTACTCACAGCCTGGTTTTGTAACTACATTTAATGATCAGGTGACCTCATCAATTCTAATGACTTTACAATAGCCAAGGGTAGTACTTTACCATCATTTAATATAAGCTATAAATAAAATATATCTTTCATCTACTTTAAAAGTGGACCACAGAAGAAAGGTGAATTCCAGGCAATAAACAGAACCGACATGGCAGGTAGGCATATAGAAGAGTTTTCACCTGTGTGAGGCTGTTGGTTTTGTCCAAATGTTTCTTCCAGGTACTGTTACCTGCTGCTGCAGAGTACTTGTATGGTAGGTAATAAAAGAACACTCTGTTTTACATACAGTGGGTGTTTTACTACTTGTAAATGATCACCAAAGTACATTTTTGACTTATACAGATATGTTTCTGCCATTTCTAGTCTTATGGTAGCATACGGCAGCATACTCAGCCTAACAATAGCATACTGGCTGAGTACAAAATTAGACTTTATTGTAATAAAGTTCAAGACACACTGACTTTTACCAAGGCTGAATTTGTCCTACTTTCTGTTTATGGATGGAGAGGGAGATAAAAGTTACCATGTAACCCGAGCATACCAGACCTCCTTAATAGTTCACTGTGTTGATATATTTAAAAGTGGTGTTTCTTTTCAATAGGAATGGAAAAGCAATTCAATTTTCTTGCTACTCACAGTTTTAAATAGATGTCAGAACAGTCTGCTCTCTGCTTTCCACACGTTCAGCTAGGCTTGGGTTCCGATAGGTGTCCTTACACAATCCATTTCTTGGCACTGAAGGGAATGCAAATGAGTACATCTTAGCTTTTATACTCCACATTTTATATTTTCTTCTTCATTTTTACTATGTTTCTTCAATACTTTCCTTTTTTCTTTTCCTTTTTTTCTTCTTTTCTTTAGGAGTATACATAGGTATGTCAGACTTATAAAGATTATCATGTGAGTTTTAACCAAGTAATATGTATGGCAGCATTTGCATATGCAAGTAACCTAAGCCTGGTGGTGAAGTGGACTGTAGGCCTGTATCTAGTTAAGCTATAAAAGATGCAGAGTAACAACCAACCAAATTTCTTTTTCCCCAAATCTTCACCTGACCTCAATCATTGCATGCACATGCATTATTTGTTACACCCACAATAAATTCCCTGCATGAGATTTCCTTCCACATGAATATTAGCCATTAGTGTTGCGCCAGTGCCTAAAGGATCATCTGCAATTGCAACCCAAATTATTTCAGGTAAATTGAATCAAGGGTATGTGAGTTTAAAATCTCTGATATGAGAATGTTTCTGATGTCTCTCATATATATAAGGTGGTCAGTCTAAAACTGGGGCAGGCTTCATGCTGGAGTGGTTTCACCAGCACTGGTGAGGGAGGTGATCCTCCCCCTCTACTCAGCTCTGGTGAGACCCCACCTAGAGTACTGCATCTAGTTCTGGAGCCCCTATTGCAAGAGGGATATGGAGGTGCTGGAACCTGTCCAGAGAAGGGCCATGAGGATGATCAGAGGGCTGGAGCACCTCTCCTGTGAGGACAGACTGAAGGAGTTGGGGCTGTTCAGTCTGGAGAAGAGAAGGCTCCAAGGTGACCTAATTGTGTCCTCCCAGTGTCTGAAGGGGGCCTACAGGAGGGCTGGGGAAGGACTTCTCAGGATCTCAGGACTAGGGGCAATGGAATGAAGCTGGAGGTGGGGAGATGCAGGCTGGATGTGAAGAGGAAGTTCTTCACCATGAGAGTGTTGAAGCCCTGGAATGGGTTGTCCAGGGAGGTGGTTGGGGCACCATCCCTGGAGGTGTTTAAGCCCAGGCTGGAGGAGGCTCTGGCCAGCCTGATCTAGTGTGGGGTGTCCCTGCCCATGGCAGGGGGGTTGGAACTAGATGATCCTTGTGGTCCCTTCCAACCCTGAATGATACTATGATACTATGATACTTAGATGCTATGATACTATGATACTAAAATACTATGATACTATGATACTATGGCCTGCCGGAGAGAAAACAGCCAGCAGGACAGCAGTGTGTGTGACAGGGCAAGTGGGTGGGTCACCAGCTACCTGAGAGGGCATTTCACCACACAATGATAAAGCTGAAGACCATAAACTGCATTCAATACTATTCAAGGAGCTACAGAGACTTTTGAAACAGAGGAGTCAGCAAAGCACCAGGATCTGCAGCAACTGTGAGAAAACAGGAGCAGGGAAGCAAGGAAGCTGATGGCGTGGTTCGGGCCCAGCCTGCGGCCAAGCCCCATCCACCTGCTCACACAACTGAAGGAGAATTGGGAGAAAAAGACAAAAACCCCTGGGCTGAGATGAGGAAAGTTTAACAGAACAGCACAAAGAGATAACAACAGTCAGGGAGAACACTAACACTACTGACCGGTACCTAAAGGCAGTGATACAAAAGCCAGCACTCACTGCCTGGCCGCCGCCATGTCAGAGTCACCTGCCCTTGCCCTGGCCAGCCCTGCCCTTATATAGCAGACAGGACATCAGTGTGGCACCGAACACACGCTGGCTGGTTCAGCTGCCCACCCTCTTGGGAAAGGAAAAAAAAAGCCTAATAAAAAAAATAATAAAAAAAAGGCAATCTCCCAAATACTAACCCAACCCAGAACAGCTGGCAGATCCTGCCAAATGTGGCCCCACAGAACTGTGGGTTCTGCCTGGCCTAGCAGCAGAGCCCACCACAGGCATCCCCAGCCCTGCTGCCTCAGCTTGGCCACATCCAGACAGGGGGTCCCACAGGCCCACACAATTTGGGGAGGGGGGGCGCTGCATCCCCTCCCAGTGCTTATGGTTGAGGGGCATCACATGTTTGGGATCAGTAATACAAAGGGTTTTAGAAATTACAGAGTTGTAGAACACCAGGTTGGAAGGGACTTCAAGGATCACGTGGTCCAACTTTTCTTGTCAAAATCATAGTCTGGAACAGATAGCCCAGCACCTTGTCCATCTGAATCCTAAAAGTGTTCAATGATGCGGAATCCACCATTCAATGGGGAGATTATTCCAATGGCTCATTGTTCTTATTATGAAAAACTGTCCTCTTGTGTCTATTCAGAATCTCTCTCTGTACAGCTCTGGGGGCTTTGCTCTCCCCAGCACCTGCCATGCTGGGGGCGGGGGGATGATGGGGAAGCAGGGGATGATGGGGAAGCAGGGGCTTCCAGGGAAGCACAAGGGAGCAGAGGAGCATGGCAGTAAGTATTTTTCTGTGTATAATGTTTTGATACACTCAGGTCTGTGCTATATCTATTACATTGCTGATATTGATGCTAAATTTATAGTTCACTGGTTGTTGATTAATAGTATGCTGATAATAAATCAACAAACAACTTCAATGCTTGGGTCTATGTGGGTCTGACATCTTTTCCTAGTGACAATATTCAAGCTATCTGGCTTAAGACTGGCCTGTATGAATCATCCTAGTTGTGGAAGTATCTCAGCTACATCACAGATATTTCTAATTGGAGGGACTAGAAATAGAATGTTACCAAAATGAAAATAAAACAAGTACTTGCAATTAATGGTTATGTTAATTTACATAAAATCTGGTGTACACAGACTTAAGTATGGCAATATGTATTATAGAGACACTATATTAGCATGTAAGATTACTTGGGCTATTTAATTTGTTTCTTCAGACATAAGAAATATAGATACATCATAGTTATACTCTATAGTCCCATATGGCATGCAAGAGGATGTACTTCTCCATGAGGTTAGTGTTTTGAAGGCAATTAAGCATTGTTGATTGGCCTGGTTTGAGTTAGAACAGAGCTAATTCTGTTCACTGAGTTTAATTTTTTAGCTCACACTCATTTAAGTGACAACACTTTCTGAAGTTAATGGCATATTTTTGCAGACACTGCTTCTAAAAGTGATAATGTTCAGAGCTTGTAGTTCCCACCAATGATTAGCATGCAGAAAAGCTTCTGCTCATATTTGCCCCTAAGGAGACCAAGGTCACTGCTAAATTTATATACTACATTTGGAGTGCAGTAAGTAAGAGGTCATACCTGTGGGGAGGAATGGACAGGACAAGGACCTGAAACTGGTCAATGGGGTATTCCATTCCATATATGCCATATTCAGAATAAAGCTGAAGGATGATAACATTTGAATCCTTTCCTTCAATGTCCAGCATGTGAGAAGAACTGTGTCCATTCTGCCTTCAATCCAGATCTGTGTTCCTGAATCTAGTTCCAGAATAAAATTCTCATCTGCTCTTTAGTCAAGTTTGGGACTTCCCCAGTGCCTCCCCACAGCACCAGTGGTTATGATGATGTAATTGTCATCAGGGAGTCTGGATTTTATATTGGTTTTGTATAATCTGTATATATTTCATTTCATAGCTACAATTTTCATTAAAGCTGTTATAGTTTTCTTTTCCAATCTGTAAGTTTCTCTTGCTTATTCCTTTCCCTTCTCCTTTGGGAAGGGAGATAGGTTAATGGAGAGCAACTGTCTGGAGGCAAGTCCAGCTGAGCCTTAACCTTTGACATTGATGCAGAAATCTAACTCAGTCTAACAGACTTGTGAACTTGTATCTCCTTAAAAATTGCAGCTGCAGGCTGGCCTGTGGATACTGCAGAAGAGCCAAAGAGGAAGAGAGAGAGGGCAGAAGCAAAGCTGACATGTTGTCATGCCTTCATTAAAACACCCTGCATTATTTACAGTACTCAACTAATGTAATTTAGATTGGAACATGATCAAAATTAAACTGTATGTTTTAAATAAAAACTGAGGTTTTGGTCGTGTTCCAAATAAAATTACATTAGTAGGGTGCCGTAAATACTGCAGTGAATTTTAAAAGAAGCACTAAAACATGATGTCTTTTTTCTTCTGCTCTGTGCTGTCCTCCTCTCACCTCTGAAAGCATTCTAGATTCTCCCAAACTCAAGGTCACAGTCTGGAGGAGAATAATGACATTTCAAAAGAGTTAATTGGTGACAAAAATGTTGTCTATTGAGGAAACGAACTATGAAAAAGTTCCTTTTTGTTGTTTGAAATGTTGAATTCTAAAGGTGCAATCAGTAATGAATTGATGAGGAAGTGTTGCAACTTCTGAAATATAACCTCCCAGGTACGGCAGTCATAGCACATTTCAGGGAAATGACAGACATAGTAATTTTCTCCTCCTTTTTCTAACTGCTTTCTCTTTCTTTCTTCCAGTAATAGCATCCTGCCTCTGCAGCAGCTCTGGCCTTGTCATCTTTCCCTCACCCTGCACGTAAAGGAGTCAAATTAATCAGGTTAAAAAACAAAAGTTGTCAATGCTCTATTGTTTAAAAGTTTATATTAGGATTCTTTTGTACAGGGTGTCAGGTGATTTCCACTGGAAATGATTGGAATTGTTTGTCACATGGTTGGTCTTGAAAGTGACAGTTTGTGAAACTGCAGCAAAAGACCACAGAAAATAAAACAGAGTGCTATCAAAATAATTAAGAATTTCCCAGTACAGCCTGGTCAGGCAGTCATTTGGGTTTCATATGAATAGTTTACCTACCTGATTCCTTTCTTTACGAGCTGTGCATGTTTGGGCTGAGCTTTACTTTCTCTTTTCACGTCAGTGTATGTTCTCTCTCCTTTCTCTTCTCATCCACATGGTCCTCATTGTCATTTTATGTGAAAATCTTCTCTAGCAGTTTGTGTCATGTAGTGATGACAAGACATGCATGACACTGACTTTTTCTCATCCTCTTGGGCAAGAATAATTTGGAATCATGGTTTTAAGTATTTGACTGTCCAAAGATGAGTAAAATGTGCAACTTAATTACTGAAAAGGTATTCCTGAATATAATTATCATTATATACCTGTTAGAGTTTTATATATTCTTTTCATTTTCATCTCACTTATATGAAACAACCTCTATCTTTTAAAAAGACAACTGCTACACTTCTGAAATTAGTGACACTGTGATTGAATTAATGGATATTGTCAAAACTGCTATCAAACTGTGAAACTGTTCTAATATAAAGTCACTAGACTAAAGGCAATTTTAATGCAACATTTAAAAGAGAATTTATTAAATACTTCATCCATAACAAAATCTCATTCTTGGGTGGAGTTTAAAATGTACAAAGTATGCTGTTTTTTTCATTTATTGCTTTACAACGTGTAAGTAGTAGGAAACAAAACAAAACAAAAGAAATTTCCATCTATTCCCCAGTCCCTCATATTAGTTAATCAGAGCCTGCATTTATCAAAGCTATATCATAATATCATAGTATCATAGTATCATTCAGGGTTGGAAGGGACCACAAGGATCATCTAGTTCCAACCCCCCTGCCATGGGCAGGGACACACCACACTAGATCAGGCTGGACAGAGCCTCATCCAGCCTGCTCTTAAACACCTCCAGGGACGGGGCCACAACCACCTCCCTGGACAACCCATTCCAGGGTTTCAGCACTCTCATGGTGAAGAACCTCCTCCTCACATCCAGCCTGAATCTCCCCACCTCCAGCTTCATTCCATTCCCCCTAGTCCTATCACTACCTGAGATCCTGAGAAGTCCTTCCCCAGCCTTCCTGTAGGCCCCCTTCAGATACTGGAAGGCCACAATTAGGTCACCTCGGAGCCTTCTCTTCTGCAGACTGAACAGCCCCAACTCCCTCAGTCTGTCCTCATAGGAGAGGTGCTCCAGGCCTCTGATCATCCTTTGCTATCTTTTCCCTTCCCTTCTCCTCTGGTGTCTCATAGTACAAATTAAAAATAAATTGGTTTGGATGTAAGGTAATGAACATCTGCAAGAGATTTGGTTTAGCTCATTTCTCTCAAAACCCTCTAAATGCTGACATTTCCTTGGTTTCAAATGGTGTTCAGAGTTTTAAGTTTATGAATGGCATGGAACAGCTGTATTAAAACTGGTGTTAGTGGAAAGCCACATTTCTTTTGTAGGCTTCCAATGGTATTATAAAAGTTACAATTCAGGGGTAGTTTCCAAAGCAAATTGTTATGGTCAAAAGCAAATTGTGTAGCTGTTATAGAAAAAAAAATAAATCAAATGATTTATTTTTGCACATAATCTGAGGGCCAGGCTTTTAACTCCACTTAAATGCAAGATGTTAAATAAAGGTGAGGTTATTAATTCAATCTGATGACTTAATCCAATTTACATTCACGGGGGTTGACAGTGGCACAGAGTAGTAGAGTATACTGGTGCAAAAGGCTGAGCAGCTCAACACAGAGTGAGCAGCTACCTGCTACTAACAAACTGCCCTGTAAAACAAATGATATAAATGTGACAAATAATCATGAGGCTCTCTGAAACTAACTTTTTGCCCTGAAAGTGAGTGGTTTTCAATGAAACATCGCAACATTTTGTCCTCCTTTGTAAAATATGACCCATATAGATCACAGTACATAAGAGGTTGGAAGGGACCTCAAGAGATCATTTGGTCCAGCCCCCCTGCCAAAGCAATCTAATCCTAAGGAAAAGAATGATTAAAAAGAAAAAGAAAGAAGAAAAAACCATGAGACCACATCTTTCCTCCATCCACTGCAGCTCATTGTAAGCAAAAGGAGGTAGTAAATAAATAAAAAAGGCAGCAAATAATCACATGTAGATTTGTTTTTATCAGTAAGAACTGCTTTGTACTGATTCACATGGTCTAAACAATAAAAATAAGGCAGGCTCTTAAAAATGTCCGTCGCAAAGTCTACTCTGCTAGTACAGTTTCAGCAAGTAGTACTTGAGAATTTATCTTCATTTTACATGCCTTGTGCTGAAACCAAAATATTTCATACTGCCAGTAAAAAGGCAAACAAAACAAAGCTAGAAACAAAACCCAGCCTCCCAGAACAACACATTTTTTGCTTTCTCCACATACTCTGCAGAGGACAGAATGCAATCTGGTCATAAAAGATGCAGCAGAGCAGAGTAACTTCAGTGGCTAAAAAGAATTCCTTTAAACAAGAGGAACTATTTTGATTTTAAGAACTCTTTTGGAAGCTAAAACAATAGATTCAGTAACTCAGTAGAAAAAATAATTTGAATTACTAGCATTTTCATGGAACTTTTTGTTCAAAGGTGAAGGTTCTTTTCCTCACTGTCTGTTCCACTGTACCTATGAAGGGGAGCAGCTGGCCCTGATGCCTATGGCTATTACCAAACTGTGGTGAGGATTGGTCAGCAGTGCCTACTGATGTGGATGGAAGGAATCAGCTGCTGCAAGCTCCAGCAACTGTTGCAGCAGACCTTGATGCTGGTTTCTTGGAAACATTATTGTTCTACTAATCAGCCAATCTGGCCAGCCTGATCTAGTGTGGGGTGTCCCTACCCATAATAGGGGGGTTGGAACTAGATGATCCTTGTGGTCCCTGCCAACCCTGACTGATACTGTGATACTGTGATACCAAGGAGTTGAAAAGTGTTAGCCAGAACCACATCAACTACTACTATCTTTATGAAATCTATGTTCTCAACCCATCATTTCCAAGACTAAGTCTTTTCAACACAGAAGTTTTTCCCCTCTGAAAGTAGCTGACTCTCTATGTTCAATAAGCAACTTATCTTTAATTTGGCAGTCATTCCAAGGCTCTTATATTTTTAATAAGTGGGTTCTCTTGGTGATTTCCATCTTAATCTTTATTTTCTGTGCCAAGTTAATGAAGACAACCTCTCTGTACATCTGAAAGACTTTTATATTTACTATCCTGGGATGGAATGACTCATCCTCTGGAACTGTTTATTTTCTCACTTGTCTATAACAAGAGACTAAACTGCTACCTTAAATTAAACCAAATTTTGGATAGCCAGATGGTGAGATTAATCCTATTCTCTGAGTGAGATTAGCAGGTATCGATTGATAAATGAATAAACACTCCAGCTTTAAATTGCTTGCTCTCAGGACTATTTTGCTCTTCCTTTGCATTAGCTTAGACACTTCATTTCTAATTAAATGGGCAAGAAACACAAATAAATATTTACTTTTTGTACCTTATGTAACACCTGCAGTTTATAATGAGAGTTGTCATACATAAGTGTCAACATTAAAGGTTGCCATTTACATATGGACTTCAATAACTTAATTATTCAAATATCTCTTGACTTTCCAACATGAAAGTTTGACCCCAACAGGTAGGATGATAGTCAGTATCATATCGTAGTCTCATGCTGATAGCATTGTTTGGGTTGGGAAAGACCTCTAAGACCATCGAGTCCAATGATGAACCCAACACCAGAGTGGTCATTAAACTGTATCAACATTGAAAATTATACCAGGGTGGGAAAAAAAAAAGGTGGAAATACAGTGACTCCAAATTATTCACTGCAGCAGACATCCCTGCTCTGTATGACAGACCTCAAGGAAAATGTTGTCTTCTTTATGCAATTGGAAATCAAATTTTCCCCACATGAAAACATGAAAACCAAATCAGTGATGTGGGACTCCCTTCTTCTAACTTCTCTGAATATTTCTTTTAATTAAACTGGATACTGATAAAATACTAGTGTGACTAAAACCTTGATTAAAAAAGATATAACCAAGCACATAAAACATAAGTATAACATTAGCACTAAAACTTGTGTAGTAAACAGGAGAGAGATATGGAATGATCTTGGCCCTAGACCAAATGGTATGGACTGGCTTGCAGCCCAGCTGACTAGGTCTGTTAGCCTTTTAAGTGAACTGGCTCTACAGAAATGGTTCTGTGACCTCCACATATGATTTAAGTGGTTTAGACTATTTCCCTCTGCTCATGTTATCTGAAGCAATGCAAACTCTATATTGCAGCTTTTATAGTGTGAAATTATAGCGCCTGCAGAGTGCTCTGTGGAATGGCAGGAAAACAGGTGGAGCATTTGGATGTGCAAACTCTGCTGTGTGAGATGGAGGCATTCAAATCTGTCTCAGCCTCATGCTTTCTGCTCTTTGGGAGTGATTCATGCTAAATAACTCCCTAGCAGTGTTCATGTTTCATCAACAAGAATTCAAATATTCAAGGTCAAGTTGGCCAAGGCTCTGAGCAACCTGATCTTGAAGGTGTCCCTAATTTCTCCAAGGTAGTTGGACTAAATTACTTTTGACAATAACTTCCAACTTTTCTATGATTCTATATGTCTAAGTCCAAGAATAACTTCTGTAATGAATCTTGCTAAATGAGTTTGGAAGCATTTGTTTCAAAATACAGACACATAAATTAAAACCATACGTGTAGGTATACAGATGCATATACATGTGTGCTTGATATTTAGTTTCTCACTATGATCACTGTTTAGGCAACTGAATTGAGATCCTGATCAACACAGTTTATTTTAATAGAGTTTTGAGACTGCTTTGGCTAACCAGCCAGCTGAACCATAGCTTAATTTTCTCTGTATGTGTACAGTGCCAATGGATATATCCAAGAGTTCTTAGTGGAGCCGGCAGGTATGTCACAGATCTGTGTATGAATCTATGCACCACACCATAGGATGACACCCTGGGGTGTTTCACATGTAACTTGATGTTTATATTTAGATAACAGGTTCAAGTCTTATTTTAGGGTGATCTTTAGGTTCTGCTTTTGACTGAGCTGTCAGCCCTCAGCTACCATTGTCTGCTATTTAGTGACAGCACTGTCTCAGTCCTGATCTCTATGGACTACAGTGGGAGTTCAGATACGCAGCAAACAGGTTGACATGAAATCCAGACATCAGAATTCAGGTGTCTTAACAAATGAAATCCAGAGGGAGCATTTGCCACTTTGGAATCACTGAGAAATAGATTGGCAACACTGAAGATGCAGAACTCTCCTGGTATGTTATCAGTCCTAATAAAGCAGAATGAGTAATGCTATTAAATGTAATACTGCTCTGCCAGGCAGATAAGGCTCACAGCATGGTTGAGATTGCTGACGTAATACTGTTCCGAGACAAAGAGGCTTTTATCTATTCATGTATTATATTGGATCCAAATGTATCATAGTTTCCACCAGGTGATTAAGTTGTAATAGATGATTTTAAGTATCTCCATGAAAGTTCAAACACTGTGTTCAAAAAAAGTTCACAAATACTTAAAGTTTTTTATTCATCCTTTATCCAGTGGGCTTATCTCTCCATAAGAGGAGAATCCAGTTTAAATCAAGGAGGAAGAGTGGAATGGCAATATTGCTATGCGGTAGGTGATGACTACAGTCAAGCTAACAGAGCCTTGTACCTCTAAGCAAAACTTGCTGCTTTAAAGAGCAAAATTTTCTTCAGTATAGGAGACAAGTTGAGAACATGGAAGTGGGACATTTGTCAGAGGTAAACCGCTTGGACTCTCCATGACAGGATTTATCTGATACAAATATTAATTGAATTGCATGTCACACTCACTCAAACATTAGAATACAATGTAGCTATCAGATTTCATTAACTCCTACAAGCTTTTGCACTAGTATACAGAGATGAAACTCCTAGCCTTACGCTCTGGGCACCAGCTAAAGGGCTAGTGTGAGCACAGGTTGACCTTAAATATTTTTTCTGCTCTTTTACATTTTTGAGCCATTTGAGAACAGCAGATTAAGCAGCCTAAAAATTCAATTATAATTGCAATAAGAGATTAGCAGGAATGAAATGAGAAATGGTTTTTTTCTTAGTCTTTCATCAAAGTCACTGGTGTTCACTCAGGAGAAAGTTTTAGCACAACAGGGGTTTCTTATTTATTTATTTTCTATTTTGTTTCTGTTTAATATGGATTTTCCACAGACACATTACTTTTCATAAAGCTCTGAGAAAGCCTAAAGTGAAATTCTTATAGGAAATGTTTTAAAATTTCTTTAAACACAGAAATGATCCAGGAGCTAGGACATAAGGCAAAATCATGGCACAGAACGTTTCATATCCTGTTTTACAAGCATTATTACTAAGTAGCATGAGATCACAGAATCACAGAGAATCACAGAATCACCAAGGTTGGAAGGGATCTCAAAGATCATCAAGTCCAACCTGACACCACAGACCTCATGACTAGACCATGGCTTCAAGTGTGACGTTCAATCCCCTCTTGAACAGCTTCAGGGATGGTGATTCCACCACCTCCCTGGGCAGCCCATTCCAATGGCTAATGACTCTCTCAGTGAAGAACTTTCTCCTCACCTCGAGCCTAAACTTCCCTTGGTGCAGCTTGAGACTGTGTCCTCTCATTCTGGTGCTGGGTGCCTGGGAGAAGAGATCAACTCTCTCCTGGCTACAACCTCCCTTCAGGTAGTTGTAGAGAGCAATAAGGTCTCCCCTGAGCCTCCTCTTCTCCAGGCTAAACAATCCCAGCTCCCTCAGCCTCTCCTCGTAGGGCTTGTGCTCGAGGCCTCTCCCCAGCCTCGTTGCCCTTCTCTGTACACGTTCAAGTGTCTCAATATGCTTCTCAAACTGAGGGGCCCAGACCTGGCCCTCTTGTCTTTCCTGGCTTCATTTACTAAACTATGTAAAGAATTAAATATTAAGAAAGGGACAGAAAAATAACTGTTGAATTCCCTAAGCATCAAGCTAAATAATCACACGCATTCAAGGTTAAATAGGAATTCTCTAGTTTGAAAAGTACAAGAGAGATCTATGAAATACCTTATGACTTGGAGAAGTGGTATGCAGAATGACTTTGTGGTTTTCTTCAGGATGCAGGCTCTGTCACATTTTTACAAATGATCCTGCAACAAAAAGTCTGAGGTCAATCAAAAGAGGCCTTGTATGTTGGGGATGTTCCCCATTCCAAATCAGTCAGGCAATCTTTTTCTGATGACAAAGTATTAAACACTTGGTTTAAAATTCACGTCATTAGAAGCACATGCTGCAATCAGACATTTCCTGTTCATGAAAATACATATAATTAAAGAGAGAAAAAAATATATTTGTCAGCTGCCAGATGTGCTAGTTGCTTATACAGTACATACTGTAGACAGGGTGAGAAGGATGACATGGGGTGGGGTTTTAGTTAGCTTTTTTACAAACTCTCATTTTTAAGAGTTTTGAAAAGAGTAGGCTTCATAATGATAATCATCTCAAAGCTGCAGAATTCTCTATCCACTTGGGGCTTACCTTATTATACTTCAAGTTCTATGCAAAATCATCTTTGCTGCTACTTTGCAAAACAGTTGCTTAAGGGATTATGGCTATGAAGGGCTGTGGATGGCACAGATCCTTTACCAAGGAGAAATGCATTTCAGTGTAGATTAGATAGGCACAAAAGGATGAGTAACAGATGCAGCAACATCAGACACAGGCACCTGTCCCTACTGTCAGAGGAAAAATGAACACTTTTTTATTAGAAAAAGGAAATCAGATTGTGTGATTTAACTGGGACCTTTTCAGATGTGATCTCTCACTGGTCTGGAATAGAAAGTCTTTATGCCCTCCTGATTTTGTTTTGACAGTGAACATATCTCATAAACTCTCAAGTTTGGAAATCCGAGCTGTGTCATCCATTTCAATTTCAACTCCTTTCCAGGTTCAGTGGTGTTTTCACAGCACCTTGCTTATCTTCCCCTCTCTGTGTTCATAGGTTTCATATTAATTTTAGGCTTTAAAATTATCATTTATTATAGGATACAGTTGCTGCCTTTTAACTATGTGTTTTCTTTGCATCTTTAGTAAAGACTTTAGTGAGATAACTTGAAAGACTAATCTCAGTCATTAATTTGCAGCCTGAAAGGACTTCATACTGGCTTCTGTCTCCATGTAGTCTTCTTTGATCATCAGGCAGAGTGTGGAAACTACAGCAGCAGCAGTTGACATAGATGTCCTATTATATCCACATTTAGTCACTGTCATCTCCTCCCTACATGGCAGCCTGGAGGTGAAAAACACAGCTAAAAAGGAAACCCTTCCCAACTTTTGGAGACATTCAGAACTTGAAACAATTACCATGAAAGGACATTTGAAGTTTGAATACCCACTTAGATAGTTAAATATGCACATCAATGTCTCACTAAGCTGAAGCAGGGTTAAGCTTTTCTTCATGAAAAAAGCAGTGTTTTACCCTGGGAATCCAAAAGCTGTGGGGAACATGATGCATCTCATACTGATGAAGATCAAATATGACAACACAGAATTTCATCATATTCTAGACACACAAAGAAAAAAAACATTTTAAACAGTCTTTTGCATTTCTTTCTTGAAGAACAAACCACCTCTGTTAACATTTTTCTCTACTAATGCTTTCTCTGTAAAATTATGTGTACTTCAAAACATGAGCTCATAATACATTCAGTTGCAATTTCAGTGCTAGACTCCTAAATAAGAGTTCACAAGAAAGTCTCATGGGGTTTACTGAATAAACCATATCCCACATTTTGGGAAGATCCTGTCAAAATGCAGTTCACTACTTCACACCTGGACATTGGGGCTCGAGGCTCTGCAGGGGCAGCCCTAGGAGGTGCCCAGACAAGGTGCATGCTTTTCCAAAGTCCTTAATTTTGTTTCCCACCCACCACTGTGCCATGTGATGGGACTAGAGAAATCCTGTTTGAACTATCCCACTGCTCTCCATTTTCCCTCTGTGCTCCTCTGTGTGTGTGTGTGCACCCAGATGAGTTTTTATTACAAAGACTTATCTTTTGACTCAAATGATCTTGTTTCTTCGCCAGCATGTAGGAAAGTTGACTTCCTTTCCTGGTTTTGGAAATTCAAACCTAATTTCTGAAATTTCCAAACCTCCTTTTCAAATAGTGGTCTTTGTTTGTTTGTTAGTTTTGTGAGTGGGTTTTGTTTATTTAACTGTTTGGCAGGTTGGTTGAGATTTTTTCCTCATGGTATGCTGGTGATAGAAAACTCTGGAACACTCATCAATTGTATTTATTAATTTTCATTGCTATTTTTGGCTCTCATTTATTTTTCAAACAAACTAATAAATTTAATATGAATTAATGAAGATTTTGGGCTGCTTGAGAATTCCTTCTTTCACAGAATCATTTAGTATCATAGTATCATAGTATCAGTCAGGTTTGGAAGGGACCACAAGGATCATTTAGTTCCAACCCCCCTGCCATAGGCAGGGACACCCCACACTAGATCAGGCTGGCCAGAGCCTCATCCAGCCTGGGCTTAAACACCTCCAGGGACGGGGCCTCAACCACCTCCTGGACAACCCATTCCAGGGTTTCACCACTCTCATGGTGAAGAACTTCCTCCCCACATCCAGCCTGAATCTCCCCACCTCCAGCTTCATTCCATTCCCCCTAGTCCTATTTATTCATTGAGAAAACAAAGAAATAAATCCTGCTGTGTTTTATTCAGTAGTGCAAACTTGCCTGGCTCTTTAGGCCAATTTATGACAGGATCTTAACGTTTCTCTGCCCTCAAGTTCGTCATACATCTAGTTAGCTTTCACAGGACTTAGACTCTGGGGTTTTAATGAAGGCAGAATTATATTTTTTCTTGTTAATTGATGCTATAGAGTAAAAAAAAACATAACTAGTCAAAATATTATCATATCATAGTACAAGGTCTTACAGCCTTATTTCTTCTCATATTAATTAGGAAAAGAGTCCTTTCATGTTATGAAAGTTTTTTGAATGATCCTGAAGTGAAAGATTATAGCCATAATCCCTTCAAATTCCAGAAAAGCACTTAATCATATGCAAGACTCCATTTGTTTTCTGAAAGGTTAACATTAACCTAACTTCATCATTACATTAAGTGCACCATTAAATCACGCATACATTTGACATTAGACATGCTTAAATGTTAAGCTGTATAGAAGCGAGCAGCTGGAACAAAGTCTTAACTTTGTAGTTTCAATTTTCTCCTACAGTCAGTGCAGATTTTGGAAGTGGTGTACATAACTTTTGGTTGCTGTGATCACAGTCACAGAATCTTAGGGGTCAGAAGAGACTTTGAATGGTCATGTAGTCCAACCCCCCTGCCAGAACAGGATCACCTAGAGTAAGTCAGACAGGAATGCATTCAGGGCTTTTTTTAATGTCTCCAGAGAAGGAGACTCCATAACCTCTCTGGGTAGCTTATTTTAATTTTGATTGTATTTCTCTTGCTATAAAGCAATGCACAGAATCACAGAATCACCAAGGTTGGACGGGACCTCAAAGATCATCATGTCCAACCTGTCACCACAGACCTCATGACTAAACCATGGCACCAAGTGCCATGTCCAAATCCACTCCTGCAGATCCCACTCCCTGCAGAACTCATTTGTCACATACTCTTTTCAGTCTTTGATACAGAAGTGGACACTTTTTTCATTACTCTTTCAGAGCAGAATTCAGGGATACCTTTCTCTCACTCTTGCAAAAGCCCGTTTAACACCCTCCTGCACTACGGTGGACGTGCCGCCTTCTCCTCTGCAGGGTTAAATGTTACAGGACATCTGGCTTCTACATCCTTCTGTCACAGCTCATGTGAACAGCTTTAAAATGTCAACAGAGGTTTACAGGTTAGATGACCAAAAATAAAAAGGAAAATAACTAAAAATTAAAACTGGATTGATCCCATGGTGCTAGTAATTGTAAAATATATAGAACACGCTGCTGTTATAACACCTGATGTGGTGCAATCAAGGAATTTTGTGGTTTTAAGTCATCTTGCTTGCCTATACTGACCATTATGAAATTCAACTCCCTATTATATTATTAAATTAACTTTTAATAGTCCTACTTATAATGAGATTTATTGCAGAGAGGAAAGATCAAAGTGTTAATTTGTTGGAGGAACTCTCACTAGCCATTAGTAAAATGCATAGGTTAGTACAATTCCAGGCATAAATCAGATTTCTATATAAAACAACACATTATACCATGTCAATCTCACCTCTAATTCCAGGGAAGACCTTTTCATTGTGCTGTAGTAAAATATGCTTGACTTGTGCCAATGGACTCGACACATAATACTGTTTTGAGACTGCTAAGAAATTCCTGACTAATTTTTCTAGGGTCTAGGCTCCACTTCTTCACCCCATAGATTGTTTGCTTAAATAAATGCAAGCAAAATATAAAACTAAACAAACACAAAGCATGTACCAGAGTGCTTGCCTTGAATGATAAAGCTTCTTTACATAAACTTATCTATGTGAATTAGAAGTCTAATACTGATGAAAACTGACAGCTCCTAAAACTCATGTATGCTTTTGAAAATGTTGCTTATGGTGATTCAGATATAAACCTTCTGAGACAACCTACTCAGGTTATAAATCTCTGCATTGTAAAGAAGTTGTATTTAGAATGACTTTTGTGGGTAAGGACAGCAATTTGGAATTTCAGCAACAGTGACTATAAATGGTTAAGTGAGTTCAGGTTGTTAATGATATGCAATGTTCATCCATGTCATGACAGAATATAGCTTTGGTGTAGAAGTTCTGGTGCTTTGTCCTTAAAGCACTTCATTCCAAAATGAGTAAGAATTTTTATGAGCTAAAATAGATTTCATAACTCTATTACTGTAGCTTACTTCTATGACAGGTGAGTCCTAGAGCTGTCTAACAGAAAAAGCTGTTTCTGCAGTATTGAAATACCCAATGGAAAAGTAGCATGGAAATAATAAGTATATTTTTTTAAGATGGAAAATCATAGAATCATAGAATCAATAATATTGGAAAAGACCTCCAAAATCCTCAAATCCAACCTGACACCACAGACCTCATGACTAGACCATGGCTTCAGGTGCCATGTCCAATCCCCTCTTGAACACCTCCAGGGATGTTGGCTCCACCTCCGCCCTGGGCAGACCATTCCAATGCCTAACAACTCTCTCTCTGAAGAGCTTTCTCCTCACATTCATCAATTGTTTCAAGTTCCTGAGAACAGCATGACAATACCTCATATTAACACACCAAAAATGCTTTAGTGTGAGATTACTTTGTTTGCATTATGGACCTCCTGCACTGTCCAGGACAGAAATCATGGTGATGCAATAGCGAATTCTGCAACCAAAATCACTGTTCTCCTGGAATGCTGAGCCACAATGGAAATATGCAGCAAAAAGGTGAACTCATCCAAATAAAACTCATTCAGAAATTGCTGGGTTAACTTGGGAATGCATATAAAACACTAAAAAAAAAATATAATTAAGTTTGGTTGGTTGTTGTTGTTTTTTTCTTCTCTTCTGAGCAGTTTCAGGCCGTCCACATTTTGCTCCCTCGCTAGAAAAAAAGCAAGAACTGAAATACCAAAATGTTCTGCAGGAGAAATGTTGAATGCTGTTTGGCTTTACTAATTTTAAACACTCATTAAGACACCAATTTTTATTCATGGCACTACCCTCCCTGCTTCAATTAACTCTCAGAACAATCAGCTTCTTCATATTTCAGCTGTTTTTAGAGGTTTCCTATGAAACTGGGATTTCATTGGGCTTCACAATGTTTGTTCACAAAGAAATAGTCTGTAATCCTAGACAAAGCAAAGAGAAAAGACAAAGAAGTAAGAGATACATTGTTTATCCTATTTACAAGGAAGCATCTGAGGCTTAAGTGATAATATTTTCAAACATTTTAAATGGTGTATTGCCAAAGGATGCATCTACCTGGGCCTGTACAGTTATATCTGGACTCCTCTGCTTTTATCCAGAGCTGGGTAACTGTTATGATCATGTTAATATGCCTCATATTTCAGCATATATCCTGTAGCAGAATATATATGCATGGAAACACAAGCATGCTTTAAAGCCAGCTCTGCTTACTCACATCAGGATGTGAGTAGGGGAATCCGGTCATTTTGTATCCATCTCTGTAGACACACACATAGGGGCTCTGGGGAACTAAATGCACTGTGTCATCATGAATGTTTAGCTTTCTATCTCTGCGTATCCATCCATAAATTCAGACTAGCTCCAGGTTAAAATAACCTACTTTCAGTCAAAAGTACTTTAAAAAAGAATATTCTAGTTGAGCTCCTCACTGTTTCTGAATTCCAAATTTTTACCTTGGGTTTCTTTCTCTGCAAGGCCAGAGTTAAATGGGAGCAAAGTAGTCCCACGTGCATCAACAAACTCTCATAGATGTATGATATGAAATCATTTGAACAGCTCACCCCATAATATGACCTTCGGAGATGAAGTTTTCATAACTAACCATTTCAGGCAGAGTCAGAGCTATCCATGGCCAAGTTTAAAACAAACTAGAAAGATTCCAGAAAACCAGGCAGATTTAAAAGGTAATTTACTAGTCTCTATGCAGAGTTAAATGTTACAAAAATAGGTAAGTCACAGAAGGTAAAAGAAAAATAAAAGATAACATTTCTGACAAGATGACTCCTGAATAGATATCTCCCACAATGCACCTACTATCACCTCTGTTCAATCAGTGAGTGATTGCCAGTGGAAAATAGTCCCTCTGTACTACAACAATTAGTAGTAAAAAGAGAATAACGGGGCAAACATCCTGTGAAAAATAGGAGGTGGAAAATGGGTCATCACAAACATCATTTTCTGGTGTTATTCATGTGCAGAATATTGAACTTACAAATAAATAAATTTATATGAAACCTTTGGCTTGACATGCATTTTGAAAAGCATCCAATCCATTATGCTCTGAAAAGGAATTCTGCTGTTCCATTTGTACAGAAACACAGTTATGCAAGAAAAACTGAAGCAGCTGTCCCAATATCTACCCTTAGGTAGGATCTATTTAATTATTAGATTAATAATAATGTAGTGGGAAAAGGAAAGATCTAGAATATACTTAAAGGAAACACCACAGTCCCGAAATACCAAGAAAAAGACAAGTTGCAGTGAGGGAAACACAAACCGCATTTACAAGTCTGGACAAAAACAATACCAAAAAAAGATGAAGAACAGGCTGAAAAAAAACCCCAAGCCACTAAACCTAAAAAACCCAGTTTTGCATAATAATACAAAACATTACAGTATATGTTGGAAATAAAAAGGGAGTAATTTTCAGTGAGAGCATATAGAGGTGTGGTAAGTCTAAAAAAAGCAGTCCAACTCAAACAAAGTTTGAACCATTCCAAAGACAATCTAAATGATGCCCGTTAATAAACCCCTGAACTCATTGAATCTCAGGACCTCAGGAAGATGTGAAGCTGCTGTGGTACCCTGTTCAAGATCCAGGAGTAATAGGGCTAAGAATATTTCCTCAACACACACACGCGAGTAGACATGATTGACTACCAACAGGTAAACATATGCAGAAGAGCAGTGGCGTTAGATGCACCAGATACACACAAATATCCTGACCTTCACCAGTTTGACCCAGACTTTGTCACTCCAACATCCAGCTCCTAGACCAGCCATCCAGCCTGCTTGACAGGTAGTCTGACTTGAGCTTGCTCAAGTCCTTACTAAGTATTTACATGTCCTCACTAAGAGACAGAATACTTTTTGGTTCATGATAACATTCCGTGATTCTGTGATTCTTTCCTGTAGGGATCTGCCCAGGTGACAGCTTAACTCACTGCTACCACAGGAAATGGATAATTACAGAGATATCACAGACTTATTTCCAAGAACAAGGAACTAAGCCTCTCCCTTCAACAACCTATTTAGGACAGTGGAACAAGGAGACAAGGAAGGACTTATCTTAGAGATTATTTTTTGAGCAAACCATGCACCACTCATCTGCTCCTCCCCTCTCCATTCCCCACTCAACCCTGTGGACAGGGAAGAGAATCACTAAGAAAAACCCAAAAGACAGTTCACATGGGCTGTCCCAGCTTCTTGTGAAAATTAACCCTCTCTTAGCCAAACTCAGGACTGTTAAGACTAGCAAATACTTACTGTGAGTGTCTGATAGACAGCATGATCACATAAAAAAGGCAAATTAGGAGAAAAAGATTTGTGAAGAATAATTTCCTTTGATCTTTACTAAATCTGCTACTGTACCTTAGCATTATGCACTAAGAATATAATTTTGTTGGCTTATTATACCATTAATACTTACATATTAAAGTACTATTGCAAAATCACTAAAGAAAATGATGACTTCTAGGTTTTGTCTGGAAGTAGACAGATGTAAGAAACATTGCTTAGAGTAAAGTTATGAGCAAGGTATCTGTATTTTTGTATTGATCAAAGCATCAATATCTCTTTGTATTTCGAAGACAACATTTGACTGACTCCCTGAGGAAAGCATTTGAGTGCCATGAGCTCAGACATCTCCATATAACTGGTCTTATCTGATAGGGATTTTCATATTGGTGGCTAATCACCTTCTTAAACACCCAGCACTACATGGTATAAGGTTTAATGTCTCAGTCAAATCTATGCCACACTGGAATGATGTGTACTGCACACATACATTACTAAATTATGCAAATTCACAGAAGTTTCTCTGACTGCATTTTAATTATAACTGTGTCTAATCAACATTTCTGTAATGTAGATTTTGTTGCTTTACCTAGTCGTTAAAGCCACTCTCGCTGTAGAACACCTTCTGTTTAGCATTTTTCTTAGCGACTCAATAAATTTACTTTTCAGAAATAAATTAAGAGGGGGGAAAAAAAGGTAAACAAAAAATCAGTGGTTTGTGGTTCAGGACAGCCAGTAAGGGAAGATTTTTCATAAATACTAGAGCCAGGATGGCTGTTCTGTAGCAAGCAATCTAAAAGAACACTCTGCTGGCTTTCGTGCCATCACTAAAGCATCTGTCAGGCAAGATAGACAAGGAAGCTCTGCAGTCCAGAAGATGGAAGGAGATGTAAGACACTCGGAGGGCATTTGGGAAAACAAACCTTTACTTCAATTAACACTCAATTACTTTTGTGAAATAGCATAGCTCTGAGTCAAGATTAGGGAAATTTTGCTTTGAATGTCTACCACAGAAAAGCTTGGTGGATGGGCATGGAAGAAATTTGAATATACTTCTTTCACATCCCAAATTAATGCCCCATAAGCTGTGATTTTTTTTTTTCTGTCCTGAAAGAATCATCTCTCTTATCTCAGAGAATAGTTCCAGGCTCACCTAGGAAATAATTTCACATTATTTTTCAGAATAGAAAGAAACATTTTAACCTAGGTTTATATATATAAACACACAGAGTCTGTCACTGGTAGTATCTGAAACAGCAACCCATATATACTCTAACTAAACACAGACCTCTGAAATGTATCCCCTAACAACAGGGTGATCATATTAAGACTGTCACATCTAGAGCTCTGTGTTTCAGCTATATTTAGCACAGCAACACTCCTGTAAGCTTTTATATATAGGAAAGAAATCTGTTCTTCTCTTGCTAATTTTCAGCACTGCCTGCCACACAGCAGCAAGCTAACACTTCATGGAGGTGTTTTGTTTTATTGGGCCAGCTGATGAAACAGCAGCATTCAATATAAATTGAGAGGAATCAGGCATCTCTTAGATCCAGACCAGAAACAAGGAAATCAGAGCGCTCTTTGAGCTCAGCTTCCTATGTGTTTCATTTTCAGCAGATCTGTGAGGCACTGCAAGCTGACAGGTGAAATCATTTGCTTCGTGGATCACAAATGGAGCTATAGTAAGATGAATTGCATGCAAAATAGCAGACAAAAATCAACAATACATGACAAACTGAAGCAATGAGAATTCTACAGTAGATTAGAGAACTCACTGAAAATAAAAATACAGCAGCTACACTTCAGACTATAATAGAAGGAGATGTGATAAACTAAGCTTAGGTGAGCATTAACTATGTTGAATCCGTGATGTATAGAATATAGTAGAAGATGACAAGGTCCTGAAGGTATTCACTTAAAATCTCACTGTGTTAATGTCTGCTCATAGCCATTTTGTCAGCTGCTGGGAGTATAGCGAGGTAACTTTCCCAGTATCCATCTCCTGTAGAGGAAATATTGCTGGAAATATTGTTTTAATATGAAACACTAACAGAACATTTTAGACTAAGATCCAAAGCATATTCTGTTTGCTTACTCACACAGCCCTTTTTTCTGTAAGTTGGTATGCTTAATTTTAGTTGTACTGAAAGATTAGTTTACTCTGATTTCTGTTGGAATAAAACAGTCATAGTGTAAATTCAGAAATGTGACGATCCCATTTTCCCTGATCTGCCATCCCAGTGCAGAGAGCTCAGGAAGGCAAGTGATACTGAAAGGAAGGAAGGTGACCCTCCACGGACAAACCAGAGAAACCTCCCTAAGGTGGACAGGACACATAACACCCTGCAGCACTGTGGCTTCTGTCAGGATGGAGGAGCTGCTCTGCAGAGAAAGCTCTGGGGAAACAAGGGAGAAATTAAGGTTACTCTCAGCCCCTGGACCTGTGCACTTCCCAGTTAAAGTCTCTTTCAGGTCAGGGGCCTCCCATGGCAGACTGTCACAGCTGGCCACACGGTGGCCATCATTATAGCAGCATTCTGATGTCACCAACCAGGTGGACAGCACTATTCTTTTTTACTGTTAAACAAGAAAGATTTCATCTGGAGCAGTGGATTTCCCTTTCATTTGTGATCAATTAATATTTTATTTCTGGCAGTTATCAGCTGATGCAATTTAGAGTTTATTGTTGTTCAAAACTAGATTAAAATGGCAAAAAAAAGGTGTTTCTTCATAAGCATATTTATCCTCATACATAATTCAACATGTGTTTATATTCTGCTTAGTCAAGGAAACATTTCTTCTTAAACAGGACTTTGTTTATCTTGCATTGTAGATAGAACTCTAGGACCAGGTGATATATAAAAAGTCAGAGACTTAACAGAACTCAGCCATGTGAAGAATTTGTTTTCCCTCAACAGGGCCCTTAAAATCGCTGTTAGTTCATTAATTTTCATGTTTTATGAATTATTCATTGTATAATCATTAGCAACCAAATACTGGAAATTCTGAATCTAGACCAATATTGCAAAATCTATTAACTGGTTCATCAATGCAATGCAAATTCAAAGCTGCAAGAAATAAAGTAACATATGTAGAGATTTCCTTGGGTTTTATCCAGTTTTCTGCTTCTGCTGGTAGCTTTGCATGGTCAAAATGAAAAAAGAAAACTCCTTGTATTGCTTTGTTTTGTTAAAATTACATCAGGCATTTGTAAATTTCATGTTTCAAGCTCCAGCAGGCACAGATTCATAGTATCATAGTATCATAGCATCATAGTATCATAGTATCAGTCAGGGTTGGAAGGGACCACAAGGATCATCTAGTTCCAACCCCCCTGCCATGGGCAGGGACACCCCACACTAGATCAGGCTGGACAGAGCCTCATCCAGCCTGGGCTTAAACACCTCCAGGGACAGGGCCTCAACCACCTCCCTGAACAACTCATTCCAGGGCTTCACCACTCTCAAGGTGAAGAACTTCCTCCTCACATCCAGCCTGAATCTCCCCACCTCCAGCTTCATTCCATTCCCCCTAGTCCTATCACTACCTGAGATCCTGAGAAGTCCTTCCCCAGCCTTCCTGTAGGCCCCCTTCAGATACTGGAAGGCTACAATTAGTTCACCTCGGAGCCTTCTCTTCTCCAGACTGAACAGCCCCAAATTGCCCCAGATTGCCAGAACTAATCCAATGATATTTTCAAAATAATTTGGTTTTTTTTTGTTGGTTGGTTGGTTTTGGATATAGCAGATGTTATTCAGACAAAAAACATGGCAATCTCACTAAAAAGATATGCTTAACACCACCATCTTTATAAGAAATATTCAGCACTTTGCTAATAGGCTTAAGTGGCTTCAGAACAGTGTAAAGATACTCCGGATAGCTTAAAGACATATAGCTCTATAAGCAGAGAAATATGGAACTAATTTACCCTGCTCCTTGCCAGATCCACTAACTCACAGCCAACTTCTTACCTCTGTGAGGAAGGTACTTACTAGCCCATGAGCCAGGTACTTTGGGAGGAATTTACAATGATACCTGCAAAGGTCAAGATTTTTTCAGTTCAATTTAAATATGTGCACTTTAATTTAACTGTCCATAGTGAAGGTTAAGCTGTATATTAGGAGAGGTTTAACCATCAGAGGAGAAAGGTGCTTAAGTGGACTTTCATTAGCAAGGCAAGAAATCAAAATGATTATTAAATGGAGTTTAATACATTTAGATGTAGTTCCATGGTATGGCTGCCTAAGACAGAAAAAGGCCAAGTCTGGTGTTCCAGTGAGTAGCATCTGTATTACATTCCCAATGATTTATTTGGACTCACAGGTTATCATGATGAGCAAACCAACCTTATAGCTGCACCTGAACTGTGGCTTTATCAAAGCTCCTCTGTGTATCGTAAAAGCATACATATCTGTGTGCATGTTTAACAGAAATGCATGTATAATAGAATCATGAGCTAGGACATAAATATTCACACAAAAATCAACTTGGATGTCAATGTCAAAGTGTCAATCTTCATATTAATCTTACCAATTACTATTTCAGACATTTGTCCTTACTCAAAAGCTAATTAGAAAAATAGAAATAATACATTTATTTTATTGGTCTGCCAGAATCCAAGAGGAAGATTTACTTCAGCTCTTAATGTTTGACTTTATCCCTAACCACAATGTTAATTACTCTAAATCTCCAACTGCTGAATCAGCTCAAGATGTCCTCAGAGGATGGCCTGCCTAAAACCAACTACAGTCCCATTTTTGCCCTCGGTCTATAATGACCTTATTGCTCTCTACAACTACCTTAAGGGAGGTTGTAGGCAGGCAGAGGTTGATCTCTTCTCCCAGGCAACCAGCACCAGAACAAGAGGACACAGTCTCAGGCTGTGCCAGGGGAGGTTTAGGCTGGAGGTTAGGAGGAAGTTCTACACAGAGAGAATGATTGCCCATTGGAATGGACTGCCCAAGGAGGTAGTGGAGTCACCATCACTGGAGGTGTTCAGGAGCAGACTTGATAGGGTGCTTGGTTGCATGGTTTAGTTGATTAGGTGGTGTTGGATGATAGGTTGTACACGATGATCTTGAAGGTCTCTTCCAACCTGGTTTTATAGTTTCATAGTTTCATAGTTTCATAGTTTCATTCAGGGTTGGAAGGGACCACAAGGATCATCTAGTTCCAACCCCCCTGCCATGGGCAGGGACACCCCACACTAGATCAGGCTGGACAGAGCCTCATCCAGCCTGCTCTTAAACACCCCCAGGGACGGGGCCTCGACCACCTCCCTGGACAACCCATTCCAGGGTTTCACCACTCTCATGGTGAAGAACCTCCTCCTCACATCCAGCCTGAATCTCCCCACCTCCAGCTTCATTCCATTCCCCCTAGTCCTATCACTACCTGAGATCCTGAGAAGTCCTTCCCCTGCCTTCCTGTAGGCCCCCTTCAGATACTGGAAGGCGACAATTAGGTCACCTCGGAGCCTTCTCTTCTGCAGACTGAACAGCCCCAACTCCTTCAGTCTGTCCTCATAGGAGAGGTGCTCCAGCCCTCTGATCATCCTTGTGGCCCTTCTCTGGACACGTTCCAGCACCTCCACATCCCTCTTGTAATAGGGGCTCCAGAACTGGACACAGTACTCCAGGTGGGGTCTCACCAGGGCTGAGTAGAGGGGGAGGATCACCTCCCTCGACCTGCTGGCCACACTTCTCCTGATGCAGCCCAGGATCTGATTGGCTTTGCGGGCTGCAAGTGCACACTGAGAGCTCATGTTGAGCTTTTTGTCCACCAGCACCCCCAAGTCTCTCTCCTCAGGGCTATCCTCCAGCCAGTCACTGCCTAGCCTGTATTTGTGCCTGGGATTGCCTCGACCCAGATGCAGGACCCTGCACTTGCTCTTATTGAACTTCATGAGGTTGGCCTGTGCCCACCTCTCCAGCCTGTCAAGGTCCCTCTGGATGGCCTCCCTTCCCTCCAGCGTGTCTGCTGCACCACACAGCTTGGTGTCATCAGCAAACTTGCTGAGGGTGCACTCAATGCCACTGTCCATGTCCCCCACAAAGATGTTGAATAAGATAGGTCCCAGGACTGATCCCTGAGGGACTCCACTTGTCACTGGCCTCCACTGGGACATGGAGCCATTGACAGCCACTCTTTGGGTGCGGCCATCAAGCCAGTTCCTTATCCATCTAGTGGTCCACCAATATACTATTCTATTCTGAGCTTTAGTTGCAAACATTTCTAACTGCACAAAGCACTCATGTCTGCTCAATGGTTATAGTAAGTTAATCATTCCTGTGATTGCCTTCCAGTTGTCCTCAGAAATCCATCAATCTTCTTATTCTGAAACAAAAAAATACCTATTTGAAATGTGTTATGTTAGGAATATTCCTCCTCCTTCTCTCCCCTTCCCAAAATATTATCAACACAATCATCCTCAGTGGAAAACAGGCAAACCTTCAGTGATTATTCTTGTGGAATATACAGGAAAGTAGAAGACTGTTTTTTCTTAATGCTCAGTAGTATCTTTATTGCTACTCTTTCAAAAGCCATCATTTTGTTTTATTTTTTTATAATTTATCTAAGATTTTGGTGACATTACAAGTTGTGTTAGGGAAACTTCTGAAGCTTTGACCAGTGTTATGGAATAATATAATCATCTTTTCCTCTAAGGTATTTAGCAAATTGGCAGTTTTGGGAACAAGCCTGCTTCAGCTTTTGTGATGACTCCTTCTGCAACTCTCTCTGAATAGGTATCAAAGACATATAAGAAAAACTTCCCATTAAATAGAATAGAATAGAATGGACCAGTTTGGGAGAGACCTTCAAGATCATCACGTCCAACCTATCAACTAATCCAATCCATCAACTAATCCAACCCACCTATAAAGGACACAGCTGCTCACTGCAGGCTTGAACTCATGACTCTGAGATTAAGGGTCCCATGCTCTACCAACTGAGCTAACTGCACTACTAAGTAATATTGAGTAATGAGGAGACAGGAACTAAAATAGTTTTATTCTGCAACTATTTCACATAGTTGTTTTAAATTCTACTCAGCACAATGTTGTGTGCCTCGTTAAAACAGAATTATGACCTATTATCATCAAAGCCAACGTTCTACAATAGGTAATAATACAATAATGCAAATTAATTGTTAATTTTTTGTAACTCAGTGGCAGCAAGAGATTATAGCTATGCATATTGGTCCACCATTCCTTCTGTGGATTTCATTTTTGAGCATTGATATATGCTGCATGTGCATGGATAATTCACTTACAATGCTTTTCATAGTATCATAGTATCAGTCAGGGTTGGAAAGGACCACAAGGATCATCTAGTTCCAACCCCACTGCCATGGGCAGGGACACCCCACACTAGATCACACACTAGATCAGGCTGGCCTGATCTATTATTGATCTAATATTGAATTACAGTTAAATACCAATTTCTAATATGCAGTTTTCTTTACAATTGAATGTATGTCAGAGAAAATGGACTATTTTGGTAAGCTAGTTAGTTAGTTAGTTTGACTATGTATCTTTTTCTGTTGCTTGTCTGTTTACATTTGCTGAATTCATGAGAGTTTCCTTTGGTTTGGTGCTTTTTGTTTGTTTGTCTTGTTTTGTTTGCCAGTTTAAGCAAAACAGTCTTGTGACTATGTGGGATACGCTCAAAACCAGACTCAAAACCAGAGTCTTACTTAATGGCCTCATTAAGAAGGATCATGTGCAGACTCTGAGTATTGAATCATGAGTCTACTGTACTATTTTATGATTTGTTTGTTTGTTGGGTTGTTGGTTTTTTTCTTCTTTTTTCCCCATTGCATGGATCAGGGAGAATCTAACATTAAATTATGCATTTCAGCACTGTCTCCCCAGTCATAATTCTGCTTCTAACCATACGATAACATCCCTTTCTGCCTCCAGCTAATTAGGAACCATTCAAGCAACACTCAGCTGCTATTATTAATTGATCCTACCAAACCAGAAAAGTGTGCATTTTACTTCTTGGTTCCAAATTCTAATCCTAAGCATCATAACCCTTCTTAAGTCTTATCACAACCCAAACTGCAATCACAGCAGTGATCCAGACATCAGCTCAATAAACTGCTGGAAAGCTCTACTCTTCCATATATAGAATATGCATCCTGACTCTCTGTATCTGGCAGGATCTAGTAGTGAATTATGTGCATCTGTCCCAAACTTTAATGCTACACCAAAGCAGAACACTGGCTTTGCAGCCTACCTAGAAACTTATCAGAAGATACCTGTCCCTGTAGAGTTCTTATCCCGGGCCCCAGAGATTTACAGCATGGAGCAGTCAACATAATTCTTCAGCCATTAATCAAGATTTATGGGGGTGTAATGGATAATCTCATTTATTTTGCTGTTAATGAAGTAATTGCTTTTTATCTTTTTAATATCTGTCTGTTTCTTCATAGAACATACCAGTATAACATTCACTCCCTAGGCAAGACATAAGTAGTACAGCTTCAAGCAATGCTAGTTGCAAGTCTGTAGAGCTGCAGTGGAAAATGGTATTTTATACAGCATGGATTCTCTGCTTTGTAGGACAGTTGTTTACTTCATTTTCCTTGCCCAGATATTAAATCAGTTTCTGTGACATCCTTTTGTCAGTGATACTTGGCTAGTAAAGGTGATAGATGGTGCCATAAGCTATCCTGAGCTCTTTCATTCACTTGCTGAAAGTGTCTTGACAAAGTCAGGAGAAACTTGCTGAAACAGCACCTAAACCATAATTTGAAAGAAATACATGGGTCGAACCATGTGATCTAGCACTGCAGCTGATGGGGTTTTTTGAGTTACTTTTGGTGTGTATCCCTGAAATATAGTTGCATTCAGCTGGAAAAAAAAAAAATCATCTAAGAAATAGCTACCAGATCAGTGTGAAGTACTCTTGCAAGTTTCTATGAAACAAATATCCTCTTGCTTCTCTTCAAAATAGAAGCAAAAATACAACAGCTTTGATACATTATTTCATGGAAAATGGAAAATGCACATGTGTATGAATGTGCACAGGTATACAACAGAAGATAATAAAATTTCACCTGAAAAATACTGTGCTGCCTCTAACTTGACACATAAAACTAGTGTTAAAGTGAAAAATGGCAAGAGTTCTGATGAAACTCTGTTCTGATGAAAGGAACAACAAATTCCTATTATGTGGTAGCACAAGGTCAGTTTGCAGGCACATTGCTTTCCCTGGCTCTTTGTGCTCTGCATAAATTCCTAGAACATTAACACTGACTCACATGACAATAATGGAGCATCTTTTACACATATGCTATATCAGCTGTGTAAAGAACAGCAAATGTCACAGAGAAGCAGCATGAAAGTTGCATCTCAGAAGCCTCTTTAGAAGCTGAAAAAAGACTGCATTAGTAAAGATAGAAGATTATGTTTGCAAAATGATACCTATGCAGCAGCTATGTCCTTATTTACCTCAGGCATTGGAAATGCAAATTTCTGGGAGACTTGCTTTAGCCTCTTCGTTTCTAAGATCTGTCTCCATCATCACCTTTTCCCAACTATTTCTTCCATAACTAAGAAAGACACTCAAAAAAACCCTTTTATCTTTCAGGGCAGCCATAGCTCTAAGGAAAAAGATATCCAACCTGCAGCGCTGCTGCACATTCTGTTGCCTCTGCTTCACGTGCAAGAGAGGGTCAGATATGCTCTATAGATGTGTCCCATGTGTATTAAAAATAGCACCCAAAAGGTCTGCTGAATAATCAGAGGCAAAGATTTTGCAATAAAAAAAGTATGTTTGGGGATTTTGGGGGTGGCATTTTTCTTCAGTAATAGAGTTTAGACAGCTGGGAGGGGTCGAGGCACATATCAATTCTTTATGATTTCTGGGATGTGACAGCTTTCTTACGCTGTGGCGTTGATCTTGACTCCAAAGTTTTCACCCCAATTTCTGATTTTTGATGTCCTGTATCTATTGAACTTTGTGAAGGGGTAGTTTGTTTCGATATTTTGTATTGGAGGGCATTATTCACTCAGTCAATGTCTCCTTGAAAATCATGCTTGACTGCAGATGTGATTTATGAGGGATGATGATCTGAGCAGCACAGAAATAGAGAGCCTAGCTTGGCAACATCAAATTAAAACACAGTGATATTTCCAAATACTATTTACAGTGCCATCTTGTGATGTTGACAAGTAGTGTCTTAAGTGAGTTCCTAAAGCTGTTAGCATTTCTGTAGGGCAGCAGAGTTCAGGTTACAAAAGCTCTAACAGTAATGAAAAATGATGTTTACTTGCATGCCAGGGCACTGCACTGATGCCTGCCTTTTTCTGTTTCCAGGGCCAATGAAATGCTGGCCAGATTTCTTACCTGTTTCAGTGTCACCAGAAGATACATGGGCAAGTCTGTGTGGCTGAAGCATCCCTTAAATTCAGACTTTTGGTAATTCCATTTGTAATGAAAAAAGCTGTTGTGAAAAGCACCATAGTTCATTGATGAATTTCTAAGCACATGTTTTTATATATGTATATATACACACACACACACATATATATATGTGTGTGTATATATATATATATATAATTTTATTGAGCATTTTTCTCAGAGGAACTGAGTATTATGCTTAAGTCCTGTGGTAATCATCATGACCCTACATGGTGCCACATGGAGTACAATTTATCCCAGAAGTGGCTGATAGATTGGAGCTAATTAGATTTTTTGGCAGCAAGGCTCATCATATTGAAAGAAAATAGACAACACTGGATAGCAAATTGTTTCTCAGTTAGCACAAAACATTTAACAGACTAAATAGCTATGAGGAACATAGGTAATAGTAGTCATTTGAATACAGTATTTTTAATCTTAATGGGACTGCTTCAGAAATTCAATTTTCACTGAGATAAACCAGAAATCATTTTCTGTGCATCCCCTTATAATCAATTGTATAGCTGGCCCAAAAATCTTGCCGCAATTATAAAAAGGATTTAGTGTTTGATTTGTGAAGTAGTCTCTCATTTACAGTTAATCAACCTTGCTAGTTAGCTGAAGGCCCTTAGGCCCAAATCCACAAAGGGACTCATATATAGGAAAGACAATTTAAAAAAAAACCTAATTATGCTGGAATTTAAGCTGAATTTTGATTTCTAATAAGACTACATTTGTGTTATCTGTCTTTGGACTTCAATGGACAGCAACAGGTCAGTATGCATCAAACTCCTGGAACTAATAAGGGGTATCCCCTGGGCAAACTGTCAGTAGCTGTGTAAATCTAAGGTATCACAGAATCATAGAAATACCCAGGTTGGAAGGGACCTCTAAAGGTCATCTAGTCCAACCCCCCTGCAGGGAGCAGTGGGGCTTGGACTAGAACAGGTCACCCAGAGCTCCACCTTGAATACCTGCAGGAATGGGGCCTCAACCAACTCTCCGAGCAATCTGTTCCAGTGTTCAACCACCTGCATTGTAAAGAACCTTTTCCTAACATTCAATCTAAATCTGCTCTTCTCTCATTTCAAACCAAGGCAGTAGCCAAAATCAATGTAGCTTAGTGGTAAAGAATGTTAACACTTATTAAAAAAAGGAAGGGTTGCTCAGTTCAGCCATAGTTTGCATTAGCAGGATACTTGCAAGCTGACATGAGATTCCAACCCATATATATTTGGTATGGGTTATTAATTAGATCTTATGATGTTTGTTTATTCAAGAAGGTACTTAAAGGAACACTCAAATGCTTGGTAAGCAAAATGAATACTCCAGAAATTGTTTTGCTCAGGGTTACTTGTTTTCTTCTTTGTCTCTTTTGTCAGATATTGCCCTTCCCTCTTGTACATCCCAGATTGTTGGAATTTATGAGGATTTTCTGAAAGTGCCTTGAGGCCTGTCCAATAAAACATTGTTGAGTGATACTGTAATAATAATTGATGATATTTTTACATTATTATAGTCCCATATGTGTTCTTAGGCATACATATTTCAGTCTGAGGTGATGTCCCGAGTGATAGGAGTTCTCCAAATGAGAACATTTACCAAAATTTATCCTAATATATTCAACTCATATGCATGAAAATATATAGCAAAAATACTAACTTGCTGAGACAAGAGATCATGATAACTTCATCCTCCAGGAAAGATTTTATGAAAAGGGATACATAATATGGATATTGAAGCTGGGAACTATACCTGGGCACTGAAATACTGGTCATGCTGTTATAACAGTAAGAGCTAAGGTAGGGATTTCTGTCACACAGCTTTGTGATATTTCAGCATAATGTTCTATGGAGTGATCAAGTTACATCAGCATTTGTGTTTTAAAGACTGGTTAGACATACAGAAATTTAACTGTGCTAATATAAAATAAAGTGTCTAAGTTTTTAATGGTTTGAAATTAGGAAAAAAAGATTCTTGGTTTCATAAATACTAATTATTGATATATAATTGTCTTGCTTTTTCACAGGCTTTGACAGGCTGTATTTTACATGCAATATATCCCTGAGAAGATATTTTTCCACTCTGGTTTTACAATTCTAAATGTTTAGAAGCAAGTGGATAGCAGGAACCATACTGTTCTCAATGAACTGTAAGAGTAAGTCAGTTCTATTGGGCAAAGACATAGTTTAGCCTTATGATCTCAAACAGTATTTCTTACACTTGAGGCTAGATCATGAGTCATAGTCTATTTTATATGCCCGTGTAAGTGTCCTTAAAGATCCTATTGTGCAGAAGACAGTGGCAGTTTGTGGATTAGAGTAGAATTAACAATACTCCAATTTTGTAACTAGCTTTGTGTCTAAATATCCCTTATATTCATCCTCTAAGGATCTTTTGTCTCCAAAATAACTTCAACAGCCTCTAATTTTATGCATGAAGCATTATTTCTAATAATAGCTACAAGAAAACCAAAAGAAATTTGGTTTATCAGTGTTCATCAGTTTGGAGTAAAAGTCCCAACAAATCCTTCAATTTAGATTTAATATAATGACTTATTTTTACCATGTTTGTTCTCTTAAGGAAAGTTCAAGCCAGAGAACAGACACAACAAAAATCATTCAAAATGTCATCTGTGTTTATCTTTCACAATGCTATGCACTGTGACAATTTGCATGCATACAACATGTATTTTCTTTCTCTCTTAGGCAGTATAACTTATTATGTGTTTCATTCCAAACTATTTTTAGAGATAAGAGAACTGACTGGTATCTGAGATCAATGAAGACCTTTACTTTTGAACATAGGGATGAATTAAGAACCTGGTCTTTGTTTATCTGAAAAGACACATCTGGTGTGAAAAAGAGCCAAAAGCACCATCTGCCCCTCACAATAGTGGCTCTCAGTTTTTGTTTTATTTGCTTTGGACTGCAAACTAAAGGGTTAGAGTCTTCACCTTCATTTCTTACATTTATGCTCATCCACTTAGCTTAAGAACACACATAGCCAGTCACTTGCAGGTGATTCTTGCTTGTATAAACTTGCTAACACAGGTCTGAAATTTTGAACGTATATAACTTTAGTATAATTTAGCTTTACATGTAAAAGCCATGACAGGTCCTTGACCATAAAACAACATGACATTGGTAATCTCTTGTTTAAGCAGAATTATATTGTTCATCCTTGTTCTTAACATAATTAGCAGTATAACTAACCCTATCCTAACAGCACCTTTACTAGAGAATGTCTGTCTAACAGAACTGTTGGACATTTGTGATCTAAGTAAAAGACAAACAGAATTTGCTTCCAAATTTATGCATAGAAAACTGAACAGTATCAAGCTTAGTAAATCCTGCTACCTTCTTGATTTACATGGCCAAATGAATTCTGGCCCAGGTTTCCATTAACTTGTCCATAATTTGGCATGTCCAGCTTCATCTATGAGATTGTTTCCTACACTCCACAGGATTATTTGGAAAAGCAAAGCTACTTATTCAATTACTGATATTGAATACATCCATTTTTCCCCCCTAAATTTTAGGTACATTTCACTTGAAACACATGCTGAGAACAAGTAATGTTAGTCTTCCTTGGGGATAATGCTACCTTTTGTCATGCAGAGAGCCCTATTTGCCGAATAGCTTAAAATTGATCAATTTGTATTATTACAGCAATACTGGGATTTCTGACCTACATTTAAGAGGCCTGATTGCACTGATTTAGATTCCCCAAATACCCATGTTCTCTTTCTGTATTCCTCAGTTGAGCTGGGATGTCTATGTAGGTTATTTTTTCCTGAATCTGGTCTAATGTTCACTACTGCCTAGTTAGCGTGGGCATGAACATAACTGACAACATATTTTAACATGAATATAGAAGTCCAAGGCAAAATCCCCAGGTGTTTCATCATATGTTCATTTTTGCTCTTTGGAATTACCACTATAGAAAATCAATGGGGAAAATGCACATTCTACTGGAAACCATTTCATAGTTTCATAGTTTCATAGTTTCATTCAGGGTTGGAAGGGACCACAAGGATCATCTAGTTCCAACCCCCCTGCCATGGGCAGGGACACCCCACACTAGATCAGGCTGGACAGAGCCTCACCCAGCCTGCTCTTAAACACCCCCAGGGACGGGGCCTCGACCACCTCCCTGGACAACCCATTCCAGGGTTTCACCACTCTCAAGGGGAAGAACTTCCTCCTCACATCCAGCCTGAATCTCCCCACCTCCAGCTTCATTCCATTCCCCCTAGTCCTATCACTACCTGAGATCCTGAGAAGTCCTTCCCCAGCCTTCCTGCAGGCCCCCTTCAGATACTGGAAGGCCACAATTAGGTCACCTCGGAGCCTTCTCTTCTGCAGACTGAACAGCCCCAACTCCTTCAGTCTGTCCTCATAGGAGAGGTGCTCCAGCCCTCCAATCATCCTTGTGGCCCTTCTCTGGACATGCTCCAGCACCTCCACATCCCCCTTGTAATAGGGGCTCCAGAACTGGACACAGTACTCCAGGTGGGGTCTCACCCCTGCCATCACACAATCTTATTAGAAAAGCAATCTTATCATTCGTAAAGCAATCTTATTAGTAAAGGGCGGTAGGGTGTTTTTGATCATTTGGTTGACTTGGGTTTTTTTCCCCCCAAATATGTTGAGTGGCCCCACTGGAGAATATCTGTTTTGTAAAGTTTGATCATTCTGTCAGCATTCACAGAGACAGCCTTTTGAAACACAAGGATTCCTCTAAACCAGTGTAAAGCTTTGAAAGACGTGAGGTTTCTGTTCCATTTGAAGGTGGTTTTTTTCAACTCAAATTGATGTTCAGGCAAGCCCATCAAATTATGATTAGAGGACAAGTATAAGGAAAAATAATTATCTTAACTAGTCCCAGATGTGATGAAACATTCTAGGTTTTAATAGCTCTGAGAATTCAGTGGGAGTCCAGATCTTTGTTAGCCTCTTAAACACCTAGTTAAGATTTTCAAAAGGGATGAATATATTTTGCATGCTTAAGTATATAGGAACAGATATGTTAAAACACAGAAAGGGCATTGTTTTCTGAAGTTCACCTTAACACAAAACTACTGCTATGAAATTAGATTGCAACTTCTATTAATCTCATTAAAGATTCGAGATGAATGTGTAATTAGCTATCCTAGAGAGAAACAAACTGCTTAGCCCAAAGAGAGAGTGAGGAGCAAGTCAATTACTATTTCTGTTGGCATTGTCATGATTAGATTCAGGCGTGACAGCATAAAAAACCAATCTAAACAGAAAGATGCAGGTCATAATCAAAACTTTAGGGAGTTAATGAAAAAGAAATAAATATTCTTCAAACCAGTGAGACATTTAGGAAAATATCATACAGGTATTATTTTACCTAGGTAGGACTCCTAGAAGGATCAGGAGGGAAAAAAAAAAGAAAATAAATGTGATTTTTTTCTGAACATCTTCCACCAGGTGGAAATTAATGGAAACACAATAAGAAAGTTGACCATATGGTACTTTCATGCCCAAGACTTGGCAGATGGACAAGAACTTTGATGTTTAGATGCCTGACTTTAAAAGAGGCAGAGACTGACAAAAAGAGAAAGGAAACCACATCTTGGATGGAAAAATGCATCTTCAAGCAGAAGTGGAAGGGAGAAAAACAAAACAGGAATCATAAGCTATGGAGAAATATGCAAATCACTGAGGAAATAATTTTTTTGCTCAAAGCAAATTCTAAAGTTTGTGCCCTAATGCCAATCTAAAGGTCTTCAAGTTAAGGCTCCTGTATATTTCTATTAGGATTTTTACTCCTTATTTGTTTTTAATTTCTTTAATGTCTTGCTTGGCTTTTTGATGAGATCCTTCAAAATATACACTAATTCAGTAACTGCTTTTGGACAGGATCCCCCCCCCAGAACATTTCACCATTCCAAACTCTGCTTTACAAGCTCAAACAGTGGTGAAAAGTCCCCATAAACATATTTTTGTGCCTAGTGCCACTTGTCATAAGTGGACACTGCATCTGGAGATGCAGGTGCCAGCACATCTAGGCTGCATTGTTATCATTCTGTCTTCTGGAAAGAACCAGCACTGATAATAAGGGCTGTGAAAATGTTCTTTTTTTTTTTTCCCTCTCCCTGTGGCTCTGTTACACAAACCTTCTCTACAATTGCCTTTTTCTTCCATATAGTGATTCAGAAACTGAACCAAACTTGTTAATAAATTTTTTATAGTCAGAGACTTATTTCCTGCTGCCCAATCCACACTTTAGCCTCCTGCCTGCATTGTATGTAGCCTAAGTAATAGAAAGCATCTTTTGCCAAGGAACATTTACAAGATGCTTCAGTAATGGGTTCTGAGGGCAATTCTGTGCTCTTCTCCTTTTCCTCAAGTCATTTGAGGTTTTTTTTCCAGTAATGATCTCTTCAGTTTTCTGCAAGACATAAATATGAATTTAGATAATACTGAGCTAGCTGCTATTAATTCCTTGATAAAGTTTTCTGATTTCAGTTGTGCTATTTCTGTGAAGACATGCTGTTTGTGTGGGGGGAAAAAAAAGAAATTGCTGAAGATGTTATCAAAATGTTAATAAACTAAATATGAGACAAAGAAACGCTATTATTATGGTTACAATGATGTTAACACGTGCAGTCTGAATGATGCAGCTGCAATTTATACCTAATAATAATGCACTTGCGACTAATATATGCAGTCTTTCTGTTATTCATCTCCTTAATCTGCTGATCAGAAATCAGCCTGAGATCCACCATCAGCCTCTCAAAAGGGGAAGGGTGTCAGGATGAGTCTCCAGTGCTATGAGTTCTTCAGGATCTTTTATTGAAGTTCCTTTCTGTTTGACTGTAGTTCCATTTTGTGTTTGGCCACTCTCCTTGCTGACCCCTAAGGTTTTAGACAATAATAATTTCATATTCTAAGCCTTTTTTCATATGTGATGTACATTTTACAGAGCAATATGGTTTCACAGAGCTAAACTTACATGTAAGTCACCTCACTATTGGACCCTCACTATTTGCAACATTAGCTAAAACAAATTGCAGTAACCTCAAGAACACTAAAGGGAAATCCAGGGAAGATCTAACAAGCCTCCAAAACCTGCATAGCAGTGTTAATGAAAAATTATGGTCTCTGATCAGCAGTGCTGCCACCAGACCTATTGGGTTACAATGGAGTAAAGGTAAATTCACAGAATCTGAGTAGAAAGAGACTTCTAGAGGTCATCTAATCCAACATCCCTGGAGTAAGCAGAGACATTCCCAACTAGATCAAGTTCCTCAGAGACAAATAGGGAAAGAGAGGGTAGAAAGAAATTGTTATGGAGGCAATGTTCTAGCTAAATCATGCATAAGAACAGCAATTAATCTCTTAATCAATCTTCTATGAATGCTATTTTTCTCTGTGTTATAAAGACAACTCTTTGTTTAAAAAAAAAAAAAAAAAAAAGACAAGAAAAGAAAAAGGAAATCAGCTGCAGTATTTAAAGTCATATTTTATAGTGTGCATAACTAAGGATAACTTTTAGACTTGGTTTGTAGTGCACATTAGAACAGGTTTCCTCTTGCCATACCTCCACTGGAACATGAAATCACAGTATCAAAGTATCACTAAGGTTGGAAGAGACCTCAAGGATCATCAAGTCCAAAATGTCACCACAGACCTCAGGACAAGACCATGGCACCAAGTGCCACGTCCAATCTCCTCTTGAACACTTCCAGGGATGGTGACTCTACCACCTCCCCGGGCAGCCCATTCCAACGACGAACAACTCGCTCAGTGAAGAACTTTCTCCTCACCTCCAGCCTAAACTTCCCCTGGTGCAGCTTGAGACTGTGTCCCCTTGTTCTGGTGCTGGTTGCCTGGGAGAAGAGACCAACCCTTTCCTGGCTACAACCACCTTTCAGGTAGTTGTAGAGGGCAATGAGGTCACCCCTGAGCCTCCTCTTCTCCAGGCTAAACAATGCCAGCTCCCTCAGTCTCTCCTCATGGGGCTTGTGCTCAAGGCCTCTCCCCAGCCTTGTTGCCCTTCTGTGGACATGTTCAAGTGTCTCGATGTGCTTCTTGAACTGAGGGGCCCAGAACTGGGCACACTACTCAAGGTGAATGAATCAGACAAACTTTTGAAGTGGATCCCTGTTGGGGTATCCTATTCTCTCCAAAAGGGTTGATGCTCATTGTGTTTAAGCGACAGATTCCAGACCTAAGCACTGAAACGTGGCTACTGAGACCATCCTCAGGATGAAGCTCTCATATCATTGCCTGACACATTCACCATATACACAACTTTAGGATTTTACTATAGAGCCAAAGGTTACTGCCCTGTGTTTCTTTGGCAATGATATGTGAGAAAAGAAAGGAAGGTATTTCTACAGGTCCACTAAATTTTGCCCATTTTATTGAATCTTCTGTGTTGGCAGTGAGTTTTTTCTATTCCCACTTACTGCTAGATAAGCATGCATCAGAGGAATAATTCCTGACAAGATAAATGAAGGAAGCTGGGAAAAAAAAAACCCTAAGCATTTTTTTCTTCTTCACCTTTATCATTCAAAAAGAGCACAGCATTTATTTCCTTTGTAAATGTCAGAGAGATATTGATGCTCAGTTGGAAACTTCCATGGTGATTTTTCATCTCTGCACAATTGTCTTGAGCTGCCTTATAAACACTGGGAAATGAAAATTATAACTGAACATTTTAAACTACATTGGCACAAACATGGGGCTATGATAATAGATATATCCTCTTTCCATTTCCTATGACAGCAATTTAGGAAAACTTTTAACTATTCCTTCCCTAGCCAAAAGTTTGGGAAGACTTCATTAAGTGCTGGATTTGAGCTCCTCTAGGTATAGGTGGTGTCATCAGCTCAGCAATATTGGTGCTGATTCAGCTAAACATGCAGAGCTAAAAGCATTAATTTACTTTTAAAAGTGTGCTTGGAAGCAATTCTGTTTCAGGAATAGGAGCAAAGTCAGCTGAAAGACTGTAGTCAAATTCTATTTTAAGAAGAAATAAAAAAATCAATTTCTTGTAAATTGTTATTTATGAAGGAAAAGCCAATACTGTAATCATCCTAGTTTTTCATAATAAAACTAATTTAGTGTATTCTTTGGCACTAATGCCTTCAGGTGAGGACGAGTAACAGTTAATCAGTTACTGACCTGAGCCCTTGGTCTCAATCACCTGCCTCATAAGATCTCACTGAAGTACCATAAATGTTCCTGCTTATTTTCACTTCTAAAGCATCTAAAACAAAGCAAAGGAAAAAGGGCAAAAGAGTTTGTAAACCAATAAATGCAGGCTGCCAGAGAGGTTGTGGAGTCTCCTTTTGGAGACATTCAAAATGTGCCTGGGTGCGTTCCTGTGGGACCTATTCTAGGTGATCCTGCTCTGGCAAGGGGGTTGGACTAGATGATTTTTCAAGGTCCCTTCCAACCCTTAATGTTGTATGATTCTGTAAATTAATTCCTGCATCATCTTCTCCTAATAAAGTCTGATTTATTGGGGAAAAAAATTGAAAGAATCACTAATTGATCTCTCAAGTTAATCTTTTAGCAGGTTGGAAGCTTCTCTCCTATACAGTGTTTACTATCAATGGCTTTGTTTGCTATAAATCATTCCTATGAGTGGTTTGCAAAACTGTACATAAAGGATTCTACATAGGCACCATGCCACTGAACAGGGCTTGTTTCATGCTCACTGAAATGGAAGTCAAACAGGGAAGTTTTCAAGGATAAAAACATCAACTTTGATAGAGAAGCATCTCCAAAGCATCATCAGAAAATGAATTTGCCTGCCCTGAACATTCGTATCCGTGAGCTTCCAAAGTGCAGCTGCACAGAGAGTGACTATTTACTGTCATTACAGGTGAATGCAAAATGTTTCAGCAAACATGAAAGAGTTGAGTCTGAGACTCTTTAACCATTTCCCAGCTCATTAGTAAACCACTGTTTCAATAGCTGAAGAAAGCTGTGCTTTTTTTTTGTTTGGACACTGCAAGAAAGAGGCAGTTTTAATGCCCTTGCTACTCAAGAACTATGTTAATCTATTCACTTATATAGCTATTCATAATATTTTAAAGTGATGAATGGTTGCCATAAAGCAGTATTTCATAACAAGGGAAATCTGCTTGTTTTGCAATTGATCAGATTTATACAATTCTATCAAGGGTGGCTTTTTTTCTACTCTGTTGGTCACTGTTGGTCCCCCTGTCCAGAATCTGCTTGCTAACAAAATGCTCAGTGATGCAGAATTCTGATTCCTGTGTGGACTAATTAAGGCAGTGCTATCCCACTTGTAGAAACTGAATTCATAGTCTACCAATACATTGGTGTTTGTCCTTCTTTCATAAACCAAGTGCCATGTTCATGAGATTTTTAGGGGCATGCAAGCTATGTTTTTCAGATCCCTGAGGAACACAGTTGTTTGAAAAAAAAAAAAAGAAGAGGAGTAAACCATGAAATCCCAGTATTGCCTGCACACCCTTCAGAGATCCCAGGAAACAGAAAATGCTATACATGTTTCAAGACCTGGAGCCCTCCCTGCAACCATCATTTGCATCTCAAAGCCAATGTAGAGGGGCGCTGGAGGAGAGTCTATGATATTTTTCATGGGCAGTCATGTCCTTCATTCTCTGGGAGTTTTCCTTTTAATGAAATGAATGATACCTAAGGTCAGATATGCTGAAATCCTACAATCTAGATCTCCTTCTGTGTCACCATATATAGAAAGCTATCTGCCAGTGTGATGTACAGCCTGTAACCTGGAAGCACAAAGATATCTTTGTAAAAGTGTCAAAGTATCACTTCACTTTCTTCAGTGTATGGGTTGCTATATTCAAAAGGAAAAACTCTTTCAGAAGAGGGAACAGAAGCAATTAGGATGTGAGCTTGTGGGCACTACATATAGACACCCCTCCCACACACATGTTCCTTCATCTACCATCCTTTGAAGTCACACAGCAAACCTACATGAGAGGGAAAATGTGGAGGAAACTCTGGGTGCCATCATATACAACATAATACACTGGGAACTGGAAAACAATTCTAGAGAAAACAAATGGTTATGAGATAGACAGAAAATGAGAAAAAAAACCCCACCACTGCAAGTCCTTGTAGCAATATCTTCAACATATTTTTGCATACTGGAAACCCCAAATAGTCTTAATTTTCAAATGGAGAAATTAAGTTATTTATCGAAGGCCATATAGCAGTTCAGGGTTGGAGTCATGATAAGAGCTTGAAAGTTAATAACCTTTCATTTTCTCTCAGGCAAGCAATACAGCTTTCTTTAGAGCAGTGTCACAGATTGTAAAGAACATGATGAATGCTGAACATTTTTCATGTTGCATTTTGTTGTATATGCCACCACACTGACCTTCCTTAAATGTCTATAGCTCGGATTGCTTTGGCAGCAGAGCCTAAGTCTGCGGTAAACATCCAGCCGATGCCTGTTTGCTTCAGCACTTCCTCTGCAAACCACCTTCAGGGAGGAAAAAAAAAATAATAAATAACTTCACTACTTAATATTATTCCAGGAAAGTAAACATTTAAAAATTGATAGCAGTGTTTCCTACCAGGCTGTTATTTTTACCTCCTTGGTAAATGAAACTCTGACAGACCCAATCTTAATTTCAGGGATGTGGGAGTATAAAAGTGCTTGCTGTCTGCAACCCATATAAAAAATTGCAAGATTTATACATCGGTAGGAAGGTAAATAGGAGAAAAAACAATGGGAAAGCCCTTATGAACAAAGTCTTCTTAAGAACATTATCCCTTAATATAAACATTTTTCAAGAGGAAAAAAAGATATAAATCTACATCTGAAATTCTTTTTGAAAACTATAAATCTATGTTTGAATTTATTTTGCTTATAAATGTTGTATGCAGAGGTGTTTGCATTTTTGTGGGGCTGAAAAAAAAAAACAACAACTGAAAATGTTGCTGATATACTACAGATTTTGATTTTTCCCTCAAGGTACTGGATTAGGGATACAATGAGCATGTTCTGCAGAGGAAAATGTTTGAGTTCTTGCAGAAAATTCATAAACCATAGGAGAAAAAACAATGGGAAAGCCCTTATAAATAAAGCCTTCTTAAGAATATTATAAAATAAAGCCTTCTTAAGAATATTATCTCTTAATATAAACATTTTTTCAAGGGAATGAAAATGTAAGTCTCTGTCTGAAATTATTTTTTAAAAGTATCAATCTATGTTTGAATGTTTGAATGTTAGGTGTTTAAGACCAGGCTGGATGAGGCTCTGGCCAGCCTGATCTAGTGTGGGGTGTCCCTGCCCATGGCAGGGGGGTTGGAACTAGATGATCCTTGTGGTCCCTTGCAATCCTGAATGATACTATGATACTATGATACTATGAATTTATTTTGCTTACAAATGTTATATACAGAGGTGTTTGCATTTTTGTGGGGGAAAAAAGAAAACCAACTAAAAATTTTGCTGATATACTACAGATTTTTCCTTCAAGGTACTGGATGAGTGATAGTGACCATGTTTGTCCTGGTTTGAGGCCAGACAGATCCTCTCTTGCCCCTGAAAGAGGCAAAAGAATGACACTCACACAAACGGATTGTGAAGTGGTGGAAAGTTTAAACGGAAAAGCAGCAAGTGTTTTACAGAAGCTACAAAGCATAGTGGCAAAGGTACCCCAAAGCGTACAGAGTCCCTTAGAGCACACCCAAAAGCCTCCCAACACTTCCCTTCTGTCCACCTGAGAGTATACCCAAAACCCCCAGGGCTCTTTCTTCCTCTCCCCCACCCCCCTGCTAGGCTAGTCTCAGGCTGGCTGGGTGGGAGACTGCCCCCTCTCCCCCCTTCTCCTCCTGACGTTAGGTCTAGAGAGGCCTAAGAGGCCTTGAGATATTCCCCCATTGTTAGCCGATAGGGAGCATCTCCCATGGGAGCAGAGAGGGGAGAAAGAGGAAGAGAATGACTTTGCAGCTGGATTTGTAGGGTGCAGGGTTTATGGGTATCAAATACACTGTTTCCTGTGTCCACCTACTGGGCTGGACACTCAGGACACCAGAGGTGTAATTTATGTGGCAGTCTAGGAAGAACCCAGCCTAAACTGCCACAATGTTCTACAGAGAAAAATGTCTCAGTTCTTGCAGAAGGTTTATAAACCATGTCCACCCTCCACTCCAATGTTTGTTGAAGCTGTTGGTCTAACTACCAGGCTTGTCTTGTCTAACTGTCTACATGTTTCACAGCCAGGTGATTCAGACCTGAAGTCAAAAGGGGATAAATGCATGTACTTTAGCAAACAGATAGATTTTGTAAAGACTTCACATGCCTTTCATTATTATTTAATAGACAAGTTACTATTTCATTTTAACGGCTGAAAGTCACACAATTTATATATAACTCTACACAGAGCTTGATAATAGCAGTCAGGATAAATGATGCATCATCAAGTACAAGAACAAAACCTGACACATAAGTCAAATCTGCTCTGGGTAGCAGTGATTTGCATATTTATTTGGTCCATGATACCACAAAATATGCATGTGGACTCCTTGAAAATAAATTCTGCAATGTGATCTTGCATTTCGTCACATTCGTCGTAAGAGTATTTTTGACTGGGTTTGTTTGATATAAGAAACAGGGGAAGAAATAAAGCAGATCTTGATCATCAGAGATTCTGGAAAAAAAATAATCCTCTGATAAGGGGAAGAGCTGATAAACCAGCTGGATACACTGGCATATGGAGTGTGAAGAAGCAAGACCTGACTAGCATTGTATCCTGTGGTATCAATACACGAGAGATGAGGATTTACAGATTACCATTTTGAATGCTATTTTTCCTCTGTAAAAATAAATAATAACGTTTTTTCTTAAAGAGAAATGCCTTAGCATGAGATGTGACTAGTCCACACTCCAGTCAGGAAAAGGAAGACTTACCCTCAGTTCTGGGGGAGCAAGGTGGGGATCACTTAAACTGGTCATACACAAGTCATAATGTCATTTAGGCTGGAAAAGGCCTTTATGAACATTGAGTTCAACTGTAAACTTAGCACTGCCAAGTCCACCACTAAACCATGTCCATAAATACCATGTCTACATGTAATTTTAATACTTCAGTGGAAGGTGTCTGCTTTTATCCTGCATCAGGTGCTCAATTCCAGCAGTTGCTCTATCACCTAGTAATCCCTCCCCAGCAGAGAAGGGGAATCAGGAGAAGGAGAAAAGCCCCACAGGGTGAAATGAAAGAGCTAACTTAATGAAATAGCCAAACTGGTACCAATGTCATTGAAAGATACATAAAGTTAGAATCAGCTCAGCAAAGTTGCATCAGTCACAGTATACAGGAAGGCAGTCCTCAAGAGAAGAAAAAAGACAAGCAAGAGAGGGAAGAACAAGGTGAGGAGGTGTTATTGGTTAAACTGAATCTGCTGCATATATCCAATCCCATGCTGCTGTCATGACATCTTCAAAATGAAAGTGGTGGCTGGAGCGAAGTATTACGAGGCTTGAAGTTCAGATTGCAACATGAGAGGCTTCCTGTTCTGGTTGCTGCTTTTGGGTTCTGGGTGTTGTGTGTTTTCTGCAGGGATGGCAGCAATATAGGTGGGAATTGGTTAGCACACAGGGTTTCTGCTTCATGCCGGTGGTTTTTGTTTTGTTTTGTTTTGTGTTGTTTTTTTTTCTTTCTTCCTGCATTTCATTGCATTTTTTCTGCAAGTAAGCTAAGCTCAGGTAATTGTGTACTGCATTATTAGCTAAGGTAATTGTGCATTATCTTATATTAAATTCTTTTTATCTAAACTCTTTATTAAACTCTTTTTATCTAAAGTCTTTGTCTCATCCCCAAGTTTTTGTGTGTTGCTTTTCTCTCGCTTCTGTGTTGGGGAGAGGTGGGCAGGTTGTTTTGTTCATGGCATATTAAGCCAACTTTTCAGCTGTCCTGAGAACAGCTGATGATTCCACCACTTCCCTGGGCAGCCTGTTCCAAAGATTGATAACCCTTTTGTTGAAGAAATTGATTGTGACATCCAACCTAAAACTCCATTGGTGCATTTTGAGTCCATCTGTTCTCATCACATGTTACTTAGGAAAAGAGGCCAATATACATCTCACAACAACCTCTGTGGGAGGTCTGGGAATGGGAACTGGTGGAATGCACCCTGAGGAAGCTCACAGATCTTATTATGAGGCCATTCATAATTATATTTGAAAGGCCATGGCAACTGGAGGAGATTCATAAGGAACAAAGGAAGGTAAACATAACCCCCATCTCAAAGGACTAGAAGGAAGAGACAAGGGACTACACTTCTGGTTAGTCTCACCTTTATTCCTGGAAAGATAATCAGTTCTGAAAACCATTTCTGAACATGATAAGAGCAAGAAGGTAATTGATAGTAGTCACTATTGATTCATAAAAGTCAAATCATGCCTGTCCACCCCAGTAGCCTTCTACAGTGAAGTGACTAGCTCAGTGGATGACAGAAGGCAAGAGTGAAGTTTTGTCTTTTCATGCTGCCTCTAATAATATCTTCATAAATGAACTGCTGATCTTATATCAACTTGTCTTGGGTTCAGTTAGGACAGAGTTGATAAAGCAATAATTTTCCATTACTATTGCAGGCTGTAAATTATTTCTTGAGGGCTGTAAATTACGTTTCCCTGTCTCTGGCTGTCATCAGTGGGCAGCAGGCATGTTCATAGAACCAAATGGCTGAAATTTAAAAATCCTAAGGACATAACAATTTCTTTCTAATAATTTATGAACATTAAAAGAGCAATAACAGGGAAAGATTAACTTTAAAAAAATCTGTGAAAATGCATCTGGTCTTTGTACTTTGTTTTTTAAGCTGTGATCATACTTGTTGTATGGCCTTTTGAATTCTTTTCAGTAAGTTGTAAGCTTCTCATTGTTGTTTCTTTGAGTTAAACATTTCTTTGAAATGGCTAAATGTCCCAGTAGGCTTTTGTACACTTTGTGCTGAATGGATGGCAGAAAAAAAGGCTCTTATCTGCTAATCAGTTTAGTTGTGATAGCAATAGAGCCTGTCAATCATCATTTCATGTGTTGGTCATGCTTTCTTTTTTCTTACTTCTTCTGATGAGAACTGAAGACTTAGAACCAAATGTTATCATCTGTGGGCATGAAATCTACCACATATAGAGATAAATGGGACATTTGTGATTTTTTCAGAGCCATTATTACTGAAACAATTATCCTAGAAGTGTAAGCCAAATCAATAGGAGCAACATAACAAGAGATTTAGTTTTAAAAGATACAAACAAAAAGCCCATTGCTTTCTGAAGTGTTAGAGAGCTGACTGGAGGAGTGGGGGGAAAGAAGAAGAAAAATTTGTGCTGGCTTGAATAAAACAGATAATTCATAAACTATGTAGGATGCCATATGAAGATTGCTCAGGATTTTTAACTCTATGATTTGTAATATGTCTATGTGTCTGCTGAGTGATCTGATCCTCAGAAAGTCCTGCACATAAGTTGTCTGTATCAGTACAGCTACATATGCCATTTGCACAAAATTCTGAATGAGGGTGGTTAAATACTGGAGCATCTTGTTCAAATGTTCAAATTTCGGTTGGAGTAGAGTTAAACTTGACAAACCTGTTGTGACTGTGGAGAAGGAGCTCCTGGCAGAGCTTCTTGCCAGCCTAAGTTGCTTTGTGATTCTAAGTGCATAATAAAATTACTGTGGTTGCTGAAAGTGGTTAGATAACATAGTGACTGCTTAGAGGAAAAACAACTGATGTAACAAAGAGTTCTTGGAAGCTGCTCTATGTATTTCCTTACCTGGTATGTCTATCTATTTCCTCTGACTGGAGTGGGATCACACAACATGAAATTATTTCCTTACTACTGATTGGTTGCTTGGGTTTTTTTTTCTCCTGGGGTAATTTATCCCCAGAAGTTCTATCTTTTGATTTTCTTCTGGGGTGCAATATTGTTTCCTTGGCAACTTTTGATTTACTGCAGCTTTTTATCTCTCTCTCTAATTCTTTCTGCTAGCCTATTTACATATACATTCTATTGAGCAATAGCCAGCCCTTGAATTTGAGTCCCCTACCTGAAACACTTCCACTGCCAAAGTTAGATTGTGAGACCTCCATGGTTTTTGGTAATTGTTGCTCTTTCTTTTGATCTCTAAAGAAAATGGACTGAGGGGATTTTTTTGTTTGTTCATTCCCTATTTAAAGGTTGCCTGGTACAATAATGGGTGGAAAAAGTAAAAATACCCAAGAATAAGCAACTAAGACATAAACTGCAACAAATGAGCATCAGAAGATGAGATTTACAGAAATCTTTTGCAGGACACAAAGGTCCTACCCATTAACTGGTTTCAGAGCTCTGACGGATCTTCCCTTGTCAAAACCAATTAATCTAAATAATTTAATTGCAGTCTCCAGGTTTTTGGCTGCCAATTTATGCTTCCACTCACAGGTAAATTGCAAACCCTGTTTCCACAAGGAGAGCTTGGCCTCTGGGTTGGTTTACCAGAGGTTTCTCTGTTAGGACAAAAGGTATTATAGTACCTCTGGATATGCCATTTGTTTGACTAATACTCAAATGCTGTGGAAAAGTTTCAGCTCCATTTTGCTCTGGAGAACAGGGAAGAATAGAACAAGAGTAAAAAGTCACCAGAATACTATGAGATATGCATTTATGCAGAAATATTTAAGAACTTCCAGCCATTCTCTTGAAGAAACTGAATACTACCAGGTTGTTTGCTTGTAGCCTGTGCTGATAGAGGAGCTTGATCCAAAAATCCAAAACCAGAACAAAAACCAAACCCCCAAAGTCCCCTTTTAGTCCCCCATTTTACTTTTGATAAAAACAAATAGAATTTGTTCTTCTGCTGGTTTAGACTAGAAGATAAAAGAAGATAAATGTATTTGTTAACCATTGCCATGACATACTAAATTTCCACTGATGTCTTTAGACATGACTATTCCTAAAAATAATTGCTTGCTTTTCTAGAAAATGCTGAGCTGAGAGAGTAGTTCCAAAGGAAGTCATCTCAATAGAAATTCATATTAGATGAAATAATAGTCAGTGACAAGCACTGATACACAATGGTTACACACTTTTAATCAGAGAAATTAATCAGTGCCTAGTTTCATTAATCAGAAAAGTGAGTATGAGTCCTTCTCAATAATATACCTCTCCTGCGTTGTCACATAAAGAATATCTGTTCACTTCTGGCAGGTTCTAGCCCTCATTAAGGAAAGAAAGATGAAAGAAAACAGAAGTAGTATATTTTAAAATTATTACCCAGTTCATAATCTTTTGTTACTTGTTTTCCATTTCAATACTTATTCCCAGAACCAAATAATACATTTAAGTCATGATCCAGGAAGTGGTGCTGTAGGACGAACTCTTTTAGCACATTGTAGCACAATGGGGGCCTACAGGAAGGCTGGGGAAGGACTTCTCAGGATCTCAGGGAGTGATAGGACTAGGGGGAATGGAATGAAGATGGAGGTGGGGAGATTCAGGCTAGATGTGAGGAGAAGGTTCTTCACCATGAGAGTGGTGAAACCCTGGAATGGGTTGTCCAGGGAGGTGGTTGAGGCCCTGTCCCTGGGGGTGTTTAAGAGCAGGCTGGATGAGGCTCTGGCCAGCCTGATCTAGTGTGGGGTGTCCCTGCCCATGGCAGGGGGGCTGGAACTAGATGATCCTTGTGGTCCCTTCCAACCCTGAATGAAACTATGAAACTATGAAACTATTCACACAGGTGTCTGAAAATAAATCTAGAAAGAAAGCCATTCCTTGGCTTGAGTGAGTTCACAGCTAACATGAATTGTTCATATAGCTCAAACTTTTGTTGCTATGAAATCCATATTTATATGGCATTCATTATGCAGCTTCGCTTTTTATAGACATGAATTAACCCCTACCTGTTTCAGACAAAGTAAAATTGAATTGGCTCTGAAAACAGCAACATAATGAATGGGAGAAATATACCAGATATGTCAATTTAACATGTTATAATGTGGACTTGTATTCTGTAATCACCTACTCCAGTGTGTAATTAGGAAATATTTTGTTCAAATATTAGAATTCACAGAGCAATCTCAAGATTACTGACAAACCAGCTTTGAAAGGTTTGGAAACTCCTTTGAAATCAGCACTATACCTTCAATCTAGTAAGCCAACAGTAGTAGAAGATATGAAAGTCTGTATAAGATATAGATAATCTTGAAGTTAAAAGCAGTGGCCCTCCTTGAAGCAATGATTAGTCATGAAGTATGGCAATTATGTATTTTACTTAATTATTTCATGTTTAGAAGCCTCATGATTTAAGATTATACAGGGAATTTCATATGGTGTCATACTGTGGAATATGGTCTCAGACAAATCAAAACAGCAAAGATTATTTTCTTTGGGGGGAAAAAAAAGTGTATTGCTTAAAAACACATTAGAGTACAGAATTTGCTAAAAGGTATGGAACATCATACTGAAGGAAAGTAACTTTGTGCCAGCCAAAATCAGCACAATGTGGCAGATCAGTTGACTTGCATTCCTTACAATGACATCAAGAATAGAATGGGAGAGGAGAGGAGAGGAGAGGAGAGGAGAGGAGAGGAGAGGAGAGGAGAGGAGAGGAGAGGAGAGGAGAGGAGAGGAGAGGAGAGGAGAGGAGAGGAGAGGAGAGGAGAGGAGAGGAGAGGAGAGGAGAGGAGAGGAGAGGAGAGGAGAGGAGAGGAGAGGAGAGGAGAGGAGAGGAGAGGAGAGGAGAGGAGAGGAGAGGAGAGGAGAGGAGAGGAGAGGAGAGGAGAGGAGAGGAGAGGAGAGGAGAGGAGAGGAGAGGAGAGGAGAGGAGAGGAGAGGAGAGGAGAGGAGAGGAGAGGAGAGGAGAGGAGAGGAGAGGAGAGGAGAGGAGAGGAGAGGAGAGGGGAGGGGAGGGGAGGGGAGGGGAGGGGAGGAGAGGGGAGGGGAGGAGAGGAGAGGAGAGGAGAGGAGAGGAGAGGAGAGGAGAGGAGAGGAGAGGAGAGGAGAGGAGAGGAGAGGAGAGGAGAGGAGAGGAGAAACAAGACCAGGTTGGAAGAGACCTTCGGGATCATCACGTCCAACCTATCATCCAGCACCACCTAATCAACTAAACCATGCAATTCAGCACCCTATCAAGTCTCCTACTAAATACCTCCAATGGTGGTGACTCCACCTTTTTACTCAGGAGTTGAGCCTTGAGGAAAAAAAAAACAAAACAAAGAGGAAATAAAGATTTAAAAATCAGACAAAAGCTGTACAAAACCTTGAGTATTTAGTAATGAAATAAACATGTCTGTATTAATATGCAACTAGTATACTGCCCAATAAAAACTGCAAATTGTAAGTGGAGGATTTAGCCAAATCTCCTGAACTTTTACTGATCACAGCTGCGAACTGACAATCAAATCTGACAGTATCTAATTTATGAAGAAATACTTCTGAAACTGTAAGAAAGCGTGTTCAAAAAAGTGATTTCACAGGACTGCAGCATAACTCAAAGCACTTGGTATTCAAAACACCTTCCTTTCAGTTGTATGACATTTGTCCTGTGCAGATTTCCTTTTATTTTCGGCTCGTTCTGCCTTGCAGAAACACTAAGCTGTCTATATTGAACAATATGGTTCCTATTATCAGCACTGTTTGGTACTTAAAACTATTTTTGCTGAAGTGAAATTAACCTTAAATACCATAAGAAGCATTAGGAACTAGATGCCAATTGGGAGCTAGGATAAAAAGTAAATTGATCAGTAAACAGCAACAATACATACCATTTTCTCAAGTTAGACTGCATTATTGCTTTAGAGACTTTGAGCCTTATGAGTTGTGGCAGAGAACTTTGCAATTTGTAGCTCTCACTCAAGCTATGGGAAGAGGCATTTTTTTCCTTGCCCTTGAAATATAAACAATGAAAGTCAAACCAATGTGATGTCCAAGTATTAAATTCTTTCCATTTACTCTTTAACATCCTTGATCACATGGGTCAGAAGAGTAAGTGCATGAAAACATCTTGAAAGAAAGCCTAAAGTGTTGGGTCATCCCTTAGGATACTTGAGGCCATCATCACCACAAAAATCTTGCGTATCACACATATAAAACTCAGAAGTAAAAAGTAGCAGGACTGAATGAATTGCTTCACTGTGTAGCTGTAGGTATGGCTCTGTTTTGAAAGGGCATCCTGGAAAAGGTTAAGATGTGAGGACAGGGGAGAGAAAAGGTCTTGCAAGGAGAAGATGTAAAAATAATTTCAAAAAGCCTTTCTTAACAATTTTATGTAATTTCTGAGTCCTACGAAGAAAGATGGCTGAAGGTGCACAAGTCCGTGGGACCTACTAGATTTTCTAAGTGTAAGAGATGAGGACAGACTGAAGGAGTTGGGGCTGTTCAGTCTGCAGAAGAGAAGGCTCTGAGGTGACCTAATAGTGGCCTTCCAGTATCTGAAGGGGGCTACAGGAAGGCTGGGGAGGGACTGCTCAGGATCTCAGGTAGTGATAGGACTAGGGGGAATGGAATGAAGCTGGAGGTGGGGAGATTCAGGCTGGATGTGAGGAGGAAGTTCTTCACCATGAGAGTGGTGAAACCCTGGAATGGGTTGTCCAGGAGGTGGTTTAGGCCCCGTCCCTGGAGGTGTTTAAGCCCAGGCTGGATGAGGCTCTGGCCAGCCTGATCTAGTGTGGGGTGTCCCTGCCTATGGCAGGGGGGTTGGAACTAGCTGATCCTTGTGGTCCCTTCCAACCCTGACTGATACTATGATACTATGATACTATGAAATAATATATATCATTTTCTGCTTTGAGACAGAATTACTAGTATAAATTTAAATCATCTGAGTGATGTGTGTTTCAGGCTATACAGAATACACTAAATTATAAGCCGCGAGGAAGCAAAAAGAGATCTCTCAAAAATCTTGTGGGAAAGGTATATATAGAGAGAAGATATAATTTTAGAAGCCTAAATATGTGTAACAATCCTTATACAAATATAAAGGCTACCTGTAGAGAGTGAAGAAATCAATGACTTAAAACACCACACTCTGTAACAGTCAAGTCAAACACTGACACCCATGGATAACTTACCTATTGACTAGTTTGTCTTTGAAAGGCCACAGCCTGCATAAGAAATTGAAAATGTTTAAAAAGCACTGCTGTAAAATGATGGCCACAATATTTCTGCATGCATCTCACTTTAAAAGAAAGCCTCTGAATTGTTAGTCGCTTTAATCATGTGTTTCTTCAACTCACTAGTCCGTGTATGTCTTTACCCACCAAAATATTCATATGGTTGAAAGCTAAAGGATCCCTGTTCTGCATCTATCTACATGTACTAGAGGGAAATGATTACAGAAAAGCTCTGTAACAAGGATGTCAGGGAGCCTGTGGGTCTCCTCCTAAGTGCAGGTTAGAATCCATCTGACATCATTCAGTAGCAACTCCACACTTTAAGGACTTCATCACAATAAATCTGTGGCTTTTATTGCTGAGAAGGGAGAGAAAAAACAAACTTGCAGTAAACTCAAAGAATGTAAAACCTGGTTTCTAAGATCTGGAGCAATATCCCAAGGACTGCAAAATGTCATCTTTCTCTTTTTAATATTTGATCAGATTCCATTCTGAATATTGAAATCTTTGTAGAGGTGAATTTGTTACATTCATTAAGTTTTTGGGAGTACTATTTGAATGAATCAAAGTTCTTGGTCTTTGGATGTTTAGCATATCTCTCATTGCCATCAAGTTATAAATTATACATAGAATACATAGAATAAACCAGGTTGGAAGAGACCTTCAAGATCGTAGCGTCCAACCCTTCAACCAATCCAACCCACCTAAACAACTAACCCATGGCACCAAACATCCCATCAAGTCTCCTCCTGAACACCTCCAATGATGGTGACTCCACCACCTTCCCGGGCAGCCCATTCCAATGGGCAATCACTCTCTCTGTATAGTTACACAAATTGAATTCTTCCATATAAAATATTTTATTCTCTATGACCCTAACCTTTTCTTACCCAGTAAAATCAGTTTCAGCCTGTGATTTATTACCGTTTGTGGAGAGGAAGATCAGTGTGTGAATTATTTACAAAACAACAAGGAAACACTCCTAAATATTTTATCCTCTGTAATACATCTCACTGGCTTTAGTGTGGGTCCTTCATTATATTTATCTTGGTAATTCAAAGAGTGCCATGAAATTAAAATAAATAAATGACATAATCACAGAGAACATCTAGCACATTCTCTGATTATCAGTGAGGATTAACATTATTTATTATCTCGATGTATATGTCTGTGGGGGTGGAATCTAGAATCCTTATGTTCTCCATTCTACTCATATTGAAAGACCACATACCTCAGCACATTAAGAGGATTCATTTCACCTGACTTTACTTGCCTATAATGTGAGCTAAGTTACCACTGCAGATGATGGAGATATAATCAATAGAGTAAATGGGACAAAAAGTGCTATTTATCTGAACCAAGTTAAATACATTTGTGGGGCTGAGATAATTCAGTCCAGAAACTCTGGTAACCCCATTGATTAGTTCTTCACAAAATATAACAGCAGCACAGTGTATCTCTGCTCAGACATATCAGATGTGGATACCCAAGATCTAGATGAATACTGTTCCAAATGGATACATGACCATTTTCAATCTTCAAATGAATAGCTTTCATGCTGGAACTTGTGCATTATCATTTTGGCAACTGTGAATGTGTTTGTATGTATATATAACAGCAAGGCCCTTACTGATACTCACTCCTTCCCACCAGTGATTAGAGAAGAAGTTGGGAGGGAACACTGCTGCAGCAGCCAGTCCCAGCTGACCAAAGGGTCATACTATGTGACACCATACTTGACATACAAATCTGGGGGAAGAAGAAGGAAGGAGGAGCCATTTGGTATGGTGGCACTGGTCTTCCCAAGTAACTGTCATGCATTCCCAAGTGACTGGCATGCATTCCCAAGTAACTGGCATGCATTCCCAAGTAACTGGCATGCATCATGGAGCTCTGCTCTCCTGGAGATGGCTGAACACCTGGTTGCTAATGGGAGGTGGTGAATTAATTCCTTGGTTTGCTTTGCTTGTGTGTGTGGCTTTTGCTTTACCTATTACACTGTCTTTATCTCAGCCCACACGTTAAATTGGTTTTGACCTTCTGATTCTCTGCCCAATGCCACCAAAGGAGAGTGAGTGAGCATACATGCCTATAGAAAAATATTTCACATATGTGTGGGTGTTTATATGTGTACATACACATATGTACATTTTTTATACATTTACCTGTGGCAGAAAACCAGAAAATCCACTAAAATGTAATGAAACAAAACCTTAACCTTTTAAGGCTGAATTTGAACAATAGGGAAAATGTCTGAATACAAAGGAATTAAACATTTGTAAGTGCATGCTAAACTTCAGTCTGGTTTCAGATAAATATTTTATTTCACAAAAATACCTGAACTGAAAGCCCATATTTGGATATTTGCTTTGCTGAATAATTATATTTATGTCCTCTGACATGTCATCAAACTATAGGCATATCAGAATCAAAGATAAGTGCTGGATTTCCATTCCCCTCTTTTAAGATGGATGTATATTAAATATATATTGAAATGCTTAGTTGAGTAGAGAATTAATGATGATTTGGAGTGCTTTCTTTTTTCCTCCTTTTGGTAGTAGAGAAAACAAGCCAGCAGTGATGTGACAAGTGCAGAGAACAATCTTATTTCCTTATGAACTGAGATGGATGTTTCACCCTCTTTGACAAGACGTGATGGGTTTCGAATATAGCCAAGGGTTAGAGGATCAGTTTATGCGGATGACACCTTCGTATTTCCAAGATGTATGACTATGTGCCTGTTCAGGTGACTTGTGCAAGGCAAATAGGACAGAGCATGAATCAAAACAAACAAACAAGCAAAAAGCCCACCCAGATATTGATGCTGCCTCTTATCTGCTGCACAGAAATAACTTTTTACGGTTGGTCTTTTTTTAACTGGATGAAGTTACCTTCTTTTTGAAGGTTGCCAAAGTATGAGAAAGCATCTAACAGACTTAAACTCTACTTACAGAACATTTCTTTATGTGTATTGTTTCTTTGAGGTTTTTTGTGTGCAGTGTTTTTTGTTTTTTGGTTGGTTTGGTTGGGGTTTTTTGGTTGGTTGGTTCGGGGTATTTTGTTTATTTTTTTTAATTCTGTGTCTCTCAATGGCAAAAAAAAAGAAAATCAGAAAAGGAAGAAGGTGAGTCCAAAGATTCTGCTATGGTTCTCTTCAGCAGCTGAGGCTTAACTGTGTTATTGCCTTTTGTGGTTATGGTGTCAGTCTAACTTGATAAATAAGAGAAGTTCATGCTCTGCTGTTGCATAGGCATAGAGAAAAGGTAGGAAGAGTTCCTCCTATAATGTGATTTTCTTCTCAGTTTTTCCCTCATAATGTGCCTGGTCCTTTATTTGAATTTTTTATCTAAAACCTACTGAAAATACTTTAATTAATACTTTAATTAATACTTTAATTAATACTTAATACTTTAATTGCTTATTAATTTTGACAAGATTAAAAAAATAATAACAAAATTGCTGCCTATTTCATGTGCTGTAGAGATGTCATCACAGCCTCAACTTTGCAGGTTGTTCACTCACCCTGGTATGAAACTGAATGCGTTGAGCTTGAACCATCTACTTGAACTTAGTTTACTCATAACCTGCTCTTAGCTATTAGCCTCCAGACAAGTACACTTAACATATTGGCTTCTCTACAGTACAGAGAGGCAAGACACCACAAATGAATGTTCACATTTCAAAGCTGTAAATAGCATGCATTAGAAATGTCTTTCTGATATTAAGTAAGAAACATCAACAACAGGAGGAAAAGAATCCCTCGTGCTGTTTTTAAGGCAACATCATTGTATCAGTTGTATTTTATGTGCTAGTTTCTGTAGACAGCAATTCAAAATTCTCATCTCCAAATTGCATAAGTATTATTCTAAAATTGTAATAGCTTTTATCAGAGAATTGTGTGCTCTGTAGATCATGACCATAATTTTACTCCTATGTCAACCAAGTTTCAAAAAAAGGTGTCCTTGACAGCAGAAAGTATAAGGATTTCATATGACTTTGTGGATAGATTTCCACATACATTCAGAAGAGCTGGCAAGATCTATGCTTTATTTATTACCACTCAGTAAACTACATTTTACCTCAGTAAAATGTATTCTTTGAGGTAAAATGTGGGTAGAAATAATATTGAAACATAGCACTGAAAGGATGCTGTTATGAATCTGCTGTTGGCTTTAAATACATATAGTCCTGCCTGACAGAAGAAAGGATAAGGTCTCATACACCATTTCTCTTCACCTCTGACCTCCTGAAGATGGAAGAGAATCAGTGATGACAAGACAAACTTGAACATAGGAAGTCCCATCTAAACATGATGTGGAACTTCCTTCCTTTGAATGTGGTAGAACACTGGACCAGGATGCACAGAGAGTTTGTGGAGTCTCCAACTCTGGAATCATTCCAAGCCTGCCTGGATGCTGCAACCTACTCTAGGTGATCCTGCTCTGTCAGGGAAGTTGGACTAGATGATCTCCAGAGGTCTCTTCCAACCCCTGTCACTCTGTGATTCTGTAACAATGTCCAGAGGCACCAGAAACAAAAGAAAGTTTAGGAATAGCTATGAGCTTGCTGAACTTTTGCAGTTTTGAGCTATCTAGGAAGTTCAATAAGCAGAAAGAAGCTGTTGCAAAAGAAATATGACAAACTGAGAGGGAAGGTGAAATACAGAGGTAATTTTGAGCAGCAGTGTTTGTATGGCTGCAATTCTTGACTCACACATGAAACTTGTAAAATTCAGCAATTGCTTTGTTGTGGAAAAGACAATGGAGAGAACATTAATGGAAAGAAACTTGTTATAATTATAGACTTCGTTATCATCCAGACATAATAAATCATAAGAAAAGAAATCCAGGAAATTTACCACATCCTCCATGGGTGAGTCTTATTAGTGCCTGCTGCTCAATTATTTTACATGATCTGGATGAAGTGCCTCAGGCACAGTTCACAATCATGACAATGAAGTTGTCACAGAGGAACAATTCAAATTGCGGAGTATAAGAGTCAGACTTCATCACAGACATTAGGACAAGACTATTATTATTCCTCAAGCCTTCATGTAGCCAATACAGTCTGGAAAAAAGAAACAATGCTGCTAATGAATTGAGATAGTTCAGAATTATGCTCAATCCGCTCATCAGAGCCAGTGAGATGGAAAAGTCTGCTTTTCCAGATGTAGGAGTCATGCTGTATCACTTCATAAGGAATAATAATGCCACTTGGAATCATATATATATATATATATATAATGGTATGGTATGGTATGGTGTGGTATGGTATGGTATGGTATGGTATGGTATGGTATGGTATGGTATGGTATGGTGTGGTATGGTATGGTATGGTATGGTATGGTATCGTATGGTATGGTATGGTATGGTATGGTATGGTATAGACTAGACTAGACTAGACTAGACTGAAATGGAATGGAATGGAATGGAATGGAATAGAATAGAATAGAATAGAATAGAATAGAATAGAATAAAATTCCAACCTGGTAAATTCTATTTTATATATATATATATATATATATATATATATATATATATATGTATAAAAATTCCAAGTGTAATCTGAAGTTTTATATATATATATATATATATATATTTATTTATTTATAAAATATATATGTATTTATTATATTTTATATATATATATGTATATATATAACTGAGCAAATTGTTACGGCTTCACAATTCCAGGATGTCACTAATCTTACTGCAATCTTAGCCAGTAGGTTATATTTTTAATAAACATCTTGAGAGCATTTAGGATTTTTTGACATGGATGGTATGATGTTTACAGGAAAACAATAGGATTTATCAATCAGGAATCCTGCTTTATATTCTGCTTCATCCTTCTAAGGATCAGCTATCTGACAATCCTCCATAGTAGGTGTTACAAATATTTCACTTGCCACGTAGTACTAATTCCTGTCATAAAACTATCTGTCAGTAATTCTGTCTTGTAGATCTCTTCACTTCAAATTTTATCAACAGCTATTCCAAAGGTGTCAGCTCCTGGTGACTGCAATACATAATTTGCTTGAAGTATTAATTGCTCTCAATTTAACACCCCTCATATACGGTGATATAAGCAATGTGTTCTTATTTTTGTTGTCATTAAAACCAAATTATTTGGAAAACTGACAAAATCCTAAGAAATTATTCTACAAAAAGGAAATTGAACACAGGTTTCCAGAAACCACTAAAGATGTAGAAAACCCTAAGGAGGTCTTGATTAATGTCCAGCCACCTCCTGAGAGTCAATCCAGTTAGTCTGCTGGGCAAGTAATATCTTGCTGGTGCAATACATTAGAAGAAAACAAACCAGGCTTTCTTATTCCCCAATTCAAAACAGAATTGCTTTCCATTATGAACAGAAAGACTCCTCCTTGCTCTCCCTCTGTAGTACAAGGTCACTCACAGAATCTTTTCTTTCTTCCTTTAGAAAAATTCTTCACAAGTAGCTTTAGCAATACGATAGAACTCAGTTATGTTTTACAGACTGCACTTCACAATGTTTGCAGCAGGGAATAAATAATAGGTAGGAAAGAATAATTTGCTTGTAAAGGAAAAAGCATTAAAAATATAATCATCTGACCATTTGTTTTCTGGCAGGTAGTATGTCAATGTATTGGGACTATTATGTTTAAAACATCATTGCCACCAACTTAAGTACTGATGGAATATGATAACAGTGCTGTATCTGCTTGTTGCAACACAGACATCAAAACCTAACTAATAATTACAGAAGACTTCAGAGATACAGAAGGAGTTGGACAGAATGTATAATTTGATGATTGCTATTCTCTGTTAGAGTATGTGCAGTATCTTGTTGGATAGTAATGACAAAGTTTAAAACATTCAGAAGCATAACTAAAATTTATGTTCAAGACTGAAAACCAGATCACTGGTCTTGGTGATCTATGGTTCTCTAGTGGAACAAAGAATTTGAGGTTATTATCCAACTGATTTTGTAAACAGAGGATACGACAAAGCCCTTAATCTACACATTTTCTGAAGTTAAAAGTAACTAGATCCCTCTCACTGGAGAAATCCCCTTATATGGATACTCCCTGCACACCTTATCATCATTCAATAAATTCAAAATATTGCTTGAAAAGGGATAAGAATGCTTTCCAAAGTATGTTTCTAAAGGTTTCAATAAGAAGGAATTTGTTCTCAATCAAAAAGATTGGTTACATTGCACTTGGCAAAGGGATTTAATTATTATAAGCAGAAATATGACAATAGTGAAAGTCTGATCAATTATTTTTGTAATAGAGTTTGAAAGTTTCTCTGTGGCCAAATGAAGTAGCAAAGCAAAATACCTTGATTGGACAGATGGATTGTGGCGACAAGGTTATACAGGAGAGGATGAGGGAGCTGGGGTTGCTTAGCCTGCAGAGGAGAAGCTTCATGGGAGACCTTATTGCTGTCTACAACTACCTGAATGGAGGTTATAGACAGGTGGGGGTTGGTCACATCTCCCAGGCAACCAGCACCAGAACAAAAGGACACAGTCCCAAGCTGCACCAGGGGAGGTTTAGGCTGGAGGTTAGGAAGAAATTCTTCATAGAGAGAGTGATTGGCCACTGGAATGGGCTGCCCAGGAAAGTGGTGGAGTTGCCATCACTGGAGGTGTTTAGGAGGAGACTTGATGGGGTGCTTGGTTGCATGGTTTAGTTGATTAGATAGTGTTGGGTGATAGGTTGGACTCTATGATCTTGAAGGTCTCTTCCAACCTGGTCTATTCTATTCTATTCTATTCTATTCTATTCTATTCTATTCTATTCTATTCTATTCTATTCTATTCTATTCTATTCTATTCTATTCTATTCTACTCTACTCTACTCTACTCTACTCTACTCTATTCTATTCTATTCTATTCTATTCTATTCTATTCTATTCTATTCTACAGCATCTCTGTAGACAAAATCTGCATTTAGGTCAACAAATAAAATGAAGACATTGGTACATTTAAGTTAAGACCCAAATTCTCATTAACTTCTACTTTTCATTAACAGAACTCTTCTGATAGGTTAGTAGAAATAGCTTGAAATGGCTGTGGCCAGTGTATTCAGGACAGAACACAGTGGCAGACTGGCAATACATATCAAATGCAATTTTCTTATTTATTCCTGGAATCTATTGTTCCCCAGTGGCTTCAGATTAGTAAAACTAGAGCAGTAATGTACTAATACATTTTCAATCTTTCTAAACCATCTATCTGCTGTCACAAATAAGTTGCAATGAACATATTGTAGGAGGAAATCTGAGATTCATCCATAGTGTTTCTAGCTGACCCAGAGAAATTGCCCTTAACATTCCTGCAGGAATTTATAAACCTATACTGGGAAAGTTTGTTCTGATTATACTGAAATTTTTATTTACTTCATAGTTCTCCATCTTTTAACCATTTTTTCAGATGCTCTAACACTTCTGAAATATTATAACTCAGTTTCAACATGCATTATTCAAAGGTGACCTTGATATCAACCATAATAAATGATGCTCATTTCCCTCAACAGCAAGGTTTGGATTAAGGATTAATCTGTGGAAAAGAATGTGAGTTTTCCTAATATAACTTTAAAAGCTAGAGCCTTTAGACTGGTGACACATGGGTTTGATAGGTGGACCACTAGATGGATAAGGAACTGGCTTGATGGCCGCACCCAAAGAGTGGCTGTCAATGGCTCCATGTCCCAGTGGAGGCCAGTGACAAGTGGAGTCCCTCAGGGATCAGTCCTGGGACCTGTCTTATTCAACATCTTTGTGGGGGACATGGACAGTGGCATTGAGTGCACCCTCAGCAAGTTTGCTGATGACACCAAGCTGTGTGGTGCAGCAGACACGCTGGAGGGAAGGGAGGCCATCCAGAGGGACCTTGACAGGCTGGAGAGGTGGGCACAGGCCAACCTCATGAAGTTCAATAAGAGCAAGTGCAGGGTCCTGCATCTGGGTCGAGGCAATCCCAGGCACAAATACAGGCTGGGCAGTGACTGGCTGGAGGATAGCCCTGAGGAGAGAGACTTGGGGGTGCTGGTGGACAAAAAGCTCAACATGAGCTCTCAGTGTGCACTTGCAGCCCGCAAAGCCAATCAGATCCTGGGCTGCATCAGGAGAAGTGTGGCTAGCAGGTCGAGGGAGGTGATCCTCCCCCTCTACTCAGCCCTGGTGAGACCCCACCTGGAGTACTGTGTCCAGTTCTGGAGCCCCTATTACAAGAGGGATGTGGAGGTGCTGGAACGTGTCCAGAGAAGGGCCACGAGGATGATCAGAGGGCTGGAGCACCTCTCCTATGAGGACAGACTGAGGGAGTTGGGGCTGTACAGTCTGCAGAAGAGAAGGCTCCGAGGAGACCTAATTGTCGCCTTCCAGTATCTGAAGGGGGCCTACAGGAAGGCAGGGGAAGGACTTCTCAGGATATCAGGTAGTGATAGGACTAGGGGGAATGGAATGAAGCTGGAGGTGGGGAGATTCAGGCTGGATGTGAGGAGGAGGTTCTTCACCATGAGAGTGGTGAAACCCTGAAATGGGTTGTCCAGGGAGGTGGTCGAGGCCCCGTCCCTGGGGGTGTTTAAGAGCAGGCTGGATGAGGCTCTGTCCAGCCTGATCTAGTGTGGGGTGTCCCTGCCCATGGCAGGGGGGTTGGAACTAGATGATCCTTGTGGTCCCTTCCAACCCTGAATGAAACTATGAAACTATGAAACTATGAAACTATGAGACTGCAGTTTCATACCCACTGTGCAGTTAAGTGCAGCAAAAATAAGCAGCATGGGCAGCATTAAGCAGGACTGGGAAACACGAGTTGGAGTTTGCAATTTGTTCTCAGGCAACACAGACAAAGAACTAATGGTAGAAATTATTTACTGAAACAATTCAACAAAGAGATACAGTAAAGAAAAATATAACTTGAAGGAAGAAAAGATACTACAAAGAGTAATTCTTGCAAAACAAAGAGAAAAGTCCAACCTATTTGTCAGCAGACATAATTATTTCCCATTGGAAAATGGGAATGTAAAATCCCAAGTGAACAGATCCTAAGTCTTAAATTCTGCCTATTGTACTGCTGTAGCTTGGGATATAATGAACATCAATTTTTAACTTTTTTCGGAATTGAGAGGCATTTAGAAATGTAAAATCAGAGAAAGTCAATGGTTCTCTCTGTATTGAATAGCCAACAGAGCAGTGATGGCTTTAAAATTTATAATGGTGTTATTTCAGAAGTTTCAAAAGAAGGGAAAGTGAGAGAAGCTCTGTATGGAAAAATTCATGTGACAAAGACAACAACTGAATTATTTATGTTTGCACAAGCAAAGCCTTCTAAATATGCATAAAATTTTGCTGTGGTTTATTTCCTTAGTTTATATCTTTTCAGGCTTCCGTATAAACCTGAAAGAATTAATATTGCTATAGCAACCAAGATACAGCCCTGCATATATACTCTGCAGAGAACAGTAATTTTTATTTTAGTGAGAAAAAAGATCAGCAATACCTGATCTGGTTTTAAGGTTGAATATAAGACACAAGAAATGGCTGCTTTTATTTTTCCTTTCTTTTCCCCCTAAATAAATGCAGACATCTGAATTAATTATCACAGCAATATTCATGAGCATAGGGGTTAAGAAACCACTTCTAGAGTCTGATTCGGTATATAGGAAACCTACCTCAAATAGATCAGCTGAGCTGTGCTCATAAAATGTAAAGAGAAGCTATGGTGGCCAGATGGGAGGAGATCAACTTAGTTAGCACATCACCCCAGGCAAAATGAATCCCTCCCAAAGCTATTCACACAGAGTGATTAAGTAACGATTTTACTGCTGTGGGGTTGTGTTGGATTGTTTTCTGGTTTAGTCTGTTTTTTTGTTGTTACTGGGTTTTAAATGCACTTCTAAACTGTGCAGGTTCTACCTGAAGCTGGGTTCTCATCTAAACAAAGAAAATGATATCAGTGTTGGCTCAGATACCAGCAAAGGTGCCCTTTGTGCACTTGAGTGCATCTATTTCACTGCAGAATTACTACCAGGTAGATAATGCATACATTGATGTGCATTGTATTCTGACTGAAGGTCCTGTAAATAAAATTTGCTTTCATGTCATCAGATTTAAACTCCATTCCTTCATATACATAAGAGTCAAAATGCAGCTAATTATGGGGAGATGAGTGACTGCTAGCCAGAAATCTCTGGACATGGTGCAAAAAAGCAATGAGGAAACATGACAAATTCATTGTAAATAACTAAAATAGAATTATAGGTTGGCAATTATAGGTTGAGATAATGAAATTACCCAGGGTAGCATTTTGGCCAGGAAACCTGTTACATCATTTTTCATTTCAAAAGTGAGGCCTTAAGAAAGCCTTCATAAGAGTGCAGTAATTCACAGATTCTAAATGTAAGAAACCTCTCCTATTTCATCCAAGAAAATTATTCAGAACAACTCCCCATGGATTTTAGCATCTCTTTTCCATGTTGTCTTTGTATAATATTTGAACATGATTCTCAGTATGATATAAAGTGGTATAAAACCAAAACAGATTATGAAATAAAACTCCATGTAGATTGAATCTTACATGTACTGTGATGAGGAATGATCCACAGGTGAATGGATCTTTATTTATACACATCCTTTCTTAGAATGAGTTCAGTGTAGTCTTACTGATCATGTCAGAGCACCACTCCCACCAGTAGATTGATCAAAAAAATAATGAGAGTCTTACCAGTGGACTTGATGTGAAGTTTAGGTGCCAGGGAAAATAGTCTCAGTTGTCTGCTGGGAAATCTTATGAGAAGTATGCTTTTTAATGGAATTCCAAATACTGCACAACCCACCATAAAATTTATGAGGCAAATGTTTATGTTTCTTTGTATCTTTTTGTGTCTTCTTTGGGTAATGACATAGATCCTTTTCTGAGTGCAACTAGAGTCTTTTTTATAGCTGCATTATTTACTGTACCGAAATATGTGAGCTTCTTGGTTCTCAAAATAAGATAGATGTCATGTCACATACTGTAATAAAACTGTTTGAAAGCCATTTGTGGTATAAAAAGGCTTATATATACTATCTGGCTACAGACCTCTTCTAGCAGCTGTTTTAAATAATACTCTGTCAAATAAAAAAAAAAAAAAAAGTTTCAAAAATAAATTTGGGAATCATAAATATGCAGAAATATCCAGAAAGATGCTTAACTTACCACACAATGGACTTTTCTGAGACATGCTCAGAGGAATCTGACAATCCACCTGCACTATTAGGATAATTATTCATGCAGGGAATTACTTGCATTATTTTAGAAACATAAAACATTTTCCTCTCCCCTCCTGTTTTTCCTTGCTTTCCAGCTACTGCTTAAGGACAATAGCTCAGGATCACAACTAAATTTTGATGCCTATTGATCAATCTTTGCTATCTGTCTTCATCGTGTGATTCAGTGTTAAGTACAAGACAGATTGCAAAACCTACCTTAAAATTCTTCTGCCTCTTCTGTATACTATTTCTCTTTTACCCTTAACTTTAAGAAGAGTCTGAATGGTCCTGAAAAGAAATGATGTGATACTGTTGGTGCCATGGTCTAGTCATGAGGTCTGTGGTGACAGGTTGGACTCGGTGATCCTCGAGGTCTCTTCCAAGCTTGGTGATACTGTGATACTGTGATGATTGTTGTAACAAACATGCTCAATTTTAGTAAAGAGTTGAGTTGGAATGGGCTGCCCAAGGAGGTGGTGGAGTTGCCGTCATTGCAGGTGTTCAGGAGGAGACTTGATGGGGTGCTTGGTGCCATGGGTTAGTTGTTTGGGTGGGTTGGATTGGTTGATGGGTTGGACGCGATGATCTTGAAGGTCTCTTCCAACCTGGCTTGGTTTATTCTAGATAAAGTTTATTCTAAAGCTGTAATAGTGCAGGTATTGAACTGCAACATACTTTTAATTCACTTGGGAACTTTTAAACATTGCAAAGGTCATCAGTGACAGAAATGATTATACGAAAGGGCACTCAGTGTGATCCTCCTACCCGAGCTGGCCTGCTGGTGTGATATCTCAATTATTCATTATTTGTGTATGTGCAAGATATTGCCACTGAAGGTTGACTGACAGTGTATCTACCTCTTTATAATCCTTTTCTTATCCCTCACCATTTTCTATTCATATTGTGGCATTTTTAAGGACCCTTGGATAGTTATTGGTTTAATCAAGTCAAAATGGATATATTTCATGAAATATATCTTTTCCCACAAAATTCTGGAAGTGGATTCTGTAGCCTTTAACAGCTGCAGAAATTAAACAGAGCCTGCAGTCTCTCATTTCTAGGTCTACACATGCACTTAAATAGTGCAAGGAAAGATACACTGATAACTAGGCTTTGTAGGAGAGCTGATATATTGCCTTCTATTATATTAATCCAACAATTTTCAGTTCTTTTGTCTTTTAACATCACACTCTGAAGCACACTTGATTAGATTGTCTAGTGGTACAGAAACACATGAAGAAAACAATTGGAATTATTACTTGCTACAGAAAATAACAAAGAGTAAATTAGGTCTGGTCTACATGCTGTTATAGCACTGTTTGAGCTCCATTACTTGATTCTTTAATCAAATGCATTATGATTTTATTATATGTGAGGATATGATGACAAAAAAGATGTGCCCACCTATTCCACGTTTTTTGTGCCATCTCCAGTAGGGTCTGGCAGCCTTATTCTCTCTCCATGATGGGTGTTTTTCTCTTGATATCTTAATTCACAGTTGTTTTCTAAATCTATATTCATTATCCTGTGAGTAGAATAGAATAGAATAGAATAGAATAGAATAGAATAGAATAGAATAGAATAGAATAGAATAGAATAGAATAGAATAGAATAGAATAGAATAAACCAGGTTGGAAGAGACCTTCAAGATCATCGCGTCCAACCTATCATCCAACACCACCTAATCAACTAAATCATGGCAACCAAGCACCCTATCAAGTCTCCTCCTGAACACTTCCAGTGATGGTGTCTCCACCACCTCCCCAGGCAGCACATTCCAATGGGCAATCACTCTCTCTCTGTAGAACTTTCTCCTAACCTCCAGCCAGAACCTCCCCTGGCACAGCTTGAGACTGTGTCCTCTTGTTCTGGTGCTGGTTGCCTGGGAGAAGAGACCAACCTCTGCCTGTCTACAACCTCCCTTCAGGTAGTTGTAAAGAGCAATAAGGTCACCCCTGAGTCTCCTTTTCTCCAGGCTAAGCAACCCCAGCTCCCTCAGTCTCTCCTCACAGGGCTTGTGTTCCAAACCCAAATAGAAGTAAATACTCAAATACTTCCAAATAGAGGTAAATACTCAAGTAATTATCCCTGGTTAGAAATATTGTAACTGATATTCTGATTTTTAAAAAAGCTTTCATTATCATTCAGTTGGAATATTTAAGACTGTCTATTGCAAACTTCTTAAAGATTTGTGCCTAACACACCCAGCCAGATTTTTCTGTGCCAATATTACACAAGTTTAAATCAGCTGAAGAAATATTATCCTGAGGCTACTTGTATCCTTCAGCTGAGAAGGTTCAGTTAATGAAATTACAAATCTCACACATTCAGAGAAGGAAAAAAAAAAAAAAAAAGAAGTAAAATAAAAAGTGAGACAGATGGAGGCATCAAGTGCCAAACTATTTCCCTGGGCAGGGCAGGGGGAAGCCCCCCAAACCCCACAAAACCATAAACAAACAAAACCCACACCAAAAGCAAGCAAGTAAACAATAAAGGAGTCTACATTAAAATATTTTCCTTAGGAAAAATTGGCAAAAGATATTTTTTTGATCAGTGAAACACCCAGACAAAACCTCTCTATGTGGTAGCTGTCATGCTGACTTACTGGAATGTGTCCAGAGAAGGGCAACAAAGCCAGCAAGGGATTTGGGGCACAAGCCCTATGAGGAGAGGCTGAGGGAGCTGGGGTTGCTTAGCCTGGAGAAGAGGCTCAGGGGAGACCTCCTTGCTCTCTACAACTACCTGAAGGGAGGTTGTAGCCAGGTGGGGGTTGGTCTCTTCTCCCAGGCAAGCAGCACCAGAACAAGAGCACACAGTCTCAAGCTGTGCACGGGGAAGTTTAGGCTTGGTCTTAGAAAGAAGTTCTTCACAGAGAGAGTTATTACCTACAACTACCTGAAGGGTGGTTGTAGCCAGGAGAGAGTTGATCTCATCTCTCAAGCAACTGTACCAGAACAAGAGGACACAGTCTCAAGCTGCACCAGGGGAGGTTTAGGCAGGAAGTTAGGAAGAAATTCTTCACAGAAAGAGTGATTGGCTGCTGGAATGGGCTGCCCAGGGAGGTGGTGGAGTCACCATCACTGGAGGTGTTTAGGAAGAGACTGGATGGGGTGCTTGGTGCCAGGGTTTAGTTGATTAGATAGTGTTAGATGATAGCTTGGACTTGATGATCTCAAAAGTCTTTCCCAACCTGGTTAATTCTATTCTATTCTATTCTATTCTATTCTATTCTATTCTATTCTATTCTATTCTATTCTATTCTATTCTATTCTATTCTATTCTATTCTATTCTATTCTATTCTATTGTATTGTATTCTATTCTATAGAAATTTCAGTACAAGATGACCCACAAGACAATGTGTAAACAGCACAGCTTGTGGAGGCTGAGAAAATCTTGTAAAAAGTCATCAGTTTCCTGAAGCCATCCAGGAAACTGCAAGTTCTCTTAACATGCGGCTCAGCGGTTTACTTTTGTCATATTCTCATTTTCTAAGAGAGGTAGCAGAAAATAGCTGTTGTATCACCATGAAATCCTTAACACCAGTGTTCTGAAGAGGTGTTCAACACCTATTTCACCTTATTGAAACAGCCTGAAACATCTGCTTAAAACATCTGACCTATTTTATCCTTTCGACAGTAACACTCCTTCAAGCTAACTTACATCACAATTCAATTCAATTTCTTTGCCAGTGATGATTTTTAGAAGGATGCAGAGGAAATTTACATGTTGGGGTTTTTAAAGATGTTAATCTTTTAGTTGTCCAGAAATTTTACAATAAGATGTATTTGGCTTATAAAACTGGAAACCCAAAGAAAAAGTCTGAAATTAAAAGTTATATTATTAACAAATAACAATAACAAATAATAACAAATATTATAAACAAATATGTTGGTCTGTGGGGAAAAAAAAGTCTCCCCCCCAAAAGAACTTTAAACACATTAAGAGGAAATAGTTTTCCTTGATTCAGTTCCATAGTTTCCATGTTTCTTTTTGTGACAAAATGCAATAAAGCTCTGAAAGAACTCAACTTCCCCACAGAGGGTGGGAACTGGAAATCTCATCTTTTACCAATCAGAAAATGTCTCCATATCTGAGTTTTAGCAAATTCTCTATGCAGCTGAAAAGCAGGGTGATTTACAGAAGCTGAATTGAGGAGAAAAAACAGGTTGTACCCCTCTGCATTCTTGAGTTATTGCTGTTGTTCAGATTTTAGCCAATCGTTTTATTTCTGCACAGTGAAATTGCTATGATAAACAGGACTCTTGACTATAACGTTCAAGAATCTATACAGAGATACTGCCCAGTCTCAACAGGTCAACCACCCTGCAGTTTACCAAGATTTACCTAAAATGGGTGGAAAAGTAGAAGCTGTTTTGGACTTGGGGGGAAATAAACGATCTGGGAAAGAAAAAACTATAGAGGAATGCATACAGAAATGAGAGGAAGTGAAGGTGAAGAAAAGCAACTTGAGTGCAATTATTTGCAAGTGACTCATACAACATCTACTCTGAAGAAGGTGATCTCATCACCTCCAGAAAAGTTGCAAAGGATAACAGATAAACAGACAAAGAAACGTAGCTTTCAGAACTCCTCTGTCCCCTATTGTGAATGCCAAATCACTTGCCAGCTCCTTTCAATGCCTGTAAGCCTACATTGGCTCCAAATGAGGGCTGGCATTACTTTAGGAGAAGCTCAATAATACATGAAAGTAGTGATCAGGATGCATCCTGACAAAACTGCATTAAAATCAAAGGACAATATTTTTCTTCTTTGCTGCTATTGCTTTTCAAGACAACACAGCAAAATGTAGCTCAGTTCTGTCATATTTTATTAGACACAACAAAAGTGCCTCATCAGTTCATCTTTAATGAACAAATATTTATTGACCATAATAAAGTGCCAACCTCCACATGTAAGCAAGAGGAAGAGAAGTAGAAGTAATTTTTCTAAGTTTCAAATACCACAGGCTTAATTTTACCTGTCAGATAATCACAAATATCCTTTTTGAAGAGCAGGAGGATATAGAATGTTAATGTTGTCTGCTAAACAAGTGAAAATTGGCCCCATCAAAGAGGGAGAGAGAACCTGAGTTTGAGACCAAAATGCGTTCAATCACATTGTATTGTGAATGGAATTGTGTATTCAAAACTGCAAATGACATTCTGAGATAAATTCACCTGTAATCCGCAATCCATATAGGAAGCAAATTCTGTATGATCCATCACCTTTTAATTGAGTTTACACTAAAACAGCAATCCTTCAGAATAATTAAATAAGGGTGGCCTGCAGTTTTATCCAAATGTGTGATTTCCTTTATAATGATGATAAATGTCACATAATTAATTCTACTGTAAACTATTTAAAACATAGCTCCCAACCCATGAGGAGCAAATTAAAATGGAGATGCTAATCTCTTTTTCATTAGAGGCTATAATAATTTTGAGGAGGTTTCTGTGCTTAAATGCACTGTAGCTTTCCAGGGTTGATTACGACTGCTCTTTTTCAACAGTACATTTCTCATTTGGGTGATATTTTTAATGGCTTTAGCCAAGCTCTCCTTCTATGTTTGAGCATAAAATAAATAAACCAAATAAAAAAAAATCCCCACAAACAAAAATAATAAGAAGGAAAACCAATAATTCTATTACTTTTGCCACTAAGTGGTGTCTGTATGCCATGGTTTAGGTGGGTTGGATTGGTTGATGGGTTGGATGCGATGATCTTGAAGGTCTCTTCCAACCTCGTTTCTTCTATTCTGTATGATATTTTGATAAAAAAGAAACCACCAAAATGTATCTTTAGATTTGGGTCTGGAAAATGGACATGTAAATATAAGAGTGAATATTTGTTTAGCTCAATTTTTGAAAGCATGCTTTGGAAAATTCTATAATGAAAACACACTGAATAGCTTTGGAAGTACTCCAGGTGTTCCAGGTGTTGTGGGTTTATTTGCTTTGCTTTGTGTTTTGGTTTGGGGATTTAGTGCGAGGCTGGTTTTGCTTTGGTTTGTTTGGTGGTTTGTTGTTTTTTCTTCTTTCTTTTTAATCACTTGATATTTTGAAGGAGAAATAGTAAAATCTTGTAGGGAGATGTATCATAAGCCACTGCAGTAGATCAAACAGTGTATTTATAATTTCTCTCAAGAGCTTCATTGTGAAAGGTTATATGGCTAAATAACATGCCAAATACCCTATGCACTGTGATGTCTGTCATGCATATTAATTGCAATTTATTAGAATTACAATGTTAAGACACCTGATGAAAGCATTAAAAACATGAATAAGACTCTTAATTCAATAATACACTAGAAATCTTCATCATAGACCAGTATCTCACTATGCTATACAATATTTGGAGTAAAAATTGCTTATTCCACACCAGGTTTGTTTCAATTTACATTGACTTCATCTTTGGGACTTAAAAGAGGGATTGTTGTCTTGTGAAAAGCCTTTGCTGTATCTCAGCAAAAGGAGAGAAAGAGATGAGAGGGAAAAGCATAGAGATGCATCTATCTTTGTAACAGAAAGTATCCATGGCACATCAGTATCTTTAGTGGAAATTGAATGGTTTAAAAAAAATCCTTTTTGTGTGTGTATGTGAAGCTTTATCAAAAGGAGGATGCATACAGGCAACTGTTCAAAAAATCATTCTCTTTCCCCCACTCATTTGGTAGAGTAGCAGATATCGATGTGACAAACACTAACAAGGACTGGCTTCCCACAGCAGTTTGAAAGAAGGTTCTTGTTCTTCCTGTGCGGTTCACATGCAAAACCCAGACAAGAAGTGGCTTTGAGTCACTCAGGGGATTATGTTGTCATACTAAAAAGGAAAACATGGCTGGTTCTTTGAAGCGTGTCTTTTTGTTCTGATTTCAATATATACAAGACTGAGGTTTTAAGAATTACTCAAACAAAAAACAACAAAGTAAAAACTTCTTTTTCAATAGATCTAGTCCTTAAAATGAAAATAAGATCTGAAGATGCAGTCAACATAACAAACACAATCATGTTGGACACCCATTTCATTCTGGTAGCAAACAGGCTATGAGAAATGTGCTTGGACTGCTTTGGATTCTCCTGCTGTCTTGTGTTTACACTGCAGCTCTTTAGGTTTTTATTTTACAGGTATTCAGTCTGTTTGTGGAAATGGTTTGTGTAATTATTCTTGAGCATCCTTCTACACTCATATTACGTGATTGCCTATGGGAATAGGATTCAAAGAATGAAGAGGTCACTTCCAGGCTTCTGTAAGCCATTACCACTGGGAGAATATAAAACCATGTTGTCAGTGGTGTGGAAACATCATTCCTAAGCAAAACATTCCTTCTAAATTCCCTCCAGACTACCTAACCCACATCTCTCACTGCACACCACACTACTTTGAGAGCTCAAAGCTACCCATGTGCAATAAAATCTCCCTTTGTGTTTCCCAAACATCCATTCCCTGTTCAACCTATGAACTGAACATATCTTAGGATTTCAGCCTTTGGAAAAAACATCCATTTGAGACTGTTAGGAGCTACTGTACTCAAAATCTTGGAGTAGGCAAAAGGGACTACAGCATGCAGACGGAGAAAACATTTCATATTTCATTCAGTTTCCTAGCAGTATAATAGTCTAAACTATTTAATTAAGATCCCAAAGTGTCATTAATAAAATGCTTTAAATTGTCATTCAAAGGCTTCTGAGTTTCTGTGCCTTGGCTGTAGTCTTTGGACCACACTACACAGCTGATAATTTCAGTTTGCAGAACCAGGGGGAGGGAGCCAGTTCCCAGGTATCACCAGCACACAGAGACCTTCACTGGCAGAAGATCATGTTCCTGGTGGAATTTCTCCTCTTCATACCTGAAATCAGGTTGGGACTACTTTTATACATTCTCCTAATGCAGTCTGCTTCCTTCTTACTGACTCCCAGCCAAAGTTTGGAAGTTGAACAGTAGCCTTATAAATTCATCATTCCTTACACTGCTTAACAAAGTTGATTATTTTATTGTTAGCAGAGAATGCAATGGTGCCTTTATTGCACACAGTGAATCCTCTGTACTTGAGTGATGGGTGTAAATCAGAGAAGGACTTGAACATGGCAAGAGTGATGTAAAATTTCCAGCCAAACTTCTCCTAATGCTTAATGTGCCTAAATGTATGTAAATACATTTGCAGCACCATACTGCTTACTGAGGATAAGACCTTTGTGTCTCCTTCATCAAAGGGCATGAAGGTGTGCCATCTTTGGCAGCAGCAATCTTTGAACCCATAACTACTGAATGTCCATTATGCACCAGAAGACAAATAATATCTTGTGGAGAGGAAGATTGATAAAATACCCTATCCCCTAAGACCAGAAGTTTTTTAAGCATTCATTCTTAATATTGAATTAACACTGTCTTTGTTTCTGTGCATGACAAGTGATAGCAATCTTGGGAAAATCTCTGATTAGAGGAAGATAAAAGTAGAAGTTTATTGCAGCCACAATTAGTAATATGGCAGTAGACCTCTTCCCTTTGCAGCTTCAGTGCCTTTTAGTTTAATAAAATGAAATAAAATCTGAACTTTTTATCTGTCACTGGGGCTTTTGGGTTACAGTAGTGCATAAATAAAGCACTAATGTGCTACGTAGGTGAAATGACTACTTTTCCAAACAGCAACCAATAATTGAACATCATAATATATAGTTAAAGCTAATTATTTCAGCCAAATTCCAACAAGAAAGAGTTACAAATGTATGTGGATAGACATGAACCTGAATTTATGTAAGTGGTATTTCAGTTAAGTCCACTAAGTATAGAAAAACTAGAGAGGAAGGGGGTAATTGAGTTGCTGAATTCTCAGTTACTCTTTAAAAAAGCCAGCCCCAAGGGGATAAAGTTTCATATGTTGCACATGGATGATAGACAACATTGTTGTGCCCTACATCATTATGTGATCATGCTACCTACTGGTTGTGTTTCCTGATGTAAGTCACTGTAATTTATTCATTAAACTTGTGATAACTTATGACATAAAGGAGGAGTGGATATACCTTTGTTTTATTCACATTCTAGAAGAGCAATATGTCTTAAAATGCCACTGTCATTTTAAAAGTGTTTAATTTCTTGCCTATATCTTGCCAAATTAGTTATGATATGTTTAGCTGTTAGCTCGGATACATGGAAAGACAGCCAAGATCCAACACACATGATCAGACTGAAGCGAGCTGAGAACTCAGCTGACTTTGGCCTGTTTATGATGTATTTCAAACAAGTCATTACTTTCCTTTGCCAGGAATGAACTCAGAGCTGCAAATTCTCCTAAATGATTATGTGTTCCATGATGTCATTCCCAGGTTCCCACAGAAGGGTAGATAGCCATTACATGTACTGGCTAGATTGTTATGACTTCTAAAGGAGCCCATCTAAACTGAGAGAGTAGAGAGGGAAGGATGGCATTCTGAGGGCACTATGATTTGGTGCAACAATTTATGCCTTAGACTTTGATAAAATCTTCAAAGAAATGCCATTAGTACTCACAGGTTTTCAAGGAGATGGTCCTGAATTGGAACCTCCATTGCATCTCATGCTTTTAAATTGTGCAAGCAGGGAAGCTGATGATATAGCTATGCTCTCACTCAGATTTTAACACAGGCTGTATTTTTCTTGGTGCCCTAAGCAGTTTCTCTGCCAACACTATCTCTGATGTTGGGAAAGAGTGGTCTTCTGAGCCTTACTCAGCTTTTGTAGTGTGATACTGGTCAGAGTATAGGGCACGAAGACAGAGATGTATGTGAGAGATTGTGCCCTAAAAAGTGTGAGTGCCATGGATGGGTAATGAGGTTAAGTCAATTAATTACTATTTAAGACCATTGTGCTCATAAGAACAGAACAGAGGTGGAATATTCTCAGTCACCATTGCCTTCTAAACCCATACACATCCCCTAACCTAAAAGCTAATTGGATTTCTTCAGAGCTAAACCAGACTGTGAGCGTACATAAAAGGAATGCTTATATTGAGAGGTTCTGAAAACTTCTGCACCTTTGAGTCTTGCTTTCAATGTCAAGTGAATTTAAGAGGGTATGTGAAAGCTACAATTCTCAATATCCAAAATCTGTGTTTGCTAGTCTGTGAAACTGTTTCAGAGCCCAGTTTCAGAGAACAGATATTACCTTCCCACCTCCTCAAACAGTGTTCGCTTCCCAGTTTGGCCAAGATGTATTCAATTATGTCGAAAAGAAGATGAACCATCCAGTCAAAGTCTGAGCCTGGCAGTTATTACTGCATTTTTGATACTATATGGAAGTTTAATGAAACAATTTCAGGGATGTTTTTTCCTACTGGTGCCAAAACTAAGTTAAATGTAAACAAGATTAATACAATTTTATACTGTATGAATTACCATACACAAACAATATTTATGTGCATTTGAGTAGAAACACAGATTGGAATTTGGATTTATATAGAATCTTTCATATTGAAGAACACTTTACAGTCTAAGTTATACACTGGCAAGGCACTGACTATGGAGCTCAATGTATATTCAGCAACAGCTCAAATGTCTCTAGAGCTATTTTTATTGAGGAAAAGATATTGGATCTCTATTCATTTCAAGCATGCCACAAAGTGACCTATACAAATGAAGAATCACCATATAGAAAAGCTCACTGATTGAATTACCTATGTAGATGTTGCCTGGTTTTAAACTTCACAAACTAAGACCTCACAGAAGTACTTGGTTCTTTGAGCACATGCTGACCTGCAGAGCCTTTACTGGGTTAACATAATCTTGTCCAGACAGTCCTTTAGGGAATGACCTTTCTCCTAACAGTAGTCTTACTGAGTTCATGGAATGATCCATATTCTAGTGGGACTTCTTTAAGCTTTGAAAGTTCATCCTTTGCTTGGAATTCATATATCACATTTTCTAAGAAACAGCTGCTCCTTAGAAAATAGTAAATTTGGACAAGTTTTGCACAGCTCTGAGGATTTTCATTCCTCCCTGTATTGGCTTTTACACTATTTGTACAGCTTTCTTTCATGAACTCATATTTGGTCTGTTTTCAGAGGCTACTTGTTTCTCTTTGACATTCTTACACAGGCAGCAGTTAATAGGATGGCTAGACTAGGGGTTAGAAATCTTAGAAGGATATTCCTAAAACTTCCTACCTATAAGCCAATACTGGCATGCTTCTGAGAAGCAATCAGAACTCCAGATATTGATGATCTGCCTTGAAAACATTCTTTTTCTATGGCCCTTGTGCCTTTTTCAGATCTTAGAACAACTGAAGATAAAACCAATAAAACTCAAAGTATTCCTCAAGGCCTGTCATGTAATGTCACCTTACTTTCTCCTAACACTTCAGCAAAAAATCCAGCATTTCTTTCCCAGTAAATCTAAGGATAGACTTTAGGGTGGCCTAACAGAAGCCAAGGTATTGGTTGGTGCTTTCTTGTAATTTTGCTGTTAGACTTCATAGTTTCATAGTTTATTTCAGGGTTGGAAGGGACCACAAGGATCGTCTAGTTCCAACCCCCCTGCCATGGGCAGGGACACCCCACACTAGATCAGGCTGGACAGAGCCTCATCCAGCCTGCTCTTAAACACCTCCAGGGACAACCTGTATGCCAGATCTTTATTTCATACATGTCTTGCATTCAGTCATTATTCAACAAAGAACAAGGGGAAAGAGGCCTTTTCTTCCCTTTTCATTAATTTCTATTGTCTTCTGATAAGATGTTCTTTGTGAAAAACATCCCAGCTGTGCAATGGCACCAGTTCCCACTAGACCTATATCCTACCAGATATAGAACAGAATAGAATAGAATAGAATAGAATAGAATAGAATAGAATAGAATAGAATAGAATAGAATAGAATAGAATAGAATAGAATAGAATAGAATAGAATAGAATAGAATAGAATAGGACCAGGTTGGAAGAGACCTTCAAGATCATCATGTACAACCCATCATTCAACACCACCTAATCAACTAACCCATGGCACCAAGCACCCCATCAAGTCTCCCCCTGAACACCTCCAATGATGGTGACTCCATCACCTCCCTGGAAAGCCCATTCCAATGGGCAATCACTCTCTCTATGTAGAACTTCTTTCTAACCTCCAGCCTAAACCTCCCCCGGTGAAGCTTGAGACTGTGTCCTCTTGTTCTGGTGCTGGTTGGAGCGAGAGACCAACCTCTGCCTGTCTACAACCTCCCTTAAGGTAGGTTGCTAATTCTATAATACTGAATTTATTTATCTTAAAACATTTGCTTTTACCTGATGAAACACACTTTGGAAAGAAGTGTGACAATTTAAAGTGTTTGTTCCTTGAACTTTGTTGTTTCTTTTAAAAGAATTAGTTTTTAGCTTTGTCATTCAAAAGCAAAGTGTGGATGAGATGATAAAGAATTCTTTCAACACAGATTTCATCATTCATGCCTCTTTCAGAAATCTCTCAGAATTGAGATTCCATATAGAGAGAACAATAGAACAACATTGTAATGGAAAGCAAACCGCTACTTGCCATGGATTAACTACAGACAGCTACAAAGCATCACATAGCTCTAATATCAGAATTTAGAACTTAACATACCAAAGACAAGTTGGTGAAATACTTTGAACTCCATATTTTCACTAGAACTAAGGCTTTAACCAATGTATTTGAAAATTTGTGTGTAAGAACTGAAATTGAGCATTAAATTATTGAACACGATATTGGTGGTAGAAAGCTCTTCTCTCAATGGAGAAGTAATAACAATATGATTTGTTGTACATAATGTTATTTTTCTTAGGAAAATAACATTCAGGAAATTCCATCCTGAAGAAAACACAACTGTTAAAACTCATTCTTATTAGCTGTCAGATTTATTTATCTAAATGAAGTACAGGGGAAGGCGGTTGCCATAGCTACAGAAGAGCTCCAGAATAATTTCGCTTCTTCCTAATTGTTGCATATTTGTGTACAAACAGCTTCAAAATATCTTACATTTTCAGTCTGAGACCTTAAAGCCACAAAAGTCCCTTTGAATTTGAATATCCTGCTGAGAGAGGGGTACTCTATAAAAGGAAATGTGATAAGTGAAAAGCTGTCTCTGTAGAAAATCATCTGTAGTTTGCATAAAATCAGTCTCTTTTTGCTTTGTAATTTGCTGGTTAGGAATCTTGCACTAAATTTACCTCTGCAGTCTTTATAATCATGTCAGGCTTTGGGAAGTTGAGGTACCTATAGCAAATCACATCCTATGCAGTCTTGCATTCTCAGAAGAATTTCAGTGGATCAAGTGGGTATAAAGAGTAATTCTTCTTCAAAGCTTCCTGTGACATATGGCATGGTCCAGGTAATATAACTGTCCATTACTTTAATGCTACTAGAGATGTACTTCCAACTTGTTCACTGACATATTTATTCTTCCTATTAAATTTTGACATGAAAAAGGCTCATCACATTGTGCACTAATATAATTCTTAGATACATCAAGCAGCCCTGGAGATCAGTACTGCTCAGCTCATCCACAGAACAGTGAACTCACACGCTGGTGTTAAGGTCAGATATTCTCATATCTGAGGATCAAAAGTCAATAACCCAACTTCATAACCAGGCATTGAATTGAAACAATTTCCTGGAGTTTTAGATGTTTTCAAGTGATTCCACAGTCTCCAGTCTAGTCAAGTTAGGTATGAGCAAAATGTGAAAATATAACTCTCTCTTATGACACATTGTGGGTAATAATGTGTAATATAAATGCACTGAGACCTTCTACTCTTCTGCTTCTTTTAATCAAAAGAATCAGGGAACTGACATTTTTACCGTTGTTGCTTCAGTCTTCACTGAAAAGGGTGGTGAGACTCTGGAATAAGATGCCTGGGGGGTTGTGGATGCCTCCTCCCTGAAGGTGTTCAAAGTCAGATTGGATGAGGCATTGAGCAGGTGAGTCTTGACAGGTTGGACTTGATGATCTTTGAGGTCTTTTCCAACCTTATTGATTCTATGATGATTCTATGAGTCTAGTTGAGAGGTGTCCCTGCCCATGGCAGGGAGGTTGGAATAGATGATCTCTGAGGTCCCTTCCAATTTAAGACATTCTATGTTTCTATGACACTAAGCTGCGTGGTTTGGATGACACTGTAGAGGGAAGGGATACCATCCAGAGGGACTTCGACAGGCTTGAAAGGTGGGGCCCAGCCAACCTCACAAACTTCAGCAAGGCCATGTGCCAGATCCTACATCTGGGTCAGGCTAATCCCAAGCACAGGTACAGACTGGGTGAGGATTCGCTTGAGAGCAGTCTCAAGGAGAATGACTTCAGGACGTCAGGTGACAAAAAACAGCATGAGCTGGCAATGTGTGCTTACAGCTCAGAGAGCAACCATGTCCTGTTGTGTCAAAAGAAGTGTTACGAGCAGGACAAGTTCCTGTGAGACCTCACCTGAGTACCACATCCAGTTCTGGTCCCCTCAACACAAGAAGGACATCAATCTGTTGGAGCAAGTCCAGAGGAGGCCCACAAAGATGATCAGAAGGCTGTTCCCTATGGGGACAAACTGGGGGAGTTGGGGCTGTTCAGCCTGAAGAAGGCTCCAGGGAGACCTTTGAGAAGCCTGCCAGTACCTGAAGGGGGCCTATGGGACTTTTTTCAAGGGCTTGTTGTGATAGGATGAGAAGGAATGGATTGAATCTTGAGGAGGGTAGAGTTAGACTGGATGTTAAATTCTTCACAGGGTGGGTGGTGAGACACTGTAAGAGGTTGTCCAAGGAGGTCATGGATGCCCCCTCCCTGGAGATGTTCAAGGCCAGGATGGATGAGGAAGCTGGTCTAATGGAAGGTGACCCTGCCCATGGCATGGGGGGTGGAACTAGATGATCGTCAAGGTCTCTCCCAATCCAAAACATTCTGCTATCACTATCCTATGATACAAATGGCATTTAAGTTTAATAGAGATGTGGGGGTTTACTTTGGTTTGGGTTTTGTTTTGGTTTTTGTTTTTTTTCCTGAACATCTACAGAAGACCACTTCTAATCATGCAGGATACATAACTGAGTACAACAGGCAACATCTATCATGGATTAGCAGAAAATTCTGGTATTTTTACCTGACCTATGTATAACATATCTTTAGTCTGAATACTGTTGTTTTGACTTCTTCACATTTGCAGCTGATTAAAGTCTATTTAAAAATTAGTTTGCATATCCAGATTTCAGTATTCAGTATCACTAAGGTTGGAAGAGACCTCAAAGATCATCAAGTCCAACCTGTCACCTCATGACTAGAGTAGGGAGGACACTACCACCCACTTCAGGCTTGAACTCACGACCTTCCCACTAAGGGTCGTGTGCGCTACCAACTGAGCCATATCCTGACTCCCAAACAGTATGTTCTTTATCCCTAACTCAGGCCAGGGACTACTTTCAGTATTCAGTATTCCTAAGGTTGGAAGGGACCTCAAAGATCATCAAGTCCAATCTGTCACCCCAGACCTCATGACTAGAGTAGGGAGGACACTACTGCCCACTGCAGGCTTTGAACTCACAACCTTCCCATTAAGGGTCTGATGCACTACCAACTGAGCCACTTGAAGGCGAATTTAATCCTAGCTCTACCCTGGGAGTTTAAGGAGCTTGTTGTTTTTACTGCCTTCCATTTATTTGCAATATCTTCCCACCAATGCTCTGTTTCCACCATAATCCACTGTGGTGGGGCTGAATGAACCTATGAATGAAACTATGAAACTATGAAGTTTCCCCCCAGCATTAACTTTTTGCCAGACCAACTCAGCTGGTCTCACAGAATTCTCACAAAACTTTCCCACTTCATGACTTTACTGAACACTTTTGCAGGATTGGGTCCATAGCCATCTATGTGAACCGAAAAACTGCTGGTGACGCACAATCACATTTCAATATTTCCATCTCCTGTGTGGCCTGGTAAAACTAAAATCTGGCTCCGGCTTTATGCAGTCACATAAATGCAAGCTTCAACGAGACCCTGTTTTTCTGAGCTAAAAATATCCAATTATAGCAATTATAATCAATTTGGAAATTGGCAGACTTCCAAAAGTTGTTTGCTCTTGTACTGAACAGAACAAAACTTTTTCTTTTTTTCCCTTTGTATTCAAGAAGAGACTTAACAGTGACAGCAAAATACTGATTCTACTTTCTGGCTCGCAGAGCCTCTGAATTCTACCAAAAATAACGTATGACTTTCTAGAATTTTATGGCCTAATATTGTACAGACTTTTTTATATCCCCAACACTACATTAAAATACAGGTGGTGTTGTAATTGGAATCTTATTTGTAATTACTAACAGGGTATGAAATTCATGTTAAAAGGAGTAATAGTCTTTATTTCATACTTTCTGGTTTTGATCTTCCTGGAAAAAAATCACTCATTATTTTATTTGCTCATGGATTTAATCATTCATTTACTGGCAGGGTGGTTTAAACAAATTGAAATGAGATATTCAAACACATCTGTCTCAGATGATAATTTACAGTATTGTAGAAGCTGTATTATTTGATCTTTAATAGCTCTTTTCATGTATTCTGCATTTATGCCACAAAAACGCTCAAGAAAAATGAGTTTAGTAAGAAATAATTTTTAAATATGGTAGACTTCTTAGTGTTTAAGAATATTTTAAGTTACTTCTATGAGTTTCATATGGTTCTGAAAGTAAAAGTTAAAAAATATCAAAGAACACAAAACTGTCTATGGAAACTCAGAGCTGCACCAACAGACCTCTGTAGACTTGTTTTGGGACACACATTGCTCTTGAAATAGACCTGATTGTTCAGCACCTTGCAAAACTACATTTAGTATAAATAATGCTTTCCTCCTTCTTAGAAGCTGAATTGATGAGTTCTGTGTGCTTGTATTCCCAGTCAAGGCATCTCTCTGTTACATATTTTCTGCTACATTTCTAGCCCTATTGTATCATTTTGATTAAGGCCTTTTCTGACTTGTGTTACCGCAATCACACAAGCTGCAGTCAAGAAAAAATTTCCAGCATTATGGCTTCAGTAGAAAAGGAAACAAAACATCTTCCTTCCAGTGAAATATATTTCACCATTTCTCATGGCAATTATTTCTCTTGAACTCTGTGGTTGTAGTCTCCTCATTCGTGGCTGTCTATCTTTTGTGATTCGTTATATTTTTCACAGTAATTCATTAATTAATTGTATTCTCCTCTTTTTCTTGCTTCTGTGGGAGCAGATCACAGCTTCATTCTCCATTCTCATTATTAATCTCAAATATACAACCTTGCACGACACAGCTTTACAATTCACCGCATCCCTCTTACTGCAATTTCCAAGATATCTTTTCTCATCTTGCTGTGTATAGATGATTCAAATTTCTGTCATCAATACCTTTCATTATACTTTCATCCTTTGATCATCACTTAAGGATTTTTCACAGCATTTCCAGAATTGATTCTTTAAGCCACCACACATAAACATCCAGCCCATAAATCCTCCTTTTCAGGATCAGGAATGACTTCCAGTGTGCTGTAGGCATTTTAATTATCTTACAGTGGTGGTACTAGATTACATTTCTAGTATCTTCATGCACATACATACACACAAAATTCATGTGGTGTAATTATTTTATTAATATTGTCACAGATGCTTTCTGATGCATTTCTTGTCAAGGCATGTAATTATTGCAGAAAAAAGAATGAAAGCAATACTGTGGTCTGACAAATATACTCTGACTATGACTAGGATTAATATCTCAATGTCTTTTGCATATTTTTAAGAATATAACTGACTAGCATCAATAATATATCTTGCTTGTTGAATATTTTTATTCTATCTCTTTTCCTAAAATCATTATCCTATTGCTTTTTCCACCTTTCATTCCTATTAAGGCTCAGGTTTCCATGTCAAATGTAATATTAACATATTACCATGAATCAACAAAGATGTTAAAAGTGGATATCTGCATAGGAGAAACTCTGGTTTTTGTTAAGAAAATGTAGAAAAGCAAAGTCAGTTCTATTTAGTTTTCCCACAGCCTTAAGGGGATTTAATCAGATGCAACAGGTAAATTCCACTGGATTAATTTTTTTTATATATATAAGCCCTTCCTATGTATTGAATAAGTAAATTACTTAGAAACCATTCCTGGGGTATTTTAGCAACACCATTCCGCACACCATAATGTATGAATTTCAAATTATCAGGGTTTATGTAGTTTCTTTAAGCTCTACACACCCAGCATCTGCATTTCTGGTGATGACATGCCAGTACTCTAATGAAACTTTAACTGAAGAGTTCTTTGTAACAGAATCTGTGTTTTCAGCCCACATACCAACATAGAAATACTACAAGTTGTCTGTACTTCATTGAATTGCTTCTTTACAGATTTCACATTGGAGACTGTGGTGGTTTAAGCCTCAACTGGGAGTTCAGAGCTTAGATGGGGGCAAGGCTGAGAATCTCTTCCCCAGTCCCCCTCTCCTCCCTCCCAACAGAGAGGGGAAAAAAAGAAAGGAGCAGATCCACCAAGCAATAATTTGGAGTCGGCTTAGAAGTAGAGAGGTGAAGAGTTTTCTTTAAACAATATGTATATTATAATAACAGGTAAGGTTCACAAGGGCAAAGAACAAGGATAGATGGAAGGGGGATAAAGAAGAATAATACAAAACCAGTCTCTCTCTGAAGAGGTACGGAGGCAGCAGGGAGAAGGAACAGGCCCTACCACATGGCAGAGGAGCAGGAAAGCAGCCACAGTAGCTCTCATCCAGGGGAGGCAGGAGCCAAAAGGAGAGCTAATAGCTTCAATGCCCTTCTTTTTATACCCCAGCTGGGCAGGAAGGGGGTAGTGGAACAGACTCAGCTTCCCAGGGGCAAAACGCCCTGCAGGGAGGGCAAAGCACTCGCAAGCCCTCCCCCTTTGTTTTCAGAATGGGCATTAACGCACAACAGAGACCAAATAATTGGTTAATTCATGCTTTCTTATGCTTGAAAATATCTTCTCAAAGCATTCAACATTTACAATTGCAAGCACTGCTTATCATGCTTTATTATTGTTTGCTGCTTCCCTTTCAGGTAAAAAAGACTACTGCAATAATTTCATGAAAGAATTAAGCACCTTAATTTAAGTAACATTTCAGGAAAGCATACTTTTAGTGACTAAATAGAACAACATAATTCAGAGGCAAATGGATGACTAATAAACCATTCAATTTAGCTCTCAACAAATTTTAATTGCATTTCCAAGCTAACCTTCATAAAAGTCGTCACAGACTTTACATTAGAAATAGAGAGAACGCTTTAATATGAAAAAGTATATTCACAAAAGATTATTAAACATGCTAGTGCTTGAGCTGTTAAAGAAATTCACAGTATGTCAGCAAAAAAAAGAAAATAGGAATTATTGAACTTTATAAAGGTTATTGTTAGTCTTAATTTTAACAAATTAGGTTAAGGCCACTGATATATATAAAGACATTAGATGATATATTGTAAGGAGATAAGTTTGTTTTCCTCTTGTCTGCCTCAACATTGTTTGTCCCAAGATGTTTTCACACTGCTGTCCCAGAAAGGTAGCTGCTTATCTACAAGCTCTGTGATTAAAGCAGCTGATAACCAGACAAGGCCACAGGTTCCTCCATGAAGAGTGCAGTGATGCAGGCTGGGGCTCACTGTGACAGTTTTATGGGTCTTTTGATGGAGAGGACCCTCACAGATGATTGATGCAGCAGTTTAGAGCCAAAAGAGGGAAAAACATAGTGTGGGACTGGAGCTGACACACATGAATTACTGTGGGACCTGTGCTGACACTGGCTGAAGATGCTATAACCATGACAACTGCATGAGGAACTGTGACCACATATGAGACTGGAAAAGGCATTAAAACCTCAAAGGATACAAGGAAGTTTGAAGGTTCCCTACCAACCAAGGCCTTCAGGACCAGTGATACATCTGGATCCATGGTGTTATCTGTGATTTTGCTACCTCTTGCTTTTCTTCCTCCTTTTCTATATTTCTAACTTCCCCCCCATGTACATGTAAGCAAAATAAAATTCAAGTATTTTTCCCAGGCAACTACTTGGTTCATTCTTGGTTTAAGAAAAAAACGTACCTCCAGCAGATCAACACATACATACATGCAGAAAAAAAGATCCTACTTGATTAGTTTTTCACCTGTAGCATTGGTATCAAGCAGAACAAAGAGGCAAACAAGCAAGTCATAGTTCAATTGAGATGAAGTTAAAACTCTGGACAGATGTATGTTGGATATTGCCAGCATTATACAATTTGTCTGTGAAAGATGCATATGTTTTAAAATGTGGAAAAGAATATGACTGTGCCCCCTCTGAAATCAGTGCAGACCCCTACTGACTTCAGTGGGACTAGAAGAGATCTTCTTTAGTAGCTTTATTAGCATTTTGTCAGAAAGTCCTTGGACAAGAGGCAAAGGGTGTTTGTTAATGAATGCTGAAATATAATTACATCCATTCAGCCACAGTCTTGGACTGTGCTGTATGACTGCCTGAAGAACAAAGTTCTTCCTTCACCACCTACACTATAATAAATTTTTTAATACCAAACACATTTTTAAGCATCTACAACTTCTATCAATCATGCAAGTTTAATAAAAGAAAGCACCACTTTGAGCTAAATTCCAAACACAATCTCTTTCACCAGGAGAAGTGGTAAAACAATTAGGTACAGAGAAGAGATGAAATTAATTTCTTAAAATATTCAGCAAGATAAACATAAGCAATCACCTCACTGTGCATCTGGTACCAGATGAGTCTGTCATGTTAATGTTTAGCTGGTGTGGGAGATGTAATGAATTTGCTGTTGCAAGTGCATGTACTAAGGTCATGCTTATCATCAGTTGCTCATAGAAAAATTAATCTCTACAAGTATTCTAGGATCTCTTGTTGAAAAAGGACAACAACAAAACAATCTTAATACAAAAATTAAGATCACCCATACTAAACAAAGTCCATCCATTCCAGTGTTTTAACTCTTATGGTAGCCACCAGCCGATTCCTAAAGAATATGATGACAAGGTAAATGCATAGGACTATTTTCCTATTACATTTTCCCAGCTTCCAGCTGTCATTAGGGAATGTTAGTGTTGTTTAAGCCTATTTCCATCTCTTGGAATCAAGGCTGAAGTCGGTATGATAAATTCTGCCATGCCACAAAGTACCTCCCTTGTAGTTTAGCTTCTACAACATATCTAGAATTCAGTTAGCAACGAGGAAAATGTAGAAAAATATTTCACACAGAGCAGAATCAGCAACATTTTTATAAGATCAACTGGAATTAATCTCATGTAATATATAGAATAAGCATCAAAGATAAACTATCAAGCAGAAAATGTAGAAGTTACTTGCTGTGACGGAATAAAGATTAATAAGAAAACTGACATAAAATAAATCCACTAAAAAAACCCAAACAAGACATTAGACTTTCATTTTCCAGATAAAAATATCCATGGACTCACTGTCACAGAAGAGTAGCCTGCAAATCAACTCTATCTTAATTTCACTCTTCTGTAAAATGATTGCCTTTGTTAATGCAGAAATGGGTTATGTTAGTCTCATTGACACCCTAGGCAATATTAATAGAACTATTTTCTCCAGTAAACTACTCTTTTTTTTTTTTCTAATTGACCTCACTATTGCAACTTTCTGCATTAATATGTAAATTAATATTTCCTGTTTGAGTTTCAGATTATTGCTCTTGCTTTTATCACCTTTCATCATTTTAAGTAATTCCTCCCATCTCCTTTGTTCCCACCTATCCAATTTTTATAGGCACTTACAAACTACTAACTAATCCATCCCTCCTTCCCCTCACCTTTTTTCTCACATCCCTCTTCCCTAATGCCTCTCTGTAATTCATATTAATGCTTTTGTCTTATGAATACCTTAATGTTCTAATATCAAATTCGCTAGTTTCTTGAAAGCAAGTGCAGGAGCAGAGAGCAACACTTCAAAGACATTACAATCATGCTGCACAGAATAACCATAGAGAGGAATTACTACTTTGAACAGTGAAGTTAATAGTAATAATGGTTGAAACCAAACCTTACTCTTGCAGCCTCCCAGGTTGTGTGCAGCAGTTGACTGTCAGGGAAGGGCATTTTGCCTGATCCAGCAGGGAGCGAAGTCACCACAGGACCCAGGAAGGTAATGTCCCCTCCTGCAAGGCCCCACAGCCCCAAGCCAGCTGAGCAGGACTGGTGATAGGAGTAAGTCCTGTCAACAACCCAGTGGTCATTGTAGGCATGGCTCTTTGGGGCATGCTTTAAAGGCCATGCTGGTGTCAGGTCAGCAGTGGGACCCAAGGATCTTAGAGGTCTTTTCTAATCAGTGGAATTCTAGCATTCTATGACCATACAAAAGTAAGGTGAATAAAAGGTTTTCATACTTTACACTACTTAGTGGTTTTAAAAAAAATGAAATTGTTTTTACCATTTACATAGAATCATAGAAATGGTTTTGGTCAAAACAGACCTTTAAGATTATCACATCCAAGCACGAAGCCAGCACTGCCAGGTCACCACTGAACCACGTCCCTCAGCACCACACTTCCACGGCTTTTAAATCCATCCAGGGATGAGGTCTCCATCGCTTCCCTGGGCAGCGTGCTCTAGGCCCTGAGCCCTGCCCCAGGGCCCGAGGCCCTGCCCATGGCTGCTGTCACTGTGCTCATATGCGTGTGGAAGGCCACTGGCTGCTCACCGCCTTTCCCAGAAGCATTTGCTCCCTGGCACATCATCAGCCAGGTTGGTGATGTCACAAGGACCTGGGCTGGCTGTTGCCAGGACACCTGGAGTGACCACAGAGGCTGGAGGAGCTGAGAGGAGGCTCTCCAGTTGGCTTGCCCCAGCAGGTAAGGTGGCACTTGTATGCCTTCAGACTTTCTTGTGGTTTTCAGTGCTTGTTACAGCTACTAATAGGTTTACAATTTTACATCATAAATAAGACTTTCCTTTCCTAACATTGTTCATTGACCTTTAATCCGAAGCTGCAGATTCATTTTCCACTGAAATGAACAGATGTAGTTCACATCACTACTACAATTGCTTCATTTTATAGGAACTCAAAATACACAGGAGTTTGAAATTTCCATTTTGAGTTTAGAATTTAATTTAATCATGTTAGAATTTAATTTAATCATGTTAGTCTGTGGCTTCACAGAAGATAGAGGAGGAGCTTCCTCTGAGGAAGTGTCTGTGCTCTGGGAATCTGGGAGAGAGCAGACAAAAGAGACGAGAGGGTGGGCTCAAAGGAGGGACCTCCTCCTTCACCAGTGCCAGCAGTGTGCTGTTTAGCCATCCTGCTCCTCCAGCCTTAGCCTTGTGTTTGAGACCAAGGCTGGTAAATCGACCGTCTCACCTATTGTGCTACACATACTATGGCATATTTCAAGTCCACCATTTGCATTTGTTTACCAAAGGGCTTTGCCTTTCCTCAGGAAGACAGGCTGCTGTCAGCTAGCATTTTCATAATTGTTAAATAACTTTTTGTGTCCTTATTCCTTCCACACACGTACTGTGCAATCTAAATTCACTGCCCATGTCATCTTCATTTGTGCTTTGAAACTGATACTAGGAACACCTGCCTAAATACAGAATAGAGCTGTGGCTCTATTTCACAGACAAAAATTTCTTGGAGCAAATTGATTTTTGTTTGATTTACTTGAGCACTCAATAAGTTACATATATCCATCTAGCTATGATAAACAAGCTATGTGAGACGTAATTTAAAAAGGGAGGAAGAAGAAATCATGAGCACCCACAGCTGTATTCTGATATAGCTGTCAGTGTCTCCCTCTCATTCCACCACACCAAGTAAGGGCTCAGTTACAGGCAACAAAGCCACGAATTGAACAGTTCTCCTATGTGGAAAGACTGTGATACTTGGGGCTATTTAGTCTGGAGAAGAGAAAGCTGAAAGGGGATCTTATCAACATCTATAAATATCTTAGTGGTGGGTGTCAAGATGAAGGTGATGGTCTTGTTTTGGTGGTGCCCAGTAACAGGACAAGGAACAATGGGTACAAGCCAGAACACATCACATTCCACCTCAACACAAGGAGAAACTTCTACTGTAAGGGTGATAGAGACCTGGAATAGGCTACCCAGAGAGGCTGTGGAGTCCCCTTCTCTGGAGACTTTCAAATCCTGCCTGATTGTGTTCCTGTGTGGCCTGCCCTAGGTGATCCTGCTCTGGCAGGGGCGTTGGACTCAATGATGTTTGGAGGTCCTTTCCAGCCTCTAATGGTCTATGATTCTATGATTTTGCAAGAGTTACTAAGCCTCCATAAAGTAATCCCTCATCCAGGGAAGAACACTAAACATGGGCATAAAATTGACCTCAGTGACCAGTACAAAGGTTAGGCTTCTGTAGTTGAAAAATATTTTGGGAGAATTTGCAAGAAGATGTGTGGCAGCATTCAGAAGAGTCTCTTTCAATGGACAGTAGTATTTTCTTATGATTTATGATAAGACATGGCAATATATAATCTAGTGGAGCTCATCACCTGGGAATTTTTCTTCTGAGACTATATTAACGTCTTTCTGGTACAAGCTTTTTCTGTCTGGAAGTTTAAAAAACCATCTGCAATGCCAGAATGCAAACCTCGTTTGTGAGAAAGTTGCAAGAATTCCTCCTGTGAGCAATGTGCTTCCTGATTTTGTGTTAATTACTTGTACAAGGACAAAAGACACAGATGTTTATTTGTGTTTACACTTTGCAGTAATAATTCCTTAATTCCAATAGGGAGCAATGCCTAATGTAAGAAAAAGATTTTTCATTTGCTTAGAGAGCAGATCCATGCTGGAAAACTAATACATTAAGAACTAAAAGCCCAGGATTGAAAGCAGTGATCATGTGATGTGGGATGTTGTAATGTTTATACAACAGTCTGTCCTACCACACATGGAATGATTACATCTTGGAATTTAGAAGCTCTCATTAAAATATATTCAGTCTGACTACAAGGGCTCCAGTGGATTAGAAAGTACTAATTAGCTTCCACTGTCAGTAAGGCTGGCTGTCTTAACACCTTGAGTCCTGTGTCCAGTTCTGGGCTCCTCAGTTTAAGAAGGACATTGCCCTTCTCTGGACACATTCAGGAGTATCAGTGAGGCTGGGGAGGGGTCTGGAGCACAGCCCTGTGAGGAGAGGCTGAGGGAGCTGGGGTTGCTTAGCCTGGAGAAGAGGAGGCTCAGGGGAGACCTCATTGCTGTCTACAGCTACCTGAAGGGAGGTTGTAGCCAGGTGGGGGCTGGTCTCTTCTCCCAGGCAGCCAGTACCAGAACAAGAGGACACAGTCTCAACCTGTGCCAGGGGAGGTTTAGGCTTGAGGTTAGGAAGAAGTTCTCTACAGAGAGTAATTGCCCATTGGAATGGGCAGCCTGGGGAGGTGGTGGAGTCACCATCATTGAAGGCGTTCAGGAGGAGACTTGATGGGGTCCTTGGTGCCATGGTTTACTTGTTTAAGTGGGTTGGATTGGTTGATGGGTTGGACACGATGATCTTGAAGGTCTCTTCCAACCTGGCTACGCTACTCTACTTTAAGTCCAGGCTTTATATAGAGTCATAGACTTGTTCCAGAGACCTCTGAGATCATCTGTTCCCACCACCATGTCCATTAAACCCTGTCCCAAAGTGCCATGTCCACTCATTTGCAATCTATTCCAAACTTGCTCCTTTCAGGAGCTCATCTTTCCTAGATGGACCTTCTTAATTTTTCGTTGCCTGTGATATTTGAAGTAATCAACCTGTTACTGACCTAGGTATACAATAGTAACAACAGAGAAATGAACTGATCATGCACTAATTATGGTGATAATAAGAGGTCAAACTCTCTTCTGCAAAAGAATAGATTTAAGGACATACAAGTTTTAATGAATGTTTATAAATAAAATTTAACCACTAACTATTTTAATATCTATTACAATTCAGGTGGTATAGGAGCTTTGGTATGATATAAATATTCCCTGGTTTTGAATTTCAGTGTTTAAAAATGCCATTACTAAGAAAATTCTGTTCAGACTGGAAAAAAACACAGAAAAGAATAAGATCAGGAAAGTTTAGATTAAGATGATTGTGACTAAGTCATTGCTGGTTTCACTTCATCAGTGTCACTGTTTTATTTCCATAGCCTTTACTTCATCACTGTGTCCTCCTTGTTGTGTTTTGCCTAAAGCATATGACTTTCTTGTTTATTTGAGCAAAGAGCATGCTTTTCTTTGTTTTCTGAATATTCAGCATCATTCAAACTGGACAGTTTTCTCCATGCACAGTTTCTGCTACAAACTCTGATTCATGTAAGGTGGTTTTCACAATCATTCCATAATCAGATTAAGAATACAGCCTCTTTATGAAAATGAGTTAGCAAGTCAAATATGAATGCTACGTTATATCATGACAACCTAATTTTTCTTGATTGCCTCTCTTACTAGAAAATCTTTCTTAGGAATCTAGGCTGTTCAGTTCTCTTCAGTTCTTTTCTCTGTGATGCTGAGAGTGGTGAGAGTCCAAAAGACACATTGGATCCCAGAATTCTGAGGGAAGTGGCTGATGTAATTGCCAAGCCATTCTCCATGATATTTAGATAGTGAAGGCAGTCAGATAAAGTCCTTGGTGACTGGAGAAAGGGAAACATTGCCCCCAGTTATAAAAAGGGGTAGAAAGGAGGACACTGGGAAGCACCAACCTGCCAGCTTCACCTGTGTGCCTGGGAAGATCATATATAATAGATCTTCCTAGAAACTTTGATAAGACACACGAAGGACAGAAAGGTGACTCAAGACAGCCAGAACAGCTTCAACAAGGGAAGTCCTGCCTGACCTAGCAGCTTTCTGTGATGGAATGAGAATATCAGTGGGCAAGGGAAGAGGCATGAGTGTTATTTACCTAGTGCCCCCCACCCTAGCATCCTTCTAGCTTGAGAATCTTAAAGAGACAAGATACTGAAACAAATTCTGGTTTGATCCACCTCATAATGTGTGCAATTGCTGACAGGCTGGGTGCTGGTGTTTGGCTTAGCATTTTAGAAAATAGGTCTCAATGTAGTAGATATGACCATTGCCAAACAATACTGAAAATGTAGGGGCTCTGTAACCATGTAAATTATTGACCGTTTCCACTGGAAAGAGACAAGTTTCCTCAATACAATTCAATTCTCTTGCATACTAAAACTCTTTGAAATAAAACTTGAATTAGACTAGCAAAAATTGAAACCATCCTGTGGATTGTGAAATAGAAATTCACCCTCAAACAAGGCACTGCTGGAAACCTCTGAGCATATTCCCAGAAGTCCTGATGCTCCTTAAATCAAATTCATTTCAACAGAAGTTGCTAGACTCCTGGGAGGCGCTCAGCACCTTGAAGGGTCAGGCATTTGAGAGATGCTTTAGAGCTAAATGATGATCTTCAACCTATATTTTCCCTGCCCACACTTCTTTATACCTCATCAGTAAGTGACCTTACGTGGCAATGACTGCTGAACTGAGCAGAGATCTGCAATTTTAGAAAGCAATCACAGATTCTGCTTTAGTGCCTCCCTGCTGCTTTCAACAATTTATGAACAATAGCTGATGATGGCTAAATAATTAATTCAGCTGAAAGAAAAAAAGAAATCTTTTAATGGGTTTAATTTTGTCAGAAAAAGAAAAATTTCAGAAGAGGTAAAAAAGGAGGAGGAAGGGAACTCTTCCTGTTCTAGTTCAATTCCTTGATTTCCTACTCTTGTGTGAAAAATGACAGAAAGACACTGGAAAATCAGAATGTCCTACCTTCTTTCCAGAGATAAAGTGAGGGTTTCATTTTCTCCTTCCTGTTTCTGTCTCCTGGAGTCAAGATTGCTTTGAGGCCTATAATGAGCCAAGTATGAGTCCTAATGTATATTACATTTTGGAGTTTATGTCAAAGTTCTATTAATTTTGGTTGTTTGTTTGTGGTTTTTTATGTTTTTCTCTTGAAGAAAGGACAACAGTATTTAAGAATCTATTCTGGCTGTGAGAGTTCATCTACTATAAATCACCCAGAAGATCTTCAGTTTAAAAAAAACATGAACCAAAATAGACATGGCCTCACTGTAAATTCAGGTCCTTAAAAATTCCTATTTATTTCAATTAAAATATTGAATACTTTAGTTGACTGAATCTTGGGTTAGATAGGCCAGCAGTATGACTTAGAAGGATATTTATTATGGGCTGTAATTAAGTTAGATCCGTCTTCTTCAGCATATTGCCCAAAGTACGTTCTGAGGGGACTTGATGTATTTCATAGTATCATAGTATCAGTCAGGGTTGAAAGGGACCACAAGGATCATCTAGTTCCAACCCCCCTGCCATGGGCAGGGACACCCCACACTAGATCAGGCTGCCCAGAGCCTCATCCAGCCTGCTCTTAAACCCCTCCAGGGATGAGGCCTCAACCACCTCCCTGGACAACCCATTCCAGGGTTTCACCACTCTCATGGGGAAGAACTTCCTCCTCACATCCAGCCTGAATCTCCCCACCTCCAGCTTCATTCCATTCCCCCTAGTCCTATCACTGCCTGAGATCCTGAGAAGACCCTCTCCAGCCTTCCTGCAGGCCCCTTTCAGATACTGGAAGGCCACAATTAGGTCACCTCGGAGCTTTCTCTTCTGCAGACTGAACAGCCCCAACTCCTTCAGTCTGTCCTCATAGGAGAGGTGCTCCAGCCCTCTGATCATCCTCGTGGCCCTTCTCTGGACACATTCCAGCATGTCCAGATCCCTCTTGTAATAGGGGCTCTAGAACTGGATGCAGTACTCCAGGTGGGGTCTCCCCAGAGCTGAGTAGAGGGGGAGGATCACTTCCCTTGACCTGCTAGCCACACTTCTCCTGATGCAGCCCAGGATCTGATTGGCTTTGCGGGCTGCAAGTGCACACTGAGAGCTCACGTTGAGCTTCTTGTCCACCAGCACCCCCAAGTCTCTCTCCTCAGGGCTGCTTTCCAGCCAGTCCCTGCCCAGCCTGTATTTGTGCCTGGGATTGCCTCGACCCAGATGCAGGACCCTGCACTTGCTCTTATTGAACCTCATGAGGTTGGCTTGTGCCCACCTCTCCAGCCTGTCAAGGTCCCTCTGGATGGCCTCCCTTCCCTCCAGCGTGTCTGCTGCACCACACAGCTTGGTGTCATCAGCAAACTTGCTGTATGAGAAAACTCAGAATAGAGAAATGCATTGCTATAGTTCATATTGTAAGAAAAAATATTGGAGGAAAGTCACTGTTAAAAGTGAGAAAAATTGTCAACAAAATCTTGTTCTAAATCCTGAAAGGGAGCAGATCACAAAAGTGAGATTTTTTTTAATGTTGGTTCATGTAATCCACATATCTGGTATCCAATATAAAGTGCAAACTCAGATATGCTGAATTAAAATAAACTGGAAATTAGCATTATGTAAATATATTTCCTTTGCAATACTCAAATATCTGAAGGGGGAAAAAAAAAAGAGAAAAAGAGCTTACAGGGGAAGTTATTCATCCATGCTTTAAATATAATTAAAATGATTCATTTAATGTTTTCAAAAAATATGAATGAGAATAAGTGGCCTGAAAAAGATCTCAATTTAAATTAGGCTCAAATCTTTTCCTGAAAATGCTGTTGCCCTTTTCCTCAGCAGATTTCACTGCTATGTAAGAGGCATTATTTCTAGAAAAAAATGTGAACTAAAGTTATATACAGATTTTCAGTGCCTCAAGGGCTTGCACTTTCTCTCTTGCTATAAATGTCTTACTCAAGTCTTCCTACCCTTCGATATTTAATCTGCCTTTCAAGTAATAGCCACTCAGTGCTACTTGGTACTCCCACTCTTCCCCAGTTAAGAGCCTTTTCTTGCTTATCCAATCTTGCATAACTGCCTATCACATAAAAAGGCACAAATGAGAAAGCAGGAGCATAAGTAGAACAGAAAAACATGTCCCAGAATTAGGAATTTAAAAGTGGTGCCATTATCTACTGGTGAAAATAAAGTACTTTTACCATCCAAATATAGCTCTTACTAGGTTTCCTAAAGAAGATCCTAGGTATTTCATAGGTATTCTCTTCTTTTTAGTAACTATTACTTCTCAAAGGCTGGCCCACAGGAGTGAAAATGTCTTTTCATCTAGGTTAATCATAGCAATGAAGAATACTTTATTACACAGAAACCTGTCTGAAAAGAATGGTGTGTCTCTTGCATATTCACCAGAGGAAAAATAAATTCAAACCCACTTTGTTGTAGAAATATAAAAACACATCCAAAATTAATTTTTTTTGGGTTACACTAAGGAGCTTTTCTCTGACATCTGGAACTAATGCCCACATTTCCCAGAATTCAAAACCTCTGTAGTAACAGGAGATACCAACTAACCACAAAAAAAGATGTCTACTTAATATAGAATAAGCCAGGTTGGAAGAGACCTTCAAGATCATCTTGTCCAACTTATCATCCAACACCACCTAATCAACTAACCCATGCAACCAAGCACCCTGTCAAGTCTCCTCCTGAATACCTCCAGTGATGGCAATTTCACCATATCCCCAGGCCTAACCAGTGCAGTGTACAGGGGCAGAATGACCTCCCTGCTCCTGCTGGACACACTGCTCCTGATGCAGGCCAGGATGTCATTGGCCCTCCTGGCTGCCTGTGCACACTGCAGGCTCATGTTCAGCCTGCCATTGACCAGTACCCCCAGGTCCCTCTCTGCCTGGCTGCTCTCCAGCCACTCTGACCCCAGCCTGTAGCACTGCATGAGGTTGCTGTGGCCAACATGCAGAGCCAGCACTTGGATGTGTTAAATCTCATGCCGTTGGATTCTGCCCATCTTTCCAACCTGTCAAGGTCCCTCTGCAAAACCCCTCTACCCATATCTGATGATTTTGTTTAAGAGTGGCAACAAAACTACAGTTTTCATTGGGGTTTATAACTGGTTCTTCTAGTTATACATGTAAACATCTTCTCAGTACCAAAATACATGTTTGCTGTGACATGTAGCCCAGAGGCTTACTTAGCAGGTAAAAATCCTAAAATTTTTTCCACACAAAAAAACCCCAACAGTAGATATCCTCTGAAATATCTTGAATTCCAGAAAAGTTATTCCAAAAGCTAATTTAGCACTAAAACCTGTATTCACCTGCTAAATCTCAAGGTCACCAGGGATACCCTAGAATGACACTATGCTTAATTTGCTTTGAGCATTAAATTCTCCTCCACCACTTACCCCAAGCTATGCAGCAGATTCAGCTTCTCTTTATTTATGCTTGCTTCCTTCATGGCTGTGCAGCATAACTTATCTTCTCCAATATATTTGTTATCAGTGGTAGTTTCCCTCAGATACCTAATGTTCTCTTCACCTGTGTAAATTCAGTGTCAGCTTGAGGTCAAGTTGACACATACACACAAATATGTGTCAGAAGTATAACTGAACTCTGCATCTGCATTCAAAATTTCTCCTGACTTCTGGGACAGAGCCTGACAAATCACATTTAGAAGAAGATAGCTCCAAGCTCAGCAGTTTGTTCATCAATTTAGATTTTGTTTTCAAGGTAGACAGTACACTACTCTTGAAATACCTATGAGGAAACAAGACCTAGATAGCTATTTGGGGTTAACATGATTCAACAATTGCCTCTTCAAAACAGACTTAGATAAATATTTTGAATCAGCCTAAAATCAGGCCCATACTTAGTCTCTTAGCCCTGTGGGATGAATTGTCAGAAAAACTGAGCAGTTTCTCAAGGAAATCAGTGTGACTCAAAGATAATCAGCTGGGTAACATGCTTAGGCTAATTTGTAGGTATCTTCAGTACTTCACCGTTATCAGTTTTGTATGTTGCATTCCCAGTAAACAGAAGATATTACCAATGAAAAACCTTTTTTGTTTGTTTTTTTCCCCCACCCCCTGCACACACATTGACTCTTTGCAAGAGTAGCCTTTTGTCATTAATGTGGGAATTTCTTTTGCATCTCTAAACTTCTCTTTATATTCTCTATGAATATGGATTAAGAGATAAACATTTTCTCATGCTCTTTTATCTAACCACTGACTTCCCCATAGCAGGATTTCATCAGCAGAAGCCCAGTGTTTTAGCTTGAAAATGCAACCTGCTGCCAACTGCAATTTCATCTGGGCTAAAGCATCTCATTTCCCTTGGAAGAGGCCTGAGAAAACGTTTCAAAAGAGCATTTGCTGATCTCTACTTTCTTTATATTTAAGGGTCTTAAAAGCATACAAACTTTTGCATCTCATCAACTGGTTGATTCTTATCACTGTTTTCACTATCATGCCTTTATCTATTTGTTTATTTTAAGGTGTCTGTTTTAAAATTCAGAATATGTCTTCTGTACTCAAGGAGTTGATTCACTGTTCTCTCGCAGATTGGTCTTAAACTCTTTATTTGCAGAGCCCCATTAAGGAAACAATGTAATGATAGGAATGTTATGGTTATTTTAACATCACATTATTGTCTTATTGTCTCCTTGTATTCCCCCATCAGTTCATCTGGATGCATCTTTTACTTCTCTTTTGAGTTTAAGGGAGATAATTTTTTTTTGAGCTAATGGCAGCTCACATAAGAAAACAGAGTCCTAAAATGCACTAGTTGTTCCAAATGCTGTGATAATCTGAAAAATAAATATTACTGAAAGTCATAATGGATACAGAAGACTCATTTTCAGTACAAAATAAAAAGTTGGGTTGGTTTGGTTTGGTTTTCACTTAGATTCACTACCTTACATTTAGAAACAAAAAAACCCTGACAGTTTTCATCTCAATTTACAAACCAGTGTGCTAAAATGAAGAGTCACCTATAAACTATTTTGTTATATGGAAGGAATTTGAAAATTGTCTTTTTTCTTCCTTTCAGTTGCTTGTTCTTCTTAGAGGGGACTTGACCAAGAACTTTTATGATCCCCTTTGCTGGCCTTTCAATATATGTTGACTTGCTGGAACGTGTCCAGAGAAGGGCAACAAAGTTGGTGAGGGGCTTGGAACACAAACCCTATGAGGAGAGGCTTAGGGAGCTGGGGTTGCTTAGCCTGGAGAAGAGAAGGCTCAGGGGAGACCTTATTGCTCTCTACAACTACCTGAGGGAGGTTGTAGACAGGCAAAGGTTGGTCTTTTCTCCCAGGCAACCAGCACAGAAAAAGAGGACACAGTCTCAAGCTGCGCCAGGGGAGGTTTAGGCTGGAGGTTAGGAAGAAATTCTACATAGAGAGAGTGATTGCCTATTGGAATGGGCTGTTCAGGCTCTAACTTTTCTGTGAAGACTAACGAGTAATAGAAGTTCTATACAGAAAGAGTGATTGTGCTATGGAATGGGTTGCCCGGGGAGGTGGTGGAGTTGCCGTCATTGAAGGTGTTCAGAAGGAGACTTGATGGGGTGCTTGGTGCCATGGGTTAGCTGTTTGGGTGGGTTGGATTGGTTGATGGGTTGGACGCGATGATCTTGAAGGTCTCTTCCAACCTGGTTTGGTTTATTCTAATAAAGTTTATTCTAATAAAAAGTCATAACCTTTGGACTGTCCTGCAAATAGGGTGTTCTAGCCTGTATGTTTTGGGAGCACAATGTATGCTTCTCAATAGGAGGGAGGCATCTAAGTATTTCTAATGTTCCTCATCTAATGTGTTACAAATTGCATATGGGGAGGCTACCCTGAACGGAAGTTACTTCAGTGTATAATAATTCTTAAAACTAAATAAATAACAATTAAACCTATATTTTATCATGCTTTGTGAATAGTCTCTGATGCCCAGTCCATAGTTCTACTTCACAGTGCTCCTACATATGAAAGAATTGCGGTGAGTCTTCCTCCCTATGTGCCAGAAAATCTTCCCTAAGTGAAAATGAAAAAGCAATATCTGAAAGTTATTTCCTTCTTTTTTTTTGTTTTGAATTAACCAAATGTCAGTATAATTGGTTTAATAAAGACTTAGCAATTAGCAGGTTTGATTTTTCTGAACATTTTCCCCATTACGTTGCAGATTCAGGTTGTTTTCATTTGCACAAGGGTTACCAGGTTCTCTAAATCCATTGTGAACTTGATAAACTGGCTGGAGCTCAATCCTAGTCTCTAAAGAGCAGGGACTTCTGATTATTTTTATGTTTTGCTGGCAAACTCTTTTTGTGCTCCCTATACTCCCAGTCCCGAACACAGCAGCCCCTTTTGATGTTTTGATGTAGCTTCTAAAAAAGAAAAAGAAGAAAGTTCAGGGTCTCAGACTATGCAGCACTATGTTTTGAAGTTTATTAAAGAAATCAAAATCTACTAAGAGATCATTCAAGCTGTAATAATTTTTCTGTGAGATGGAAATATTTCTCTCTCCTTTCTTGTAACTTTGATCTTTTTTTATTTTAGGTTGCATAGTTTGCCTTGAAACAGAGTTCAAAGAAGTATTTTCTGGCTACTCAAATGCCTTACAAAAGTAAATGTTGTATGTCTATTTTATGGGAAGAGAGAGAATCTCAAATCCAAAAGAACCATATCAAATCAATTGTCTTTTGTAGAGAGTAATAACAATTGTTTATTCCGAAGGCACCCAAAAAAAGTCAGTGTAAGAGAAAGTTCACAAGAAACCAAGACTTAAAATTTAATCCAGAGATCTATTCCATAGTGGTTAATATCATCAAAGATATTTCTTGTACCTCCACTCTTTAATTGGGAGGTTGATTGGAGGAAGTGAGGGACAATCAGAGAAAAAGGAAAAAAGGTATTATCATATTCTAGGATTTTGATGTCTTTCATCTCTGCACTGGGGTTACTTCGGGCTTCCATTTAACCTCACTGACCACAAAACCAGCAATGTGATAATTCTTCTTTCATGTATCTTGATCACATGCCTGGCAAATTACCCATTCTGCATCTAATTCCATTGCTCTCAGTCAATATTTAGGGTGCAAAAGGAAATGAACACCATTCCCTAAATGCTTGAATATGCACTCCTATGCACAGTGCGTGCAAAAGCCTCTAGGATTTAGCTTTAGAATAAACCATTTAGAATAAACCAAACCAGGTTGGAAAAGACCTTCAAGATCATCGTGTCCAACCCATCAACCAATCCAACTCACCTAACAACTAACCCATGGCACCAAGCACCCCATCAAGTCTCCTCCTGAAAACCTCCAATGACGGCGACTCCACCACCTCCTTGGGCAGCCCATTCCAATGGGCAATCACTCTCTCTGTATAGAACTTCTTCCTAACATCCAACCTGAACCTCCCCTGGTGCAGCCTGGGACTGTGTCCTCTTGTTCTGGTGCTGGCTGCCTGGGAGAAGAGACCAACCTCTGCCTGTCTACAACCTCCCTTCAGGTAGTTGTAGACAGCAATAAGGTCCCTCCTGAGTCCCCTCTTCTCCAGGCTAAGCAATCCCAGCTCCCTCAGTCTTTCCTCATAGGGCATGCCCACGCATGACCACGCATGCCCAGTGAACACCCAGAACTAGCAAGCGATGTGAACTTTCTCGGCAGAGAAGTTGCTCTGTGGACTTGTCCTAAAGATTATAGAGCAAATAAAACCTTATTCAATCCTATGATGCGCTGAATGTTTCAGCAATGCAGTTGAACCTGGTGTTCAACTACATATGTGTATGTTCACAGCGTATCTTTGGGCTGCTTCAGTCCAAAATTTCATGTTGATTCTACAGACTTTTGCTTTGGAGATGAAAGTTCTCTCTGGGCTTGTCTTGCTTCTTATTCACCAAGAAATATAAAATATATTTCAATAAAATTAGCATAGTTGTAAAGAAACCAAATACAAACAAAACCTTTCAAGGAAAAGCCATGCAATAATATTATGTCTCAATATTTCTTGTCATTAGTTTCCTCTTGTAAAGCTCTATGTTTCAACTCTCATTTTCCAGGACCATATCTTCCATAGTTCAATATGTATGTTGTGAAGTAGAAGGGACATTGCTCCTCTATGCTGAAAAGGGTGATAGGATAGTACCATAGAACTGTGTGATTGTAATGAAGCTGGAATACAGAAAAATCAAGAAGTAGCTTGGTGACTGTAATCTGTCATTTTGGGTGGTCAGACCTTAACATGCAGACAGATTTTAGTCCTCATGTTCATACACATAAATATATAAAAATTATATTATTTATCTGTTATAGATATATATGAAATGCTTCTTTAATGGAAAATCCACACAATTGTGGGAGCAGGAATTGCTTTCCTGCAATTCTTTCTGACTCTGCCACATTGACATAGTTCTGAATTTCACAAGTGCCCTTCATTCTACACAGGCAACTGGAACTGGAACACCAAAACCAGAGATTTGGATATCTATTTGGACCTAATTCTTCCTCTCTTGATTTCCATAGATATTTTTTCATTTCAGGTATGGAGTACTTCAGTGAGCAAAAAACATTGGCCATAAATGCCTGGGAGATATGTGCTTCATGTTCAGACCTTTGAAATGTTAAACTGTATTCAATTTCTAACACTGATTATTCTTTTGAGCATATTTGGCACCTAAGTAACATGGTCACTGCAAGTGTTGTTATAATCAGCTCTGGATTTATGAGGGAGAAGTAATGTGATGGAGACCAGAGTCAATACAGATGACCAATATGATCAAGTATTGTTCCTTCATTGTTCCAGTATTGTAGGACTATAGTGAGTATAGCACAGTAATGTAAAGCAAAGAAGAAGAAGGCAAAGTAAAGTGCATATCAGGGGAACTTCTACAACTTATATAAACTTGGAAAGTCTCATTGGCATAGCTTCATTGGTTCCCACGAGTGACCACACATCACGCTATTATAGATTATTGGTCCATCTACTAATGACACGCCAGGTTGTTGATGCAGGTGCATGTCCTGTTATTCCAAGATAACTTTCTATGTTTATAGCTACCAGTGTCCTGCTTTAGTTATATGCTGCAGGCACAGCACTGTTTTGCTACACTGCTAGCCACTTCTGCATTTATGCTGAGCATGGCCTACCACCATGTCAGGTTCTAGGCCTACACTGCCAGATTGCTCACACTGCTCGTCGCTGGCATTGCCACAGAGAAGGGCACTTTTGGACTCCTATTTCTAGACATAAAGCTGTCAGAGAAGCATTGTTTTCTTCTGATATTTTTAACTCCAAGCTCAGATACAGGAAGCCAAAGAGAAGCAATAGTGCTGGAGCAAGCTGAGTAACCAGCAACCAGCACCAGAACAAGGGGACACAGTCTCAAGCTGCGCCAGGGGAGGTTTAGACTCGAGGTGAGGAGGAAGTTCTTCACTGAGTGAGTCATTCGTCATTGGAACGGGTTGCCAAGGGAGGTGGTGGAGTCATCGACCCTGGAGGCATTCAAGGGGAGATTGGACGTGGCACTTGGTGCCATGGTCTAGTCATGAGGCTCTGTGTTGATAGGTTGGACTCGATGATCCTCGAGGTCCTTTCCAACCTAAGTGATACTGTGTGATACTGTGTGTGATACTGTGAACGCGTGCTTTCCCTTCTGTGGTTCTCAGCGACATGACACAAGAAGACAAGACATCAGAGCTGTAACCACTTCTGGTTTCGACAGCCTGACAAATGCTTGAAATTACTGTAAGCAGGACACATCTTCAACTGGCATGTGACAGAGTCTCCCCATTAAAATATGCGTAACAGTGATCATTTATACAAGCTGATAATAACAGCGAAACATGTGTTTCAGGTTTTCTTTCCTGTTGAGTCAAAGACTTTACAAAAAGCTGAAAAAAATGTGGCCTTTTTGAGTAAGGCAGGAAAGCAAAGGCAAAAATTTCGTCTTGTTTTCCATTTTCACTTGAGTTTTTCATCTTAGAGCTGCACATGTACATTTCTAGTCCATGCACCTACACACACAGAGGAGACAGACTTTCCCAGGAGACAGACATTCCCAACATAAAACCTACTGAGTGCAAACAAAACGTTATTATCAGTAGATGTTATGGGGTTTCTAAGTGATAAAGAAAACCATGGCTCTTTCACAATAAGGTCTGAATCCTTTGAGAAATGGGGAGTGTTCAAACTGAATTCAAATTGGCTAAATCCAAAGAGAAAATGGAAACCATGCTTAAATCAGGAGAAAAAGTAATTTGGAAACTGTATTTAAAAGGATTTAGTACAGATTCATCAACAGATCTCTAACTGTGTGCATTAGGAGGCCTAAAATAATGAAGGTAGTCTCTGTTATGCAATACAATATTGAGTAAAAGGAGACTTACTATCACAAGAACCCGGGATTGATATATATAGGTAACTGATCAGCATGGATATTGATGAATTTTGAATGAGTGGTTCATATATTCCCTTTTCTCTCTTTTGCTCTCTTTTCTGGTAGAAAAGAGTCTCCTGTCTGATTCATTGTGTTTAAGCCATTGAGCTTTAAAGACTGTCTCCATTTATTCCTAACAATCCCCAAAATTCACTTCACATTCCAAGAGTGAGACTTCTGCCTGCTCTCTCAGTTCTTCATTTCTTCTGTAGCTTTCTACACACCTAACAGCCTTTCCACAGTTCTGCAGTTGCAAACACAAATGAAGCAATCAGGTCCAAAGGTAACTGCAGTTTTAATTTTTCCCTATTTCACACAGAATTGGCATTCTGGATCCTAGTCCATTCATGTTTTGAATTATTTCTTCATCTGTATCTGCTGTAATTTAGATCTTAGTTGACCTTGTGTTGTTGCTTATCCAGCCTTTTATTCTCAGTATTGAGCTGGATGTCCTGATATGCAAGGGACTAGCTTTCTATCTGTAGTTTTGCATGCTTTTCCCCCCTTTCCCCCCTCTCTAGCCACCCCCCCTCACCTCCCACCCCCATTTCAAGCTTTAATTGGTTTGATTCAACAACCCCAGCTGGGCTGGAGCTTATTCCTGCTGCTTAATGGGACTGCAGTTGTTTGCCCACACGGTCTTGATGTTGAATTGATCCTTTTCTTTGTACCCACATCCATTATATGATTTTTAGTTCTTTTCATGATTGGATAGAACTGACCTATTAGTTGTGGATTATTTAACTGCTGGAGGTCTAAAGGTATTTCTACTTAGACTTGTAAATGACGCAGGTGATAGAATTGGATCTACAGAAGTGAGTAAGGTATGGGAGTATTATTGGGGAATTTTAACTGCACTTTTTGAGGAGAATTGAATGTACATTTGTGCTATATATATATATACATATATATAAAATGCATTGGAAAGAGTCCTACCCTCATGAGTTGTTGTACAGTCTGCAAAGATGTGTCATGAGGCAATTCCTTGTATCCTTGCAGCACCAAACCTGTCAACAATGGCAGAGACTACTTCAAGCCTGGCCTTGGGTCTTCAACATCATTGTAGTTGCTGTTCTTTGGCAGTGTTAGAGTTGGTTGTTTTATCCTTGCTCATTCCCTGGTTCCTCACCTGTGCCAAATTCCGTTCTGTGTCTGTCCATGCATCCCTGTTACCACTCTGATTCCAGTGGCACCAGTGACATACTGCTCTGGCAGTATAGAAACAAAGGTCCACATTTTTATGACCTTGAAAGGTATGAGCGTGCAGCCAGATGCATGTATAGTTTCTTACTGCCCTGATTTATTGATACTCTACAGTCATGGCCAAGGAATATCTAATTAACCTGTAAGTTAACATCACACAATTCACATCTGGTTAAAATAAAACAGAAATTTAAAACAGTAACAATCCTCAAAAGGGTAAACACTGTTTGTAAGTGATAAAGTGAAAGCAAAGCTACACAGACTATTGGCACTAACAGTCAGAAAGATACATCCCTTTTCCTTCCTCTCACTCTGGCTTTTTCTTTTCCCAATTTCCTAAGCTGCCTTCTCCTTCCCAAAGAACTTCTGTTCTTCCTGAGAAAGTGTTGATCAAAGTCTCTGTCTGTAAGTGCACTTGGAATCTCAAGATGCAGCTATGAAGAAAACTTCTTTTATCTCAGTGAGAATTTACCTGCTACATAAAAGTTGCCCAGACCTATATATAAAAAAAGATTCAGTTTGCAGTTCTAAGGTTAAAACCTTCAATTTTCAGCCAAAGGTTAAAAGCTTTTATGATTCTAGATCACATTTCAAAAAAAAGAAATAATAGTGCACCATACATTTTTTTTTGGTGTGTGTAATGTCTGAGGGCATTTTGTAGCATCCACTGCTAGATTACAGTCACTGCCCTGTTTCTTGGACCTTAACTGTACAAATTTTCATGTGGACTGTGTTTATCTGTTCTCAATTTTCCATCTATGCAGAGCCATGCAATGAAAGCAAATCCATTCTGTCTTCTGAGTTACAACACAAAGACTTGAGATTTGACAAACTGCATGGTAATTATAATTACTACCACTTATACTAATTGTACTAACAAGTTTCAACTTCTGAGCTTTTAAAATAATTATATGGCTAATTACAAAGCTTTAAACCTAAGGATTTTTGTCTAGTTAATGGTTGCTTACATAATGGCACATTATGAAATATTGTATGAATTTCTGAGAAGTTTTGTCAGGTTAAGATTGTGAAGGACAGACATATTCAGATCGTTCTTCTTTTGTTTTTAAAATGCCTGTATTGTAAGATGAGATTCTTACAGGCTGTTTTGGTGTATTTTTACAGTGCTTAGAAGAAAGCAGAGGCACAAGAGTTAGTCATGTGTGCAGTTCTGTGACTCGAGCAATACAACTGTATGATGCTTGGTCTCTGCTTAGGCTAATTAGAATGGAATGGAATGGAATGGAATGGAATAGAATAGAACAGAACAGAACAGAACAGAATAGAATAGAATAGAATAGAATAGAATAGAATAGAATAGAATAGAATAGAATAGAATAGAATAGAATAGGTTGGAAGAGACCTTCGAGATCATCGTGTCCAACCTATCAACTAATCCAACCCACCTAATCAACTAACCCATGGCACCAAGCACCCCATCAAGTCTCCTCCTGAACACCTTCAGTGATGGTGACTCCACCACCCCCCCAGGCAGCCCATTCCAATGGGCAATCACTCTCTCTGTATAGAACTTCTTCCTGACATCCAGCCTAAACCTCCCCTGGCGCAGCTTGAGACTGTGTCCTCTTGTTCTGGTGCTGGCTGCCTGCCATCTTGTCCCAGCATGTGGACAAGTTCCCCCTCCTTCAGGAGGAAGACAGAAGCCAAGGCATTAGCCAGGCCAGCACGCACCCAGTGCATGCAGTGCTTGTGCAAATACCAAGTATGGGCATAATTCTAGCTTCACACTTTCTATAGGCTGAAGCCAGTTGTTTATGAGAGTGCCCATTGGTTAAACCCAGCCTCGAGGAATCTATAAGTATCACCCCAGTTGGTAAATAAGTTGCCCCCTCTTTCACTTTGTCTCTTTACTTGCTCAAGAGAACAACTCTCGAGCCATAGCCTCTGCCATTGAGCTTATTGTTGTTAGCTTCTGTCATACATGCACGCATACTGAAAGCCTCTGCATTGTGAGAAGCAATCATGAGGATCATCTCCAGGGTGAATCGACCGAGTCCTGAAGGGAACCTGCTTCTGCGCTAAGCCCAGGTTCCATTATTTCCTCTCCACTGCTGCGGAGAGAGGAGACTGTAACCCAACGCCGCCGTCCAACTCGACTAGGAACCAGTCCAGTGACAGTACTCTGCCGGACCTCCACCTTGCTACAAACAGCTACAGAGTATCTTCCACGTGCTTTCCAACCACTAGCACTCAGTTCAAAGTATCCGCGTCTAGCAGAGTAATCGCTGACGCACGGAAAGATTGTAAGACTGCGGTATATAGCCAGAAGCCAGCCGCGTCCCGCCGAGTCGCCATCTAGTGGCCAAGCGGCGGAACTGCACCCTTCGTTATATAAATAAAGAAATAGTCTCTAGATAGTTCTATAGTATCATAGTATCATAGTATCAGTCAGGGTTGGCAGGGACCACAAGGATCATCTAGTTCCAACCCCCCTGCCATGGACAGGGACACCCCACACTAGATCAGGCTGGCCAGAGCCTCGTCCAGCCTGGGCTTAAACACCTCCAGGGACAGGAGGTTCAATTCAGCTCTAATCATAACAATAAGCCACTTATGGAATGTATTTCACGAACGTGCACTAGAACACGTATATAAGTTAGTGATTCATCGCTTATTAATAATTTTATAATAAATTAAAATAATATTTTCATAATTCATATTTCATATTCGTAAACATAATAACCTCTTCACAACACAGAGGTGATTTGACAACGCTATTATTTATATAAACACACGATTCCATTTATAACAACAAATAACTGTACTGATGACAGTTATCAGGGATGCATTTTATCACACCAACATGGCAATGACTCACTCATTTGTGTATTATTGACTGTGTTAGTGAATGTTTGTCTTTTTCTGGTCAGCCGGGCATGTGTTCCGTCTCTCTCAGTCTCTTTTTCCGTGCTTGCACTTTAATTTGTATTAATTTGGCATGACACATAATTGCAAGTTAATCTTAATTACAAGGAAAGTATCAGCTAATTCAAATGGTTAGATCACATGGTGGTTTTAAAATAATCTTTTGTCTGGCGCACAGATGTTCCCTCCACTGCAGAGGTTACAAAAATAAACACTTGTGAAAAAATTCTTCCTTCTTCTGCAGCAGCCTGTGGATTAGCCATGTTCTCAGACAGATTGGTTTGGGAAAAAAAAAGAAAAAGCAAACACCAAAAACGTGAAAAAAACCCACCCAAAAATCCCTCCCCCAAAATTCCTCTCCAAAATTTTATGCTGGCCATCTGCTCCTGTGTTCTGCTTTCTATTCACTTCTTTCTTTGTTTATAATACCCAGTTTGCAACGTCCTTTATAGCTCTTGTATTTTCTAGAATGTGGCCTTGCATGAATTTGGTCTTACATTAGTTCATCTTCCCCTTCCCCTTCCCTTCCTAGCAGAAGCCCCTCTTCCTGGCAGTGACACAGTGCAAGCTGTATGGTTACTCTGGATGCATTCCTGTGCAGACTACCCTAGGTGATCCTGCTTTGGCAGGGGGGTTGGACCTGATGATGTCTGGAAGTCCCTTCCAACCTCTAACATACTGTGATACACCATGCTGACAATAATGCTCACTGAATGACAGGAAGGGGTTGGTGGGAGCTTATTTATGGCACTTGAAGTATATTCTGTAGCTTGCAAAGCTTCCTGTTCCTGTTTTTTGTGTTCTTTGCCCTGGCTTCCAGGCACAGAGGTGCTTCCTTTTTGCTGGTCCTTCAGTTTCACAGGGGTATGCTGCTGCATACTTCACTATTTCTGTTTTCTTTTGTGTAATCTCATATCCCTGTAACAGAGTAGCAAATTCTTCTTACCTCAGCAACATCTCTGCCTCCTGGGTGCTTTTCCTCCTTACCCACCCAGAGGGGAGGGAAGGAAAAGAAGAAATCCCTTGATCTGTGGACGATAGGAAGAAATTCTTCACAGAAAGTGATTGGCCATTGGAGTGTGCTGCCCAGGGAGGTGGTGGAGTCACCATCCCTGGAAGTGTTGAAAATAAGACTGGATGAGTAACTTAGTTGCATGGTCTAGTTGATTAGATGGTGCTGGATGATAGGTTGGACTTGATGATCTCGAAGGTCTTTTCCAACCTGGTTAATTCTGTGTGATTCTGTGTGATCTTACATGAAATGCAATAAATAATAAAAACTAAGGGTGGTGTGCAAGCATCTTGCACATTCTTCTTAAAAAATTGCATTTCTTTTGATTATTTATTTTTTTTACCTCTTGGCAAAAGAAGGCCAAGCAATTTTGTAGCAATCTGGTATGTTACGTTTGACTGAGGAAAGCAGTAATCTAAAATTAGCTTCTATTACCTATTACGGCAGTTGTTGGGAGAGCAAAGCTGCTCTTCCTCAGTATCTTTGTGCTACAGCGTTTTAGCCAATCTCCAATCTCAATAGATGTAGACTTCAGATTCTGTTATACAGTTAGCTCTTAATAGAGGAACTCTTTTAAACCCAGCCTAAATATTTGATGGCTCACTAGAACTTACCCACTTCTGAAGTTTAATGAAGTCTATTGATTTTTCCTTATTTTCAATTTTGATAAAGAAATTAAAATTTAAAGACTAAGGATAATTTGGTCTAATGGAAGCAATACTTCTTGATGAGTATCAGAAATAGGTCATAACCCCTAAATCTCTTTGTTCAAATATGAAACACTGATGTGATGAAATATAAATATAAAAGATTCTTTTCTTCATGCAATTTACTGCCATGTATTTAACCCTTCACACTGCCACAGAATGGGCCAGATGTGCTCCTGCCAGGCAAAGTTTTCACTAGTGCAGCCCTGATTACACAACTGGGAACTATTTGATTCTCATGAGACTAGGAAAGTGAACCACAAGGTATCATATTTAAAGTTTCCTTGTTTAATTCTAAGAACAAAAGAGTGTAATGATAAGCTTAAATTAGTTTTTGTAAACCTGAGATCTTCCTGTATATATTCCCAAATGTTAAACTGAGAGTTGGTAAGATATTATACTCAAAATGAAATCTCTCACTAGGATAATATTTTCATTTTTACCATGGAATGAACTCATTTCTAAATCACTGTTTGCCTCCCTGATTTACTGTTAATTGCTTCTTTCCCCTATAAAGTGGAGGTATCAACACTTCCTAAAATGAATATACCTTGGTGAAAAGCAACTAGGGAATTTTTGTAGTTCATTCATAAGTAATGTCACCAGTTCATTGATTAAAATCCTGCATGTTAATTCTTCGTGTACTTTCTCACTCACAGGGCAAGTTGTTTAAACTAGTTTTAAACTTTCATGAAAAGCTTTAGTACGAAGTTTATACCTCAGAGAAAAAAGAGGACAAAAATTAAAGCCTAAAAGTGTCTATTATTCTAGGAACACCTTATAGCAATCATGAAGATGAACATCAGGTTCTTCAGAGGAAACATTTCATTTTTAAACTCAAAATATTAAACTCCATTTGATCAGGTATCTGTTGAGCCTTATATTAATCCTGGATTTGAAGAAATGTAAAAAAAATAGTTTCTGAATATTATTTCATGAAATCCAGATTGTGTTGCCTTTCTTCTGAAATGAAATAATATGTTTTTAAAAAGGATAAATGTCATGTACTACTCATCAGAAAATAAGAATCAAAAGGAATGGAAATTTTCCTGGAAAATATTATAGCCAATGCTAGTGCTCATTTCAGTCTTTTCTTATGTGGGAGAAATGCTCTCGTTTCTTTCCATAGAGAGTAGAGTAGAGTAGAGTAGAGTAGAATAGAATAGAATAGAATAGAATAGACCAGACCAGGTTGGAAAAGACCTTCAAGATCATTGCGTCCAACCTGTCATCCAACACCACCTAATCAACTAAACCATGCAACCAAGCAGGCTATCAAGTCTCCTCCGAAACACCTCCCATGGTGGTCCTATTACTAGTTAGTCTCCACAGGAAAGTTAGAACCTGAACAAGACATTGAGGAGCAGAATTGTACACTGCAGTGCACTTCAGTCCATTTCAATAATCATCAATGTTATTCCTGGCCCAACTCCTTGAACAAAGTATAGTAGGCAAAAGTTGGCAGTCGCATTCATCAGTAATGACACTTCCTCAGGTCTTCAGGCAAGTGGCTAAGATATGATTCAGTGATCCAACAATTCCATGAAATCAACAAAAAAACTCTGGTTTTATGTTGACATTTCCCAAGCTGCCGCAAATTCCTTACAGTATTGCCACAACAGCTTTGAAAACCCATACAGAGGGAGACGAGTGGTAAGGTATTCCTACCAGAGCCTGGACTAGATGTAGAAAGGATTTACTGTGTTTGTATTAATTAGTTACTTACCCAGGGGAGATCAATTCTCCATTTTCATAGCTGATGAAGTTTACTAAATGAAAAATGTCAAAAGAGCTTATCAGTGCAAATCACTAAGGTTTGTCATCATCACAACTGATTTACAACCTTTTGTCTTTTTCATAAGACTGCAAAGCCTGTTATTTTCTGGAGTGGCTTACTTCATAATCTCTTGTTCTTTCACACTGCAAATAATAATTTTTTACATGTAAATAGAAAAAAAAAACATCATTAATAATCATGATGTTACTCTGCTTGGGTTTATTTTGGCAAAATTCTTTTATAATGTATTAAAATGCCCTAGTTTATAGAGTATGTACCATAGGGGAATGGGGAGAGTAATTGTGTTTACATACAGTTACAGAACTTCAAAGCCCTTATTATAACTAAACTGAAACACAGCAATGAGCAATTTAGGTTGTGAACTGCACTACTTCTCGGTTTGTCTGTCCCTGCTAAGAGGATATTCATCTGAAGGCTAGCACAATGGATTGCCTGAACTCCTGCCTCACTAAATCCAAATGGGGGTATCCCCCTCCAACTGCCTGAACTGTGATCTGGTAAAATCAGCAGTTAGATCTCACCAGGGATTACCACATTGCTTTAAGTTCATTCACTCAGTGTGCTCAGCCTCATTATCTAACCTTTTTGTGATAGCATGCACCTTTAAATGTGTTTCACTAAGAAGGTTTCAATGTACATCCAACTGACTCTTCAGATACTGGCTTGATTTAGGAACAATAAAACTAATTTGTTTTGTACTGCTGAGTGCAGCCCAGTTTGGGGAAAACAGAATCAGTTGCCTGTATTGCTGTTATTAGGATGTAAGTAGTTCTTTGTCCTACACATCCAACTCAGACCACAGGCTGCGCAGTTCAGACAGACAGCACACATTGCCTTTAAATTATGGAGTCATGGGCCAATTATAGATGAAATAGTTTAGATGCTCTCCATCTATTTCCCATGTTTTCAGTTTTCTGATTGCAAGTGCAGTGTGTCAAAGGGCAGACTAGAAATGCACATAAAGCAGCATGAATTAAACTGTTAAAATCAGCAAAAAAATTCATTAAACTTTCTGAACACTGCAGCAATTCTTGGATTTGTCACAATATTAGACTGAGTTATAATGGCAAATATAACACAAAAAATCTCCTCTGAGATGTGTGAGAATTCTGACCTTTGTGCCATTACAGTAGGATTTGGGGTTTGTGTTTGGATCTTGAGCATTGTTTTATATATGAAAAATCTAACAAATAATGGCAGACAGAATTTGTGCCATATAAACAGTGGAGGAAGCATGGAAAGAGAAGTTGTTAGAAAACTTAGGGCACTGGGAAGTGTTCTATTCCTCTATGAAAGCTTTCCAGGTTTGTAGGATCATTATAGATTTCTTGCCTGAATCTCTCTAGCTCTTACTCCTCATGTTTTGGGGTTTTCTTGCTTCCAGAATACATCTCAGCATGCCTAAATTCTCATAATTTGTTGCTTTTAAACTTGGGAAGTTTATGTAGGCTAAAGGGACACACCTTATATAGAAATGCAAGAATGTATTGCTAGTCTAACTGACAGTCTAACAAAACAATTCTTCTCAGCCCAGGTTTAACAGTTACAGGAAAAGGAAGAAAATATTGTTACTAAAGAAAAAGTCCAAATAATATCATCATTCAAATCATTCTACATGCTTTCTGCAACTTTCCACTGCTCCACTGGGGCCCAGAATTGATGGTCTCAGTATGGGGGAAGGTTGTACAGAGTCATAGAATGACAAAACTCTTTTGTTTGGAAAAGACCTCTAAGATCGTTGAGTAGTCATTATCATCCGAAGTGCTTCCTAGAAGGAATGTGGTGTTAATGGTGCAGATTTCTTCCTCTTCACTCTGGCATATCCTCGGGGTTATTTTCCTACATTTTCTGCCATACCTGACACTTCATTCTTTACTCATTGCTCACTAATTCCATGATCTAAATTGAATTCTGAGATACATGATATTTTGCAAAAAATAGCTGCCTGTTAATTGTTATTCCTTACACCCTTACCCAGTTCCCAAAGATTAATGTATTTAATAAGGGATATTTAACCACTGGTAAATTGTTTTGTTTTTGCTTTAAGGAGTCCAGTAACAATTTTTGCCTGCATTTTCAAGGCCTTTGCTCTAATCCCCTGGACTCCTCTGCACTGAATTTTTATTCTGGAATCATAAATAGTGCATCACACACAGCATAGCTTCTTGTTACTCCTATCTATTATTTACACAAAGTACATATAACAATAGTTGTTATACCAAGCAATTGATAAAAGCGACGCAAAGGCTGGAGCAAATGTGAGACCAGTCACCTTGTTAGGCAGCTGATACAGCTAACTGAGCTTAAAGAAACTTCCACGTAGTCAAGGTCTAGGTAAAGCCTGACAAGCCCTGAGGTCTGTGTTGTTAGCTTAGCACAAAGCCTGTAGGCTGTTGCTCTAAAGGTTATACCACATTCGTTGAGCTCCATGACTACAGCCTCTTTTTCTGCTAGATTTTGTGTTAGCTTTTATCACAGATATGATACCAGAAAATGGCTGTACTCTAGGTAGCACTTAGGCCCTTAACATAGAATTCCAATCATTTAGATGGTGTCCAACCATTGACTCAACACCACCATGGCTGTTAAACCATGTCCTGAAGTGCCATGTCTAAACAGTGGGTTTTTTAACACCTTCAGGAATGGTTACTCCACCACTTCCCTGGACAGCCTGTTCCAATGCTTCCAGTCTTTCTGTACCAATGTTTTTTTCCTAATAGCCAATCTAAACCTGCCCTTCTGCAACTTGAGGCCATTTTCTTTGTTTCTGTCACTTGTTACCAGGGAGAAGACACCAGCACCCATCTCAGTACAACCTCCTTTCATGGAGAAGGCAAGAAGATCTTCCCTCAGCCCCTTCTCCAGTATAAACAACCCCAGTTCCCTCAGACCCTCCTCACCAGACCTCTTCTCCAGACCTTTCATCAGCTTTGTTGCCCTTCAACAGTCCAGCAACCCACAGTTCTTTTGCTCTGAAGGGCCCACAAGTGAATATAGCATTGAAGATGCCCTCGTCTAAGTCTCACAATCAAGATTTCAAATGTGGCATAATGAAAAAGCATCATAAGGAATGCAGAGGGGTTCAGGGCTGAAGTGACAAAATCATGCAGTTAAACTTTATACACAACTTGATCACTATGTTTTCTTGTACTGGTTTGAGTTTGTGCCATAAATCAAACACAGATAAGCTTCACAGAAGTTCTGCTAACTTTCCTATGCAAAAGTCCCTTTTCCTCTTCAAATCAATTATTAATAGAAACATTGATACTTTTCAGCTTACTCATCTCAACATAACTTCTTATAACAAATCAGAAAGCTTTTGCTCACAGGTTTCAAACACAGTGTGCAAGTGTTTCCACAAGCAGAAATTCCCCTCATAGAGCTCCATGGTGCTTTGTAAATATTCCTGTCTTTATATGCAATGGGAACACAGCTTACAGGTGGCTATAAACAAAGGTTTAGCAATAAAATACTATCCCAGTGTGTATCTTTTTTAACCCAAAGTCCTCTCTTCGATGACAAGATCTGTCAGTAACCTTCATATTCAGTCTAATATGGATTGCATGGCTGTCCACTGTACATGGACAGCTATTTTCACTCTTTTCTTTCATATTGTTCATTTAAGAGGAATTGTTTAAAAACTCAGACTAACTTAACCCATAACAGGCATTTCCTCTAAAAACTATTGGAGCAAACCAGAAGTTCTTAAAATCACTAATCATTAATTACTAGTTCTGTGTAACAATAAAGATGATTTGCTTCAAGGTCTTTCCACAAACAAGGGCATATAGATTTTTACTTTTCTCCTTTTTTCCAGACATTTGGTATGTGATATCCACCATCAGTATGTTTTCTAAAAGGAATATGGTATTGGAAGCTGAATGTATGTTCAGCATTCAATAAGTGTATAATCTAGCTCATAAGTCTTGCAATTTCAGCAGGAACAAATGGCTTCATAGGCATTTATAATTACTCTATGAAGTATTTCCTGCCTGTATTTGTCATTTCTTTATTTGAGCAAATAACAGTTTCTAGTAAAGATCAGCCCTTGTATTGTATGAAATAGCACACTCTGCACACATCCCCAGGCAGGAGTGTTTCACCTCTATAATGACTACACAGAGTGTGTGCACCAATGATACCTATAAAAGAAACAAATGATGAAATATGCTAAAATTCACTTCTTAGTAAAGGATTGTAAGTAAAACTTCACCTCTTTAGGTCCTTCAAATGAAAAAAATGTGAATCATAAACCTTCCTTACTACTTCAAGTAAATTTAATTCTTAGATTTAGTCAATCTGCAGTTATTGTTCTTGCCATACAAAAAAATCTAAGAACTAACAAAGTCATTTTTAGCATCATATTATCAATGGAGAATCTTCAAAAGTTCCATACTCAAGATGCCTGTTCAGAAGCTATGAATACCTACCTTGCTTTGAAGCTCTTCACAATGTCTGCAGGGTGTATCTATAAATCATTGTTTCAGCAAGAACCACACTCTGAAAAATTTAACATTAAGCTATATGGGTCTTTCTCTGAAGTGGTATCAACCTGTGTACACAGTACAAAGGCAGGCTAAGAGGTGAAAATGCTTAATAGCTGCACTGAGGTATAAAGGTTGCATGGGGTATTGGTACCTAGGTGTTGGCAAAAGGTTGCAGGGGAATCTCTGTGAAAGGCTGGGGCTGCTGGACTTAGCCAGCTCCAGAAAATTCCTGCTGGTTCCAGCGGACAGACTGCAGGAAACATCTAACACCCTCAGCCAAGCTGGTGGTGCCTCTGTGATACTGTGCTTTAGAAAGACTAGCTGGCAGGCAGAATGGAGTGAGAAAAAAGAAGTGAGAGAAATAGCAGACACCAGGTTGAGAGAAGGAGGAGGGGAAGAAGTTCTTCCAGGCTCTGAAGCAGAAACTCCCCTGCAGTCCACCACAAGTCGTGTATCAATACCTAATTGATACTGAGCCCCATACTGTTCAACATCTTTGTAAATGGCCTGAATGATGGGACTGAAAACACCCTCACCATGTTTACTGGTGACATCTCACCATGTTTGTTGGTGACATGAAACCCACCAGCAAGTGAGGAAAATGTATCAGAAGGGAAAGCCGTCTCACAAGGACACCTAGACAAGCTGGGAGAGTGGGATAGCAGGAAGAGTATTAAATGTTAAGAGTATTAAGCAGACTTCTATAGTCAGTTCAACAAGGGAAGGGCTTTCTGGCTGCTCTGCCCCTATTTGTTAATATAATATAAGGATAGGATTAGGAGTGGTTGTTATAACACAAATATATTCAAGGTTGAACAACAGATTTTTATCATCATTACAAATAAAGCAGTAATTACAAAATTTAGTTTAAGATACTGTATTATAGACTGAAAAAATATGCATGAAAAATAATGTTAAGAATATAGCTGTCGATGGCTAACTTGCAAGGTGTTCTTAAACATGACCTATAATGTTTTACCTTCGTGGTGACATAGAATAACACATCGTCATACATATCATAAGAAAACTGCAGAATCTTCCCTTCATGTTCTGTGTGTCTCTTACAATTACAATAAGTTGTTTTCAGAATGACTTTAATGTTTACATTGGAATGAAGCATCTGCCATAGCAGATGGAGTCTATGACATCAAGTTCAGCTGGTATAACAAGCCTTTAGAATCCTTGCAGTTTACAAAAATAATGTATCATTGCTTTTGGCTATACTAAAATTGAAACTCTGCTAGATCTTCTAGACAGGATATTGCTGATCCCAGCTATTTGCTGGGAGTGAAAAACTGGCCATCATGCCACAGGCAGAGGTTGGTCTCTTCTCCCAGGCAGCCAGAAAAAGAGGACACAGTCTCAAGCTGTGCCAGGGGAGGTTTAGGCTGGAGGTTAGGAAAAAATTCTACACAGAGAGAGTGATTGCCCATTGGAATGGGCTGCCCAGGGAGGTTGTGGAGTCACCATCACTCTCTCAGTGAAGAACTTTCTCCTCACCTCGAGGCTAAGTATATAAAGTATTTTTAAGACTTAACTTTATTGTAACTTCAAGATGTTATATACCTCTGCCAAATCATTTTAACATTTTCTCTACATACTTACAGAAATAAACATCTTCTGATGTATTACAATACTTAATTTCAGCACAAATGATGCATTCCTGCTTGGTACAAAGTTACCAATTTTTATGTTTTCAAATTTCCAATGAAAAATCCATTACTCAATCATTTCTGCTTACAAGACAGGAAATCAGGTAACTAAAGAATGTTTGATATTAAGATTGCATTTTTTGAGGCCTCTTGAATGTTTGATAAGAGAAAGATTAGATTTTTTTTTTTAGCAAGGCATTTTGTGCTGATGAGCTCAGGCAGAGACCTACCCTTTTCAGCCAGAAGAGACATTTCAGTTCTATTAAGACTTAATCCACTCTGAATCAAGCAGGGATTATTTTTCAAATGACTCTCCTGTCAGTTTTGCCAGTGATATCTTTTTAATAAAAACCTCCAAATAGGAAATTATCAACACAGATATGTATATATATATATATATATATATATATATATATATATATATATATATATATACAAAGATCTTTGTTTGCAGTGTTAAGTTTTAATATACCCTGAGATTTTCCACATGGCATGGAAAAAGAAATATTTTTCTCTTACTATTTTCTTACAAAGGTTCACCCAGCACAAACTCTTCCCTCCCTTTCGCTGTGTTCATTCTAGTGATGCAATGGAATTCCCTGAGCTTCATTTCCTACCCACCTCACTTTGCTAACTCCATTTGATCAGAAGGGAAAAATGAACGGGCTGCCCAGGGAGGTGGTTGAGTCGCCATCCCTGGAGGCATTCAAGACAGGATTGGACGTGGCACTTGGTGCCATGGTCTAGTCATGGGGTCTGTGTTGATAGGTTGGACTCGATGATCCTCGAGGTCCTTTCCAACCTTAGTTATACTGTGATACTGTGATACCAGAACTGAATGAAGTGCTCCAGATGGGGTGTCATAAGAGCAGAGGGGGAGAATCTCCTTCCTCATCCTCCTGATCACACTTCCTTTGATGCAGCTGAGAGTATGACTTCTTTCACTACTGTTACATGCAAGAGTGTTCTACATCAGCTTCAGCCCAGTATTCTGTACATTTCCTAGGCTTATTCTTTGTGTTTCTTTTTAATTTGTAGATACTTCTAAAAGCCTCCTTCTCTCAGAACAGTCCAGTGTAATTTTTGCTTATTATATTCTTGAAATGGTTAGGTGTCATACCTTGAGTTCTTCAGTGGTGGATTTTATTTGCCAAGTGTGAAGCCAATTATATAGTTAAGTCCGATCTACTTGAACTCCTTTTTGTGAATGCTGTCTTCATGAACTACTCGTTCACAAATTCTGAATTATCAAATAATTTAACAACTTGTTAACTGGCTTTTCAGCCAAGAAATTTATACCAAACTAGACCATTTTAGCAGTGATTTTCTGCCATGTTTGGTATGTTTCTTCCATCTATATTCCACTCCCTGCTTTGATTGGAGGTGGTGAGCAGTGCAACTTCCCGTTGATACCAAAAATTACCTTCTTTTTAAAATCAGGCTTTTATTCCCTGACCTGTTCAAATGCCACAGCAAAACAAAATATGTTCCTATAATTTACAAAAGGATTAAGAAAATCCCAATAAATGCTGCCATCTCAGCTACCATTGTCATAATTTCTTATCTCTTCCAAAAAGGTAAAGAGGTTAGTTAGGCAATATGCTCCTTTTCTATATTCATTTGGGAAATCTTCTGTTATCTCATTACTGCACAGGTGTTCTTTTATGCTGCAGCTCAATATATTCTATTAGTTTGCTTACTCTGGAGAAAAAATGCCCTAGTTAAAAAAAAAAATATGGAGGTTAACATGTTTGAAAAAGGAAAAGTAACTAAAGAAAATAGTTTCTGTAGAAATCCTCAGTTATTCTGTCCCTGGCTTGCAATGATATGATCCTCCTCATTTTCTTTTTTTCCTATCTTTCATTTTTTTCCTTTCTTTTTCTTTTCCTTTCCTTTTTTTTCCCCCTTATTTTTATTTCCCTATAAGAATCTAGTAGGACAATTAATCAGTAAGAATTTTAAACCACTGAAGTCAAATGACCAACACTGGACAAAGAGCTACTTTATGTTTTGTTCCCAGACTCTAATTCGTACTCCTTAGTATATGAAGTGAATGATCTGTTTGCCAGATTTTGAATCTGCTTCCACTTTCTGCAGTGTGTGTGATTCTACTGATCTAAATCTACAGATTCAGGTAGTGATAGGACTAGGGGGAATGGAATGAAACTGGAGGTGGGGAGATTCAGGCTGGATGTGAGGAGGAGGTTCTTCACCATGAGAGTGGTGAAGCCCTGGAATGGGTTGTCCAGGGAGGTGGTCGAGGCCCCATCCCTGGAGGTGTTTAAGCCCAGGCTGGATGAGACTTTGGCCAGCCTGATCTAGTGTGGGGTGTCCCTGCCCATGGCAGGGGAGTTGGAACTAGATGATCCTTGTGGTCCCTTCCAACCCTGACTGATGCTATGAATCTATGATTTCAGCTGCAGTTCATTAATAGATGAGAAGGAGACAAAATCCTCACTGTGAAAATTATCTACAACTTCCAGTGTAAAGACACATCTCTTAGGAGATTTTATTCCAAGGAATTTGACTATGCAGTTCACAGGATGGCACAAGGACCAGCTGAAGAATTCAAAGATAAAGTAGTAGCTGAAATTCATATCATTTTGACTACAAAAATATCATGTGAAAAGGACTCAAAAAATTTTGAGGATAAAGATCCCTAAAAGGCTACAGAAATTCAGTTGCATCTGTGATTATCCAGGCAATGTTTTTAAACTAAGGAAGCGTACATTCAGATTAGATATTCAGAAGTTTTTTACTGTGAGGGTGGTGGAACACTGGAGCAGTTTGCCCAGGTGAAGGCCATGTCCCTGGAAACATTCAGGGTCAGGCTTGATGGGGCTCTGAGCAATCTGATCCAGTTGGCAATGCCCCTGCTTAATGCAGAGTGGGTGGACTAGATGACCTTTAAAGGTCCCTTCCAATCCAGTGCATTCTATGATACGGGTTAACAAATATGTGATTAAACCATTACTGTCACAGAAGTTGTATAATTCCTGAGGAGCTATTTTGGCCTTCCCTAAGTCTCTCTTGAACTTGACATCTCTCTCATTTGATCTGTTTCCTTCTTACTTATTTCATGTTTGCATTACATTGGTACATTTAGCATTTTACAGAACCTCAGTTTGAAAGGTCTTTGGATATTGCATGGCTGATAACATATCATAAAGATCATCACAACGTTGTTGTACCAGAGCTGGCCATCTGTCATTTCCTGATGTGTACATTTGCAGTCACGCAAATGCAGAGCAGATCAGCAAATCTCACTTCCAATGCATGCTGCATGTTACTAATCCCATGAAGAGTAGTCAAAGGTCGCTGTGGCTATTACATTACACAAGCTAAGGAGTAAGTAGGAAGCCAACAACGAATCAACCTTTTGCTGAATTGCTGCTTTTGAAAAGAAATGTTTGCAGCTCAAACTCAAAAAAAAAAAAATCACTGAGAGAGGAGATCTGGAACTTTTTTTTCCCTTATTTTTCTTTTTTTCCTTTTTTTTGGTGAGTAAAGAGTAGTGCAAAAGGTATTAATGTGATTAAAGAGGGGGGAAGAGAAAAATGTGAAAGTCAGAAAGTGACTACTATATCTTCTCAAGTTTTCTAGGAAAGTGGAAAATGAACTTCATTTAATGATCCAGGGGACAATGTTATCATCCTGGCAAGATCTCATTGAGAAAATTTAGTATATTTTGGGGCCCCTGTGTATTCTTGGACCAAAATCACATACAAATGAAACACATTTAGTTCATCTTTAAAGTATCATTAATATACCAGTCAGGCAGAATGATCGAGATCTGCTCTAACTTCAGCCTTATGAGTTTAATTCCACTGAACTTCATTTTCAACCTTTACAGGTTGCTGTAGCAACCTCTAGCAGCCAGCCACAGTTTGAGTCTCCATCCATGCTAGATTTCACATTTGTGATAATGGCACTGTAAGTGAATTCCTGACCTTTATCTCAAGTAAAATAGGTTCTGTTAAATATTAATACCTGTAGTACCTTGAGATATCCTTGATTTGTTTGTGGTGGGATGGAAGGGGTAAGGCCAAGAAGCCTCCTCCCTTCCCCCTTGTAAAGTAAAAGGGAAAAAAAAAAAAATTGAAGGGAAAGAAAAAAAACTCGCAAACTGAATTAGCAAAGCAGTGGAGCTATATTTACAAAGCAAATGTAGGATTTGCAGGGGATTATTTACAAATTTACAATATCTACAATATATACAAAGATATACAACAGAGTAACACAGAAATGAGAGTAATCCCTCTCGGCAGAGAGGGGTCCCCCACCTCCGCTCTCCCCTCTCTCCCCCCCTTTCCCCAGAATGGGATAGAAAGAGAAAGAGACGAGAGGAAAAAAAAGTTAGAAGCAGTTCGTGTTAATTGGAAGGGAGTTAGTATACAGGCCTGTTATCTGGTTTTCAAGGCCGAGGCCTTGGCAGAAAGCCCAGGACAGAAAGCTGTTGCCTGAAGAAGAGGCGGAAGCAAGACTGACTGAGAAGTGCTGGAAATGTCCAGTATAGTCCCAGCTCAGAAGTGCTTCCTCCCACTCATCCAATGAAATTAGTTTAGACTATTCCTTCCGTTTACCAACTTCCGTCCACCATATTCCCTTTCTTAAGGGGGCAACGTCAACCGGCCACAGTCCACCCCTTCTAAACAATTTCATTGGCTGTTCATACTGTCCATCCAATCCAAAATGATATTTACAGTTCGTGAGTAAAGTTCATAGTCCATTCCGGCTATGCTCAGATGTAGATGATTCAAAAGTCCAAGAAAATCAGAAAATGAGAAAAATGGAAAACAGTTCATTTCTTCACCGATGAAGCGAAGAAAAGGGAAACAGGGAAATCTCAGGGTCTCTTAGTTGACTCAGGGCTCTCAGGGATCTCAGGGTTCGTGCACCGTAGACTCCTCGTTGATTCTTCCTTTGGACGCGATGTAGCTGTACAGCAGTTCAAAATTAACCTCTTTCAGCTAAAGTTAAATTTCTTTGTGGAATACACTGAATTTCACCATTCTCTTGCATTACCCAATAAGTGTGACCCGGACCTTCAGCTGAAACCACCCCTCGGACAGGTTTAGCCTCTCCTGAGGGTGAAAATACCCACACAGTTTTACCTAACAGATTCTTTTCTCTAACAACAGGAACTCTATCACCTTCTACTTTCCGTAGCAAATCTGAATGTGCAGGTCCAGCTCGGTTCACTGAACCTCTACTATTTACCAGCCAGGTTGCTTGTGCTAAATGCTTTTCCCAGTTTTTCAAAGATCCACCTCCCATGGCTTTGAGAGTGGTCTTCAACAAACCGTTGTAGCGTTCAATCTTCCCTGAAGCTGGTGCATAGTAGGGAATGTGGAATATCCACTCAATACCGTGCTCTTTTGCCCAGTTCTTTACAAGGCTGTTCTTGAAATGAGTTCCGTTGTCTGACTCAATCCTCTCTGGAGTTCCGTGTCTCCACAGGATTTGTCTCTCCAGACCGAGAATGGTGTTGCGTGCAGTTGCATGTGGAACTGGATAAGTTTCCAACCATCCAGTGTTTGCCTCTACCATAGTAAGCACGTACTGCTTACCAGAACGAGAACGTGGTAGAGTGATGTAGTCAATCTGCCAAGCTTCACCATACTTGTACTTGGACCATCTGTCACCATACCACAAGGGCTTAAGTCGTTTTGCCTGCTTAATAGCAGCACAAATGTCACAGTCATGGATGACTTGCGTGATAGCATCCATGGAAATGTCTATGGATCTGTCACGAGCCCATTGGTATGTTGCATCTCTGCCTTGATGTCCTGACGAATCGTGAGCCCACCGAGCTAAGAATATCTCACCTCGGTGTTTCCAGTCGAGATCAAGATTAGAGTCCATGTCTACTTGAGAAACTCTTGCAGCTAGATCTGCCTGATGGTTGTGTTGCTGTTCCTCAGTAGCTTTGCTCTTAGGAATGTGAGCATCGATGTGTCTCACTTTCACTGGAATTCTCTCGATTCGATCAGCAATGTCCTGCCATAGGTCGGCTGCCCAAATGGGTTTTCCTTTCCTCTGCCAACCACTCTTCTTCCAGTTCTTTAGCCAACCCCATAGAGCATTGGCTACCATCCATGAGTCGGTGTAGAGATAAAGCTTTGGCCATCTCTCACGTTCAGCCACGTCGAGAGCTAGCTGGACAGCTTTTACCTCTGCGAACTGACTGGATTCTCCTTCTCCATCTCTCGCCTCTGCAACTCGGCGTGTTGGACTCCACACTGCAGACTTCCACCTTCGCTTGTTCCCAACAAGACGACAGGAACCGTCTGTGAACAAAGCGTATTTCTTTTCATCATCAGAAAGGTCATTGTAAGGAGGAGCTTCCTCAGCACGAGTTACTTTCTCCTCTGGAGGTTTAGCACAGTTGATGCCTTCAGGCCAACTTGAGATCACCTCCACTAGACCAGGTCTTTCAAGATTTCCCATTCGAGCTCTCTGTGTTATCAGAGCCATCCACTTAGACCATGTTGAGTCTGTGGCATGATGTGGTGTGGATCCTTTGCCTTTGAACATCCAATTCAAAACTGGTAATCTGGGAGCTAGAAGAAGTTGTGATTCAGTTCCAATCACTTCAGAAGATGCTTTTACTCCTTCATAGGCAGCTAAGATTTCTTTCTCTGTTGGAGTATAGTTAGCCTCTGAACCTCTGTAACCTCGACTCCAGAAACCAAGAGGTCGTCCACGTGTCTCACCTGGAGCTTTTTGCCACAAGCACCAGGTTGGACCATTGTCACTTGCAGCCGTGTACAAAATGTTCTTAATGTCTGGACCATCTCGGACAGGTCCCAGACCCATTGCTTGAATTACCTCTTGCTTTATCTGGTCAAAGGCTGCTTGTTGTTCAGGTCCCCAGTGGAAATGGTTTCTCTTTCGAGTCACATCATACAGAGGTTTCACAATCTGACTGTATCCAGGAATGTGCAGTCTCCAAAATCCCACTATCCCCAAGAAACGTAGGGTCTCTTGCTTATTTGTGGGACTTGCCATGGTAGAGACTCTATTTACCACATCCACTGGAATGTGTCGGCGTCCATCTTGCCACCTCACTCCCAGAAACTGAATTTCTGTGGTAGGTCCTTTCACCTTGTCTCGTTTGATGGCAAAACCTGCATTCAGAAGAATGTCAATGATTTTGTTACCTTTCTTGAAGACTTCCTCAGCAGTTTTACCCCAGACGATGATATCATCGATGAACTGGATGTGTTCTGGAGCACCGCCTTTCTCCAGAGCATCGTGGATCACTGCATGACAGATGCTTGAGCTGTGGATCCAGCCCATTGGCAGCCTGTTGAAAGTGTACTGAATTCCTCTCCAGGTGAAAGCAAACTGAGGCCTGCATTCCTCTGCTATGGGAATAGAGAAAAATGCATTAGCAATGTCTATGGTAGCATACCATTTGGCCTCTTTGGATTCCAGCTCATACTGTAGTTCCATCATGTCTGGTACTGCTGCACTCATAGGTGGTGTCACTTCATTTAGGGCTCGGTAGTCTACTGTCAGACGCCAGTCTCCATTCTGCTTCCGCACAGGCCACACTGGACTGTTGAAAGGTGAATGAGTTTTGCTGATGACTTTCTGACTCTCCAACTTACGAATCAGATTCTGAATGGGCAACAAAGAGTCACGGTTGGTTCTGTATTGTCTGTGATGCACAGTCTGAGAAGCAACCGGCAATTTAATGTCCTGTATCTTATGTTGTCCCACAACTGCAGATTCATCAGAAAGTTCAGGTCTGGCAGACAGCTTCAATTTTTGTCCATCAATTTCTATTGAAGCTACTCCAAAAGCCCATTTGTAACCTCTAGGGTCCTTGAAACGCCCTTCTCTCAAAAAATCAATTCCCAAAATACAAGGTGCGTCAGGTCCGGTCACAACTGTATGCTTCCTCCATTGTTTACCAGTTAAACTTATATTAACCTCTACCTTACTTAACTCTTGAGATCCACCAGTGACTCCCAGAATAGTTATAGACTCTGATCCCTGATAATTTGATGGTATTATGGTGCACTGAGCTCCTGTGTCAACCAAGGCCCTGTACTTCCGAAATTGTGAAGTGCCAGGCCACTGGATGTACACATCCCAATAGATTCTATTATCTCTGTTATCCCTCTCCTCCCCCTGGCGGGAGGCAGGGCACCCCTAGTTATGGGGAACATGCGCACATGTGCATTGCACATATTGTGCAGGGTTATAACTTTGCATGTTGTAACTGGAGCCACTGTTGGAGCCATAAGAGTCGTTCTGGGGAACTGTGGAAGTAACAGCTACCCTTCTGGTATTGCTACCTCGGGTTCTGCCACTTTGCAATTCCCTCAGTCTCCTGAAAAGATTAGAAGTTGGTTGGCCATCCCAGCGGTTCATGTTCTCACCAAACTGATCACGCAGAGTTATCCAAATAGTTCTACGTGATTGCCTTGGTGGTCTGTTTTGGAATGACCTGTTTTGGAATGACCTGTTTTGGAATGACCTCCTTGGAGGATGTGTATTCCTCACAGATGAGACTTGTACCCACCTGGAGGAAGAATTGAAATTATCCCTTTGTGCCAATTGGGATATGGAATTTCTAAATTCATCTTTTAACTCTCTTATGCAATTCTGAATATCACCAGACATCGTCTTAATGGCCGAAACCAAAGAACCACGTGTCATGCTATCCTCCAATTGTCTCATTTGATCACTGAATTGGCCAACCGTGGGAGAAGCTCCACCATAACTTCTTGACACAATTCTGCTTGCCAGAATGTTTGCATAATTAGAAGGAGCAAGTTTGATGATCTTTTTAGCAAGACCAATACCCACAGGAACGTCATCAGGATTCAGAGTTTCATGTTCACCATAGAGTAGCTCTCTAACAGCAAATTCTCTCAAGCGCTTAATTCCCTCATCTATGGTAGTCCAGGGTTTAGGATTCCATGGAAGGTCATCTCGGGAAGGGTATCTCAGGGCAACCGCTATTAAAAGGCGCATCCACAGATTAACCTTACCGAGAGCTTCGCCTAGATGTCTATCTATTCCATTGTCCCTTGAGAGAGTTCCTAACTGAGCTGCTGACTTGTCTCCAATTGTTAGAGCTGAAGCACCTGTATCATAACACCTACTAAGCCAAGCTAGAACTGGCTCCTTATCTGCCCTGGTGAAATCTTTACGGACATTTCTCAATTCCTCCCGTGGTGACGAACAGTCTGTAATATCATCTTCATCTTCATCTCCCTGAATTCTTTGCCCGTAAAATCCTGCTGTCATTCTCCTAAGGATCTCTTTAAGCTGAGAACCACCTTTGCCAGCTGCTTTCCTAGCTTCATCTCTATCTTGCTTTGATCTCACTAGGTTAGCTAGATCTTTAAAACAAACCTTCTCTTCCTCCTGAGCAGGATCTTTTAGAGTAGAGGGCCCCTCACCAGGATCAGTCTCCTCCTCTTCTTCTCCATCTTTGCCCTTTCCAGCTCTAGTCTTTAAAGGAGCCACCTTAACTGGAGCTGTGTTTGAATCTACAGCCACCTTAATGGAAGCTGACAGGTCCTGAGATAAATCAGCTGCTGGGGCAGTGACTTCCGGTCCCACCGAGGGAGTGGACGGAAGTGACGTTGCTCCATTAATGGCCGACGGAGAAGAAGAAGAAGGAGAAGGAGTGGGAGAAGGAGTAGGCGCCATGTTGATACCAGCCGATGCCCTTGGCTGCTTGCTAGAATCAGCAAAGTCATTTAGAGCTGCCTTACCAATTAACTTTTTAGCCTTCTTTTTAACTGACACGGGTTCTCCACAGTCCTCGTCACTAGATGACTCTGGGACTGATCGAGAGCCACGGCGTTTTCTTTTTGATCTAGTTTTAATAACAAAACCAGCTCTGGACACCTTTCTCTCTCGCCGTAAAGAAATCAGGAGATACACAATAATTATCACCAGCAGCAGAATTATAGACATGAAATAAATCACCTTTGGATCCCAGGCATCACCTAAAGTTACTGTCTCCTCAGGCGGAATCTTAAAACTCTTTATCTCAATTGGGAGAGTGGTGGAGGTAACATTCCTGTATCTCACTGGCCATAATAAATTAATACATTTTCCATACCATAATTTAACTTTATACATAACCCACATATAAATTGTCCGCACCAAATATTTACCCAGGTAATCCAAAATCAAACCCAAACAATATCTGTAAACCAGAGCCCCAAAAATTGAAAAGAATAATCGCTCCACAAACCACAATACCTTCATGTTTGCTAATTCAGCTGCAAAACACTAAATCAATCAAGTAATAAATTAAACTAATTATCTGCCGCACGTTGGGTACGCCAATAAAAAAAATGTGGTGGGATGGAAGGGGTAAGGCCAAGAAGCCTCCTCCCTTCCCCCTTGTAAAGTAAAAGGGAAAAAAAAAAAAATTGAAGGGAAAGAAAAAAAACTCGCAAACTGAATTAGCAAAGCAGTGGAGCTATATTTACAAAGCAAATGTAGGATTTGCAGGGGATTATTTACAAATTTACAATATCTACAATATATACCAAGATATACAACAGAGTAACACAGAAATGAGAGTAATCCCTCTCGGCAGAGAGGGGTCCCCCACCTCCGCTCTCCCCTCTCTCCCCCCCTTTCCCCAGAATGGGATAGAAAGAGAAAGAGACGAGAGGAAAAAAAAGTTAGAAGCAGTTCGTGTTAATTGGAAGGGAGTTAGTATACAGGCCTGTTATCTGGTTTTCAAGGCCGAGGCCTTGGCAGAAAGCCCAGGACAGAAAGCTGTTGCCTGAAGAAGAGGCGGAAGCAAGACTGACTGAGAAGTGCTGGAAATGTCCAGTATAGTCCCAGCTCAGAAGTGCTTCCTCCCACTCATCCAATGAAATTAGTTTAGACTATTCCTTCCGTTTACCAACTTCCGTCCACCATATTCCCTTTCTTAAGGGGGCAACGTCAACCGGCCACATTGTTCCATTTGGTTCAGGTTTCTGTTCTGGGTTTCTATAGCACATGCACTTCTCTGTAAGAGCATATTCTCATGTTGGCTAAAATACAGTGGTTTGTGGGCTGCTTTGTGGTGACATTTTTTTTTTTAATCACTCTGCATCACTATAAAGGCTCAAGCAAGAGGCCCAGAGGCTTGCTGTTACTTCTCTTCACATACCTTCAGAGAAGTATACTGTTTGCTATACTTTCTTCTCGGTTTACAACATTCTGAACTCAAGTATATATTCATAAGGCACCTGTATTTAAGAACATTTTGCTTTACAAACTTGATAGATCTCACAGAGCCAAAGGGGATAGTGAGGCACAGAACAGTGGAGATCAGTTATTAGAGATGGGCTCTTCTGAGCTGATGGAAAGATGTTAATTCCATCTGAACAAAAGAGTATTGCTTCTGTGAGCAGTTGTGGTTTTCTAGCCTGATGAAGGACGAAATAGTTCAGTAAGAAGGGGAAACTATGTCTGGTTGAGAAGACAAACTAAACTGAGCTCTGCTGCTGCTCCCCAAAGAGAACTTTACCCTCATCTGATCCTGAAACATGGCTGAGCTCTCAGTGAGCTCCTCTCTGCATAGGAAACATATGCTTTAAAGGCCAGCAATTGAAGTCACGTTTAGGAAGTATCTAATTTAGATCAGACTTCAGATTGTAACTTGTACTCCCAATGACGTAGCTCTGAAATAACTCATTTTCCTTTATGGTTTCCAATACGTTCTCTCATTGTCTTTCAGCTAGACCTCTCATACTCCCAGAGCCCTCATTGAGACACAAATGTTTATTTCCTGCAGTGCCACTGCTGCCAGCATGAGGACAAACAGCACAAGCATAAGGAAGGAAATATTTATTTCTCAAATATTTTTCATTTGTAACTATAACTACTCAAACTTCTCCTTGTTGTGGATTGCTGATGTGTGGTGACAATTCCTACTGTTAACTTCAGCAAAGCAAATATATCTCAACTCCAGGGAGCTTGTGTTTTATTGACTAGAGAAACTGGCTGTACCTCTGAGATTGATGTCATTGATACCAACTCATTCTCAGTTTCTTGAACTACCTCTGTATGCTAAGAGGTCTTTAGTTTACAGATTCCATAGTAGCCACTCACCTCAATAATGCTCATTTTCCCTCTGAAACATCATTGTATTTAAAGTTTTGAAACACTTAATTGTCTTGCAAACATGCATAACACAGACTGCACTTGAATTGGGTTTATTTCACAATCACTATGCAGCACTATGCATCCCTGTAATATTCAGGATATATAGTTATTTACAGTCATCCTTTTCTGACATTGCCAAGAAATTGTTTCTACTCCCTATCTTAGTGCAAGAGGGCAGAATAGAGCAGGAAGCAGCTGATTTTTGTGTCTGCTTGCAAAAATGTGTAACATCTCCTGTAGAAAAGACTGATTTTCTGATCTCTGCAGTTTTGACAGTTTTCTCCCAGGGATAATGAGGGGAAAGAAGCCAAGTTAGAATCCTTAAGATAATTGCACCCTGAGTCTGATAAAGGTGAGATACAGACCAGTGTTAACATAAAGCTAAGGACAGAAGGAGAGCAATTTTATTGTTTATTTCAAGTCACATTATTTAACTCAGCTACACAAAATGAATTGCTCTTTGAAATACAAGAATTAATATATTTTATCCCAATATGGGACATATTCTAGAGAATATTTTTTTTAATGTAGAAATAAAAATGATTGTTTTTAAAATTATTGTCATTATTTCAATATCAATAAAAGCTAAGAAAAGAAACTGAATTTCAGACCTTTGCAGTTAGAAAGTTCTTCACTGAGCGAGTCGTTTGCCACTGGAATGGGCTGCCCAGGGAGGTGGTGGAGTCACCATCCCTGGAGGTGTTCAAGAGGAGATTGGAAGTGGCACTTGGTGCCATGGTTTAGTCATGGAGTCTGTAGTGACAGGTTGAACTTGATGATCTTTGAGGTTTCTTCCAACCTTGGTGATTCTATGATTCTGCGATATATTGGCTGTGTGGCAATGCTTGTAAACGTTATAGAGGTGTCATATTTTGTTTCCTTAATGTTTGTTTTCCCCATTTTTCTGTTTGCCAAAACTTTCCAATTTCTATCTTCTTTCAAATGCATCATCTCATATGGATTTTAGATTGAATACATTGATAATAGCAGACTTTTATATAAGGTATAAGGTGGAGTCACCATCCCTGGAGGTGTTCAAGAGGGGATTGGACGTGGCACTTGGTGCCATGGTCTAGTCATGAGGTCTGTGGTGACAGGTTGGACTCGATGATCTTTGAGGTCTCTTCCAACCTTAGTGATACTGTGATAAAATGGGGAGGGGGGAATAATAAAACATTCCTGAATAGAAAGCAGTGCATTTTGTTATGACCAGATTTAAATGTACATAAATGTCATTTTTTGTTAATAGGTATTTCATTGACTGATTGATGCTGGAAATAAATGTGGTATTTTCAGTGTTACATATGAGTGCTCTAATCTCCACTAAATCATTTTCCCCAGGTGTCACCTCCGAGACAATGATTAATGACATACTAATAAAGTTCACTTTGGCACTCTGAAACTAAAATGTCATTTCTATTCAGTATGAATAATTTCCAGCTAAATACAGCCTTGAATCAGCACCATGATGTTCTTTGTTCAAGGGCCTTAGTTTTAAAATATTTTAATACAGCTGAAATTAAAGAAAAAAAAATAATTAAAAAGTGGATGTGACTTATCTGCATGATGAAGTGATGTTTTTGTTGGCTGATTCTTCTAGTCTTGGCACTGCCTTCTTTGAAATAAATTAACCATTATCAATCACTAGGTATAAGCAGCCATGCAGATCATTCCGCAGAGCCATTAGCCAATAGCAGTCCTGTCCTCATACTAACACTTTATATTCTCTTGTCTAGATGGTATGTCCAGCATGAAAATTGGAACCAGACCTCAGACTTTAATATTACTGATTGTAAAGCACTACCAGCAGCACGGAATGAACAATGCCAATGGTGGAGTCACCATCACTGGAGGTGTTCAGGAGGAGACTTGATAGGGTGCTTGGTTTCATGGTTTAGTTGATTAGGTGGTGTTGGACGACAGGTTGGACACAAAGATCTTGAAGGTCTCTTCCAACCTGGTCTATTCTATTCTATTCTATTCTATTCTATTCTATTCTATTCTATTCTATTCTATTCTATTCCATTACATTCTGTTCTACTCTACTCTACTCTACTCTACTCTACTCTACCCCAAAACCCCCAAAATATTAAAGATATCAGGAGAATACACTGGGAAGTCTAGGGAAGAAATCACAGAATCACAGAATCACCAAGGTTGGAAGAGACCTCAAAGATCATCAAGTCCAAACTGTCACCACAGACCTCATGACTAAACCATGGCAACAAATGCCACATCCAATGCCCTCTTGAACACCTTCAGGGATGGTGACTCCACCACCTCCCTGGGCAGCCCATTCCAATGAAGAACGACTCTCTCAGTGAAGAACTTTCTCCATGTAGTGGAATGTCTTAAAGTGGATACTAATATTCTTCTATTGCATGCAAAGTGGTTTTTCAGCAATGGCTTAACAGTGAAAGTGTTTCGTAGCAAGCAGTTATTGTGTTTAGGCATGAAAAGCAAAGAAAAAAGTGGAAAAGGGAAAGAAAGAACTCCTGTACTGAGCTCATGGGGAAAAAAACATACAAAGGAATATGAGAGGAAAAATATTACAAGTTCTTGTGAAGTTGTACAAATCACAGGTAAAGGGAACAGAGAGTCTGAGAGGAAAGCTCTAATCAGATTTACAGGCACTGTGATCATTTAGAACTGTGGGATTCTTAAAATCACCTATATGTGGTTTGAAGTACAAATTGCATGGAGTTTTGTTTGGATTCTAATTTTTCTATTTGATCTTCTCAAACTGTGGTATATTATATAGTTCTACAAATACAGCTTTCATTGTCCTCAGCTTTTACATCTGCACTGTTCTATTACTGAACTTCCTGGGTTTTGCTGTTCCTTTCTTTTACTTACATATTCATGTGCTAAGTGTGTTTTCACAGAACCACAGAATGGTTGAGTTTGGAAAAGACCTCTTGAAGTCCAATCACCCTGTTCAAGCAGGTCCACCTAGAGATGATCATCTAGAACCAGGATGAGATAGCTCTTGAATATATTGGGATGGAGACTCCATAACTTCCCTGGGCAACCTGTGCAAGTGCAGGGTCATCTTCACAATGAAAGAGTGTTTCCTGACATTCAGAGGGAGCCTCTCAAATTTCAAGTTTGTGCCCATTGTCTCTCATCCTGTCACTGAGCACCGCTGAAAAGAGTCCAGCTCTATCCTCTGTAGACACTCCTTTATGTATTTGTAAACACTAATAAGTTTCCCCCGAGACTTCACTTTTACAGGATAAACAGTCCCAGCTCTCTCAGCCTTTTCTCACAGGGCAGCTGCTCAAGTCCCTTCTTTATCCTTGTGGTTCTTTGTGGGACTCCCTCTAGTATGTCCATATATTGAGAAGTCCAGAACCCCACCCAGCACTCTAGATGTGGTCTCAACAGTGTTGACAGAACATCATATTCCCTCCAGCTACTGGCAGTACTCTGTCTAATGCAGCCCAGGACATCACTTGCGTTCTTTGCTGCAAGGTTATGTTTCCGGCTCATGTCCAACTCAGTGTCCACCAGGCCCCGCGAGGTCCTTTTCTGCAAAACTCCTTTCCAGCCATGCAGTGGTGCAGGGGGTGTTCCTCCCCAGCTTCAGGATTTTGCATTTCTCTTTGCTGAACTTTATGAGGTTCCAGTTGGCTTTTCAGCCTAAGCCACTCTGGATGGCAGCACAACCCTCTGGCATATAAGATACTTCTCATTTTTCAGTTTTCTTTCAATCATTATTTGAGTTGTTCTACACATTCAATATTGTCTAGCTGCTTTACATTTTCTAAACATGCTTGCTTTCCTTTTTTCTCCTTTCATTGGTCCCTTACCCACGTGTTGTACTCTTCATATTTTCATGGCTGATTTCTTACCTTAACAACATGCCGCAGATTTCATAAGTTTCAGGAACTCGTAACAACAACACATTCTGCTCAGTAGAGCTGGGTAAGACGTGGACCTAAAGGCATGAGGAAAATATTATGCCTGCCATTGTAAACAGCATATCCTTCAATTTCTGTATGTTTCTATTATTGCCATTGCTTCAAGACTGTGCTTTATTCCCTGTAAGATTTTCAGGTTTTCTTCCTCAGTCATAGTCACTTGTGGATATAACTTTACTATGTTTCATAAAGGGCACATAATAAAATAACCCATTGTCAGTATCATAAACATGGCAGAAGCTGGTGAATAACTTGCATCTGGAATATTATTCATAAAAATATTTTTATAGTGCATATAGGTGCATAATTTAAATAACATAGCAGGAAGGCAGGGGCGGTATTTGTTTTATTATCGACATAAAGCAATTTATGTCAATATTGTAAAGTCAATTTACTCTAGATTTTTTCACACTAGAACAAAGGATCTACATTTTTTTCTCAGGATCACTGTGAATGTCTACAAATTTTGCTTTTTGTCGGAAAAGCATCATTCTCCTACAAAAAGCCTCCCTAAGCTGACAGTGTTTAACATTTCATTTTGGAGTGGAGCATTAAGACATTACCTCTCACCCCTAACCATCTCTGAAAAGGCCACAGTAGTTCAGGCACAAAGTATGGTCTTTAAATGACCTTCAAAGATGGAATTAGCAACTTCAATGTGTAACTTGGCTTCTGTAAATAATAAAAGAACCTGACAACCTGGAGGGTGCATTTAGCTTTTTCCCATCCAAGTAATGCCATAACTCTAATAAGGAGAAAATTAATTTCAAAATCCCAAGTCTTTCCATATCAGATTCTGATAAAGTTCTATGAACTTCTCTAGAAAGCCTCCTGATATTCTTCCTGATCTTTTCTTCTGACACAATGGCCTTTCCATTCAAACTGTTATTTATTTTCCCTTTATCTTTCATATCACTCAGTGAGTAATGAAGCTTTCTTAAGATTTAAAGAAAGTTTATATTAATGCAGGTTATTCAAAGTAGAGCGATTTTTCATTTGCTGTAGAGAAGTGATGAGCTTTTTGAGTATAACTGTTTTATACTTGTGCTAGAAATACTCATATTTAGGCCTTATAAACTGCTCAGACCTCAAACTGTAGACTGTAGAAACATATCATGGTGAGCTGACCCTGGCCAGCCCCCAGACCTCTCTCCAGTCACTCACTCAGTCCCCACAGCAAGATGGGAGGAGAGAACTGAAAGAGCACCAGTGAGAAAACTTGAGAGTCAAAGTAAAGACAGAGTGAAACAAAGCTATGCGTGTGAGAAAAGGAGAATGAGGATTTTATTCACTATTTTCTGTCAGCTGGCAGATGTTTAGTGGCCTCCCAGACATAAGAGCCTCAGGTCATATAACAGTTACCTGGAATGCTGAATGCCATGATGTCATACACCTCCCCTTTCTCCTACTTTCCCTGGGGATTTAGTACTGAGAATGAATATGAATTCCATGTAGCATAGAATATTCTTTTGGTCAGTTAGTATCAGCTGCTTGTGCCCCCTCCCAGTTTCTCCTGGCATTCCTGCTTGGGGGATGAAAGTGCAGAGTGAGAAAAAGATTTAAAAAAAAAACAAACTTAAAACCCTGTCAATGTGCAAGCACTGCTCAGCAACAGCCAACACTGGTATGTATCCAACACTGTTGTAGTCACAAACCCAAAACACAGCATCATGTGGATTGCTGTGAGGATTACAAACTCCAACCCAGCCAGACTCCGTGCATATATGCAGACTTCCCCAACCAAAGCAGACCAGTGACAACCTCATTTCTCCTACATAAAGAAACTAGATAATGTTTCTTAAAAACTGTTTCAAAGTGGCTCCTTTTGGAAGAAACTCCATTTCATCAAAGGCCAGGGATTTCTTTCTCTTAATGAGAACTGAAACTGAATTGAATTCATTTGACATTGAATCAGCTATTTAAGATACTGAATCTGATTTTAGTAATAGATGTTTTGTGTCTAAATTTCCAACCATGGGTACTAAAAAGCTGTCAAGATTAAAAAGCAAGATAAAAACTTCTCCTGGGGGAGAAGTTCAGGGTATCAAGACAAACCCTTTAGCATAGTGGAAGTATTAGGCAAGATAAAAACTTTGTGAACTTTTAAGATGGAAACCAGAACAAGCTTTCTAGCCACTAGATCATTTGGAAATTCCCAGAACAACCTTGTGAAGAGAAGATTGAGAAAAAAATGAACTGCTTTTAAAATGAGGTTGATCCATTTAAAGTGGTTTGGTTTTTTTTTGTCTGTACTTTTTACTTCTCTTTAGTTGGTTTTCTATTACAGTAGTGGACTCAGAGTTCATGATCTGATGTTCCTTCTCAGAACTCAGCAATACAAGACTCTGAAGACAAGGGTTATTTGCCAGACTCTTGGTTATTTATGTTGTCCTCCTCTGGGAACTCTTCTATGTTTCCACATCCTTAGAATCAGGTCATAAGACTTGTACACAATATTTTGTATGTATAGTGCTGAATACCTAAATAAGATTACTCTTTAGACTACTCTCAGTAGTGATAATAAGTACACAAATAGGTCATCTAGGATCAGGACCCAAATGTTGACAGCCATAAGATAATAATTTATAAATGTTAAACATGTTTGAAAATGCATAAAGTGAAGAAAGGGGTCAAATCATCAGTTAAATAATTCACAACTGTCTGATCCTCCAAAAACAAAGATGGATTCTCAAAGATAGAGTACATGATAAAATCTATTTTTCAAGCAGCAGAAAGATTCACATCCAAGTTTTATAAACTCTGCAAAAGAGCCTTTGAACAACAATTTTGTTTCCAGCATGCCTCAGTGATACTTGCTTTATTCCCTGTAACTACCTTTACTTCTTTTGTTGGTACAACAGGTAAGGCTTGACTGCATTTTTACACACAGAGACTGAATGTACCTGCAAGAACACGAAGGCCTGTTAGCTTTGGCCATCAGGCCATCAGATTTCCATGTCCCTAAAGTGCAATTAAATTTATTCCTCTCATTTTCAAATTATATTGTGTCATTATTTGGAATAAACCAAAATGCCATTTCATCTTTTAAGGCATTGATATTGCATAGTCTTCTTTCTGGCAAAGCAGTGCAGCAGTTGCCTGTGATGACAAGTGCTTGGAGGTCCCCTTTTATGACCACATGCACATGGGAATAAAATAACCATTTTACTGCAGAATACTTCTGGAGAATATCTCTTATTTCTGCCTGCACATACTCAGATCTACTTGGAAAAATAATAATCATCTACAAACAAAACAAAACTCAGGAAGTATTGCTGAACAGCTCCAAGAAACAGCATTATCTCAACAAAACATAAGTACCCAAACTTCTAGTTTGTTAATTAAGAAACTCTGGAGAATTAGGGAGCAATGACTGTTGGCAAACCTTCCTGAGGGATGACTTTTTTGCTGTGAATCACAGCTGTTCAAAAGCAGTGTGGAAAATCAGTATTCATCCCTCACCATTACTACTCTTCCCACAGAAACTTTTTATATTGTTCACAGAAAACAGATATTCCCGCACATCAAAAGCGTGACACAAGCGTCTAGGATCAAAAACCTTGACCTTCAGTATCTTCTGTTATCATGAAATATACATAACCTGGTAACCAGCTTATGGACCTCCAAAAATATGTTCAAATCTTAAGCTACCCTCCTATGTTTCACCTCCTAACCCTTGGGCTAGCTCATGCTCTAACTGCTGTTTTCCGTTCTAGTGTATCTCCATCAGTTCAGTTTGGGTGAAGTAGCCAGCTCTATTTTATTTCCCTCAAAATTAAAGAAACTTTCAGGAAGTTGGAATAAACAATCTTGTAAAGGCCTCTTTAGGTGGTTTTTGTCTTCAATTACACCTCCCTGTTTCCACCCTTCATCTTAGTCAGTTGAGGGTGATAATCCATATTCCTATGTGATAGAAGTCAAGAAAGGTATCATCTCTGCATTACTACTCTTAATCATTGTAATGAACATTTGGAAGGGTTGCCTTCAATTAGGAAGCCCCTAACATAATTCCATTTTTCGATGGAAGTAAACACGTGGAATTTCCATAACATATTCTAATAAATGATCCATGCAGATTAGCCCTGAGTGTTTGAGTCTATGAAGACAATGAAGAAAGCTCTCAGAAATGAAACAAAATTACACATTTTAAATGGCTTACATAATTTACATTCATCATTTATTGTGACTTTTACTCCCAAGGAAAATATTTTTGATTCAACTTAACTCACTTCATTTCTCTCTCTGTAAATAAAGACTAAAGGTTTATCTTGACAGCTGGAGGTCGAATTCAAGATCAATCAAAAGAGTTAATAGTTTTGTTAAGCTTTAGGTTCTTTTCTCCTCTTTTGTGATGTCTTTACCACTTTGTAGTTTCATGCAGGACTAAAGAACAGGCCAATATTTTCTCAAAATAAAAGCTAATATTGATTATTTCTCAGTTCTGCCTCACTCTCAAAACGATCTGTTCTGCCTTTAATCCCAATCCGTACGTTCTCAAATCCAGTTCCAGAATGGAGATCCTGAAATCAGTTCCCATATGCTGCTGAGTCTAGTCTGGGACTTCTCCAGTACCTGTCTACAGCATCAGTAGGAGCTGGAATTGACATTTTGTGGTATATATTTGTGTGCATTTCAATTTATTGTTATTTTCATTAAAGCTGTTATCATTTTCTTTTCCAGACCACAAATTTCTCTCCCTTATTCTCTTTCTCATTACCTTATAGGAAGGGAAAAGGGCTAATAGAGCACCAGTCATAACCTTTGACTTCTATCAGTTCAGAAGGGGAAATTCACAAAAAAAATATGTGACCAAAGTGGTGATCAGACAATTTGAAGTCCACCAACTTAGTCAATATACATGACAATTTCACAAACCCATTTGCAAGAGACTATTTGGCTCCTGAGAAGCAGGGTATTTAGACCCAGGTGTGAATGCAGACCAGAGAAATTTATTTCAAAACAGGAAAGGCTACTTTATCTGCTGTTCTTTGCTGAAGAAGATCATGCCCTGTTCTGCAACCAATGAATGAGAGTATGGCTTCATCTCTCCTGCCATACTGCAGTACTATGCTTACAAGGAGTGATTGTGTGTTAGATCTTGAGATGAGGGAAGTTCATGGACCATGCTGTCCTTGCTTTGCTTTCATGACATTATTTACTTATTCACTTTTTTTTATGGTGACAGACTTTAGATAAATTATCCATGTGCTTGAAAAATTTTAAGGGGAACAATTTTGCAGTTTCTGTGCTCCCATAACTATGAATTTTGAGACACTGAAATAACATGAAGTTCAGTTTCAGAGCATGGAATATGTAATGACATTCTGCAGACTTGCTCTAAGGAATGACAGGCTGCTGGCCTGAGAGTTTAATCATTGACTCTATGCTGACTAACATCACTAGAAGTTAGCAAACAACATTGTGTTACAAATGTCATTTTCTTTGCATTTCACATTAGGTTTGTTATTGGCCATGACAATAAATGTATAAAATGGAATGAAGCTGGAGGTGGGGAGATTCAGGCTGGATGTGAGGAGGAGGTTCTTCACCATGAGAGTGGTGAAACCCTGGAATGGGTTGTCCAGGGAGGTGGTCGAGGCCCCGTCCCTGCAGGTGTTTAAGAGCAGGCTGGATGAGGCTCTGGCCAGCCTGATGTAGTGTGGGGTGTCCCTGCCCATGGCAGGGGGGTTGGAACTAGATGATCCTTGTGGTCCCTTCCAACCCTGAATGAAACTATGAAACTATGAAAAAAAATAATTGGTGACCTACAGAGCAATTTCTTTTTGCTCTTCAATTCATCATGACGTCCTGTACATCTTTTATAGCTCCTGAATGGTATCAAAATTCCACTTTATTACTTGGGATTATAAATCAGTTTCATGAAGTTTGCCATTTTCAAATTTACCATTGCTGGCCAAGTTTGTAGCATTTCAGTCATTGATTCACAACTGCTGAAAATTTTGTTGAATTTCTATCAGGATTTTCACAAGGTAGTGGCAGTGAAATAATTCTGGACACATTTCTGCAATGAATCACTTCTTACTAATTGCAGGCCATCTGCTAACTTGGTGGTTAGATTTATCCTCCCTTTTTTTGGCTTACTGATCATAGGTGCTACTTGCTCTCCCCTTAAAACATATGGTGAGTGTGACAGGGACAATTTTTCAGCAACTTTTCTTTTTTTCTTCTTTTTTTTTTTTTTGTTAAAATTTATTTTTAATTTCTGTGTTTAGTTATTAATATTTGCCCCTGTATTTCTCTCTCAAAGCTTATGTTACTACCTACTTCAGTATCTGGTTGATGGTAGGATGAACATGAGCCTGCAGTGTGCCCAGGCAGCCAAGAGGGCCAATGGCATCCTGGCCTGCATTAAGAACAGTGTGGCCAGCAGGAGCAGGGAGGTCATTCTGCCCCTGTACACTGCACTGGTTAGGCCACACCTCGAGTACTGTGTCCAGTTCTGGGCCCCTCAGTTTAGGAAGGATGGTGACTTGCTGGAACGAGTCCAGAGAAGGGCAACGAAGTTAGTGAGGGGCTTGGAACACAAAATAACAGCATCTGGTTGATGGTAGGATGAACATGAGCCTGCAGTGTGCCCAGGCAGCCAAGAGGGCCAATGGCATCCTGGCCTGCATTAAGAACAGTGTGGCCAGCAGGAGCAGGGAGGTCATAGTGCCCCTGTACTCTGCTCTGGTTAGGCCGCAGCTTGAGTACTGTGTCCAGTTCTGGGCTCCTCAGTTTAAGAAGGACATTGAGACACTTGAGCGTGTCCAGAGAAGGGCAACAAGGCTGGTGAGAGGCCTTGAACACAAGCCCTATGAGGAGAGGCTGAGGGAGCTGGGATTGTTTAGCCTGGAGAAGAGGAGGCTCAGGGGTGACCTTATTGCCCTCTACAACTACCTGAAGGGTGGTTGTAGCCAGGAGGGAGTTGGCCTCTTCTCCCAGGCAACCAGCACCAGAACAAGGGGACACAGTCTCAAGCTGCGCCAGGGGAGGTTCAGACTCGAGGTGAGGAGGAAGTTCTTCACCGAGCGAGTCATTCGGCATTGGAATGGGTTGCCCAGGGAGGTGGTTGAGTCATCGACCCTGGAGGCGTTCAAGGGGAGATTGGACGTGGCACTTGGTGCCATGGTCTAGTCAAGGGGTCTGCGGTGTCAGGTTGGACTCGATGATCCTCGAGGTCCTTTCCAACCTAAGTGATACTGTGATACTGTGATACTGTGATACAAGCCCTGTGAGGAGAGACTGAGGGAGCTGGGGCTGCTTAGCCTGGAGAGGAGGAGACTCAGGGGTGACCTTATTGCTCTCTACAACTACCTGAAGGGGGGTTGTAGACAGGTGGAAGTTGGTCTCTTCTCCCAGGCAGCCAGCACCAGAACAAGAGGACACAGTCTCAGGCTGCACCAGGGGAAGTTCAGGCTGGAGGTCAGGAGGAAGTTTTACACAGAGAGAGTGATTGCCCATTGGAATGGACTGCCCGGGGAGGTGGTGGAGTCGTCGTCACTGGAGGTGTTCAGGAGGAGACTTGACAGGGTGCTTGGTTGCATGGTTTAGTTGATTAGGTGGTGTTGGGTGATAGGTTGGATGTGATGATCTTGAAGGTCTCTTCCAACCTGGTCTATTCTATTCTATTCTATTCTATTCTATTCTATTCTATTCTATTCTATTCTATTCTATTCTATTCTATTCTATCTACTATACCAGCTAACAGAAATTCGTATTTGCTACTACTTTCACACTCAAAATGAACAACACCACACAGAAATGGAATGTGGCTTAACTTAAGAGCTAAGAGTTTGGTTTCTTTTTCATGAAAGATTCAGATAAATGTTCCTAAATCTTCCTTAGCATAAAAGAGTTCATTTTTAAGAACAGGTAAAATATTTGTCAGCTCTTATCATTTGCTTGCATATCCTTACTGATAATCAAGACTACATGGACCTTTTTGCTGTTAGATTGAAATATTTATGCTACCAAAAGTTGAAAGGACACAAATCCCCACTTTTTTTTTGTAAGCCTACAGTTATGAACAAATGTTTTAGGTGTGTGTGAAGGTGGAATCTCTCAATTGTTAGCCAAAACATTGAAAACAAAAGTTGACAGTACACACATGAGTAAACTGCAAATGGTTATGCATGACTCTAATGACAGGTTATTTATTCAACTGTTGTCAATAACGTAGGTACTGTGATTAGTTTACTCTGCCTCTTCTGAATTAATTTCTGCATAGCAGGGTTTACCAGAACAGTAAAACAACCAGGAAAATAATTCTGGCTTTGTGCATAGCTGCAAATTAACACAGACACTTCAGGACTCCCTATTTTAAAACACATATGGAAATTATAGCTGGGTGGTTTGAACATATCTCTGCAAAGACTGACCATATGTTAGTTTGCTACACATTTGTATTTTCCTTTCAACACTGCTAAACATTAAAGAAATGTATTTATTGTTTCATATGTCAAAATCAGAAAAGTAAAACTGTGCTGCATTTCTCCTCATTAACATTTTTTTCAAATAAGATGTTGCAAAAGGATGACCAAAAAGTTATGTTCTTAAAGGAGAGTAGCACTATCATTTTCTCTGACTGAACAACCCTGCACACTACTCCAATAAATTTAAAGATTACAAAGATTGGGGGGGAACATTTTGGCAACTTTCTGCGTTTTAAACTACTGTCAATAACATGAATCATATATTCCAGTTTGTTTTGAATACTCTGAGCTCTTACTAATATAATTTATTCAATGAACCTGACACTGAACAGAAGGAATCATTTTAAATGTCTAAAATTTACTTGTCCTGGTGTTGCTGGGCCAGAATGCCAGGCCAGCCATGGGCTGCAGGCCATCATCAGTTCTGAGTCAGCCAGCACAGCTGACTCCAGCTGGCTACAGGTGTGTCTCAGCATCACATTCAGAATAGAGGGAAGTTTCCTGCTTGAGGATTTTTTTGCTGGAGCCCCTTGCTTTCTTTTTTCCCTGATAATGCTCCTCTTCCTTGTCCTGCTCTTGATGACTGCCTTCCTGGATATTGGGACTGCAGCATTCTTGCTGGAGTGAGTATAGCTTTATATAATTTCTATTGACATTTGTACCACCTTGGCTGTTTTGTTAAATCTGTTTTCATTTCATCTTATGGATCTTCTCTCCTTTTGCTGATTCCCCTACCCTGTTGGAGAGGGGTCAATAGGTGATAGAGCAACTGGAGTTTAGCTTCAGATACAGGCTTAATGTAGAAACTAATAAAAGCTCTATTTTAAGAAATATTAGACCATTTGTGCTCCTGTCCTAGATATGTCAGTTACACGTCAGCAATATTGCCTTGGGTGAGGTGGGATGAACTAGGTCAAGAGCGCCGTAAGTGCTTCGTCAGTGAAAAACTTTCATTGGTTTTTCAGTTGTTATTGCACAAGGATATAAATATACCCAACATTAAAACAATTGCATTTGAAAACAACAAAACAAAGAAAACTGAGTTTTTTCTTCGAGGGAAGAGTTGGGATTTATGAACCAAAAACCTAGAGTATATTACTTTTAAAATGTCTCTTAAGAAATTGGATGTTCTAAAGATCCCTAACTGCTTGGGGTTTTGTTTTGTGGGTGTTTTGTTTGTCTCTTTTTAATTGTAAATTACAAGACAATTTACCTGCTCATATAGACAAGAATATTTAACCAGAGTCTTTGTCTCCCTCTGACTCTTCTGGAGTACCACTGGCACATGTGTTTCATTTGACTGAAGAGTTATGCTTATAGGAATTGGCTTTTGTGCTGTAAGCAAAGGACAAGTCCCAGAATATTTGATTTTTATGTACATATGTGTTGCTTTGGGTCTTGGAAAAAGAGATTGTTTATATATGTGTATACATATTCTCTTTTTCTTAAAGAGAGCAAATGTTCATAAAAGCTAACACTGTATTTTTTCCCAGTTAACCAAGAACTTTTTTACCAGTCGAAAGTCAATTTCCCATATTTTGTCACTCTTCATGAGCATTATGAGAAAGCTTTTCATAATTAAATATATTTTTCCTTTGTTCTAATTGTATTATGTTATTGTAAGGTGTTATTAATTTTATTCTTATCTCAGGGTTTGTTCAAATCCTTTTCAACTCTGTAAGCTGATTTCTGTGTGAATTAGATGAGACCTCTAATATCCGAAAGATTAGTTCTGTACTACAGCGAGATAGCTTCCTCTTTAGCATTTGTTGCATGGTAAATGAGACCAGTCCAAGCAAAAAGATATCTTTTTGCAACTTACACAACAGTTCCTATGAGTTTTGCCTCTATACTGAGGCTGAAATCAATGCCTTAAGCCAAGCTTAAAGCATAGCAGCAATGAGAACCTGACAAAGTTTTGGGTTTCTTTTTTAAAGAAAAAAGCTGCTTTTACTTTGGGTCAAGAGTAACTACAGTGACTTAATCCTCAGAACACTAAGCTTCTTCTTTGGGTGGGAAGTAAATATGTCTGCTGGGTTTTAATGCCACGTGCTCTTACTATCACAGAGAAAGACCTTCTGTACGTGAAGACTGAGGGATCAAGTGCCCTGAGGACAGATAGGTCCCCAGTGTCTTTTTGAGACTCTGGAAGGTATAGAAGTCCAGGATCTACTGCTGCAGAGTGTGCAGATCTCTTGGAGGTTTCTGCCGTATCTGTTTATCCTCTATGGTTGCCTCAAACTCCAAAATGCTCAGGGAGCACTCCCTACCTGTTCCTAGGCAAGTCTGCTGCTCCATATGTGTATTTACTATTCCTGTTTTCAGCTTCAGAAAAAAGAAAGAATTGGGTTTTAAGCCCTATGGAGAAAAATATTTTGAGGTTTATAACATGAACTAGTGCACTAAAAGAAGTATTTTTAATGTGTCTAGCACATTTGAATAGCTCTACAGAGACACTGGATTCATTGCAGCAAATTTAATCTCTGCTCCCCTTGGGTCTCAAGTCATTCCTTAAGGTTAGGTCAGCCCAACAGTGTTTTGAAGCAGTATGTTGTGGAATGCTTCCATGGCTTAATTGAAAAATAGCCTAAACTTAGGATTTTCTTTAGTACATTCTCTATATTAAAAGTAATTTCAAACATAAAAATCAAAATGGAGTTTGCTATGAATTTATATAACATTCCTACAGAAGTAAAATGATGCATCTTCCTGCATTTTTAATACCTAGAAACACATTCAAAACCACAATTTCTACAACACAGAAACCCAGTGTGACAGAGCATTGGAAGATTGTATTTGTTAGAATAGAATAGAATAAACCAGGTTGGAAAAGACCTTCAAGATCATCAAGTCCAACCTATCACCCCACACCATCAACTAAACTATGGCACCAAGTGCCTCATCCAGTGTGTTCCCTCCAAGGCATAGAATAAAATAGACCAGACCAGAAAACACCTTTGAGATCCCTGAGTCCAGTCTATCATCTAACACTACATTCTGCCCCTATACACTGCACTGGTTAGGCTGCACCTCAAGTACTGTGTCCAGTTCTGGGCCCCTCAGTTTAGGAAGGATGTTGACTTGCTGGAATGAGCCCAGAGAAGGGCAATGAAGTTGGTGAGGGGTTTGGAACACAAGCCCTATGAGGAGAGACTGAGGAGATGGGGTTGCTTAGCCTGGAGAAGAGGAGATTCAGGGGTGACCTTATTACTCTCTACAACTACCTGAAGGGAGGTCGTAGACAGGGGGATGTTGGTCTCTTCTCCCAGGCAGCCAGCACCAGAACAAGAGGACACAGTCTCAAGCTGCACCAGGGGAGATTTAGGTTGGATGTTAGGAAGAAGTTCTATACAGAGAGAGTGATTGCCCATTGGAATGGGCTTCCTGAGGAGGTGGTGGAGTCACCATCATTGGAAGTATTCAGGAGGAGACTTGATGGGTGCTTGGTGCCATGGGTTAGCTGTTTGGGGGGGTTGGATTGGTTGATGGGTTGGACACGACGACCTTGAAGGTCTCTTCCAACCTGGTTTATTGTATGTGTTCTATGTATTCTACCTAATCAACTAAACCATGGCAACAAGTGCCCCATCCACTCTCTTCCTAAAGACCTCATTAAAGAATCATATTTTTAGATATTCCAGCCATACTTAAAGTAAAATTCACCAAACATATGCTTGCTGAATGAAGAAGCAAATTAGACATCTTCTCTTTCAGGGGCTAGATCTGTAGCAGTTGTTTCATGACAGAACAAGTGAATAAGAATTTGAAATCGCTGAAGTTACCAGAAGGCTAATAAATCACAATTAGAGGCTGACTAATTGATGCTTGCATCAAATGAAAGGTTTGGGACACATTTGAGTCAATCGTGATCGGCCATTGTGATATGTTGGTCACAATTTTTGGCATGAATAAATCGTGTGAAGAAAGTACTATTACAAAGAGTTTTCATCTCGCAGTGTTGCTGTGTGGCCAGTCTGAGCACTGTAGGAAACTTAGGAAAAGGGCCAAGAGTACACAGAGAAATAAGCTAATAACAATTCTGATACAAGTGTTAATTAATACTCGTCAAAACTTACAACAGATATGAACTTACAAAACCATGTTTTAAAAGATATGTTAAACATTTTCCCATAAAGCTGCACTACTCAACAAATTAGCAGTCAAGCTCTCGGCTTTATTTTTGCTTCTCCTCTAGATGCTCTTCAGCTCCTATAGTCAGTCATCCTTTCAAAGCTTTCTGAAAGGTATGGTCTAGTTTACTGTTGTTTTGTTTGCCTCCCACCACTGCCCTCCTCCTCCTCCTCCACCCAACCTCCTCTGACTTCATCCTGAAGGATGAAAAAAATAACGTTTCCTTTAATTCTTTTAAGAACCATCTTAAAAGAGATTGTTTCCCTGAATATGCTGGCAGTCCTCTCCTTCATGCAACTAATTAGTAAGCAATCTTTTGTCTGCTGGGAGAATGAACTGCCCTTCTCTTTGATGAATGCTTACCATTACTCAGGAATGAGCATCTCTCATTCTTATCTTACATTGTGACTACAATAGATTTTACATTTAAAACACGGTGCAAACATCTAAACAGTTTAGCTTTCTGTTGTGTGTAATTGGCTCTTGACTCTGGGTAGGTGCAGTAGTCCATTGCTTTGGAGTAATAAATGTTAAAAGGCTTCTTCAAGATCATTTTAAATGATAGTTTTAGGATTCATTCTGAAATCATTGTCGCTCTCTATCAACGATTTCAGAATGAATCCTAAAAGTTTGTATAGATTTAGTAAATATTTCATTACTGTCATTATCTGTTTACATCTGAGAATACTTTATTACAAAAACCACAAACAAAACACCCCCTCACCCAAAACCCCCCACAAACCCAAACTAACCCCACACAAAACCCCTGAAGCCCAATCCAAAACAAGCAACTCCCCACACACACACAAAACAACGAACAAGCTACAAAAGAACACTAGCAAAAAAAAACCAAGGTAAAAAGTTCATGTTTTGCCTCTTTCTTTTTAAGAAGGATGTATTTATATTGTTCTGTGCAGATTTCTATTGAAATGTTCTTAGTTCACAAATTGCTCTTATGAGTTAATATTTGAATTTCCTATCATTGCTTCATTTTGTTTAATGTTTTTTTCTTTCCTTTATGTCAGGCTTGGATTTTTGGAAGTGTTATTGAAGTTAAGAAGTACAGTTGAATTATATTAATAGAAACTTCATTGTGCAAAAATTCCCTCTTCAGGTATCCTTTTAATTTGCATCCTATAGAGGAAAAAAATATATTCTATAGGAGAAGGGAGAACTGGTTAGTACACAATTTCATGAAATTCCTACACTATTCCTCATGCTGAAGCATTAGGCATCACTTAGCCACTTGTGAAATAGGATTACCTGGTGCATGAAGTTGCCTAAATATGCAAGTGATTGCCTCACTGGACCTAAACTCAGTTATCATAGTCACAGCACTTTCTAATTCTTTGTTTTTTATGGTCTCTGGGAAGAAGCTCTGTAGAAACAGCCCTGAATATCCTGTAGGCAGCAAGTTGAATGTAGGGCAACAGCATGGCCCTGGTAGCAGAGTACCACCACCAATATCCTGGGCTGTATGAAAACAGCTGAGGAAAGGCATTAACCACATTTACTCTGCTTTCATTAGGGCATATCTAAAATGCTGGATCCTGTTTTGGACCTTCAGTTTATCAGCACCTTTTCTGTCTTGGAGTGAATTCAGCAGAGTGCCTGGCATGTTCAGTAGAATAGAATAGAATAGAATAGACCAGGTTGGAAGAGACCTTCAAGATCATCACATCCAACCTATCACCAACACCACCTAATCAACTAACCCATGTAACCAAGCACCCTATCAAGTCTCCTCCTGAACACCTCCAGTGACGGCGACTCCACCACCTCCTTGGGCAGCCCATTCCAATGGGCAATCACTCACTCTGTGTAGAATTTCTCCCTAACATCCAGTCTGAACCTCCCCTGGTGCAGCCTGAGACTGTGTCCTCTTGTTCTGGTGCTGGCTGCCTGGGAGAAGAGACCAACCTCTGCCTGTTTACAACCCCCCTTCAGGTAGTTGTAGAGAGCAATAAGGTCACCCCTGAGTCTCCTCTTCTCCAGGCTAAGCAGCCCCAGTTCCCTCAGTCTCTCCTCATAGGGCTTGTGTTCCAAGCCCCTCACTAACTTCGTTGCCCTTCTCTGGACTCGTTCCAGCAAGTCAACATCCTTCCTAAACTGAGGGGCCCAGAAGTGGACACAGTACTCGAGGTGTGGCCTAACCAGTGCAGTGTACAGGGGCAGAATGACCTCCCTGCTCCTGCTGGCCACACTGTTCTTGATGCAGGCCAGGATGCCATTGGCCCTCTTGGCTGCCTGGGCACACTGCAGGCTCATGTTCATCCTACCATCAACCAGCACCCCCGGGTCCCTCTCTGCCTGGCTGCTCTCCAGCCACTCTGACCCCAGCCTGTAGCACTGCATGGGGTTGTTGTGGCCAATGTGCAGAACCCGGTACTTGGATGTGTTGGAGCACTTGTTCGGTGAGGCTGCAGGTGCTGGGCTTCTTCAGCCTGGAGAAGGGATGGTTTGGGTGAGGTCTCACAATGTTTCCCAACACATAATGAGGAAAGACCAGGGAGTTGGAGCCAGGCTCTTCACATCTGTGCATAGCAGGATAATGAAAATGAGTGAGGTTCAGAACACAAAAGGGAGATCCTTTCCCCTGAAGGAACAAGGCTGAACATGGGCATGGGTTTCCAGTAAGGTTATCCAGGCTCCATCTTGAGAGATGTCAGAGCCCTGACAGGGTATGGATTTAAGGAGTCTGGGTGGAGCTCACACCTGGCCCTGCATAAGGGGGAAAGCTGGAGACCACCTGGCCTCTTTTCCTGTGTGTTTTCCTATGATCCTACCATCCTATAACAGTGATAGCAACCAAGCAGGCAAAAAAATCAAAAAGCTCTTTAAAGATGAGAAGTCTCCAGAATGTACTGTCTAAATACAAGTATTATTAGACTATGAATTATGCATCAGGTAGATCTGCAGGCAAGAACAGATGATATACACAAAGTAAATTAATGTTCTGCACTTGAAAAGTTGCCAAGCCTTAGATTTGTCCCAAGAATCAAACCACTTCTCTGTTGCTTCTCAGAGGAATCTGTGTTAGATAATTTGGCAGAATTACAAACAAGCAAAACAGGGTAGTGTAATGAAGGCTGACAAAACTAAGAAATCCACAGAACTGTATGCTAATTCTGCAATGAAATGGTCACACTAAGTTTGATCTGACATTTTCTGTTAAATTTAAAGCAGTTGTTCTCCTTGCCTAAGGAGTAATTCTTAAGGACTTAAATTCCTTACCTGTTAATGCCTTCACTAGAAGGATGTCCTTGTCTACTGCAGGCACAGGTTCAATTCCAGATGGAATAATTAAAGATCTAGCTGCATACTGGAATCTACATTGTCACTCTCCTTTTGGTTACTTTGGCAGTATATTTAATCATAACACTGGATTTAATGAATGTAATACATTTGTCTAAAAGTATCACAGTATCACCAAGGTTGGAAGAGACCTCAAAGATCATCGAGTCCAACCTGAATGTGTTTGTATACTAAAAGTAACAGAGTATATTGAATCCTTTTACGGCCTGAAGACTTTACTACTTATGTTATTGGTTAGGAAATATTTATTGAAACAAATATCACTATCTTCAGTGTTGGTTTTCTGTATGTGTGCATCTCTGAGACAAAATCAATCTGAAAATGCTCCCATGAAAAAATACAAAGCTTTCAGAACTTTGATTGCCAAGTTAAATATCCCACGTTACAATACCACATTTAAACATTACTTGGAAGGGCACATTTTCCTTTTTAGCATTTCTGAGGTAAGTTGATACAAATTTGGCAGGTGATCTTAGTGAGAAAAAATTCTCAACCATAATAAAACTGCTCATCATAGACCTCAAGGGAAGGGAAATTCTACACTAAATCTTCCAAAGGCTGAACAAATACTAAGAAAAGCAAATGAGTAGAAAGGTCTTAAATAACAGGTGGTTTACTTTTGTGTATTTCATATCATTTTTGTTCCTTTCAATTTCCAGTGAGACTTTGAAGCTTCTGTCAAACTGTGAATAGCAGGGCATTGGAATGGCATATTCATCTTCTGACCTTCAAGTCTATTTTGAATAAGTAAATAACTCTAATTAAAAAAAAAACTACTTTCTTACTGAGTAACTTTATTGGTGAATTTTAATTCCCTACTGACAATCTTTCATAATAAGAAAGGGTTCTTGAATTTTGATTAGCATCTGAATATAGTCATTTTATCCATCAAGTGACATTTCTGCTAATTGAGGATAAATGCACTAGTCTCACACCTTTCCAAATCATAGAAAGTATTAAAAGTCTCAGTACAATCTGAGAACTTAATTAATATTTACATGTTTCCAGGAAGCTACTCATTGTCTAAACCAGAGCCTTACAGATAAAGATGAAATTGCAGACTCTAAAATATCACTCTTTGGCACATTTTGTTTGAATTGGGAAATAGAAGTGATGCAGCTAAAATGATTAGCAAAATGCTAATGTAATGATTTTAGCCATTGCAGACCTTATTTTTGTGATAAAATAAGCTCCTGTGCAATCATTAAAGAAAACCATCCAAATTCTGGTTTCTTGGTCAAGAAAAATTTTCACATACTTGAAAAATGGCAACAGAATAAGGAGTACAAAACTGAGACACTTTTCTGGTAGCAATGATTAGACTTGTTTTAAACAAAAAAGGCTGTCTTTCTATGCTCAAGCTTGATGAGAGTAATCAGAAACCTTAAGGCAATACTTATTGTAAGTGATAGATTTTTATTTTAGTGAAGCCACTTCCTTAAATGCTTCATTGTGCTCTAAAATGGCTACATTTTGATCTGAAATATTTTTATTCCAAAAGGTTTCAATTAACTAAACTACAGAGTCCTTGTTCAAAACCTTACATACTTCCAGTTATGTAGCAGTTGCTCAGTTATTTCTCCGTTTAGATGAGGAACTCAGGGACTAGGGGGAATGGAATGAAGCTAGAGGTGGGGAGATTCAGGCTAGATGTGAGGAGGAGGTTCTTCACCATGAGAGTGGTGAGACCCTGGAATGGGTTGTCCAGGGAGGTGGTCAAGGCCCTGTCCCTGGAGGTGTTTAAGAGCAGGCTGGATGAGGCTCTGTCCAGCCTGATCTAGTGTAGGGTGTCCCTGCCCATGGCAGGGGGGTTGGAACTAGATGATCCTTGTGGTCCCTTCCAACCCTGAATGAAACTATGAAACTGCATCTTTTTGGTAATGACTACCAAAATGAAGCTGAAAGGAGAGCTCTTCCTTTGCAAGGATACACAAATGAGTAATCTGATAGCCTTTTTTTTTTGTTAAGAGCAGGACAGGTTACACCAAATGCACAACACTAACACTTTCTAATCTAACTGCAACTGTCTTAAAAATAACATTGATTTAAACAAAGGATAAAGAGGTTGAAGAAGGCCTGTGTCAAATTAAATACCAGTTTGTGTCACTGGTTATGAATACAAGCGTATTATTGGGTTTAGTTGACCAGCTAATCTCTGGAATATGCATTTTTTAAGTTATCCTTTTTTGTTTGCATTAACAATTAAATTAGAATGGAATCCAACTGAAATATGATTAGCAATTCAAATCAATTAGATTTGTGAAAGGTACTCTGAATTTCAATTGTAGGTGATTATCAGGCACGGTAGGAATTTTAAGGCATTTTCTTCTTCATATGCCGGCCACATCCGGCCACCCAATATTCTACAGGAACATGCTTCACACCTATCAAACAATATGATGTCAAATGAGTTGGAAATGTTTGTTACCATTTTCTGTGCTCATTTGACTGTTACAATACAAAATTATAGAGAACAATTAATTAGAATGAATGATGATTAATTTTGAAATCATCATAGCACATTTGGTGAGGTTTACTGTAAATTCTTCATTACATATCATGGCAAATGTCAACACAAAGTTTTTAGTGTTCCACTAACTTAGAAATCCACTTCTACACTAATTATGATTTTAATTTCATTAATACTAGCTTCACCTAGTTTTATACTTTGTGGCATTTGACTTTGGATTGTTCCCCTGGAAATTTTACAAAGCATGGCTTGACAGAAAGGTAAAAGGAGTGCTTGGTCATAGGTATGAACAAGTACTTAATGAACATGACTTAATGAACTAAAGACTGTATTCTGTTCCAACCATGGCGCTCTCAGTTTACTGCTGCTCTCTTTGTCTGTAGTTCTCTTAAATAGAATCACACAGAACCACAGAATGTTAGGGGCTGGAAGGAACCTTGAAAGATCATCTAGTCCAACCCCCCTGTCAGAGCAGGATCACCTAGACCAGATCACACAGGAACACATCCAGGCAGGTTTTGAATATCTCCAGAGAGGGAGATTCCACAAACCCCCTGGGCAGCCTGTTGCATAATATATGAGGCAATTCTCTTCTCCTTGAGAAATGAGTGTTAATGTTACTATTTTTCATTTTAACTCTGTGAAAAGCTCTACTTAAATTTAAAAAATGTATGTTCCACCATCATATGAAACACTCAGAACCTACTACAATTTGTCCCATTGTTTGTGTTTTGGGGTGAGTTTGTTGTGGTGGTTTTGGTTTATGCTGGGTTGTTGGGTTTTTGTGTGTGTGTGTGGTGGTGTTTGTTTTGGTTTGTGGGGGTGGTGGTTTTTTTTATAGAGAAACAAGAGTAAAATTCTAAGTTTTGCAGTACTTGTTAGGATTCTCAATTTAGCAGCAGACTTGTTTGAACATGAGCAGTACAGAACAGAGGATTCCAGACATAAAGTTTCCTGATGAAGTTACTCCTTTTTTTGTGGGAAGTGGTGGGAACTGGTACACATAAATAAGTTATCAGACTCAAGTTGTGTTTTGCACAGCTATGTGCATGTAGGACTAAGCATACGAATTAACAATAGCATTATAAAAACCAGCCTGCTCTTACTTGATACAGCTGGCTCCACATAAACCTGTAGCAGTCAAAATTACACCATCTGGCCTTTTTCTGTTCGTTGAAGTACTATTCAGTTGTAATTGTGACTCAAGTTTACAACAATGTAGATGTGACCAGTCCATCTCCACATGAGCAAGGTGCAAGGTAGAGAAATTCAGTAATGCCTTCGGAAGAGCTCCAACTTCTTGTTTTCTCTGTAAGGATGCTCATCTAGGAAGAAAGAGGTGAGCAGTGTTGCCTCTAACCTGGGTATTTCAGCAAGATGACTGCTGAAGTTACAAATGTTTGAATCCCTGAGAAAAAATATAAATTATTAAGGACTCAGTCATTGTTTTCTGTCTTCCACAAAATATCCTTGCCTTGTTCTTCTTGGTGAGAAGAGGCATAGCTCGACCTGCTTCTGCCACAGAGGTGAACAAGGCAGCACCTGATCACCAGAAAGACACCCGGAGAACACGGTCTTACTGTTTCTGCTGCAGGGGTCAGGGTGAAGGAGAGCATTGCTAGAAACTGAGCAAGCTCTAGAGAGTTCTCTGGGAGTAGAGCAACAGGAAAACACCTGCAGTATTATATTTGTTGTTCTTCAGTTAGCTAGTGCTGCACTCAGATTTAACAAATGTTACCCAAAGGCTGCAAACCAGACCAGTCAAATGTAGTTAGCAAAACCTTAAACCCATTCCCTTTTGTGATTAAAACCCCAATTTGTACATATGTAGTAGTACAATACAGAGCAGTTCAACAGGGCTCTGACTGGGTTTGATACTGGTTGTGATGCCAATATTAGGTCTAACTGTGACCAGTTCAGTTTATCTGATTTTTGAATCATGGTGCCAGCAAAAGTAGCTTGTTGAGGTAGATTTTATGCACAGCAAAGGAAGCTCTTCTGTGCTTTCAGATGTGAGCAGCTTCATAAGGCTGTCACATTAGGGTGTTTTGTTCCTGTTATGCTGATGCTTTGAGGCAAGTGAAAGCAGCTAGACTGGCTGTAACTGGTCAATAGTTCTTGTTATTTTCTAAGAGTCATAGAATTGTCTTTGGTTTAGAAAAGGCCTTTAAGATCATCAAGTCAAACCATTCTCTAACTCTACCAAGCCTGGGTGCTAAACCATATCCCTCAGCACTACATCTCTGTCTCTTTTATATACCTCCAGGGATGGGCATTCAAGCCACCTCCCTGGAGAGCCTGTTCCAGTGTTTGAGAACCCTTCCAGTGAGGAAACTACTTCTGATATCCAGTCCAAGTGTCCTCTGGACTATTTGGAATGCTTTTCTTATTTTAACAGTTATGTAAAAAAATCCTTTGTCCATACCATCACTGACATTCAGATAAGCAAAGTCCAGCAGTAAAACTCTTATCTTTCAAGAGGCTTAACCATCAAGGTGTAGCAGGTGGAGCACTGACTCCCAAAAGACGCAACACTGAATGAGACCATGCAGCATAAGCTCCAAAAGGTCCCAAGGATCAGGGAGATAAAACAGCTGCACCACGTCCTGGGAATATAGCCAGTTTGCCAAACTTAGAGCAACTTTAAATGCTGAGCTTTATGTACTTTTCAGATTCCCTCCCTGAAGAAAATTATCATTGAATGTTACACAAGTGCAGAGTTTAAGAAATGCTTATTATTAGTTTTAAATGCTACCAGATATTTTCAAACCAGACTTTCAGACTTATTTGTTCTGTGGAGAACTTTGCTTATTAAATTTTACGTAGCACAAATGGCAACCTTGGATTTCGCCTAACAGGTTTTGTGCTGTGAAATACAGGGAAAAGTTTCAATCTTTTTCTTTCTTTTCTTTTTTTCTCCTTCCCAAAATATCATTTGTATGTAGCTTCAAAGAACTCACTCTAAGAATTTTGTCAGTTTTGCAACTACTTCTGTCCATTTTTATCATTTCATGCATGACATTTTCCATCACCTTTAAGCAGCTGGTGGCAGTTTTTCAGAGCTTTGCCCTTCAAACTATTTCCATGGAAACTAGAATTAAACAATCATTAAAACAGGTCTTGCACAATACTGATGGTATTTACTGTTCCTTGTAGGAATCTAGAATCTGTGTGTAAGCATGAGTTGTGATTGTGGTAGCCTTAAAACCATAGCAATCACTTTAGTTCTATACACAGACCACCACAGCTGCTCCAGTCCTTTTGAAGATTAAGGCACCAACATATTCAAGAAATTTGTGTTGTACTACTAGATAAACCTTACTTCATTTGTCCAGTTCTTTCATTTAGTGTAGGAGAGGATTTGCCTTTGTTTGGCTTAAAGAAAGCTAAGTTTAGTCTATAGCTCAGAGAAGAGTGTAAACATTCAGGCTGCGCCAGGGGAGGTTTAGGTTGGATGTTAGGAAGAAGTTCTATACAGAGAGAGTGATTGTCCTTTGGAATGGGCTGCCTGGGGAGGTAGTGGAGTCACCATCATTGGAGGTGTTCAGGAGGAGACTTGATGGGGTGCTTGGTGCCATGGGTTAGTTGTTTAGGTGGGTTGGATTGGTTGATAGGTTGGACGCGATGATCTTGAAGATCTCTTCCAACCTGGTTTATTCTGTGTATTCTATGTATTTTGTAATGAAAGGAGAAAAATTGGGCAGAATTTGGTTGGATGGGTTAAAATTTTATTTTGTTTCTTTGACCTATTATGTGCCTTAAGTACATGCATGCCAGTAGAAAATAGCCAATTAAGATGTGACACCTATGCTTTCAAAAAAACTATATAACCTTGCTGTATAACGTAATAAAAATCTTCACCTGCTCACATCTTGTCCTGGCAACATTGCTCGAGGTAAATACAACATCTATACTACAACAATTTACTACAGCCATGAAGGATAAACAGTGAAGGCAGGTGCTTGTGTGAAAAAAACAAGACAAGACAAACAAAACCAAAAGAAAGCCAAGAATTAAGCTTCAAGTATAGTGTCATGTATCATAGTAGTATCAGTCAGGGTTGGAAGGGACCACAAGGATCATCTAGTTCCAACCCCCCTGCCATGGGCAGGGACACCCCACACTACATCAGGCTGGACAGAGCCTCATCCAGCCTGCTCTTAAACACCCCCAGGGATGGCGCCCCAACCACCTCCCTGGACAACCCATTCCAGGGCTTCACCACTCTCATGGTGAAGAACTTCTTCCTCACATCCAGCCTGAATCTCCCCACCTCCAGCTTCATTCCGTTCCCCCTAGTCCTATCACTACCTGAGATCCTGAGAAGTCCCTCCCCAGCCTTCCTGTAGCCCCCTTCAGATGCTAGAAGGCCACAATTAGGTGACCTCGGAGCCTTTTCTTCTCCAGACTGAACAGCCCCAACTCCTTCAGTCTGTCCTCATAGGAGAGGTGCTCCAGCCCTCTGATCATCCTTGTGGCCCTTCTCTGGACATGTTCCAGCACATCCATATCCCTCTTGTAATAGGGGCTCCAGAACTGGATGCAGTACTCCAGGTGGGGTCTCACCAGAGCTGAGTAGAGGGGGAGAATACTTTGGAACAAAAGCCATGTAGTAAACCAGCAAAGGATATTGCAGAGAGGAAACCACCTTATTGCTGAATGTAAACACAATTTGAAAGTTAAATGTGATTTAAAATATACAGGATCAGTAAGAGAAAATATTTTCCTTTTAAAATACAAACATCATGAAATAATTTTTTTCTTTTTTCAAAATGCCAAGGGAATAACTGAAATGAGAGAGCTTCCAGCTGCCTTTTCTGAAGATATATTTTCAGGCTGAAGGAACATGTGAAATCTGTACTTTTAGACAGAATGTTTTGTGAGAGTCTGAAATATTAATGATATTCCTCCTGGTGCTTAAGCCAACTGGTACCACAGAAGTTTCCAAACTACAAGTGACCAAGATTAATCTCAAAATTCAGGTGTCTGACTACATTTAATTGTTAATCCTGCCTGTGAAATACAGCTTGTGGTTATCAAAACCTTGATGGCATTTGCCATCATCATGTGCTGCAACTGAAAAAGCTTCTAGAAATTTCTTCTGAAGAACAGACTTGCTAAAAAAAGATGGAGTGAAATCTGTAAGAGCAAAATCTTTCTGCCCTCATCATTCACTGCAACTGGGAGGATAAAGAACACTCTTGTGCTTCTGATCCACTACCACTAATCCCAAGGCCCTAAAATTTCTCTTGATTGACACTGGATTTGTTGCAGATTCACTGTTGTCTATCTGAAAAATCATTAATGGTTAATAATCTGAGGACTGCACCAGAGTAGGGAGCTTACTCTTCATGCCTTTAAACCAAAATGGAGGGAGCCAGCTGACTTCTTTAAGCAGCAGTTCCATTCTGCACACTGGGCCTTCTGTTCCCTTCTAAAAGCAGTTTCCTATGATAATGCCCTCTTTATTTTTTCTTTAGGGAAGTAATTGTGACAGTGCATTTCTAATAGCAAAAAAAACTGAATAGTTTCAAAAATCCAAATTGTTTTACATTGTTTATCTTTCTATAACTTCAAGGTTTAATGCCAAAGCTTTTAGGGCGTTCATAACAGGTATTGAATGAAGTTGATGAATAGACTCCTCTAATTGAGTCAACCTTAGGAATAAAGTCAAATGTTTGCTTATGAATTTGCAACACCAGATCTCCTTTAAATACACTGGAAGGAATGAGGATTCCCTAATGTGCTTTGTGTACTTCAAGCATAGTATTTTTTTAATAGCCAAAAAAATTTAATCCCACAAGTGTTTCACCAATAATTTGTAACCATGGTTTTATTTTACCAAGATCACAAAAGTACTTTAGTTTGCCTACCCTAGAACACATCAGACTCCCTCAAATTGTTAAATCTAAAGCAAGCATGGTAAGAAATTATGGAAATGCATAATCCAAGTGTTTTCAGCTGCACAACGAGAAGCATCTCTGCCTTTAAAAGGGGAAGAAAATGTTGTTCTTCTCAGAGGTCAAAACTATCTTTTCTTTGCACAACAATCTTACCTCCAACTGCGACAAATCAGGTACTTGGATTTCAGAGAATATTATGCGTCCTTGTTGACTGAAGTATCAGTAGAGATCTTATTTACAGCTCAACTATGTATTTCTGGATTTGCATAATGCAAAGTAGGGTTTTGTACTGAAGGAAATGTATTTAAATAGTGTTTAATTTAAAGGAAAGATTATGGAAACATAAAGATGAAGATTGATGCGTAGATGATACTGCAAAATAACCCATTATTGTGGTTACTGCTCTCTGGCACAAGCAGCAAAAGTATTCTGTCTTAATGTCCTGTATTTAGTACTACCAATTCCTGTTAGAATATTACATTTCTGCACTATTCCTCTTTTAATCCTGTTTCTATGGTAACTATTATAGCTGCAGTTTATTAAAACATTTGACAAACATTATTCTGTTGGTTGTTATAATCAGATACATGCCAGAATGTAAAGTTATTGACCCAAGGAACAGATCTGTAAACTTGATTACATATCCAGTTATATAAAAATCCAGATGAGGTTAGGAGGTTAGCTTTTACCTAAATTAAATTCCTGTAAATGCTGCAAAGGTAAGAGCTTCAAAATTGCCAAAACCTGCCACCATATCTTATCTGAAATAAAACTTGAAGAATTAGCCTGGCCAATAAAAGTGTTTCACTCAGTAATCTGTGGTATTCACTGGACCCTTAAGTGTGGGACATGGAACATAAATGCTGGTAAACTAAGATGAAGCTATATTATTTAAGTGGATAATTGAATTAATATATTTACTGAACACATCAATTTCATCTGAAGGTTTCATGCATAACCTCACACTTCCAGAGTGCCTACTTCAACTCATTGTGCCACTTTAGGATCATATAATTTGCATGGACAAGAAGTTTCAAATCTGTCTCACAAAAAAAGTAGCTGCATATCCTGTCACCTGGAAGTATGCCAGCAGGTTATATCTACATCTGAACTGCACATAAAGTGAAGCTGCTGGTTTCAAACTGAACACTACCATGTAATTTCTTATTTTATTGGTTGGTTTGGAGTTTTATTTAGTTTTAGTAGAAATGATAGAAGTGTTTTGGTTGGAAGATACCTTTAAGATCAATCAAATCCAACCATTATCTAACTGTGCTGAGTCTGGTGTTAAACTGTGTCCCTCAGCACTGCATCTCTGCCTCCTTTAAACTGTTCCAAGGATTCAATCACCTCTCTGAGGAGTCTATTCCAGTATTTTTAAAACCCTCTCATGCTCTCATTTTAGCTTTGATAGTCTTTCCTACCACCATTGCTGTTGTAAAGATTCCCTATTTAAAGAAAAAATTGGGGCAGGGGAAGTAGGAACTCTTGGTTTTGCTTTAACATCTTGTTAAGTGTAAGGAATCTCTGTTTGGCATTTGTGTTTGAATATCCTATCATTAATATTTCCAGGTGGCTGAGATACTAAGAGTCTATACATTCCATTTAATTCCTATGTAATATCTATTGATTCAAGAGGCATTGCTGTATTGAAAATGCAATTACAAATTATTCAGCCTTTAATCCTTTTTGTTGAAATAATGGGTACCTTTTCTGTACATTAGTTCATATACACTTAATACTGCTAGCTCCTAAGCCTGGTGGCATCCATCCAGTCTTGCCCATAGTATAGTACTCATTTCAAAAGATGTGACTTGAAGTTCCATCCCAGGAAGTTCAAATCCTCAGGCTCACTTTTTATTTCCCTTTGCATCAGCGAGAAGGAAGACTAATATGTGTTTAAAGATCAGGGTTTGGTGGTAGTGCTTCTGGATGTTAATCCCCTGCTCCAAATGCAACTCCTACCACAGCAGGTTACTTTTACATGGCAAGTTACTGAGCTTGTTCTGATATTGATCATAAAAAGGACTCCTTGTTATAGTTTATTGATATTTTATAGGAAAACCCATGCAATTTCAATGACCATGATGTAAAAGGAAAATGAAAATAATTTAATATAAAGTCAGTTTATTTTTTCCATCCAGAATAACAAGTTGGTACTGAGCATATATAATTAGGCTTAAGAAATTTGAACTGGGCAGAGAAATGCTTTGCAAGTATATCACCAGAAATTACAATAGAGCAAGAAATAGTAAATAATACTTTAAAATAGTGATCAGAGTTAATTAATGTTGAATGATAATCCCCCAGAAATACACATGACATCCACAATATTGCTAAATGAGATCATCATTGCTTTTATGAAACCAACATTAAGCCAGTGAATTAGGAGTAAAAGCAATTATGTGCAGTATGATATTTCTATTCCTCATTTTGTGTCTCTCCTGTCCTCCCACAACTTCAGTCCTCCAAACAAATTTCTCAGCAAATGAGTACATGAGTACACAGTATTCCTGTGCATAATTCCATAAACTGAACTTTATGGAGATTAGAAGGAAGATTGTATTAGTGATGAGCCATTTGCAAATTGTCCTTTTTCTTGTCTATATTTGTAGTTCCTGCTAAGACATCTAAACTTTGAAATATCTTCCTCATTTGCAGATGAACGTGGCACATGACAAATATGCAGTAAACTAGAATTAACAGAGGTACACTGAATCACACTAGGGAACAAATCTGTCAGGAAAGCTGAGGGATTGTTGTTCTTCCTTGGTGATTGCACAGGTTGTCTTTTGGCACCTCTTGCCATTTTAAGAAATTTGGTACTGTAGAAATGTAAATCCATATCAAAATATTCAACCCTCAGGACCCAGAGAGATAGAGAGAGATGGCTGTAAGGATGAAAAAGTGTTCAGTAATAACTACTTTAGTGAGGATGATGAATCTTTAAACAGCAGCAAAGAAGCCACATGCCCACCCATCTGCTCTATCAGTCCCCTCTCAGCAGAATAAGGAAGAAAATAGAATGAACAAAACCTCAAGATAAAGGCAATTTAAAAATGAGAAAGTAAAACCCACAGGCAAGCAAAGGAAAACAATATTCTTATGTAAGGATGTTAACTAAAAGACAGATGTGATTATTGAAAACAAAAATCCAGGGGGAAAAAAAAAGAATAAACTGATAGGTCACACCTTTTCCTTCACTCAGATTTAACTTTAAATGAAAAAACTTTCTCCACCATGAACAGAAAAAGTTGGCAGTTTTCAAGGTTGCATTTCAGTCTGAGCCTCCCAGACAAATCACAGGGACTTTAAGATTTTAGAAGGTCTGCTTAGTCTGTATCTGTGCCAGCTTCACAGAATGTTAGAGGCTGGAAGGGACCTCCAGACATCATTGAGTCCAACCCCCTTGCCAAAAGCATGATCACCTAGGGTAGTCCACACAGGAATGCATCCAGTAAGGTTTTGAAGGCCTCCAGCTTGCTGTACTTCAGTATCATTCTTACATATTTTGTATTTCCTCTTCCATCTCCTATTTTAATAATAACTACTAGGAAAAAAAATGAAAAAGAAAAAAGGCACCTGGAATAATTAGATGTAATTGGTGTGCAATTTATCAGACACATGGACATTCCAACTTGTTATAGAAGGCCTAGCTGATGCCCTGTTCCAGCCTCTGTCTCCTTTCTTTGTCCTTGAGCTTGAAGCAAGAAAGGGGATCTATTACTCTATGTATTCTACTTTAGGGAAAGTGAACATTTTCTTAGTGGAAAAAGAGCAATTTTGTAGTTGTGGCTGTTTCACCTTCACTTTGAATTAACATAGGGCCATTTAATTAATGGAGGTAATCTCATTTCCCCCTGTTAATGTCTCATTTCAGATGCCCAAACATCTGCTGTTACTTTCTCTGCTTTCATGTGATGCTCAATATGTGACAGAGGACCTCTGTCACTACAGATCTACCTATTCAGTGCCTTAGCACAATCTCAGGTGTCTCCAGTACCTTTATATAGGCAGGATATATGTGCCTGTGTCAAATCAGCTGATGTCCAAACATATAGGTTGTAATGGTACAACTGAGAGCTGGGGAGGGGAGGGGAGTGGTGGTGGTGGAATTAACACGTTTCGCCTTCCACAGTTTAAGATGAGCTGAGATTGGAGTTTTTGTTACAAGTACTCATTTTATGGCCCATTCTACTGGGCATATGTTATGGCCTAATGAAAATAAGAGTGCTAAAATACATGGAAATCTCTCAGGAACTGTAAAAATTCTGTCTTGTTATGCCATTGAGAAGTTTCAAAAAGAGAATGAGAGTTTTTTTACACTGAGTACATTCACCATAGTTACTATATTTCTGTCAAAGATGCAGAGTGTGTAGCTGCAATGTAAAGCCAGAGGTACCTAATTTTCTACCCTGATTAATGATCATCATGGTAATTTGCTTCATTGCCATAGTGATGTTATTGCCATTCTAGGATATACAGTAAATTGTCCCTCAAAGCTTGTCCTGTGCAAGTTATCGCTCAGTATATGATTGAAACTAGTGGGAAAATGTTGTTCTCTAATATATTGTTTCATCCTTTATTATTTTAAGATAATGATTGATTTAGTGGAAAAATATGTAATATTTGGGGAATTAAATTTTATTTTCCTCAGTGATATTTTTTAAGACTTTTCTGTCTGTTGCTCTCTGGTATTCTCTCTGTACTAATCATCCTGGTGCTGAAATTCCAATCAGTGTTGCAATTTAAAAGACAGATTCAGTGTAACATCATTCCAGGCCATCTGTTCTGGCTGAAATAAATTGAAGATAATATCATTCCAATTGCAAACAATCTCGACATAACTCTTAAATAAAGTATTGAAAGCAGAAAAATCCACATTTTCACGCAAGACATCCCTAAAGAGATAACATTAACACTTGAACTTACAAGAGAGTTAATTCTTGCTATATTTTTCTGGATGTTCCACTCACTGGTCAGAAAGGAATGTGCAACCTAATCATTAGTAGAATATTTTTAATATTCTTTTCCAGACAATTTTTTGTTTGTTTTTCAAAGTAGTAGACATATTCAATTAGTTATTAAAACAATACAAACCCCAGTGATCTTTGCAAGCATTACTAATGGCTTCACAAATGAAGGCGGAGGGGGGTGGGAACAAACAAACTTTCAATTTATATTGGAATTTCAGATTTAAAGTTGAGCTGGTGTTTTGAAAGTATTACATCTTGACATCTAATGGGTCATCAGTCTGCATGTCCCTAGCCAGACTGATCTGAACTGATTCTGACCAAAGGGAAATGGAAAAACTCAGGGGGAGTTCAGAAAAATGAAGAGGAGAAAAATGTTCAAGGAATTAAGGTAGAGCACCAGGAAGGAGCCAAGGGAATAACCCTTTTAGAATCCAGTGGTAACCTTCAGTACTAGCATTCATGGCAGCCTTCTGTGCCTTTGAAAAAAAATGTTATAAGACTCAGGGGCAGAAATTTAAGGTGATAGAAGGCAACATAAGCACATTTATATTCCTGAGACAGTTGTAGGATGCAGAAGAGCCGCTGTTTATGTTTTTAGAACAGATTAATTACATCACTAGAAAATGTGCTCTCCTTGAAAGAATCCTGTATTGGCAGGAAGATGATAATTATGGAATATGTGTGCATGCAGCTGGTGGAGAAGACATTTTTCATGTTCCAAACGACTAAGCTCCCAGAGTTCTGTTCTTCTTAGTGTTGTCAATTTTAATTACCAAGCATTGGCTTGGTGTCAGGCCTTATTGAGGGACCAAAGCAATATATATTCAGTCTCTTAACAAAAAGGCCAAGAACTTTCAGAACACACCCTCATGTATTCTGAAGTCCTCCCATGCTTCAGGTGTCTTTGAGGAATTACCCATTCAGTAACTCAGGCCAGGGAGATTAAATCCTTGCTGGCTCTGGTGTAAAGACTGGAGAGTGCCATTACATCCTCCTGATGTTTTGAATTAAAGCTGCAGGGCTTTTCCTGATTAATGTTAGATTTGGCAAGCAAAACCCATGATTTTATCTTCATGGTTCTTAAGTGCTTAAGGGTGCATGGTATATAACCAGTGTGAGTTTACTAAGTATTAGAAAAGCAATTCAGTAGTCTGTTTTATAACCAACTTCGTCCTTTCCATCACTGACTAACTTTAAACTTGAATATATGATGAAGAGTTCTTTCCAGCTAATCTCCTCAAATGCCAAAGTTCCTAATCCATGCTTCAAAGGTATAAGCTCTGAACACAAATGCCTTCAGAAAGACTGATCTATGGAATCTCCTTTCATGTTACACTGCCTGATGCTGTGCTGCAGCTTATGGTTCACATCAAGTTCCTCAGAAAGGTGTTTTGGTTTGTTTCTTTCAATCCTGGTGAGACCAAGTCGTAGAAAACAAAGGCATTTCAGCAGAATTAAATCTCAGAGGAGTGCATAGCTCGGGGGTGGGGGGAGAGGAAAAAAAGCATTGCAGCCCATTCCTCATTTTCAGAACTATATAAATAGCCAGCAAAGGAAATTTGTTTACTCAGGTGTTACTTTCCACATCTGGCAGCCTACTCAAACTATGCTATCACGTTTTCATCCATTGTCATGTGTTTCTGTCAGCAATGAAGCCTGAAGTAACCATAAAATAGTTATTGAATGCTCAAATTATAATTTCAGTGTTCATGAAACATCACCCAGTATATTTTTTTTCTATATCACAATATATTGAGGAAGGTTTTCAATGTGTTACACCTCTGTTGTTGAAAGGTAATTGCAGCCTACAAACCCCAGACTCTCATGGTTGGGTTTGTTGGGTTTTTTTGGAGATTGTGAATATCCCTGGTGGAAAACCAAAGCAGAGGTGGTATTAGTATTAGTATCCTTCAGTATCCTTTTCCAGTATCATTTATTTAATATTAAAAAACCAAAAATCAAACAGCAAGTGAGAACATGATTTTTGCTCTATGCAGAGTGTCAGTGCAGAATAAGTTTGAAACCACAGATACTATAAATTTATAGACTTTTGTCCCAGTTCCTTAATTATTGACTTTATCTAGTTTATCTTTTTCACTCTTAACACCAATACTTGAAATACAATAGTAGGTATTTTATGCATGTCCATCTGTTGGCATTGATAGCAGTACTATGGCCAAAAAGATTGCAGCAAAATACTGTGTTTATTAGAAAGGATCTCACTTCTGTACTGCACTGTTACAGTAGGTATCTGAAATTATTTGGCATCCTAAAATTCATCTCCTTTGCAAGTGCTGAACATGAGATGTCCCACTGAGATTTCGTTGGCTAACATCAGAAAAAAAAAAAAATAGCAATTTTAATAGCCAGCTTGCTTTGATTTAACTCTCATGGTGTGAAAATTAGTTTGGCAGCAAATAACTAATTTCTATGTGACTATCATATTTTGAAGGCATTTTGTTGCCCAGATGCGTTTAGCAGGTTCCCAGCTTCCAACCAAAAATAGATTAAAATTGTCCAGCTACAACTTGACACAGATGCATAAATGCTGTTCCACATCATGCTTGTAGCCCAAATCCCCTGTTATTGGAGTATGTTCCTGAAGAACTACCGTTAACATTAACAAGAAAGTGCTGCTTCCAGGAGCTTTTAAAGATTAGTGTGTGTGGGGGGGGTGTGTATAGGGAAGTAGCCAGCCCCACTTTTGGTAATGGTTTAGTCTAACCTCATGGAATTGTATTTTAAGTTCAAGTCACTCTTACCATACTTACTTTTTAGTGTTTATCATGATACAAGTCATGCATTGCTGCTTACTATATGCTGATTGAAAGCTCTCTCCTCAAAAAAGTGCATGCAATTTACAGGGCATTTTTAAACTGCTTTATTCATATTCTCTACAATAGACTTTCCTGATTGTTTTAAAAAGAAATATTCCCTTGATGTTTATTTTTAAGATTAATGTTTCAAAATGCCATGCAAAATATTCATTTGTCAGTTGGTTTTGGTTTGTTTTGGATTATAAGCTTTACAATTATTTCTATGTTTCTATAAGAAAAGGGATGAAGATCAGAATATTGGGGCAGGTCCTTTACAAGGAGACATGAAGTCACCAAATTGCTGCCAGCTTCCTGGATTTCCCCAGTGACACTGTTGATGTCTGCAAGCCATTTATGACAACTCTGTGATAAAGTTCTCTAATAAAAACTGACAGAAATAGACTATAAACCAGAATATAGGAAAATTAAAAGTCACTTGTCAAAAATTATAATTCAATTGAGACTCATTTTTATAAAACATTACAAAGGTGAATATAAGAATGAGTCAAAGTGAAAAAACAACAAAACCATAAAGAATAGGTCCATTTATATCAGTTAATCAGAAACACTAACCAGGGTGTGATGAACTGGTGCAATAAGGAGAACATAATTCTTTTCATATCAAATATACCCCACTTGTCATACAACACCCTAGACACCTGCTTCATGTCACTGTTCTCATGGCAGCATTGGATTTTTTGGGCACCTCAGTTCAGGAAAGATGTTGAGTTGCTTGAACGTGTCTGAGGAGGGCAACAAGGTGGGTGAGGGGTCTGGAGTACAAGCCCTATGAGAAGTGGCTGAGGGAGCTGGGGTTGCTTAGCCTGGAGAAGAGGAGGCTCAGGGGAGACCTTATTGCTGTCTACAACTACCTGAAGGGAGCTTTTAGCCAGGTGGGGGTTGGTCTCTTCTCCCAGGCAACCAGCACCAGAACAAGAGGACAGAGTCTCAAGCTGTGCAGGGGGAAGTTTAGGCTTGGTCTTAGAAAGAAGTTCTTCACAGAAAGAGTTATTACCTATTGGAATGGGCTGCCCGGGGAGGTGGGGAGGTCAGCGTCCCTGGAAGTGTTTAAGAAAAGACTGGATGAGGCACTTAGTGTTGTGGTCCAGTTGATTAGTTAGGGCTGGATGATAGGTTGGATTTGATGATCTTGGAGGTCTTTTCCAACCTGCTTGATTCTGTAATATGGCATTTATATCAATCTAAGCCTCACAGTAAATGTTCCTGTCTAATAAGTAAACCAGTAACAGAAGACATATTATGGAAACTCAGCTGCATCTTTAGCACTAACAGCCTGCTCATGCCCCTGGGATATTACCTTTTCTTTTTCTTTAAGAGTTAAGTTGCACAGAAACCTTCCTCTCTTACAGCCATGATAGTGTGATGAGAGATATTATCAATTTGCACTTCCACACTCTAGCATACCCTGCTTTGTGGGCAGCTGGGTGATCACCTGCATCTGTGGATGTCATGATTTTCACCTTTCTCCTGCTCAGGGTGAAATAGAGAGTTAGAATGTCAGTTTCCCCAGTTAATCTTCATCATATGTCTTGTCCATCTTCAGCTAATAATGCAAACTCTACCTTTTCCAAGTAAGCTACATGAACAGTCAAAGACAACAGCTGAATTGGAAAGAAAGGAAAAAAAGACTCACTTCTTAGTTCAGTATTTTAATTAAACTGGGAAGCAGGGGGGGAGAAAAAAAGGAAGGGTGTAGTTTAATGCCAGAGAACTCCATAGAGAATGCAGAAAAGCTGAAGCAATTTCAGGGGAGCCAGAGCAATATTTATCAGGAAGGCAATAGTCAGCACAGACAGAAACAGTTTCCAAATGTGACCAGTGAGGCAAGTTAGATCTTAAATAACAATTGTGCCTTGCTGCAGGAAGAGTTTCCAATTCCAAATGTGACTGGGGAGATAAGTTAGATCTTAAACAACAGTTGTGTCTCTCTGCTTAGATAATAAATCAGTGTTTAAAAGAAGCTTGTTTACAGACCTCACTGTGACAGAATTAATTGTAGTAACATCAGCCTATAACTCCAATGGTATTTTACAAGGAAATACTACAATATTGTTGTACAAGGACCTGAAAGTCTCCAAAACATTAAAATGGTATCCTTTCTACCAGTTTTCAACTGCAGAAACTAAATGATATTAGTCTTTCCATATCTTAAAATAATGGTTTGGGGTTTTTTTAGGGCAAAGTACAGTACAGCACTAAAGTGTATTAAAAATGACAACACAAGACTGATAATCTCGACAGAAGCAAACTAAAGGTTTGGAAGCAAATCTCTTATGTGATCCCAGACTCAATGTTAATGGAAGTTCTTTGATTCTCTGATATTGTTGTCCAGTGTGTAGCAGCACCTTTTTTCCTTCATATCTTCAGGGGCTGGGGTTTTATCACTTCTCACCTCACCAAAAAAAGAGTTTTGGATTCCTCTCAGAAAACTCTGGGTTTGCATATTTGGCTTTTATTAGTCATTGGTTCTTGAATTTCAGAACAGTCTTCAGCTGTGAGGAAATGTGCCTGTTCCTCCTGAGTGCTCCTCTTTTCTTTCACCTTTGGAGAACCTGTGGATTGGCATATAGCAGTCAGAGCAAAAACCATCAACCTACTTTCTCTGCTACCCACTCACCCAACATCTTGAATAACAAACTTGGAAACAAGCTAATTAAATTTGCACTTAATATGAAAATAACACCTGCTGATTTACAAACACTTGAACTAAAGGATTATTTTCTCCAACTAAAGTAACACAGTTACTTTTCCTTAGGTAAATGAAAAGTTGTACGGTCTTGCTCTAGTTATGCTTCTTCCTCATTTCTATTTCAGTGAGATCCTTCATATTTTCTTTTAAGGTGTAGTCCCAGTGGTTGGCTGATCTGCATTTTGTATGTCTAAATGTCCAATGCTCATGACAAAAAGATCACTATTGGAACAAGTAATGATTTTTCTGGGGAAATAATAATAAGCCCCAATGTTGTAGCCCCATTTTTACGAGGACACCACATATAGTGATGATATCATCCCACCGTGGTAGTGGTTGGAAGGGACCTCTGAAAATCATTCAGTCCAAGCCTGCTGCTAGAGAAGGATCACCTAGAGACAATCACATAGGAATACATCCAGGCAGGTTTTGAATCCCCTCAGTGTAGAGGAGTCCTGCTTCTACATTGCTTTGTGTAGAAAGGAGAGGTTTGTTAAATTGCAACATGATGTCTCATAGATCTAAAGAATCAGAATAATTGCATACAATTTTCCTGGAGCAAAGGTAAGATTTTGGTGGTGGGTACATTTCTTTTTGCTTGTTGTGTTTTTAGTGCCATTAGAGTGGCAGTATTGTACATTTGTGTTAAAAACTAAAACTTGTTCAGTCACTCTAGTTTCTCATGGAGATTTTATATGAAGGGGAAAAATTTACCACAAAGCCATATAACGTGTAAATTTTGAATAATACGGAATAGCTGCTCTTAAAAGTCTTCATAGTTAGCTGAAGTTAAACTTAAAATTGACAGTTTGAAGTCTTGAAGTTTTGTCTTGTACAATAAAACTAGTTCAAGAGTTTAAACATGAGGTACAGTACAATGTAATGCTTTAAATAGTGTCTTCAAGAACATAATTTGTCCATATTTTTAATGAATTATGTCATTACACAGTAAAAAAAATCTTGAAATGAATTAATTTTAAATGAAAATAAGATATTTTTATGCTACAAATAATTATAGTCTTCTAACATACTGCATTTTTCCTGCTTTTATGACAAAAGTAATCATCTTAAATGAAGAATCTGCTCAGTTTAGTAGATCTTAAAGATTTTCTTGTCCGAGTAACTGTTCCTGTTACTGACATATGTCTCTATTGAAGTTCATTCAACAAGCTGTGTTGAAAGTAGACCTATTATATTACTATTTCACTGCTGTCTGTGCTGGTGCAATGTTAATTCACCAGAGAAGAAAGGCCTGATTTACAGAAAATAAGCCATTGTGCTAAATGGAGTGAATCATTAGTAGCGCTGAACCCTGAGTAGTTCCAAAGCTGGATTGAGATGGACTAATGAGAAAATGAGAGAAATATGGCTTCCATCCTGACTAATTAATCACTGAAAGCCCCATGCCAGAGTTTTGAACAGCAGAGGAAGGTTACTCTATGTTCAAAGTTTTGCTCTTTTTATGCTTGGTTTTTTTTCTCTTACTCTTTACTCATGTATTGGCAAGTCTTTCAAGTAATTGTCTCTAAAATGGTCAAGTACTCTCCTATGTAAAATACAAAGCATTTTAAAATCTAAGGTTTATTTTTGTGGCATAGCCCAATTTCAGATCCACTGGTTGCAATAAGTTGCTGTACATCATTATGTCACGTGCAGGTTTTGAATCCTAACGCTGTTACTTGGAATACGTTTTCCACGCAAACAGATTCTAGTTCATGTGATTTCTGATGGCAATCTGGCACCTAGCTGTGTGGCTGCGTTAGTTTCCCTGAACATCCTGTACCTTTGAAAAACAGTGCACTAGCATGATGTTTATTGACATTGAATTCATTTTCAATCTACTGCATCTAAATTGCATTCAATTTAGCCAAAAAGTAGCATATAGTCAACCTGCACCTCCATAGAGAAGCTATGGTGTGTAGGTACATCAGAGTATCTGACTAGGCACAGGTCACTGCAAATATACACACAGGGTAAGTATGATATTCTGGAAGAACTTGTTTTTATCTGCTTCTCTTGAAATTGAAATGGTCTACTGGAAGGTGATCTTGCCCATCCTGTGGGGTTTGGAAGTAGGGCATCTTTCATGTGCCTTCCATCCCAAATCATTCTATGATACTTGTAATACGGCAGAATGCTCTCCAGGCATCACATTTCAAGTGTGTAGCTACTAAACAGCAGTTTCATGCACAAAGTGGTATCAAAATAGATGAGGAAAGCAAGTAACCCAAGTTGAATAAATGAAAGTATTTCTCACCATTTTATTCGCTTAACACTGGGGACAACTTTCATCCTGTGTTCACGTTCAAGTGTATAGAATCATGGAATGGTCGGAGTTGAAAGAGACCTCAGAAAATCATCTGCAGTACATTTTCACCCAGCTCGAACGTAAATCATGGTGAAGCTCTGATTTACCAACAAATAAATGTCTGAAAATCTCAAGTGCAAGCCAAATAGATGTCAATTGACCAAGGATTTAAAATCTTTTATCTTTTTGTTGTTCCTGCAGATTGGGGGATGATGTTGCCTGTTTGATATGTCAGGCCATTGGAGTTGTTAAGCTTCTAAAACCAGGCCATCAAAGAAAGAACTGTTGTTGCTATAATAATATTAACTACCTATGCAGGATACTTATGCAGGAAGCAGCATAGATTTACCACAGTGTTATCATTTCAGTAGAGATTTTCACTTATTGCAACATGATTTCATACCCTAATGAGGTTTGTGTTAATTTCCCTCCTAAAAGTCACTAATACAATACTTAAGAGTGAGTCATTTACTTCCCATGCAATTATCTCTGGCTGGGAATTTTGAAATGTATTTATGATTCATTTCTCCTCTTACTTTACCATCTTGGATAATTCAGAGGTTATTTATTCTTTACTCAGGAATCAAATTACCAACATGGAAGAAAAAATAAGTAGAAACTTCCTCTTTTTTTTTTTGAAGACACATAAGCTATCAAAACAAGCATTCTTAATGATTTTTAAAGTAAATTCTGACTCTATTCAAATATCAAAATTGCTGATGGTTTCCTTATCACTGAAGACACATTTGAAGTGTTAGTGTTGGCTTGAATCTTCTACTGGGAACAAATTTTTCATTCTGAAAAAATAAAAATGAGCTTCTGAGTTATTTTCTAAACAATATCATAAGTGCTGTAGATGCTTCCCACAGCATCTGCCTTCAGCCAGCATGGTTATCTTAATGTCAGCTCTGCTGACACCAGAAATAATGCACAAAAAGTAGAGTTACTTCAGTGAATATTGACTAAGTGCATCTGGCTGGAATGAGGAGCATTTCAGGGCATTACCATGGGTTATAGAGGTGAATGCTACAGCAAAGCAGGTTACAATTTATTTCTCCATTGGACTCTCCCCAGCAACATGCAGAAAACTGTCAGGGAATTTCAGCACATAATTACCATCTTTTACACCCTAGAGAAAGAGATAATTTGCAGTAAGCCCAAATACTTTATAATGGACAGCTGAAGAACATTCACAAGGCACGTATTTTTAATAGGCATAGGCATCCTATCTATGAGAAGTAATGAGCATATTAACAATGTCCACAGGACATGTACTACTACATTTCAAATCTGTCCCTATCACAGAAAGTTTTTCCAGTGTTTTAACATTCTTCTCCCTCACCAATTTTCTAAAAGCTAATGTGAGAGGGCGGTACAGGGAAAAAGTTCTAGGGATTTCTGTATCTTGTCATGGGCAGGCTTATCACGTTCTCTAATATGAAAGTGCAATGCCTACATGCCAGTCTGAGCTTTTTCTCCTCTATCAAGCAAAAGTGCATTCTTGGCTCCTCAGGGACTTCTTCTGTTTGCTGTTGTGTTTCCAGATCAACACATCATCGCAGGTCGGGTTTTCTGTCAGCTGGAAATACAACACAGAGACACTCTGAGAACTTACTGTCATATGCGATGCACTTAAATGATCCAGTGTCTTTGCAATAAGCATTATATTAGTGTCCTGGTTTGTCTGCCAGGAGAGTGTCCTAAGGCTGAATTCAAAGCTTTTCCACCCCTTGAATTTCATGCCTATACTGAAGGTATCCTCAAAACCAAATGCAGTGGTACAGAATTGCCTTTGACCTTGAGCAAAAATGTACAGTAAGATTATTCAGTGGCTTCTTCTATTGGTATATACACTAAGTTATTATCAAAGAATATGCATGTTTATATATGGATATAACCCCAAAGGCAGTTATATAGTTATATCAGAAATCAGTCTAGCTGTTGTGTCAGAGGCTGTGATTATTCACATATTGAGACTAGAGTCAAAGCAGTTACATCCATAGAGACAAAACATATTAACCAAGATGTAGTGAGCTCTTTGCTTCCCTTGAACTCAGATATTTGCATGCCCAAATACTGTAGTTGCAGTCAGTGTATAACCACTTTGTGATGCTGTAGCATTGTTAGTAATTATAATGAGTAAGCACAGCTTGCTTGCAGCTCTGGGCAGCCTGATCTAGTGTAGGGTGTCCCTGCGCATGGCAGGGTGGTTGGAACTAGATGATCCTTGTGGTCCCTTCCAACCCTGACTGATACTATGATATAGTTGGAAAGTAAAGGCAAAGGTTCTGTCCCATGAAATCAGCCTTCAAAATCTGAGGAGATTTAATAGGTATACCAAAGAAAGTCAAATATTCTTTACTGGAGTACCTATGGTCTAGACTGGTTTACATAGCCTGCAGTGAATGTGCTCATTTGAATATTTGTGCTCCAAATTAATGGGCTCCACTCATGTAACAAAGAATTTCTGAAGGTTTTTAGATGTGATACTATCCTTTTCTGCCTGTAGTATTGGGCTGAACTTACAAAGCATATGAGTGTGGAAAAAAAACCACACCAAAACCCCATAACTATTTCTAACAATGAAATATTTCAGTAAAATTGAAAACCCATCATAAAGTCTGGAAAAATTGCCCAAGCAGATTTTCAAATGCAAAAAGACACTCTCAAAATACTTTTGCAAAATCATGAGTGACTACTAACAGAGAGATTAGGAAAAGATGGGATTGCATTCACATGTAATCACATCAAAATATTAGGGCAGAAGAGTCAATAACAGGAGTCCGAGGTTAATGAAATACCCTGACGTAGAATAGGTATGGCAGCTGCTGACCTTGTAACTGGATTCAAGCAGCAGTGCTCAAGGATTAAGAGTATATCTAATACATCATCTCACACGAGTGTTCCTTTTAAAAATAGAAAGATTCCACAATCTCTGAATAAAAGATCTCGTCCTCTATGCCTTTACAGATGCATTAAAAGAGGGAGAAAAATCTTTTATTAATAAAAATGCTTAAAGTAGAGCTGATCTAATCAAAACAACCCACCCACTGTATTACTTAAGCTTTGGGAAGTGTATTCAAGCGGAATAAAGACAAGAAGAGCATGAAGTGTGAAATTTAAGCAAGAAGTCTTCAGTGCTTTTCGTTGTCCACTAATTTAACTAAGTCAATCAAGCTCTTCAGTGATACATATAAAGAACATTTCATTGCAAAGAAAAAGTTGTGAAAATTCATTTTATCTTAATCTGACACTATACTAGAGTCTAATGGCTCTTAATACCACTGCTGCCCTCCTGATCCAGCCAAACAAAGGAACTTCTTGAGCTAAAAAAAATTATATACATACATGATAAATACTTGTTAAATCCAGATTTAAATGATCTGCTGTAGAGAATCATGCTTATAGTTCATTAGTTGTTTAGATGGGTTGGATTGGTTGATGGGTTGGACGTGATGATCTTGAAGGTCTCTTCCAACCTGTTCTAGTCCTATTCTATTCTATTCTGTTCTATTCTATTCTATTCTATTCTATTCTATTCTATTCTATTCTATTCTATTCTATTCTATTCTATTCTATTCTACCTCAAGACATGCTTAGAGATGTTTACTGGGAAGCAGTCCTTACTCTGTGCCACTTTTAGGTGGTGTAATTTTCATCTCTCTCTTGTAGATTGCAATGTGCTTCTGTACTGGTAGTAATAATTTGTTTATTCCACAACTTCTTAATATTTTTTTTCTAAGGGAGAAATAACTCTGTTGGATATTTTTTGTTCCCTGGAACCTTGGTTTGCAGTGAGAAAGTTTTAGAATGGACCATTCACAGGTTCCCAGTTTTGTATTACCTTCTGCGTGTTAGTGAAAACACGGAGGTCCAAAACATAGTTCAGCTGTTAATTTTTACACGGTACTCTTTTCTATGCCTTTGGAAACAATCATGTTGCTTAGGGGGGAAAAAATGACCACATCATTTTGATTTGTTTTCCACTCCAAACCATGCAGATAGGGTGATTTCTTTTAGGTACACAATACCATTAACAATGGAAAAATGAAAACAAGGGGAAAAAAATATTTACTAAGTCATCAATATAAGAGTAGAATCATCTCTGGAATTGTGTTGAAATCATTTAGTCCCATGTGGTATATCATTAGTCATAACTTTTTTTGGTTGCATATATTTAGAGACCTCAGAGGATTTAGGGCCCAGTGTTAAACATTGTACAACTAGGTTTTGAAGATCTTCAAAGCTAACTGATAAGAGATAACAGATAGATAAGACTTGGACATTAAATGTGGACAGCGAGACGAACAAAATGAATTGCCAGATTAATTTTCAGTAATTGAATGTGTATACTGTGATTATGGATTTGGAACTAAGATTTTATAACTACTCCTAGTGTTTTCTTATTTTCCTTTCATATTCCTCCTCTGAAGCACATCTGCTACAGTAATTTCATCAACTATCATACAGCTCTGTATAGAATATCAATTTTTAATGAGATGGGCAAAGTGTCATAATGAACAATATAGTGAAGGTGGTGTAGCTCTAAGACAGCACAGAGTCCTAGGAGCATAACCTTTCTTTTTTTTCATTCTCCTGTTACTGTCCTTCAACAACCATCCCTGCAACATCTTTTACAGACAGCTGCTCAGAATCATAGCTTCCATGGGTGCCCTCTACAACTACCTGAAAGGTGGTTGTAGCCAGGAAGGGGTTGGTCTCTTCTCCCAGGCAACCAGCACCAGAACAAGGGGACACAGTCTCAAGCTGCGCCAGGGGAGGTTTAGACTTGAGGTGAGGAGGAAGTTCTTCACCAAGAGAGTCATTTGTCATTGGAACGGGTTGCCCAGGGAGGTGGTTGAGTCACCATCTCTGGAGGCGTTCAAGAGGAGATTGGACGTGGCACTTGGTGCCATGGTCTAGTCATGGGGTCTGTGTTGATAGGTTGGACTCGATGATCCTTGAGGTCCTTTCCAACTTAAGTTATACTGTGATACTGTTATACTGTGAACAGGATGTATGTGCAACAGACTCCACTCAGAAGTGTTTACACTGCCTTGTTTATGGCCCTGGTTTACTTGTAATTCCCTATTGATTGCAACCTTTTCAGATATGCACCCCAAAGGGGTAAAAGCAACTCTTCAATTGAATTGGTACAGTATATGAGGAACTACAGCAGGTTCTGTTGCACAGATACTACTCTGAATGTGCCAATACCTTGTTCCTGATAATGGTCCTCTCAGATAAAAAGTTTAGTGATCATCTGCCCAGAAAGACCACCTGCTGGAGCACAACATTGGTCATAGTATTACTTATATTTCAGTGTAATTTCTGACTTCTCCCCCCACCTCCCCCTCCAAACTAGAAACTACATGTCTCAAACAGGAAATCAGGCAACGCCCTTATTTTCCTCCTACTTGTGAAAGTCCTTGTATGGAAAAACAATCAGAAATTCCATTATTTGTCAAGAAAGCAGGAGCATCATAGAGTTCCTTCAAATCTCTTCTGGTTTTGTGCTCATTGTTGTTTGTACTAAGATCAAGAACTAAAAAAAAAAAATTGAGAACAGACATCAACATTTTCAATTTCTATTGGAAAAACTTTTTGCACAGTGTCAGCTGCCAGCACTGGAAGCTCCACTCCCTTCATTTTATTTATTTATTTATTTTAGCTTTGTCAAGAGGCACTTGCCTTTTTAAAATAACACAATATAGAAGATCATTATGAAATGAAGCATTCAAGTTTTGATGATCTGTTTCCTCTTAATTGACAACTGTGAAAAGCTATAGCAGTGCAGCTGTCATACTCTTACTTGCCAGTCTCCTTCCAGAGAAAAAGAATTCATTCCATGGTTTCCTTCATGCCAGCTAAGTAGTTTTCTGGGGACACAACTGGGGAAAAGGCTGGAGTTGTATCTTCTTTCAACTTTATGTAAATCACTTTTCAATCAAGGGAAAAAATGTTGGAAGAATGCTTCAGGAAGTCAAATTTGAGTTGATGCTTTTTCCACACTGCAAAAGGATCAGTTTAGTGGGAAAGTTCTATTTCTTATTGTGAGCAGCATTAATAGGTAACTGATTATTATTTCAATTAAATAATGGCTATCCATGTATTAGAAAAAAATAAGAGCTGAATAACTCCTGAAAACTCTAGAATATTCATGTTGGTATGCACTAGTATTCAATTTAATTGGTATCTTTAACTTTCCTGTATTTAATTAGAATTTAGAATATGTGCAATGTACCTATTTAGGTATTTAGGACAACTCCTACCTAGTTTTGAATCTTTTAAATGAAGTAACTTCCACATCCTTCTTTTGCAAATCGAAAAGCAAATTGTGGTTCTGTTGCTGTTTGCACTGAATGCAACTTTTGAATGAATAAGGGGCCCACAAGCAAGCAGTCAGGGAAGCATTTATCTAGTAGTGTCTGAATGAAGGTTCATTTTCTTGGCTTCATGAAAACATGTATAGAAAATCCTCTACGTGAAGGATTCTAAATGTAAAAGCATCGAACTCATGTCGTGTATTAAGTCCTATTTGCTATCTCAGATTCTTTAGTGGCTTTTTTAGAATGTATGTTATTTCTAAGAAGACTAACCAGATATGAACTGAGATGGTGTTATAGCTGTGGAACACTGAAGGAAGTCTGACTTAGTGGAATTTAATCCCCGTTCTACAATCTACTAATCTTATTGAAGGTTCAAGTTTGCAGGCCACAAAAGGCCTGCCTATGAAACCATAAACTATTCAACTGCTGATTAGTTTAGCAGATAAAGTAGAAAAGAGGAAGAGAACAAAATTGTTGAGAAAATGAAGCTTGAGAGCGGTAGAATGGAAAACAGCATAGAGAAAGGTCATAGTAACTGACATGAGTAAGGACTGATGAATATAAGAAAAAGAAAACCAAGAATGTGACACTAAAGAGAGCAGAATTTCATTATGGAGAGTCCCTGCATAAGCAACTGAAAAAAATAATCTATAGAGGCACCACATTTTCTGACAGAAAGATGTCTGCATTTATTCTACTGCTGTTCAAACCTATTATATGTATTATTGGAATTCCTATCATGGAACTAAGCTCATATTCTAGCCAAAGAGCTCAATGAAGAATAAATCCTGGATGACATGCAGAAGTGTCAAAATAATAGAAGAGTTAGATTTCCTAAATGGATCAGAAAAGAATTACACACCATGGTAAAGAATAGTTCAAAATCAGCCACCTTGTCAATCCAGTGGAAAAGACTTAGGAAGAGTAGCTTCTTTGCCCCCCTGTTGGGGGAAGCCTGTACATTACCTATCCTGGAGGCTTGAACCGTGACACTGAAACAGGCTTAGTGCAGTATACCAAATTTCATTTTCGGTTAAACAAAATGAATACACAATGCAGTATGGAAAATATAAAACATAAAAATCAAGTAAATAGAAAGCACTTCAGTATGTGCTTAATTTTGGATGGTGATAATATACTTTGCAGGTTATCAAAGTACCTCTTTAAGAATAAATAATGTATGGGTTTGGGAATTTCAGAGATTACAAATAGAGGAAGCTAGATTGTCTCTGTGTTTGAGATCTAATTCATGGCAAAATCCCACACAAACTTACCCAGTGGAAAAAGACATCTCTCTGTCTCCTCCCTGTTATTTCTGTTTTTCTCTTGCCTATATAGAAGACTATACTGCTTGATCAGGCTTGGACAGGAGCACACTGCATTGGGTTAGGAACTGGCTGGAGGGCCAAGCCCAGGGAGTGGTGGTGAATGGTGCCACATCCAGATGGCTGCCAGTCACTAGTGGTGTGCCCCAGGGATCAGTGCTGGGCCTCATGCTCTTTAATAACTTTATTGTTGATCTGGATGAGGGCATTGAGTCCATCATCAGTAAATTTGCAGATGACACCAAGCTGGGGGCAGGAGATGATCTGCTGGAGGGTAGAGAGGCTCTGCAGAGGGACCTCGACAGGCTGGACAGATGGGCAGAGTCCAACGGTATAAGATTTAACATATCTAAATGCTGGGTTTGGTACATTGGCCACAGCAACCCCATGCAGTGCTACAGGCTGGGATCAGAGTGGCTGGAGAGCAGCCAGGTAGAAAGGGACCTGGGGGTACTGGTCAATGGTAGGCTGAACATGAGCCTGCAGTGTGCCCAGGCAGCCAAGAAGGCCAATGACATCCTGGCCTGCATCAGGAACAGTGTGGCCAGCTGGAGCAGGGAGGTCATTCTGCCCCTGTACTCAGCACTGGTTAGGCCACACCTTGAGTCTTGTGTCCATTTTTTTTTGTTGTTGTTGTTGTTTTGTTGTTGTTTGTTTGTTTGTTTTGAGGCAGTATTACTAACCATCAAATGGCATCTGACTTTTTACATCTAATTTCATTCCGAGCAGTGTTCTTTTTAGGCGTTCTTTCTGTAACATTCAGTAAGCAATTAGGTCATATATCCAATTTAATATAAACATTTAACATAAATCAAATCTGCCTAACTAAATTTTTGTTAGTTTTTTCATTCATTTTGTTAGGTATTTTTTATCCCTGTTCTCTGACTGCTGTCACCTCTGCTGGAACCTGAGGCTGCAAAACAGAGCAGCAGATATGAGAGCAAGTGCAGAGCAATTAGCAAGCTATCTTTCCCTGTGTGCTGTAAGGATGTCATCCTTGAAGAAATTTTTCACAATAATAAATCTGTGTGGCAGAGAAGATTGGAGAATGGTAACAATGTCATCCTTCTTTTAAGTCTGAGCACAGAGTCAGAACTGAGAAATAAGTAAATGGGAAATAGAGAGGAAAAATAGGCACTGAGTATAAACAGCCATTCACTGAAACACAATAACAGTTGATAAAACCAGAAAAAAAATATCCCAAACTCACAAATTGTTCAAGGGCCCATTAAAATTGTGAAGGTTTGTATTTCAAGACTTGTCTTGATGTCATAAGGCTTTTCAAATTCCACAAACTTTACAGAGGTTGTTGAAAGTCAGATGGAAAAACAGAGGACCGCAGACAGGTTACACAGAATCATGCAGACAGTGTTCTGCTTCTTTGTCATCTTCCCTCTGTTGTACAGGGAGGAAAAGAAATAAAAAGGCTTAGTATGAAAACTTGAACTGCATTTTGCTGCAGTGCAAACCAACCATATCCAACATATATGTGGAAAGCTAACAACTTTATGGAGTATAAGTTAACGAATTTTCAGTATTTTAGTGGCTTTTCTGTGCAATGTGTAAAACAAAGAAATTTTGCCAAAATAATATAAATTAACATTTTTTAATTTGCAGTGACAATGTAGTAAGGAAAGAAAACAAAAGTAATTCTAGAATTTATGAAGATTAGAGCAAGTCAGAACATTTTTCTCCTAATACAGGATCTATTTTCTGTAACCCCATGTAGAATTTACGTGAGCTGTTCACTGCTGGATGTTTTTGTAATACATAATGAGTTTTGTTTTGCTGACTCTGTTGACTGTGCCCACAGTATAATTAGAGATTTTTTTCTGCTGACTGAGTAGAAGAAAGTAGTATCTGGAATCATATATAGCTCTAAAGCAAAAGCCTGATCTGTACTCCTGCAGAGAGCAGCTACAAAACTGATGAAGTTTATGGTTAGTAAACACTGGAGGTTTAGAGATGACACCTTCATAACGCAGTGTGATGAGCTTACCAAATCAAAGCTGCATCAAAGAGATGCCAGGGGAAATCTTAAACAACTTCTATTCCCTTTCATTTTAGCAAGAAGATCTTGCTGAAACAAGCATCGCTATTCAACAGCCATCAACTTACCAGTGTGAATCTGAGGAATTCCAGAGTGGAAGTGAAGGTTTATTGCAGTAAATTACAGGTATGGGATGCAATGGCCTTTTGAAACTATGATTGCTAGTAAAACTTCAGTTTGCCAAAGAACCAAAGAGTAAATATAGATGTAAGATCCCACCGAAATTAAGGAAAAGCTTGTACATGTGGGCATGAAAAAGTGCTAATCTATGGGCAGAATGCTGAGCTGTGCAAGCCCTATGAGGAGAGACTGAGGGAGCTGGGGTTGTTTAGCCTGGAGAAGAGGAGGCTCAGGGGTGACCTTATTGCTCTCTACAACTACCTGAAGGGAGGTTGTAGACAGGAGGATGATGGTCTCTTCTCCCAGGCAGCCAGTACCAGAACAAGAGGACACAGTCTCAGGCTGTGTCAGGGGCGGTTTAGGTTGAATGTTAGGAAGAAGTTCTATACAGAGAGAGTGATTGCCCATTGGAATGGGCTGCCCAGGGAGGTGGTGGAGTCATCATCATTGGAGGTGTTCAGGAGGAGACTTGATGGGGTGCTTGGTGCCATGGGTTAGTTGTTTAGGTGGGTTGGATTGGTTGATGGGTTGGACGCGATGATCTTGAAGATCTCTTCCAACCTGGTTTATTCTGTGTATTCTATGTATTTCTCATAGTTTCCTACTCCATATCATCTCCTAAACTATAAAACGTAAAAAGGTTGAGACAAAACATTTTTTTTCCTATGAATTTTACTTGCCACTGATTTCATATGATGATACATTTAAGCTTCTATAAAGCTAATCTTTTCATCTGGACCAAGTTGAGTAGATGAGCTTCCTCATTTCATTAAATGTAAGGACTATCCTCCTAAACAAGCAATCTCCCATAATGAAAAGTTTCCACTTCAGTTAATTTCATGAAGTAGGAAGAATAAAGGGCATCCTTAAAATAGTCATGTATATATATTATATGTATTTTTAATTCTATAATAATTTTTAAGAGAAAAACAACTCCTGATCTATCTGGATCTTAGCTGAATATACAGTCAAAGGGCATTTTCAAGGGTAGGTTACAGTTGAAGGCTGCTCTTTAAAGCTAGTAATTCATTTCACACTAAACTTGGGTCTATGAGCACACTAAAGAGTTTTAGTCACTAAATTGTACCTGAAGCTTGGTCTCAGTTCACCACTTAAAATATAGTATTGATTTTTGCCATTCTCAGTCCTGTTCATTGTTTACCACCACTGCCCTTTATCTGTCTTCATTTCCCTTTAGTTTGTCCTTTTTTTTCCTCTGTTACATATTCTGTAGTAATCCCCCTTCTTCCCTCCACAGAAAGATCTTTGAGCATAACAGCGATATACTTTCTAGATAATAATAAAAGGTCAACATTTTTCTTCCTGTTGCATCACCTGCCATGCAGCTATGAAGGATTGGATAAACCTGATCATTTCATTTCACACAACCCAAGAATTTCCACAGAAAAAGCCATATATTTCAGGGCTTAAAAAAAATCCTTTGACCTCTGGCCGGTTAGACAGTTTGATACTGAGTACAACTTAGTAAAAGCTGTGAAAATACCAACTGATTATGAGTGTGGTTTAAAATGTTGGTGAGGTAATGGTTACTAAATAATATCTAGGGGAAAAAATATACAGACTTGGAAGAAAAAGAGTCTTTTGATTCTTGTACACTCTGTGCCTTTCACTTACTGATATCTTGTTCTTTCACTGCGTAGCCAACATCTTGCAGATGCTAAAATCAAAATTGCATTTAAAAGGTTATTTTGGTTTGGTATAAAAATTAGTAATATTTGGTCAATCTTTTTCTCATGATGTCTTACCCCAATACTCTCTAGCACACACTGATTCTCCCCAAACGATCTGCAACCTGTTACCATCTGCATCATACTGTTACTTTGCTGAATGTACTTCTCTAGTCAGGTCTCTAGGTTTAATCATTTATATGTGGCAGAAGTGTGAGCTAGATAAATTCCTAGGAATCCACCCTCCTTAATTTTGCCTTGATTTTGAAGTGGAAATGGTTTTGGTCCAACATTTGGAAACTTGGCATTTCAGCTTTATGCAGTCCAAGTCTGTCCTGGGAATTAGAAAAATGAACATACAGGGCCCAGATCCTCTGGCCTGAAATACTTTCTTTGTGCCATTTAGAGAACTTAGAATGAACATTGCTCCTCTAGGGAAATTCTGGCTTTGTAAGATGAGCCAGGGAGGAAGAAAGATAGACAGACATGATGACTGGCATATAAAAGTTGAATCATGTTTTATGCTTAGAGATCCCACGAGAAGCTCATTGCATTCATACATAGAGTTCCATCCACAGGGGGATACTTAGGAACTGCATACCTTTGTACTGAATGACTGGAGAGTTGCCAATTAATGTGCCTCATTCTTCCTCTCCCAAGCTCACAGAGCACATAAAGCTAAACTAGTCTGACACAGAAACAAAGAAACCTGCTCATCTTCAAGAATGAAACAATTCCCTTCATCTGCCTCATAGAACAGAGTCAGAATCTTCCCTTCAAGCTTTTAGATTCCTGACTGGTAAAGGATTGTTTAAGCAGACTGATTCTGTGAACAGCAGGAGCTCTGAACCTGTCTCCAGTTTTGCTTGACCAAATGGTCTTGCACTGCCTGGAATATGAGTTAACCTGCAGGGTATTATAGGTGTCACTCCTTACTTCAGATTTCTGGGCTTCAGTCAAGCTTTGCAAAAGCCTTCATGTTACACAAGCACAGTGGTTTTGTGTGTGGCAATGTGGGGCCTGATTTTGTAGACAAGATGTCTGTTTTGATTCCACTCTTTTCTTTTTCTTTTTTTGCTGTTGAAGCCACTCTTGGTTAAGCACACAGAATACTTTCACAAATGCCATAACTAAACTTTCATCCAAGTAATATGAGGTTCAGAAAAGAATGTATCCCTCTGCAGTTTCTTCTGAGCAATCTATGCCATTTGCAGCAAGGTTTTAATACCCCTTTTTGTCTTTTTGTCAATGAAAATTGAATACCAGGGAATTGTTAATGGAGGAGTTCATTCTCTTCAAAGTGTGTATAGATTTATACAAATAATTCCCATTAATTCAGACAACAGTCCTCATGATTTCCCAAGGAAAGGTGTATTCTAGTGTGAAATACAATTTGTGTGAGACCTCAACATACTGTAAATGTGGCTAAGCACCAGGTTAAGTTTCCAGGTAAATAACTGCACCACTGACAAGGACCTGGCCTGATGTTTACCTAGGAGAACAGTATTAAAAGTTATTGGATGTGATCTAAGAAGCTGCTGGACATAGGAAACCTTACCAGTTGCACCTTGTCAAGCTGAGATTACCTAGATAGAGGTAGCAGAAATTTTAAATTGCAAGACTTGGATCAAAAGAGAAAAAGCAATTTTGTTGGGTACTTTACTTGGGGTGAAAATAGGGAAGAGACAGGGAGCCACTGACACCTTGAAAAGAAAGGTTAAGAAATGGGAAAAAGTGGTAATACATGCAGAAGTTGACAGAGTTACCCGTGAATATGGAGTTCTAGAACTGTAATCTGCGTCAAGTGTGCCTGCAATGAGCAGAGACATTGTCAGCTAGGTAAGGTTAAATATCTGCTAGGAAACCCTGTACTGGAACATAACTGGAAAATGGCAATAAACCAGATCTATCATTTTGATCCCACCACTAGAGTCACCCTACTTTTGTAATCAGGAGGGTGGGGGGCAGAAAAGGAAGGCAAAGGAACATCCAGACAGTCAGAGAGATGGTTCAAGCCCATTCCCAGCCTGGAAGCATCAGCAGTTAACCATTGCATCATAACATTCAGTGTAGATGCTTTAGGGCACTTTGGCACCAAATCTTGAGCATGAGTCAATGAGGAGGAGTCCCAGGGTCAATGATAATAAGAGAGCTCTCATCAGCCAAGCTTCCCAGCACAGATAGGGCATATGCTCGGCCTTTCTCAAAAGCTGGAATAGGAAGGGACCTACCACACAGGATAGATATAATTCTATGGCTTCCACAAAGGAGGTTAGCAGCCCTGAAATAAAGCTGGTAAATGAGTCTGCAGGAATGTGAAAAGTGGAGAATGGGGAGAGGTGCAAGTTCAAGGGTTAGTTCTCACTTGAACAAAACGGGCTTCTAAAAATACCAATATTAAAATTAGTCAAATTCAGTCTAATGCTTGAGTGAATATTTACTTTGAAATTGGAACCTGGATTTAGCTAATGACATTTGCTGATATTCTATCAACCATGTTATATTCCTTCGTGCAGATTGCCTATCGTGTTTTGTTACTTTTCCCTTAAGACCTGGGTTGTTATGACTCTAAATGATGGAAACTGAATAAATATTCTGCAACCATCCATTGGATTTTTTAATTTGCATGATATTTTTTAAGACTGTAAAATGTCCCCCCAAAGTAAATAAACCACAAATCCATGTGTTGTTTAAAATATTGTAAAAGACTATTTCCAGTGAAAATTCTGGGTATGGGGGAATAGCCCATGGATAGCCATGTTGCATAACTAAAAGGCATAGGGCTTAGGCACTAAATCCTATTAATGTGATTTCAAGCTTCTTTGGTCCAAAATGCAGATTGTTTTTGCAAAACCTCATTTGGTAGGTTGTAAAGAGTAGAGTAGAGTAGAGTAGAATATAGAGTAGAGTAGAGTAGAGTAGGATATAGAGTAGAGTAGAGTAGGATATAGAGTAGAGTAGAATAGAATAGAATATAGAGTAGAATAGAATATAGAGTAGAGTAGAGTAGAATAGAATGGAATATAGAGTAGAGTAGAATAGAATAGAGTGGATTAGACTAGAGTAGAATAGAATAGACCAGACCAGACTAGACCAGATTGGAAGAGACCCTCAAGAGCATCACATCCAACCCATCATCCAACACCATCTAATCAACTAAACCATGCAACCAAGCACCCCTTCAAGTCTTCTCCTAAACACCTCCAATGATGGTGATCCTAAATGCAGACATATAACTAAATTGAGCCATGGGCACTATTTAATACCCACCATATTACAAAATCTTCTTTTGATGAAGTTAGCAAGAGCATAGAATGATAGAATGCACTGGGCTGGAAGGGACCTCTAGAGGTCATCTAGTCCAACCCCTTAACTTGTTCTTAGAAAAGAGTCAACTTCTGTATTTGTGCAGACATGCAGGAAAACATGCCTGTTCATGACTAAGAATTTAAAATGCCACAGAAGTAAAGAAAGTTGAACTGCATTTTAGTTGAACTGAATTTCACAGACTATTTCAAAGTCAGATATTTCCTATTCTGTTCCCAGAATGATGTTCTATTTTTAACGAAACAACACAATCGATGCTATACAATTACCGCAGCAGTTTCAAGATGACAAAACTTAAGTATTCCAAAAATTTAGAGTATTGAGATAAGACAATTTATACTCTTCCTAGCTGGCACATAATAAACCTCATGTCATTACTGAGTAAATCCAAATTGTTTTTCTAATAGTCTTTATCGTCTTTTCTGACATTCACAAGTACTGTAATTTGGAAGAGTTGCCTGTTTACTTAATATGCCAAGTATAAATTACTGTTGATTGTTTCCTGGGATCATTCTACTCCCTTCACATTCATATGATGCTATGATGTTTTTCATTTTCACATCTTTTGATATTCTTTTCTGTTTTCTTTTTAAAGAATCTTAGGAGAAAGGAATAGAGAAAAAAATGTCAAACAGAGTCCAAACCAGATTTTTATGTCTACTGCACACAGGAGTAGTAGATGGATTACTTTAACATTTATCTTTCAGTTATGTACAAGGAGAAGGTACTGGATACTTAGGTATGTTATGGTCCATCTGCCTTTGGAGTTAATGAATGTACTTTATAAACCTCTGTCAGAGATGGTATGGATACACTTGTTCTGCCTCAGAGAAGAAACACAGGTCTTTTGAAATCCCTACATTTCAATTAAATCTCTCTTGTAGAAGTCCAGTCAAAACTGCAATGCAAGATTGATTAGACCAAGCTCACTGAATGTTGCACTTGCATAAACAGGGCTCATTTATTCAGCTATTTAGTTTCCTAAGGATAACGCAGCGCCAACCTGCAGAAACACATGATAAAGAAATGGACATCTGGAAGCAAAGGCATTTGGAAGCCTAATTTTAACCAGTTCCAGTTAATCATTTCACAGCTGCTTTAAATTCTTCAAGAGAAATGATGAGTGAGAACAGTTGAGGATAGATTTTTGTAACTTCCTGTCAGCTCTCACTCTAGAAAAGATCTGTTCACACTGCTGCTATACACAGAGGTGTAGAACCAAGGTAGAAGAAAATAGAGAAGCAGGTTCTTACCTTGGATGTCCAGATCTTGAAAGTTTGCTTTAGTTTCTGATCTGGAGCTCAACTTTACATTTGGTTCGAGCCTTGATAATTCAGCATAGGCCTCTTTCCAAATTACCATTTTACAGTACAGCTTACAGTATTTATCAGTGGAGTGACACGTGTAGAAAAATTAACTACTTGCAGTGTGCAAAGCAGCAAAACTGTAGTGACCTGAGCAGTCGTTCATGATGTGTTTGGCCAGTAGATGACATAGCTAAACTGTGAGCAAGACCTGTTATTAATCTGTCCTCTGATGATAAAAAAACTAAGCTGGTTCCAAAAGAAGAAAGTGGTGTTTGTTGCACCCTGGAAATCAGAAATGTTAGGCCTAAACTATTTCTCTTGTCCTAGTCTTGGCCAGAGTTCTCACAGGCAGCCCAAATAAATCCCACCCTCTACACTACCTGAACAGTACTTCAGGCTGAGATCAGGGAATATATATATTCAGATCCCTCAAATAGATATTATGCCATCATCACCCTGTTGTATACATGACAAATCATTCATCATGATGTTTGATAGAGATAGTTTCACTTTGAATTGTACATCTTGATTGCATGGTTTAGTTGATTAGGTAGTGTTGGATGATAGGTTGAACGTGATGATCTTGAAGGTCTCTTCCAACCTCGTCTCGTCTCGTCTCGTCTCTTCTCGTCTCTTCTCGTCTCTTCTCTTCTCTCTGAGATGAAGTGAGAATTTGTTTTATTTTGAATGTAAATCTTTAAGGTATCCCTGTTTATTTGCTTTGTTATTCCAAGCTGTACTTATATATCTAGAAGCTATAATATGAATTTGCTGTTTCTTCCTGCATATAGTCCATAGATAGTGAGCAACAGCCTTGGAATACAATTTCTAATCTACAGGTGTCATGAAATGAATGCATCTCTTCTTTACCTTTACAGTGGACAGGGAGAAAATGCAAGAAAAATCTCAATTGCTAAAGGTAACTCTCAATGCTGTAACTTCAAGAAAGCTGGAAGATGTGATTGTATAAAGATCGACTATAAAGATGGGTTGATGGAAAAATAATTGTGGTAATAATAAACTTCTGTGGTAAGTAGGGCAGGCTAATTTTCAGAGCCCCATTTATTAGCAAATGAATCTAATTAAGGTCTTCTAACCCTGGATAGGAGATATAACACTAATATACACACTAAAATTAAACCACATTTAGTTTACTAGTTGCTGCATAGATGAAATCTCAGCAAATACAACTCAGGGAGTATTACACATCCCTTCTTGCTTTATATTGTTTGTGTCTTGAGCAAACAATGTTCTTTTTTGTATTCAGTGGCAATAAAATACAAAACTTCAATTTAATCTCTGTATTTGTCCAAGCAGCTTGTTTTCAACAGCTGATTTTTCTTTTATTTTTGCTAGTTCTTTCTTTATTTTCTTAAAATTGCTCTCTTCTCCCATTGTTCTATACATCTGGTCTTTATTTCTTGCTTCCATTTAACTCTGCTAGTTTGAAATCCACTTATGCATAGTATTTCATTTCCTACTCCTGTTTCTTCCATCTTTATCGTGTTACTTTCCTTTCTCATTTCATAGGTTATAGAAATCTTTCTGCTTCCTACTTATCTGCAGTTCTTATATATATATATTGAGATTTAAATTGCTTTAACTCAAACTTTCTTCTCCCATCACTCCCTCCTCCTTCTCCATCTCAGCACCTCTCTATTCTGCTTCCTTTATCAAAATTATTTGAAGTACGTGGAAAAAGAGACTCATTATTTGGGACTCTCTTAATTCGTTCAACTGACAATTGCTTCAACTAAGCTTTGACTAAATAGATTTTCGAGTGTTTTATTCACTCTGACTTAGAATTTCCCAAGCGGCTGAGTCTCTTTCATTCCGTTGGGACAATGATTCATAGGATGATAAATGTCCATTATGTTCCTGGTCGTCTTTCAGTCTTTTGCTGATGTCCTGTTACAATAAAGAAAAAGCTTTATAGAATTTTTCTGAGACCTTTTCTCTTGAAAGGCTGACTTTGTTCATACCTGCTAGGCATGCTCTTTCATTTAGTGTGCCTTGTGGGCAAATTTGATGTCCAAAGACTAAGAAAGTTCAAACAATAGTAGACCTGACCATGCAAAATAGCTTTCATTGAAGTTGAAAGTCTGTTCAAATGAAAGTGCAGTGGAGACGGACCTATGCCTTTCACAGTGTCTTCCATCTGACAAAGGTCCTTCATAATCCGTGCTCTTTCTGACTCCATCCCAATGTCCCAGCCTTATTTGTACTTTGGCACTTCCTCAGCACATGATCCAAAATCATGACACTCCCATGTCCTGTGTTCTTTCAGACATTTCCTGTGATTTGGTAAGTATGAGTTCATGCACTAGGAGAAAACAATAATAGTTTGTGAAATGCTGAAAATTAGTGAGATGGAGACAACAAAGATAGCTACAATGTATATTGATGTGCTTTACTTTATGTGCTGGAGAAACACATGTCAAGGGGAAAAAAAAAAGTGTAGCCATTCATGAAAATGGTGTCTGTACTTTGTAAAAAGGGCAGCAAATGACACACAGCATGGAATAGAACTCTTCTGCAGCTCTGTGTCAAAAAAACTCTAATAGCTTGCTTGCTGAACCAGAAACTTTCAGAAGAGTGAAGGAAATTACAATCTTGCTCTACCTCACATGCTGCTCTTTACACAGGCTTCCTTAGTATGAGTTAGTCAAGACTAGGGCATGGCTGATGTTCATGACTTCCCTCTCTAGTCAAGTTAACCACAAATTCCAGGCATTTTGAAGCAGTAACAGGAATAACATTCTCTGTGATAGTCTTTTAGAAAGAATGGGAATATTGATTTTCAGGAAGCCCTGCACATTACATTTATATTATAGCTTCCTTTCAACTGCAAACAGAGGTCTGATGAAATTAACACTGACTCTTAGAAAATATTCCTTTAAAAATAAAATAAATAAAAAATAACACCCCCCCAACAAACAGTAGTGATGAAATAGCCCTCCAAAAAAGAAGGTATTGTTTACAAAGAAAGGCTGATGATGATCTTTTCTGTTATTTTCTGCTATATTCACCAAAAGAAGTTCTGATGACTCAAAACTATACTATTAAGATCCAGAGGGAAAAATATTTTCCTCTTATCTGGCAGGGCAGACATACAATCTACCCATCACACATGTTGATTTTACCTATAAACTGTGCACGCAGTTGCTATCCCTCTGCAGACGTTTTCGGGGGGGACAAACCAGCTGAATGGCCCAGCTGATGCGCTGAAATACCAACTGACACAAGTTCCTGGAGAGGAGGCTGCTTGCTACAGGTGAGTAAAATGGCCAATGGCATCCTGGCCAGTATCAGGAATAGTGTGGCCAGCAGGAGCAGGGAAGTCATTCTGCTCTCATACTCAGCACTGGTTAAGCCACACCTTGAGTACTGTGTCCAGTTCTGGACCCCTCAGTTTAGGAAAGATGTCGACTTGCTGGAACGTGTCCAGAGAAGGGCAACAAAGCTGGTGAGAGGTCTGGAGCACAAGCCCTATGAGGAGAGACTAAGGGAGATGGTGTTGCTTAGCCTGGAGAAGAGGAGGTTCAGGGGAGACCTTACTGCTATCTACAACTACCTGAAAGGAGGTTGTAGCCAGGTGGGGGTTGGTCTCTTCTCCCAGGCATCCAGCACCGGAACAAGAGGACACTGTCTCGAGCTATGCCAGGAGAGGTTTAGGTTGGTTGTTAGGAAGATGCTCATCATAGAAAGAGTTATTTGCCTTTGGAATATGCTGCCCAGGGAGAGTGGTGCAGTCACTATTGCTGGAAGAGATTGGATGAGGCACTTAATGCCATGGTTTAATTAGTGGTGTTGGATGATAGGTTGGACTTGATGATCTCAAAGGTCTTTTCCAACCTGGTCAATTCTGTATTCTATATAAATGGCCCCATCCTGTAGGCAAATTCCAATTTATTAGGAGATATTTATGTGATTTACTTCTCTTCCCATATCCTCCTGACTTTCAGATTCATGTGTTTATTAAGCACACTCTTTCTCTATCACAGCTGGCTCTCCCAGCCTGCTTGCCACACACTCCCCCTCAATACAATTTTCAGGTATTGTTACACTTTTCCCATGGAATCTGAAGGTCAGCTTGACATTCTTATTATCTGCCAACTCTTGGTTCCCACATGTGCATATAGAGCAGAGCAACCTGTACAGACGTAATGCTTGACCTATTTCATGAGTTACAAACCAAAATATTACAGCCCATCACTTTTTTTGCCATAATAGAAATGTACTTCCCTCCTATAACCTCATAGATCCTCTTTTTTTGTCTTCTGCCTCTTTACCATTCCTGTGCCAGTCAAACACATAACACTGTTGACTCAAGTTACCTCATACAGCTGAAGTGAGATATCTTGCATTTTGTCAAGTACACATTCTTATTTTCACTCTAGCTGTAAGTATGAGTTTCAAGTAGAGGTAACAATTTCCATCGTTTCTTGGCTTTGAGCAGGTCACCACAGAACACAATCACAGCTCTGACAGAATGCTTTGACTCATTTTATCATCTTTCTGGATATTTATCCAGGCTATCGTGACACAAGTGAAGTGCCTGCAGATAATTCTGTGAGATGAGACCTATCATCTCATGATCTAGCAACAGCAATTCAGAACCTCTGAGTTTCTAGGTGTTATGATCATCTAGTTCCAACCCCCTGCCATGGGCAGAGACACCCCACACTAGATCAGGCTGCCCACAGCCTCATCGAGACTGGGCTTAAACACCTCCAAGGATGGGGCCCCAACCACCTCCCTGGACAACCCATTCCAGGGCTTCACCACTCTCATGGTGAAGAATCTCCTCCTCCCCTCCAGCCTGAATCTCCCCACCTCCAGCTTCATTCCATTGCCCCTAGTCCTATCACTACCTGATATCCTGAGAAGTCCCTCCCCAGCCTTCTTGTAGGCCCCCTTCAAATACTGGAAAGCCACAATTAGGTGACCTCGGAGCCTTCTCTTCTGCAGACTGAACAGCCCCAACTCCTTCAGAAAATAAAAGAAAATAGACTATGGCTACTAGAGCTGATAAAAACCATACCATTATCACCATATTCTCCCAGACTGTTTTTTGTAATGCAATCATGATTTGGGCTATAATGAGAAGGAAAGATGGAGTAAATATTCCCCTTAGATTAAGAAGTCCTATATGAGTTTGACTAAACCGAACTTCTGTGGTTTCTCTTTTTGTGGCAAGCTTCTAAGAAAGAAATCTCATTCCTCTAACAATCTGTTCCTTAAAAAGCAGGGCATTTGTCATGCTTCCTTGATCAGGAATTGTCTGAAGGATATAAAAAAACTTTTACAATTGTGTCATTGTCAGGATGAGCTGAAGGTGTGATTCATGAGCTTTAGAGGCAGGATTATTTTTACCTCACTGCATAGTACTCACTATCAGTGGACAAACCCAACCTGACATGGTAGTTTTGACTAACTTTGGTTGATTGTAATTTGTTAATCAACTTGTGATGTAATTTTTCCTTCATATTCTGTCTACTTCACCAAAGGCACTTCTAGCACTACAGGATCTCGAGAGGGACATTTTGCAAAGGCATATAGTGATAGGACAAGGGTCAATGACCTTCAAAATGGAAGAAGCTGGATTTAGATTGGACATTAGGAAGAAATTCTTCACCATGAGGGTGGTGAGGCACTGGAGCAGGTTGTCCAGAGCAGTTGTGGAGGCTCCAAGTGTGGAAGTGTTGCAAGTCAGGTTGGATGGGGCCTTGAGCGACCTGGCCTAGTAGGAGGTATCCCTCTCCACAGCAGGAATGTTGGAACTAGATGAACTTAACATCCTTTCCAGCCAAACCATCCTATGATTCGATGGCCTCTTCCTTAACATTCCTTTGTGAATTTAAAATACAGGAAAAATACTGTTATTTTTCATATTTCTCAGGTCAAGTTCTACCCATGTCAAAACTTACTTATTCTTTTCCAGTATTTTTAAGATCTAGGTCTTTTCTTGTGGATTTTCTGAATCCTGTGTGAGAGAGGATATTTATCTGAGCTACGATGTACTTGTGATATTTGCTATGTACATTTCTCTTAACACCCTGCTTATTCTTCTTAACTTTAATCTTCTACTCCATATGAGATGTGCTATACCTCCCACACAATTGCCTCTGATGATAGTTTGTTTTTCAATTTCTCTAAAGCCATCTTGACACATATTCAATCTACTTACACTTATTACTTGATGACAAAAACATTTTTCTTGCAGTACATTAACTGGCATTTTAAAATTCCCTTTCTGGTGTGAATATATGTAATTTGCTTTAACTCATCAACTAGTCCCTGCATTCTTTACTAATTCAATCTGTTTAAATAGTGTGTAGGGGAAACTAAATAACAGCTGTAAGTTTAGGATGCAATCAGATATGATAAATGAAGGATGGGGATGGATAATATTATGCTCTGTACAAATCAGATCAAAGTCAAATATTATTTATCTTCTAATTTCCCCTTGTGCACATTGTTGCAGGAAGGAACAAAGTGCTGTGTCGACAAATCTACAGATGAACTTATTCCTGAAACTATATCTGACTCTGGCACTTTCAAGGTAGTTTAAATATTTCATTTTGCCTAATGAGGACTAATCTCCAGAGGCTCAGCTTCAGCCAATCAGTCTTAGCTTGTATTTTCCAGTAACTTTCCTTTTTCACTTAAGACAAACATAAAAGAAAGGATTTTAATGGCAGAACCTGTGATATAGGCAGAATCCCCATACACAGTCCCCTCTAAAAGCCCTGTTTATGGCATAAGGCATTTTCTTTCAACACCCATTTTTGGACTAAATAGCAAGCAGTGCCCCTTGAGTATGTTATTGTGGATATATTGGAATGAGGCCAGTTTCCACTTTCATGAAATCACAAGGCAGTGGAAGCACTACCAACATCCATCCATAATTTTCAGCTGTAGTTAATATCTCCACAAATGGATGTTCTATGTGTGAATGATTCTAACAACTACTTTAGGAACAAACAACTGCTGTTAAGTCTGCCAATAACTATACTCTACCACAACAGCACTTCATGATTCACACCCAGAATACTTTCCTGAACTAGCAACAATCCATTGCTTTTCCTAGGCTATTGATTATCGATACAATTATGAAGCTTTGAAGAAACGGAGGAAAAAACAACGAGCAAAAAAAGTTTGGAAGTTTCCCAATTTTAACAGCATGCATTAATTTCACCACTGTAGAAAAATAATTTAGAGATAATAGATCACCTTGACAGATGGCTGTTTTACAGGGGCAGTTACACACCTTCCCTCAGACTGTAAAACACGGAGATCTGTGGGAGGATTCTCTCCACACTAAGCATTACCGTCTGCCACATGCCACGAAGCTCACAAAATGTGTCAGAGCGTAGGATGGCTGTGGAAGAGATGTGTCAGAATACTTGATACTATCTAGTTTCAAGTAGCATTGTACTGGAGTCATTAATGCTGTGAGACATTGCTGTGTCCATACTGTGTAATTTAAAATCTGCAGTATTGACATTTCTATGATGAGATAACATCACGGGCAGACACACAAAAGATGTGAGTCAAAGGGCACCATCAACACAGTGCTCACATGTTTTCCAAAGCAATATTTATTTTTTCTGAAAGAATCTTTAATTCTAAACCCTGAAAAGCAGGTATTTCCCAGAAATAGTCCAATACTTTCTCCAGCTGAGGATAATTTTCTTCTGCGTCTCTGTAATAGCATCTGCAGCACCTTAAACTTTATAGCTATGACAAGTCAAAGAGCTGACTTATGCCTGTCTAAAAGCAGAGGTTCAACTAAACTTTCCTATATCCTAAACTCCATTGACTTTCTAAAAGCTGCTTAAAGCTAATGTGCTTTGCATGGTGGTTGAAGTGTTTGCTGTGAGGCATAGATCCTCGTAGCAGTCCTACCTTATAACACTTCAAAATTCTTTGCTAGTCTCACAAGAGATCTGTAGATCACAGGATCACAGGATGTTAGAGGTTGGAAGGGACCTTCGAAGATCATCAGGTCCAGCCCCCATGCCAGCGCAGGACCATAGAATCTAGTACAGATTCCACAGGAACACATCCAGATGGGTCTTGAAGTTCTTCAGAGGAGAATCCACAGCCTCTCTGGGCAGCCTGTTCTAGTGCTCTGTGACTCTTATAGTGAAGAAGTTCCTCGTCAAGCTGAGGTGGAACCTCCTGTGCTGTAGTTTATATCCATTACCCCTTGTCCAGCGTGCACCCCAGGCTGCAACAGAGAAGAGCCTGTCCCCTCCCTCTTGACATTCAGCCCTCAGATGTTTATAAACATTTATTAAATCTTCTCTCAGTCTTCTCTTCTCCAAACTAAAAAGCCCCAAGGCTCTCAGCCTCTCCTCGTGGGGCACATGCTCCGGTCCCTTTATCATCATGGTAGCTCTTTGTTGGACCCTCTCTAGCAGATCCCTGTCCCTCTTAAACCAGGGAGCCCAAAACTGGATGCAATATTCCAGGTGAGGTCTCACCAGGGAAGAGTAGAGGGGGAGGAGAACCTCCCTTGATCTGCTGGACACACTCCTCTTAATGCACCCCAGGAGCCCATTAATCTTCTTGGCCAATAGGGCACGCTGCTGACCCATGGATAACCTGTTGTCCACCTGGACCTGATTGGTTCTTTAGTCCAAATCTGTCTTGGATGAAGGGGCTTCTTCGTGCTGTTGCCTGAGCACATACAGGAAGAAATTTTGTGCAATAGTTTGGGGAGGGTTTTGTTTTGTATGGTTTGGTTTAGTTTAGAGTATACTTTTGCCACTATTTCACTGGCTATAGATGAGGGCTCACATAGGAGGCACAGGGCTATATTTCTGCCTTAAGGTAAATACTTCTCAAACACTTAAGACAAGCACACGGATCAGATTTATAGAAGTCTGTTTAAAGGCCACAGGAGATCTGAGCCACTTTACTGTCTGTTCAATATGGCTATGACAGGTAGAGATTAAGACAACCTGAAGAACTATTTTTTTTAACTTACTTAAATGGCATCCAAAAGTTATTAAAATAAAAAGTCCATCTGAGTGAGATTATGGACACTAAGCTGAGAAGAAATGACAGTTCTTGACTAAAAATGGGTCCAGTATTCATCACATTCCAAAGAAAAGCAGAAAGAAAACCAAAACAAAGAAAATTTAGAAGACAGAAAAACAAAGCAGACATGAAAGTATGCTTTAGCATGGATCACTGTGAGCAAAACAAACAACGCTGAGGAAAAAGTAATCTCTCATGTGAGAGGTAAGTTATTCAATCAAAGGCATCTGAGCAAGACAGGATTACTGCACAGGCCAGACAGAAGAGGGAAATAAGACAAAAGAAAACAAAAGTTATCTAAAAGACAAAGCTTTTAGGAGTAATAGAGATGGGTGCTGGTAACAGTAGCTTCAGCCATCATGGAAGGAGCACTTATCCTCTGCCAGGTAGAATTAGACAGTTTCTTATAGATGGGAATACTGAGGTTTTGGAAGTTAATCTACCTACCAATGCATGAAAAACATGAAAATACTTGAGAATTATGGGAATGTGTTCTGCAATAGTGAGTTAGGATCCTGAGAGTAGATATCTGGTCTGTTTAAACCTGGTTCATTATTTCAAATCAGCTGTTATTTGAAGACTTGAAAGACTTTAGAGGAATAATGAAGGACAGAAAAAAATGTAGACTCATAGAATTGTGTCAGTTGGAAAAAGCCCTTTAAGATCATTGATGTAGGGTTTGCTTTTTTTCCATTCATTTAAGGGAGAAAGACCTCTTAAAGAAACCCAATATATTTCAGTTCACTGCCTGTTATCATAGTTCACCAACAGAAGCAGGAGATTTTATTCATTCAAGATTGTATTATACCTGTATCACAGCAGGAAATCCAAAGTGGTATCCCTACCTTTATAACTTTATTTTAATGGCACCTTAATATGCAGTAGCTTCTGACACCACAGTTGATTTTTTAATATATGGAGGTTAAATACTTTTCCACTGTTTTTTACTTAGCTCTGTGAACAAACTATGCCTAAGTGGGTACTCACAGCAGTACTCATGTGGTGTAAACACAACAGCCCTATAATTTCACCCTCAGAAATGAGCTGAGGGGGGTGAAGAAACCAAGTTATGCTGGGTGGTAGCTGGATGTGAAGAGGCAACGCTTTACACTGCATCGTGTATGTGGCCACTTCCTCCGTGTCTCCAGCTGTCCAGAGATTTTGCAAGGCAAAGCTAAAGGTGACCCTGTTCCATTTACTAAGGCAGACTCCTGAAACTGTGATTGCACAACACAGCTACTGAGATTTTTTTAAAGGATCAGTGTAAACTGGGGGGAAAAAATACAGCAAGAGAACAGGTCAGGGACATTTTTCTTGGCACCGGTTGTTCCCAGAGGCTAAAGCTTTCAGAAAGGATATGGTGAGTTATCTCCAGGGTTGACAAGGCCAGATAACGTGTCTGTTATTAGGAGTGGGAAGATTAATGGACATCCACCAAAAATATCATGTTCAATACATTGGTTATTCAGGGATGAGGATGATTGAATTTGGAAGGAAATTGTTAAGGTATCTGAAAAGTTAATTTGAAATAGGAGGAGGTGTCAGACACTAGATCTTATCTGAAAGCTTATTTGAAGCAAGAGCCCTAAACATTTTTTTGGTTCTACAGGTGCTCTAATGCGTGATTAATCAGAGTTGGAAAATGGCTGGAGATCAAGGGATATCCCAGAGCTGAGAACCAAATTCAATGCTGTCTGCAATACCATGAGTGGATTCTCCTTCCAACACTTTATAACTCTTCAGTAAAAAGGTTTGAGTATGAGTAAAGAAATATGAACAGGATTGAGGAAGAAAGGATGGCTGATGAAATATCTCTACTATGTGAAAACAATTAGGGAAGGTGTCTCAAAATATGTTGTACAATTTATTGCCAGAGAGTTCCCACAAGAACTGAGCTAATAAATTCATGCCCTAATTAAGCCACAGTCCTTTTATCTTGTTTTTTTTTTTTTTTTTCCCCCTAGAAATAGAGGGAGAATCTCTAGTGGATTGTCACAAACATGGTATTTGCATCCAATAGTTTGTAGATTCTAGTCCTTGAAATGCTGTAATTTGGTCAGTTTGTCCAGACCTTCTTTTCTGCATGTTCTTTCCTCATCTGCAATGAGGAAATTACCACTGAGTTCAGCTAGTGAAGGTGATTCAGTGATTTTGCTAGAATTGCATTGCAGCTTCTATATCCTACTTTATTAATTTTTTAAAATTATTATTTTAAATATTCTTTTTTTAGTCAGCTCATCTCCTGCTTTCTTTAGAATCACCTGGCCACCTCCACTAGTATTTTCTTTTCCTTCTGTGATGCTTCACCCAGTCCCTGCCCTCTCTGATTCACCCTGAATGCATTTTTTGCTACTACATTGAATCACTTCTTTCTTTTGGCTTACTCCAAAAGGTATTATTTTCATCTTCTCTCTTTCCCTGTCTGTCCTTTCTTCACTACTGAGTTCAAATGCAAATCTAGCCTTGTAACTAGTCATTAACAAAGGTGGGGCAAAAAGAATATGATGTTGGAGTGGAGTGGAGTGGAGTGGAGTGGAGTGGAATGGAATGGAATGGAATGGAATGGAATGGAATGGAATAGAATAGAATAGAATAGAATAGAATAGAATAGAATAGAATAGAATAGAATAGACCAGGTTGGATGAGACCTTCAAGATCATCGCATCCAACCTATCAATCAATCCAACCCATCTAATCAATTAAATCATGGCACCAAGCACCCCATCAAGTCTCCTCCTGAACACCTCCAGTGACAGCGACTCCACCACCTCCCTGGGCAGCCCATTCCAATGGGCAATCACTCTCTCTGTATAGAACTTCTTCCTAACTTCCAGCCTAAATCTCCCCTAGCACAGCCTGAGACTGTGTCCTCTTGTTCTGGTGCTGGCTGCCTGGGAGAAGAGACCAATCTCTGCCTGTCTACAACCTCCCTTCAGGTAGTTGTTAATTATAAAATATTGTTAATTAATTATTAAAAATAATTATTAAAACTCCTTTTACTAATGCATCCAAGCACTCTCTCAACTATGTACTGTAGATCCACTTCATCACAATATTGGTTTTTTCTTTATTAATTTTCCTCATTTATTTCTCAAAGTCCATTTACTCAATTCTGTCACAATTTGAACTGTCTTCAGGGTTTTTTTTCACTCCTCTTAGCTTTTTCTGCCATTTTGATTTGTTGCTTGCTATGATTATATTTCACTTTAATTTGCCCTGAATTGACAGAGTGATGACTTTCAATGTGAACTACTTAGTTCATTCATAAAGGAAGGAAATAACATGGACTCATTATAAACCCTTAGGGCTCAGCCTACTCCTACAAAGTCTCCTGTCTGGGAACTCTGTTCATCCTGGTATCAAGTATCCTCCAGGACACCCTGTTACCTGCATTACAGGAGCACCTAGAAGATTCAGTTTGGAGTTGTTATAATAACAGGCAAGTCAGGAAATGGCAGTCCATCTAGCATAAGTTTAGTTTTCACTCATTAGCAAACCCACAGCTAGGTTTATTATTGGCAGCATAATAAATACTAAATGGAAGTGGAAGTTCAGGTTGTGACACACTAGCCTTTGAGGTTGAGTTCCTTTGGACACAAATATGCATGTATGGAACAGCATAAAAAGCACAAAGAAGTATCAGGAGGGAAGGGTCAAAAATAGTTAAACACAGCTGAGAGGCAAAACAGAGGGTCCTCAGGTGGGCAGATGAATAGCAAAGGGATCTGACAATCATAAGAACACTAAAAGCACAAAGTACTTTTAAAGAAAAAGACATTCTTCTATCTGACTTCTAATTCAGATATTCAGAATAACAATTTTTGCACTTGATGTCTGCAGGGTAGAATCTGACAGTTGTAGTCTGCTGTAGTAGGATCTTAATCCACTAATCTCAGTGGCAAGGCAGAGGCAGTTCAAAGCATGCAATATTCAGTGTGAAGGAGGGTATCCACAGCTGTCTTCTTTCACTGATTTACCTTAATTTAACATGGAATAATTCCACTGAAGGATAAAAATACTGAACTTCAAAAGAATTAAAGAAAAAAAAAAAGGAAATTAGTATTCAAGACTGTGAATAAAGGGGGCAAAAAAGAATTTCTTATGATAATTTGTGCCAATCTCACTTTACCAAGTAACAAAAACTACAGCAACAATTTTATTGCAGCAACAGGCTAGCTATATTCTGAAAAAGCCTTTAATGCAGCAGCAAAGGAGAGGATCAGTTAGATGGTGCAGAGTTCTTTGAGCTTTTCACTGGTGGTGGGTTTTATATTTTTAATAGCAGATTAAATGGATAGTGCCTTTTAAGAATCAAGGTGTGGTGGGATGCTGTGAACCAAAACATCGTTCAAAAAGCAGGGAGCTGTACTTCCACTCTGATTTATGTTGCTCGATAGAAGCTAACTACCTTGTGTCTGCTTTTATAGGGAGCACTTGATATACTTGATGAATTTTACTAAAGCTTAAATTCCAACTTTGGACAATGGCACATTGTTCCTGTTCTATTACTTGCAGGGTAGCTGTAATATATTGCAGCAGAATAGCATCCCTCTAGTGTCCATTCACCTGAATCGTTCCAGTTCTCATCCATTATGCACTGAGAGAAATGAAACAAGAACCTTTTTATTTTTTCTGCCCAGTGTGTAAATTATGAAACATTGCACAGCCAGCCAATATGAATGATTAACTGAGATCAAGAGATATTTCACAAAAATGGCTCATTCTTCTCAATCAGAACCACAGCTTGGTACACCAGATCAGAAAATGATGTCAAATGTAAGTATTCTTATTCTGACCTCTGGTTAAGATGCATTGTCGTTTCTTATGTAGCAACTTACCAAATAAAAGACAACTATTTTAAGGGTATTTTTGCCTATGTGGAAGACACCTTCTTTACACAGAACTGTGTTCTTTCTTATTAGCATATATAATGTTAGGGAAGTCATTGTGCCCCTGTACTCTGCATTGGTTAGGCTGCACCTTGAGTACTGTGTCCAGTTCTGGGGCCCTCAGTTTAAGAAGGACATCAAAACACTTGAACATGTCCAGAGAAGGCCAACAAGACTGGGGAGAGGCCTTGAGCACAAGCCCTATGAGGAGAGGCTGAGGGAGCTGGGGTTGTTTAGCCTGGAGAAAAGGAAGCTCAGGGGTGACCTCATTGCCTCCTACAACTACCTGAAAGGTGGTTGTAGCCAGGAAGGGGTTGGTCTCTTCTCCCAAGCAACCAGCACCAGAACAAGAGGATACAGTCTCAAGCTGCACCAGGGGAGGTTTAGACTAGAGGTGAGGAGAAAGTTCTTCACTGAGCGAGTCGTTCGTCATTGGAATGTGCTGCCCAGGGAGGTGGTGGATTCACCGTCCCTGGAGGTGTTCAAGAGGAGATTGGACGTGGCACTTGGCACCATGGTCTAGTCATGAGGTCTGTGTTGATAGGTTGGACTCGATGATCCTTGAGGTCTCTTCCAACCTTAGTTATACTGTGATACTGTAATGTCATTGTAAGCCTATAATCAGAAGCTTTCACAATGAATTCACATTTTCTCTGAATCTTGGGGCGAACTCAAATCATGTCACTCATTGAAATGATAAAATGTCTTTCATGATCATTGGCATTGCTAGTATCTAACTTAATTACATTTATTCATTCTCCTAGATTTAGAAATGGTGAAGTATATGGAAAATCCAACACAAAACAAGAAGCACACAAACATTGAGCAGCTTTATCTGGTTTCCAGCTTACTTTTCATTCTTTGCAAGCCTAAGAAAATATTCTTTCAAAGTATCCCTCCCTTATATCCAGTGTTAGGTATAACCTGTTTATGAATGTGTCATTTTCCGCATCAGAGCAGAATATTTCACTTCAAGGTGTAGTCCACCATTCCCTGGCCCATATTAGCCATTGTTTTGGACTGAAATTATTGCAATTTCTTCTGACAACTTTTTCAATTATTTTTTTCTACTCTTTTTTTTTTGTCTTCTGCATTGTGTAAACCTGAGCTTTTTGTTGTGAATATTCGTAAGTGATCTTAATTCTACTAAGATAAATCATGTCATTAAATTCAATAAAATTGCTCAGGTATGAAAAGTCATTCCCCTATTAATTTTTATTTTTTTTCTAATTCAAGACCTAATAAAAAAAGATACAGGAGCTGTAGTGCCCGCTGCATGATATGACTTTGCTCAGCCCTTGGCACTTAGTTGTCTTGATCCTTGGCTAGGTTCTGTTATCCTACTGGGCAACACGTTTTTATTTTTTTAGATGTTTCTCACTCAGAATTCAGTGTTTGCAGCACCACATAGCCTATAATTTAGACTAGACTAGACTAGACTAAACCAGGTTGGAAGAGACCTTCAAGATCATCGTGTCCAACCTATCATCCAACACCACCCAACCAACTAAACCATGCAACCAAGCACCCTGTCAAGTCTCCTCCTGAACACCTCCAGTGATGGTGACTCCACCACCTCCTCAGGCAGCCCATTCCAATGGGCAATCACTCTCTCTGTGTAAAACTTCCTTCCAACCTCCAGCCTAAACCTCCCCTGGTGCAGCTGAGACTGTGTCTTCTTGTTCTGGTAGCCTGGGAGAAGAGACCAACCTCTGCCTGTCTACAACCCCCCTTAAGGTAGTTGTAGAGAGCAATAAGGTCACCACTGAGTTGCGTCCAATCTATCATCCAACACCACCTAATCAACTAACCCATGGCACCAAGCACCCTATCAAGTCTCCTCCTAAACACCTCCAGTGATGGTGACTCCACCACCTCCCCAGGCAGCCCACTCCAATGGGCAATCATTCTCTCTGTGTAGAATTTCCTCCTAACATCCAGTCTGAACCTCCCCTGGCACAGCATGAGACTGTGTCTTCCTATATTTCAGAAAAACATGTAATTTATGTGAAACTATCCAAGAAGATGTTTCTTACATTTTGCTTTTAAGCTGAGCTGCATTTCATCCCTTGCACATAAAATATCTCCAAATGTGATGTCTTAACAAGAGACAATCTTTCGCTCTAATTTAAGTGTTCTCAAAGTTGAGTCTTATGCATAAGAAAAATGGTTCTCAAGTTAGAAAATGTTTAAGTAAAACTTGATAAAAGTTCTGTAATTGTCTTCTTGTTTTAAAAAAACTAACAAACAAACACACAAACACCAAGAAACTGAGTAACTAAGGTTTCAAGGAAGTTGTAGTAATTGCCTGTGAATGCAGTTCAATAGTGAATTGGAAATGGTTTTTCCCTAGTCATTCACATTAATTTGTTGGGGATTTAATCCTTGACTTTTTTACCTGGTCACAATTTTAATGCCTGCAATGAAGAAATTAATGATTGTTAACAGCAAGACATCTCACTTCATCATAAGTGATGCTAAAAGCTGTCAGTTAATTCCCATCAGCCTTTGAAAGAGAGAAGGGGAGGGGAAAGGAAAGAAACAGGGAAAAGGGTGCAATAGGAGTCTGCCAGATGTATGTACAGCAGAATAAATTAGAGCAAATCATATGAATGATGAGCAACAGAACATACAAATACATTGTGCATGATATCCCTTGGGCAATAAAAATAAGTGGCACATTACATGGCTCATCATGCTTTATTATATTTACACCTTTTAGATTGCTTCCCTACTTGAAGTCAGCTTCAACAGCACTGCAAAGATGAAGTTTTTTTAAGGAAAAATAACCCTTTTTCTAATTACTCTTCAATTCATAATACATCCCTGTCAAATATATTCATATATCTAACTTTATGTGAGATAGTTGACTAGGCACAGATGTTCAGAGCACGCTTTTATTCGGCGTGTTCCCATATTATTTACAAGTTACCTCTAAATGTACTTTTTTGTCTCTACATATCACTGTGTTGCTCAAAAGTAGGCTTTTATTTTTCAGTTCTCTAAAAGAAACAACTAACTAAAAGTCCCTCCAAAACTGAAAACAAGAGAAACAACAGTATCACAGCATCACAGTATCACTTAGGTTGGAAAGGACCTCGAGGATCATCGAGTCCAACCTATCAACACAGACCCCATGACTAGACCATGGCACCAAGTGCCACGTCCAATCTCCCCTTGAACGCCTCCAGGGTCGATGACTCAACCACCTCCCTGGGCAACCCGTTCCAATGATGAATTACTCGCTCAGTGAAGAACTTTCTCCTCACCTCGAGTCTAAACCTCCCCTGGCGCAGCTTGAGACTGTGTCCTCTTGTTCTGGTGCTGGTTGCCTGGGAGAAGAGGCCAACCCCTTCCTGGCTACAACCACCCTTCAGGTAGTTGTAGAGGGCAATGAGGTCACCCCTGAGCCTCCTTTTCTCCAGGCTAAATAAAGGCTAAATAATGGAAAAGGAAATAAAGGAAAACCAAACCAAAACAAGAGCCCCAAACAATCAAAAAACCCCCAGTCTTTTACTTTCTTATTAAGAATGACCTTACCTAAAAAAGGCTTTTTTTTCCCCTCAGAAAAATTATTACTTTGAGATTTCTGAAATCTAGAAGCATCTACTCATCTAACATCTGAACTAGCCATTCTCTAGGATTTTTGTTTAAAATAACTCACACACTTGTTACCCAGCAGCTCTGCTCAGAAAGATAACTTTATGGTCCATAGATATTTAGCAGCTCAACTGCAACTGATCTGTCTGATGAATAGGGCCTTTAACTGCATTATGGTTTTTGGAAGACCATAAGTGTGAGGAAACTAATTGAATTGGCTTTTGAATTGGCTAGGGCTTTGCTGATGTTTGACAGATAATGAAAACAATTTAAATCACCTTTAACAGGAAAATTCCTTTGACTCTGGGAATATCACTATGAGTTCACATAATATTCCCTGGAGTGCCAGTGGAAACCACACATTTAATTGCCAGTGTTACACATATATGAATCAAATTGTCAGCAGGGTGCCGTAGCAACTGTGCAAGGCCCGCACAGTACCGAAGAAAAAAGCTGTTAAATTGGGAATGCCTTTGTGCCAGACTAGAACAAATAGTTAGATGCTGGCAAAGAAAAAAATCATTCATCATTCATCTTAACTACAACAAAGTCTTTTTTTGGGCTCACTGCATAAGGTTTGTCTCTCAGTAGGGCAATCAGCTCTTTAAATTTCTCACTGTCTAAAATTCATTAATTTCTTACCCAGAAAAATATGATCTCTTAGATGAATTTCCTATTCTTCGGGTTGAATAAGAATAAATCTTAATCAAAAGCCCAGACTGAAACAATTAATTCCACTACCAAGTTGGGCAGAGATAAGTCACTAAAAACAAGAATGATAAAATTGCTATGGCATCCATCTTTCTTTCTGGGGTTTTATGATGTTCTCATCATCATATTTGAATCAATCTGTATCTTATAAGTAAACACAAAGGGCATTCTTCTTTCTTTCTTTCTTTCTTTCTTTCTTTCTTTCTTTCTTTCTTTCTTTCTTTCTTTCTTTCTTTCTTTCTTTCTTTCTTTCTTTCTTTCTTTCTTTCTTTCTCTCTTTCTCTCTTTCTCTCTTTCCTTTTCCTTTTCCTTTTCCTTTTCCTTTTCCTTTTCCTTTTCCTTTTCCTTTTCCTTTTCCTTTTCCTTTTCCTTTTCCTTTTCCTTTTCCCTTTTCCTTCCTTCTTTGGTAAAACAACAAAACATCTAGTACCCACACAAAGCAAAATCACTGAGTCCAAAGCATCTAAAATCTTACTTTCAGCATGATGTGATTGCATTTTGAGTAGCAGTATTACTACATCCTGCATATAATGTCATCAGTAAATACATCAAGTCAGAACACCATTTTAATCCAATTTTATTTTCAATTTTCCTTCTTTAGTCACCTGATAGTGTGCTTTTATCTCTCATTTGAGGTCCCTGCATTTGGTGTCCTGCTGAGTGGTTTTTCACAAGTGGGGTTCTCAAAAGCACTATAGAAGAGGAAGAAAGCACACAATCCTTGCCCTAACTAGGGATGTTGTCCATCTTATATATTTACACAATGTTCAGTCATACTGCCCAATATTTATGTGTAGCAGGTTTTCCTGTCATGAACAAGAATATCTGCACTAATTAGATCATTTGGACTCCAAGTGCTGGTATTGCAAAACTTCACCTAATAAATTACAACCATTTGTTGCATTTTGATTGGAATGTTAGAACATTAATAACTCTAGTGACAGATTATCAGCTCCTTGAATAAAATGTAGTCCATTTTGTCCTTATAAATATTTTGAGTGCAATAAAAATGCTTGACCAGTGGAAGCATAATGAAACTGTTTCTCTAGAAAAGTATTTTCCTGTTGTTTTATCTTTTATTTTCAAGAAATAAAGGGTACAAACAAGAATCATTTGTAATTCTCTGTTCTTCATCTAATAAGGTGAGTCTAGTTGAGAAAAAAAGACTTGTGGTGTTGATAATACACATGGCTCATGACAATTCTGATAAGAATTGCCATTATCAGTCATAATAAATTCTATATCCTAGCTGTAAGAAAATGCAGCTTTGGAGAAGGCAGCACTCACTTCCTGCAGTGCATTAAGCCAGCAAGCCAGCAGAAGAAAAGCAGAGGGTGATGTACAAATGAATTGACCCTGAAAATATCAGTAAATATTGTCTGACTAAGGATATTTCTCTGAATATCAGTATCTAGAATGCCTTTCTCTCTTCTGCTCTGTGCATTACCATGCTTCAACTTGAAGCAATAGCCATGGAGACTAACATGGGGAAAAATGAAGTAAGATCCAAAAGATCCTTTGCCTATTGACCTGAATTACCCCAGCTATTCTCACAGTTAGCTCAAACTATAGTCCATGCAGCCTGAAGAATATCTGGACAAAAAGCAAGACAGGATGTGATTCTGCAGGAGTGTCTTTTCTATAACCATAAAGGTACCTCGATTTCTATTTTGACTTCAGGCTCTTTGCTGCTCCTGTATCACGAGCGCAGATGACTATTCTCTTCCTTTGCAGCAAGGAATCTTCTCCATTAATGGCTAGTTCTGTATGGGAAGAATGGCAGCTTTACAGTCTCAGAAGAATGGTTGAATGAAACACAATTTTCACTATAAAATGAGAAATATTTGGCTTATAAAAGCACAAATCTATTTTGCAGTATGTTCCAAAACTGACTGTTTCAGCACTTCTGGTAAACACAGTTTCTGTGTTATTTTAAAACCTTTTGCCGTACTCTCAGGAATATATCTTCTTGTTTCCATTCCTATAGGTCATTCAGTAATGTGTGCAGCCACCCTTGAAAAATATCTTTTTGGATATTTGAAAAAAAGATTCTCTATCCAAAACTTTTGTAAAGTACTCTTGTAAAGAGAGCAACCTAAACACAAAGGCAAGCAAAGGCACTCATGTGGAGCTGATGCTGTACTTCCTAAAGTAATATGCCTTGTATCAATGTAAGGTAACCATGATATCACTATGTCCTGGGCTAGGTGGGATAGGGTTAAATTTTAGGGTTGTGGATTTTTTTTTCCTTCACAAGAAGCTGAGGGTGGCCACAGCGAATGGGTACTTGCTACTGCCCTGATGGCATGCCTGCTATATAAGGGCAGGGCTTCTTGGGCCCAATTGCTGCTTTGAGCAGGTGACTGCAATGTGGCAGCATCAGCACCACCATGACCAGGAAGAAAAGACAGGCCAGGCCATTGAGGTGGGTGCTACATTTTCTGTCACTGGCTGTGTGTACTATTTCTTTACTGTTCTTGTTCTCCCTGGTTGTTGTTATCTGTGCTGCTCTGTTGGACTGGGGTTGTTTAATCTGGAGAAAGGGAGGTGGAGGGAAGACCTTTTTGCTCCATACAACTCCCTGAAAGGAGGCTGTAGTGGGGGTGGGTGTTGGTCTCTTCTTCCTAGTAACAATCTTTATCGATGATCTGGATGAGGGGATTGAGTCCATCATCAGTAAGTTTGCAGATGACACCAAGTTGGGGGCAGGTGAGGACCTCTTAGAGGGTAGGAGAGCTCTGCAGAGGGACAGGCTGGACAGATGTGTAGAGTCCATGGGCATGCAATTTAATGCTTCTAAGTGCTGGGTTCTATGCATTGGCCGCAACAACCCCATGCAGTGCTACAGGCTGGGGTCACAGTGGCTGGAGAGTGGCCAGGCAGAAAGGGACCTGCGGGTACTGGTCGATGGTAGGCTGAACATGAGGTAGCAGTGTGCCCAGATGGCCAAGAAGGCCAATGGCATTCTGGCCTGTATCAGAAGCAGTGTGGCCAGCAGGAGCATGGAGGTCATTCTGCCCCTGTACTCAGCACTGGTTAAGCCACACCTTGAGTACTGTGTCCAGTTCTGGGCCCCTCAGTTTAGGAAGGCTGTTGAGTTGCTGGAACATGCCCAGAGAAGGGCAACAAAGTTGGTGAGGGGTTTGAAGTACAAGCCCTGTGAGGAGAGGCTGAGGGAGCTGGGGTTGCTTAGCCTGGAGAAGAGGAGCACAGGGGAGACCTTATTGCTGTCTACAACTACCTTAAAGGAGGTTGTAGCCAGGTGGGGGTTGGTCTGTTCTCCCAGGCAACCATCACCAGAACAAGACGACACAGTCCTAAGCTGCACCAGGGGAGGTTGAGGCTGGATGATGGGAACCTCTTCCCAGAATGAGTGATTGACCATTGGAATAGGCTGCCCAGGGACGTGGTGGAGTCACCATCACTGAGGGTGATTAGGAAGAGACTTGATGGGGTGCTTGGTGCCATGGTTTAATTGATTAGGTAGTGTTGGATGATAAATTGTACTTGATCTCAAAAGCTTTTTCCCACCTGGTTGATTCTATTCTAACAAGAGAAAATGTCCTCAAGTTGCACCAGAGGATGTTTATGCTGGACTTTGAAAGAAGTTTCCCAACTGAAAGAGTTACTAAACAATGGGACAGGCTCCTTAGGGAGGCGGCTGAATCCACATCTGTGGAGGTCTTTCAAAGAGGCAGAGATTTGATGTTGAGAGATGTGGTTTAGTCCCAAACTTGGTAGAGTTGGAAAATAGTTGGACTGGATGATGTTAAAGGCCTTTTCTAAACAAAAGGATTCAATGATTCTATGGTCTCTTCTCAGCTAATTAGTGCATGATTATAACGCTGGTTCATATGCTTACACAGTTGTGCTCTGTAAATCCTTCTGTACTCTATATACCCTCTGTGGTGGTGTTCATCAGATCAAAACTAACATTGTTGATATGTTGGGTAATGTCATGTTACAACATGATGATGCCACTGGGTTGAGCTGGTATTGTATGTGGTGGTGTAATTTATTACTAGTCTCACCTGCTCTCTGGGTGGGACAGGGAGGCTGTCTTCTCAGCTTTTGAGAATTTTGAATATCCTTGAGGTGACCAAACCAGTCTGCTCTTGTTGATGTGTGTCCTGAATGTGTTCCAAGTCTTGTCAACAGTGTTTGTAAGAGTACCACCCAGAGATCGGGATAGTTATGAGTGGCAGAGTGTGTGAGAAAGCATGGGGAAGTGCTTAAGACAGTGGTCACCTCCAGTGCATTGGAATTTCGCTTCTGAGCAAGTGCAAAATCCTGACAAATTGGTAATATATTTAGGAAAAACTGTTGTCAGGCTGGTAATTCCCAAGAGACATAAATTACTGCAATGTGCTGGGGCCTGGCCCATGCTTTTTATCATATTCTCTGAATTTTTATGTGGTGACTAGTTATTACCCACTTTGGTTATTGTGAAATTGGTTTCTTTCAGTCTCTTTCATGTTGACATAATCTATTCTTTGAAATTCCTCAGTCTCCAAAACCACAGAAATAAAAGTTTCAATCTGTTAGGGTACATTTTTAACCCTTTTCTCTGACATATTATTCCCAAGAGAATATCTTTGGGTTTGTGCCTTTCCTCAATGTCTCTCTATAGACATGATCAGAAAAAACACCCAACCACACTTCATTTCTGAACAATATTTATTTTTGAGATACCTTATTGCAATTCAAGAAACACTGCAAAACCACCTTTGCTCCATGACAAAGTATAAAAGATGATTAGCTGCAAATAGCCTACAATTAATTTTCAAAATGACAACCCTAGGGATGAATTTGAGACTTGAACATGTATTTTCCATATGCTGAATGCCTTACCTCTTGGCTGATCTGGGGATTATTTTCTGCTTCTTTTTGCATCTTTAGAAAGAAATAAGTCTTTTAATACTGGGGGTTTATTTCAACCCATTTTTCTCCTTTGTTTTTTAAGGCCAAATTCCAAATCAAGTGAGTCTCAGGAAAAGTCTCAGTGACTATAATGGGATTTGGCTTATGCTCTTAGGGCAGAAGATGGTCTACTGGTATATATTTTCCAGCTTCACTTGGTATAACACAGCTCTGATCTTGACTGATCCTCCAGCAACTGAAGCTATGAATAGCAATAACAATGCAACCACAGGCAGGATAAACACACACAAAACAAGTTTTAAGTATTAAAACTAAGTGCAAAAATACTAGAACTGAAAGATGTGTATGAAGTCCAATAGTGAAAAAGATCCAGTAAAGCTAATGCTGTTGTTGAAATGCCAATCATAATTATCTCAAAATTATGTAGATGAGACCTGACTTTTTTTTGGCTCTGTGTTGCCCGTTTCCCTCCAAATATTTCTGGCCTGTTCTCCACCTTGAACCTGCTATTGCTGTAAGCTCAGTTACAAGAAACTCAAAGTATTTTTTATTAGAAGAAAAAAAAATATTACTCAAACTTTGGAAAAGCTGCCTAGAGCTAAGCATATATAAAACCTCTTGGTGGAACTCAACCCTCTTAAAGCTAAGCACAATTTGTATTTTGGCTTAAAGCAAACTATTTCAGAAATAAATTAAATATGTAGCCTGTGTACTCCTTATTCTAAGGAAGGCAAACACTGTACTGCTCTTCTTTCATTACATGCATATTGCCTGTGACTTCCTTCCCCCATTTGAGTTTCTTCAGAAGCTCCTTGATCATCCATGCAGGTCTCGTCTCCTTTGCTTGATTTCTTACTCGTATGGATGTGCTGATTCTGGAGAGTGTTGGCTGAAGCAGAGTTCTGCTTTTGAGAGTCCAAGGTGCCTCATTCTCAGTTATGTCATCCACAGGAACATGGTCATGAAACTGCATCTCTCTCAGCTCCTCTAATTCTGCAGAGACTTTTGACTGTTTGCTGTAATTCAGACACCTGATGTATCAGGCCTTCAACCTGTACACATGTTTTGCAAGCACTTACTTTTTTCACCAGGGGAAGGATCGCTGCACTTGCTGCAGCCTGCTGCCTGTACTGAAGTCTCCTTTTGTTGTTTATTTTTTCTTTGAACAAGCCCATCTGGGTGGATATATCAGACTTGTCAGGGGCTTTCTCCATAGCAATGCTAGTTTTAACTCTGAAGCAAGTGCCCACAATTTTGTCAGTCCTGGAGCACTTCCCTGGGCTATGAACCTGTGAGCAGGGTGCAGACCCTTCCCTGCATGCCCTCCGATACAAACTGCCATGCTATGCCCTGACTGGCAATATAAGTCTATATGTCTTCATAGAATGGAGTCTTGAAGGCATCCCCAGCATCCCCCACCCAAACCTTCTGATCTGTGTCCCATTCAGATAGAAAATCTATTGGCAAGGAAGGTCAGCATAACAAGATATTGATCTTGCTATTTTCCCAAAGCCTTTCTTCCTCAATTTGTTTGGCTTTTAGAACTGTTGCTGCTTAGGTTTGGATAAATCAGCTGATTTCTATGTTATTTAGGCAATAAATACAACTTTCTTAGATAGAAACTGGTGCTTAAGTAATCACAATCGCATTAGTAACCTACTGAAAGAAACCTGAAATCCTGCTTCTCAGATTGCAACATTCTTTATAGATTTTTATTTTTAATGCAAAAGAATATGTTAATAGTTATGATTAAAACAGTCACAGAAACTTATGCTGTTCCCTACTGAATTGTGACTGAAATCATGCTTAAAGTTGAAGTATTCAATTGTTCTGAGACCTGGGGCTACTAATTCCCCCCCAAATCCATTCCTTCCTTTTTAAAGGGAGACTGAGATACAGTTTAACTAAAACAACAACCAACAACAGACAAACCCCACCTGAAAATCTTTGTTTAAATACACCAAATACTCTTCTAGAGTGAAAGGTTATGTAATTTATTTCACCTGCCTTGTAACAACCTTTCAGAAGAGTGGGTAGGGGGCTGTTTCAATTTATTTGCCTTTGGAGCACTATCACAGCTTTAACAGTGTGTAACACACTGTGGTTTGACATTAAATCCTCTTTTAGAAATGTTGGAATAGGTCCTATTTGGGGGGAGGAAGAAAAGGACTCCTCAGTATGAGTGGCAGGTACAAGAGACTTCATAGGTTTTGTGACTCAAAAATACTACTAAAGGAAGAAAATTGCTGCTGCCAAAGAAAGAGAGCACCAGAACAAGAGGACACAGTCTCAAACTATGCCAGGAGAGGTTTAGCTTGGGTGTTAGGAAGAAATTCTTCATAGAGAGAGAGATTGCCCATTGGAATGTGCTGCCCGGGGAGGTGGTGGAGTCATCATCACTGGAGGTATTTAGGAAGAGACTGGATGGGGCGCTTGGTGCCATGGTTTAGTTGATTAGATGGTGTTGGATGATAGGTTGGACTTGATGATCCCAAAGGTCTTTTCCAACCTGGTTTATTCTATTCAATTCAATTCTATTCTATGACCACATAATCAGCTGCTGCTCTCTTGAAGGAAGGAAGAAAATGCGTAAGCCTGCAGAAATTTACGGGATGGGGAAAAAGTAAGTGACTGAGGAAATTGTAATCAGCCTTCTCATCATCAACCAGAAATAATTAGCACAGCATGATATCATTCAGCTGTTGATTAAAGGTATTTGCTTAATATCTTTGAATTTATTCTTGTTCATAGGGCTCTGTCAGCAATTCTATTAGGAACTCTGTCCCTCTGGGTTTTGTACCATTAAAATTTGTTCAGGGATGCATCTAAAATTTCATTTGTTTGAACTATAACACTTTTAGCCAAATTTAATGGAAGTCGTGGATGGATGTACTGTGTTATGTTTAAAAAGCCAAAACTTTTTTCTTGCATCCTTTGCTTCTCTGGAGACCAAGAATGTGCAATAAATAAATTGTGGAAGCACAAGAGTATGCAAGAGTGCTCAGAAAAGGAACCTGGGATTTACACATAGTGTATAAAACATTTAAGGGTCTCTGCATACAATTATAACTTATGAATTAATGATTATTAATTTTGGTTTGCATTTGAACACTAACTTTTGATTCATAAAATCTCAGTGATAGTATTGGGACTAGCTTTTTGCACAGAAGCATGATTCCTTTCTCTGCGCAAAGCTGCGCTCTTCATGAGGAGATTCAACATCAGGTAGCACTGCAATTCCTAGTGCTGATAGTGTGTTCATCTCCCTTGCAGCCTGAAATGGAATATTAAGGCCTTTCTGCATTGTTTACAGAAGGGATGGACAGGTTTTTTTAGTTTATCATTGTACTAATTACTTGAACACAACTGTCTACCAAGAAAAATGATTTTTACCTACAAGTTAGGAGAAGTTAGATGAAAAAATAATTTGTTAGCCTTCCAAGCACAAGTAAGAAGTTTTTAATTAACTTGCAAAGATGTTGGAAAGAGAAATAATGGAACAAAAAAACCAAACCCTTAAACACTTAAATCTGTTATTCCTTTTAAAGCCTCTAATTGTTAATGGGACCATTGATTTTTCTCTATTACTGATGGTATCAACACTTTATTGCTCAATTAATGTTGCATTCCTATCAAACATTACTACTGTATCTTCAGAAATGTGAATTCAACCCATGTTGTATGCTTACCACATTGCACTGTAGGAAATGTGTGGTGATACTTAGTCTTGCTCTTGCTGCAATGCAATAGGTATGAGCATTGTAACTACCTCTTCTCTAGAGCTGCAGGTAGACTGTATAGCATCAGGGCTATGGGCTATAGCAGCTGTTTATCATATGGGATATGCATCACCTGTGAGGATTTAAACAGACCCTTGAATCAGCTGAGTCAACTGTCTTGTCACCATAGCTCAAGATTATTCAGTCATCTTTATGCTTACTCAACCACTACTTAGCAGCTACAACTTCTTTTTTTGGATCTGTTAATGTCCTTCTCCACATCATCTGTAAGCCTCTAAGGACTGAAATGATAGATGAACTTATGACAAGTATGACTATCTAAATGATTTGATCTTTACAGGTTATTTTACAATTTATAATTCAGATCAAGCTGAAGCTTGAATTCATGATCAGAAACACTTACACAGTTTTCATAGGAACCTGAACCTTATTTTCCCACAATGTGAATTAAAACATTGAAACTGCTCTGAGTCAGAAGAATTCACATCTGCAGTATTTTATATCTATATAATAAACTACCTTTCTGCTAGTCACACAGCTATCTGTTCCCAGAGAATCCTTCTGCAGCCTTTGAAAGCTTTCAGGTGATTAGAATATTTCCCTTCTTGAAAGGGGAGTTCAGTCCTGACAATCATGGAATGGGCTGCCCAAGTTGGTGTTGGAATCGCCATCACTGGAGGTGTTTAAGAAGAGACTGAATGGGGCACTTGGTGCCATGGTTTAATTGATTAGATAGTGTTGGGTGATAGGTTGGACTCGATAATCTCAATGGTTTTTTCCAACCTGGTTAATTCTATTCTTTGAGGATGCACTATTACTGTTTTCCTCAGGATATGAAGCAAAAATTCTTCTCTCATGAATTCCTGAGCCATTCTTGGTCTGTCTGTTTATTTCTAACTGGCTACAACTAAATATCTATAAGAGAGAGCCTCTTCTGCTTACTGGTTATTTCCTGTGGAGTCTATTCTGGTAGGCAATGTTATATGTATGTATTTCTTTTTAAGAGTCTCCAATTTCAACCTTCCTTCATGTGGATGATTCAAATTCCACTGTTTCTTGAACTATGGGACTGGCTATGCAAGACAATATGATGATAAAATCCTTCAGTCTCAATTCTTTTCTCCATGTCATCTCATGGGGATTCCTCAGTAATCTTCCTAAATTAAATTATTCATGTCTTTTCCCATCTAGAAGATGTTAAGAAATTTTCATTTGCTCAAGTCTCATCCATTTAAATATGTGATATGAGTTTGCAAAATTAGATTAATTACAACTGAAATAATGAGATATTAAAGTATCCAGAGATGTTCTGATTTCACTCTGGGTCCTTTATGCTGCATCATATTTTAGAAAGTCAGACTGTCACATTTGCCAGTAGCTTAATATGAGTTTCTCAGGTATAAGAAAAAGAACATGTATTTGAATTCCATCCAACTGCTCATGTTTATGACACAAGGAAGGTTACAGGGCTAGTCAATCATCAGTAAAACTTTGTGATTCCTATTTGCATCAAAAAGTCAACTCTCAGTTTGGAGAGATCCATTAGACAAGACTTTTGGTATAGACTAGTCACTTTTCTGATACTACTACATCATATGTGCCAGTTGAAACAGACATTTTATATATTCCAAGCCCTAAATTTGACATATTAAGAATTGCCATAGAGTGATGATTTGTCCTTTTTTTTACTATTGTTGATACTGAATGTCACTTTCACACATGCCTGTAACAAAACCCTTGTCTAAAGGATCTTTCAAAGCAGCACAACATTCTGAGAGAAGTGGCTAGCTGGTCTAATCTCTTGTAAGCAAACAGATGGTTTAGAAATATGAGTTCCATCCATGACCAAAAAACTTTAGTCCTACTCCACCTTCATTTCCAACAGATTGGCTTAGGCTTTCCCCAGCTCATCATGCTACGTTAATTTTAGTTGAGTACTGCAGCTTCCCTATGAATTATTGCCATGGTCTGATTGATAGTTTAGGACTGGGTGATAGGTTGGGCTTGATGATCTTGGAGGTCTCCTCCAACCCAGCGGATTCTGTGAATTGTATGTGTATAGGTGTAAGATGCAAGTTTGAGACCATAGGTGGTGAAATCCTATATGACCTGGTCTTATAGGAAGTGGTAAATATATTTCTCTGAACTTGATGAATAATTCTAATTTTGTGACATTGTGATTAATGTGGAAACTGTCAACATTAACAGAAATCTCACATGAGAGTTTTTGTTGCCTGTGTTCCAGAATGCTTTCTTAATAACAGTGACAACTCTGTAAAAGTTTCTAGCAGAGTATTAGTATTTTATGTTGTGTAGAAGGATAGCACATTTCTATGTAGTTTCCATAACAACCAGAGTATAAGGTGTTCTTAAATAATTTGCATTTCACTGCAGTCTATATTATGGATGCCTAACATTGTGTCAAAGAATAGAGGGGTATGTTGATATTTTATTATTTTTATGTACTAAATGAACTCCACAGTCATGAAGAGGCTTTATTTCTGTTAAGTAGCAGGTCTGAGAAATAAATGCAGGCATCTAAGCTGCTTTCAAAAAACAGAAGCATCTAAATATCTGCCGTCAGGTACTCAGGCTTCCATTAAGCTGGCAGAGCATCATGGGCATAGAGAAAGAAAGAAAATTAAGTTAACTTCAGTTTTGTCTATAGTGCTTTGGACTTCTGTATCAGTTGCAGCCATTTTGCTTCTGTATGGTTTTGAACAACTCTTCAAAAACCCATCTAATACTGTTCTGTTCATTGTATACTGGAACTCATACTACTTGTGTCGATTTGAGGGAAAAGGGTTTGTGTCTTAACTTCAGGTGAAATCAATTCTCTGTGGCCATGTATTCAGAAGCTGGTTATATTTTATTGAAGTATCTCTTTTTTTTTGCTATAACTGAAAAAAATATTCTTTCTATTTCTGGTTTATTTTGTTTGATTTTGGTTTAGACTGTGGTACTTTTTTTTTTGGTTTCGTTTTTTTGTTGGCTGGTTTTGGTATTTTTTAAATTGATTTCAGTACCTCTTAAATCTCTTTGCCAAAAAAAACCACAAGGGCACATTGTTTTCTTCTTATTACATTTCTCACAATTGAGTTGGTCTTTGAACCTGTATTTAGGTGTTCAAAAATGGATTGGATGTGGCACTTGAAGCCATAGTTTAGTTAGTCATGACATGTTAGGTATTAGGTAATAGGTTGGACTTGATGGTCTCTAAGGTCTTTTCCAACCTCACTGATTCTATGATAAATACCTTTCATTATCTGAACTGTATATAATTCTTCCCCTCCTTCCTTATGATGATCTTTTTTTTATTTAAGAGAAAACCATTTACAACACTTAGCAATTTTCTTCAAGGTACTTTCATTATATGTATGAATGCAAATACAGTAATTGTTCCTCCTTCGGTCTGACATGTCTGCTCATGCTGTCTATAATGGGCTTTCAACAATATAATTTGCCATAAGGCCAGCCTTGGAGAACCTTACAAACTCAAGCTGACTCCAATCTGTCATCTCTGAGTTTGATGTTGACTTTTACATACACTACCAACAAGCTCACCTTACCATAATAGACAATCTCCATGCTGGCAGATGAATGAGATACTTAACTAAAGAAATGCAGTTTCTATTCATGGTGAAAGAGTAATTTCAGTGCAAGATTTCCATACAAGTGGTCATCAGTAGCGCATGTTATCCAACCAAACTCCCATGCTTGGATAGCCCAGTTGCTAAACTGCAATGATGGTGTACAGTGAAGCTGCAACAAGCCCTAGCAGTTACCTAGGCAGTTCCTCCTCTGGATCTGTGCCAGTGCCATGCTGGGATAGAAATTCACATATATTGGGTATCATTAGGACAATACCGTGGCTGCTCTGAGCCTTGTTCAAGCATCTCATCTGAAGAGTTTAAAATGTGACTGAAATACCCACTCTTGCTTTGCTTTTCAGTCAATCAGCATGTTAATTTTAGAAGACTGGCTTATGTTTGTGATCAGATTGAGAAAAATGCTGTCTTCATGTGTAGAAAACTATTTACAGAGTAGATGAGTGCTATCCCTGGAGCAAATATTATCTTCATCATAATAACATCAGTAATCACCCCTAAAGAGGAAAAAGAAGCTTGCAGCTGTAGGGTGGAGAACTTCAGAGAAGGCAGTAGTGGTTGAGCCCCTGCTGCTTCTGAAGTTGTTATTCTTTATTCTGATATTAAGATGATCAGAACCATGAATTTTTAATGCATCAAATTAACCTAACCTCAAAGCACACTCATTTAGGTTTGTTTCAATTTGTGGCAAATACAGAAGTAGTGTTATCGTGGAACAGACTAATCAAACAGATGGAGGTTGACACACTACAGGAGCATTGTGAGGTGTACAAGAGGAGGCATGTCACTTTCTTTTTGGTTTTAACCATAACAAACAACTCAGCTTTAGATTCACTGCATTCATGATATGAAAAACAGAAAAGTACTTGGCTCTGATACAATCCAGTTAAGATGTCCCTGCTTGCTGCGGGGGGGGGGAGGGTTGAACAAGATGACCTCAGAGGGTCCCTTCCAACCCAGTGCATTCAATGATTCTGTTAATGTGAAAGCTCAATGATATAGCCCTGGTTAATATAAATATTCACTACTCAAACCTCCTCTTGGAGAAATCAGATTGCTAAAGGGGGAGGTTTTTTAACTCCTTGGGAAGATTACAAGCATTGATACTGCATCAGCGAATCTACTTCAAATAGTGCAAAAAAAGGCAAGGGATAGGCCACCACCACCTTACCCCAATTGAAGTGCAACTCACATGAGTAAGGGATTGTCTGAGGCATCCATCAGAATTCCACACTACTAGAATAATTGGAGTTCAGTATTTTAACTGGTCATTTTCTCCATCTGCACCTACATATTATGTAAAATAGTGTGGTTTTCCTCATCCAGATCAACATGCTGTAACCATAAAAAGCAGTTAAGCTTTATTGCATACTTCCATTTGGACATTGTCATAACAGCGAACCATTTATTTTTTGATGTCTTAAATAATGAGGAAAGGAAGATCATTACCATTCTTCTTCTTCCTGATTTCTAGACACCAGAATTAAATTATATTTTCATCAGTGATTTCTTTACCCAATTCTCTACAGCCTCCACGCTCCTGAGCCAATTATCTTTTTATTGTTGTTTTCCAGATGCACTTAGCCTGAGTTTCTCTAAGCAGGGAAGATTATTTTTTTTTTATATATATATATTCCAAATTAAACCATTTTTCAGTGGTGCTTATTACTGGCTTTGGTTTTGGGTTTGTGTTTTCTCTAACTCGTTGGAGTTATCATAGTATCATTCAGGGTTGGAAGGGACCACAAGGATCATCTAGTTCCAACCCCCCTGCCATGGGCAGGGACACCCCACACTAGATCAGGCTGGCCAGAGCCTCATCCAGCCTGCTCTTAAACACCCCCAGGGACGGGGCCTCGACCACCTCTCTGGACAACCCATTCCAGGGTTTCACCACTCTCATGGTGAAGAACCTCCTCCTCACATCCAGCCTGAATCTTCCCACCTCCACTTTATAGAATAAAGCAAGGAGATAAAATATAAATAGCATGTTTGGCAGATAATAATACAGAATAAGGCTGATGCTGACATTGCAATCACTAGAAACTAATCAATGAGTGCTTTACACCAAGGTTTCAGCCATGGCTGCTGTAGCACGCATACAGGAGCATGATCATACAAAGCATAAAATCTATAGAAGTTTGAGTGATTTTCAGAATAACCAAGCATAATGCCCACAGCTGCTTTTGATTTCTAATTACTATTTGCATCTTACAAGCACTCTTCATAAAGCTTATAAAACTCCAGCTGAGATTAAAGCTAAATGCAAATTCTACCCTCTTATCTACCCTGTTTTACTCACCCGGATCTTACTGATTTAAGTAGGAGCAGCGCTTGTGCACGTGTGGATGTCTCTGTGGATTAATATGAATGAACAAAACTTTCAGATGGCAGATTTTTGCTGTGTTTTCCTCTCAGGATTTTTCAATGGGCTTTACTGAATTTAAGGGAACTTTGACCTCTGTAGACATTCTGGTTAATAAGAAAACAGTAGAGAGGCTCATTGATTAGCATCATAGTGTCCCACTTGTCTTGCTGCTGCAGCAGTGGATTTCTATGTGAATGCTTTTAGAAGTGCTATCAGTAGAACTTAGTAATCATTCTGAAGTGTCATGTTCACTCAAGCTACAGAAAGCTTGACCTTTAATCAAGAAGAAGGAGCATCACAAAACATCACTTCATTGTAGAGATGCTGTGTAATTCACAGTACTGCATAATACAGCTTCAGTCTTTTAACGATTACACAACTTGTTTTGTGCTCAGGTGCCTCCTGTTGTAATGTTTTCTATTTTTAGATACTAATATATTGCTATCATGTTTACAAGGAGGTACACTTACCAAAATGTTTAAATTAAACAACCATTACAAATGTGTCTGTCAAAGGAGGGAAGTTTCTCAAGTACTCAGTTTTAACCCTATCATCAGACTACACAGAGATAATTAGATCAAAAGGTAAGAATTGGGTTGGTTTAGTTGTCCTTTGGCAAAAATATCTGCCAGGTACTGTCCTCATTTTATACTTGTTCTTGGCTATCATTCATGTATCTTAGCACTTGGAAATCTGCTATTTATAAGCACGTTTATTTTTAGTTATGACACATCTTACTTATAAACATGAGTGAAACCTGGGTGTCAGGTAGAGCAAGGAACAGTTTGCCAAAGCAGTCCCAAATTAAGCTTGGTCCCTTTATCAGTTATTTTTTCTCCATTTCTTTTCTGTGACTGACCTCAGGGTAGCTCTGATTCTGTGCTTTCATACTCACTGCCCACATGAATGTATGCCTAGCATAGTAGCAGCCAGGAACAAAAGTGCTGTGTTGATAAATGAGGGACATTATTTTAATCTGCTGTATAATTGTTCTTTCCACTCTAATTTATAACAGGGTTGGTTTTACATTTTTCCACTTTTTGGGAGGAAATAAAGGTTTTATTTTATGAATTAAGGAAGTCATATACACTGAAAAATTGAATTTACTTCATGTCTAGACATGACTTAAGTCATTCATCAAAATCCAGTTCTGGTTTTCAGGTCTCTTCTTATAGAAGGTAAGACAGCGTGATTAAGCCTTCTCTAACTTATCCTTTACAAACATACCAAGGACAGATGTATCCAACAATGTAGCTTTCATTCACATGAAGTTCTGTCTAGTGTTCCACTGAGATCTGGACTGGTGCCACTGCACCCATAGGAAGAATCCAAGAAGAATTTTCTGCATGTACCAAATAAGCCCTGCTCAGTACTATATTTAAAATACCTTACTAAAATCTATTACTGAAATGATTATAGGGTTACTATGCTTTCCTTGGAGTAGCACTGCATGCAGGGATTATATGATGCTTCCTGGCCCTGACCTTCCTGCTGGGGAGCAGCAAGAAAGAGCTGCTCCACTGAGACCTGCAAGGGGGGAGTGCAGGGCTGTCTGAATAACATCCAGCAAGGAAAGCAAAGCAGGGTCAGTGGTGCCTCGGTGCAGACCAGGCATAGCCAGATGAATCTGTAGAGATAAATCATACCTGAGGTCCAGCCTACATGGTAAGGCTAGGATCAGTCAACTGATGAGGCACTGCATTCAAGCTACACTTTCACCTCAGTCTTTACTTTGATTTTGTTGCAGAAGCACTGTGTCTGGCCTGCCTAAATTGTCCCTTAGCCCCTGACTCCTCTTTCTCTTTGCAAAGCAACCTGTTCCTGTTGTTGCCTGATGTTGTGTTTCAGGAAATATTTCCCTCTGGTTTTGTTCATTATCTAGTACTACTGTTCCAAAGACTTAGGATCCAAAAAAGATGATTAGGTGCTAGGACACTCAGCCTGGGAGCAGAAAAGTTTCCTTATGAATGTAGACTCGCACCAGGTGACAGTTGTACTTAGTCATGCAGAAGTTCTCTCCATCTGTCTTCTACCTAATGAATATTTAATCACCTTTCTGTGGACCACTGAATGTTTAATTTAATTTTAGTATACACGTTTCACCCATGACTGCTGAAAGTTTAATATAGGAGTAGTCCTCCTAACAGGAACTGCAACTCATGAATCCTCCTTTCAGTCTCTTGTGTCCTCAAGGTGAGTGCTTTAAACTCAAGGTAACCCCATGATAGGAACATTTTGTGGGCTGCTGGGTGGCATAAGTTTGAATTTCCTCAGGAAGTAAAGGGAATTAAAACCATATAAATCAATTCCTGAGTGAGTGCTCTAGCCCAGGCTATTACATGAAATGGAGTTGCTATCATCACTCCTAGAGAGGTTTTAAAAGAATGTTCTGTCCACAATTGCACTTTGGGAAAAGGCTAAGTCTGCCCTGTACTCCAAAAGAGCACTCTAAGAGTGTTTTTAGAGAGCCTGAGAGTTTTTTTGTAGAAGTAAAGCAAGGGTTTCTCTGTTATTAGAGGTACAGGCAAATGCATTACTTGATACAGTGTATCTTGTGGAAGTGTGAAGTGAAGGATTTTAAGGGTGAGGAAAGAACATAACCCAAGGAAATGAAGATCTGAAAGAGCATTGTCTGTCTCTCTCTCTTCCTTTCTGGTGGTTGGTTTGTTGTCTTTTTCTCACACTTGCTGATGATTCATGTGACTGTTGTTGTCCTTTCCTCTGCCCATGGCAGGTGGGTTGGAACTACATGACCTTTAAGATCCCTTCCAGCTCAAGCTGTCATAGGAGTCTGTGCTTCATGTTATACATGGTTACTGCATCCTTTCTTTCCTTAAAAAAACAACAACCAGGGCCTGGTCTATTGAGTGTCAGCTGTCCTAAAATGTTCATAATAGATACTGTCCAACCCAATGCTCATGACATAAGAGAACTATGGCATTTCATTGTCATGGGCAGGAAACAATCTTTCAAGTGCTTGACACAAATATACTCTGAAGGCTCCAAGTCCTTAGATGTGATAGGTCTTTCCTTCAAAAGTAGCACTGCTTAGCACATCTATTTTCTTAACTTTTATGCTGTATCCAGTAGGCTTTTCTTGACGGGCATAAGAAAGATTTAAACATAGAAACAAAATCATCACAGTTGGAAGAGACTCCAAAATCGTTGAGATCCAAAGATTTGACTGGATGATGGCCTGTGTGTTGGTCTTTGGTAATTACTTTTTTCCTTGTAATGTTGCCCAAGTTCAGGCAGCTTCATATTCCTTCCAAATATTTGTCCTTCTCTTAGATAACATTATCAGGTGGAAAGGAATAACACAGCTCTCTTACCACCCATATTAACCTTTAGGATGATGACGAATCAGTCCTTCCACAACCTTGATCACTTAAGACTCCAGAGGATACAACATAGTTTCTAATTTTGGATGAGTTCCCCTGATTAGAAAATGGTTTTAATCAGAATGTGTTCATTAAATTAAAATGCATTTTAAAAAAAGAAATATGCTTTCAGAGTCTTTGTTCTAATTTCTAAAAGCAATGAAAAGACATAAACATTTTTGTCACCTGTCTCCTGCTACATTTTGGTATGAGTTTATTTTGCTCTTTCTCCCCTTTGACTATTACAATTTATGATCTCATTTCAGTTTTATTTCTTCCACCTGCACTTAAAGTTTTCAATTCAGTACTCTCACTGTGAAAGAGAATGAGTATGTATATATACACACACAGAGATACTTCATTGTAAAAGGACAATACAGTCTAATTCTCCTCTTAATATTCTGTAGAAAACAAACCTGCAATATAAATGTGACACACACATATATATATATATAGGTAACCTTGGGCTATAGGAAACTTGTCATTGGATTGGATTTTACTTCTCAAGTGTATATGTCATTGAGTACTTATTCCCAATTGAGGTTTTTATTCTACAGTCTGGAAATCCATCTTGAGGACCTGTCCTCTCAATGATTTACACTTCCTCCACTTTTGAGTTTTTCATGGCAATACCAGCCTGAGACAAAAGTATCAATAGTGGAGACCCAAGGACTGATGCTTGAGTTACAGTAGTGGAAGCACAACTAAGAGTTTCCCATTCAGAAGGAAGCTTGGTGTGCAATTTACTGGGCAACTTTCAACAGAAGAATCTATCACAGTAATCTGTTAAAACCAAAGTATTTCCTCACAAACAGACCTCTGCTTTAAAACTAATTTTTCCCAACCATCCTGATGGCCTACCTCTTCACAGACCTGTCCAGATCTTCAGCTCAGAGGTTAAGCAGCCCAGCAAACCATTCTAAATTCAGGTAATCAATGGCTTTTGTATTCAAAAGACATTTTGGAGAGCAATATTTCACCATGAAACATTTCAAACTACTGAGATTTGTCTTCTTTTCTAAGCTTCAGATTTGAGATTTCCCAGCTGGCTAATACACTCTGTCTGTTTCAATCAAAAGCAAACGTGACACTACTACTCAGAGCAATTTTCTTTATTTTTTCAGAAGCGTACCTACAGCTACTATTAAAATTTTCTCATACAACACTTGTGGGGTTGCTTGCTTTGTTTTCCATTACAGAATTTCCAAATACTCCTCTTGACTGAAACTGTCAATTACTGTTGGTCAGATATTTACCTTTTGATTAAACCAGTGTCATTCACATTACAGAACATTTTATTTCTTTTTCAAATGTGCAGGAACTTTTGGAGGGTATTTACACATGAGTAGAAAATACCAAGTACCTCTTTTTTCTCTGTGGCAGATACAGTCACATAATCACAGAAATATTGAGGCTGGAAAAGACCTCTGAGATCACAGTATCACAGTATCACTAAGGTTGGAAGAGACCTCGAGGATCATCGAGTCCAACCTGTCACCACAGACCCCATGACTAGACCATGGCACCAAGTGCCACATCCAATCTCCTCTTGAACGCCTCCAGGGACAGTGACTCCACCACCTCCCTGGGCAGCACATTCCAATGACAAACGACTCGCTCAATGAAGAACTTTCTCCTCATCTCCAGCCTAAACCTCCCCTGGTGCAGCTTGTGACTGTGTCCCCTTGTTCTGGTGCTGGTTGCCTGGGAGAAGAGACCAACCCCTTCCTGGCTACAACCACCTTGCAGGTAGTTGTAGAGGGCAATGAGGTCACCCCTGAGCCTCCTCTTTTCCAGGCTAAACAATCCCATCTGCCTCAGCCTCTCCTCATAGGGCTTGTGTTCAAGGCCTCTCCCCAACCTTGCTGCCCTTCTCTGCACACATTCAAGTGTCTTGATGCCCTTCTTAAACTGAGGGGCCCAGTACTGGACACAGTACTCAAGGTGCAGCCTAACTAATGCAGAGTACTGCCTATGGCCTAGCACCACGACATCAGCCAAACCATGGCACCATGTGCCACATCCAATCTATTCTTGTATGTGTCACTCTAGTACAAATAATATATACTAGACCCCCTGTATCAGGAGAAACATCTGCCTCGCTAGATACATCTGTGTGAAAGAATGTGCAATTAATATTTTGTGGAGACTTTATTCTTCATGCGTTAGCTCAATAAGGAGCACTGTGTTTTCTCCTTGCAATTTATAATGAGAACAAAAAGCCCAAACTGTTGAAAAGAAGACATTTATGTTTGCAAATGTCCTACTTCAGCAAATTCTAGGGAGTGTAAGTGTGAATAAATGCAGTAACTTAAGTCCACAGTGTTTACTCTGGCATAGTAACACTGACGCTGACTAAATTTGGTAGGAGAGATGAAGAAATAAACTGCTGAAAATGCAGTTATATATGATCAATGTTTAGAATAAGGAGCAAAAAAAGAATGTAATGGTGAACAGTGACTTTGTTTGTGACACCTTTTAACTTCAGAATAGATTGTAGCATACTTGCAATTATGCAGTATTTATGAGATTAATTTCTTTTACTAAAATCCAGTGCCTTTGACTTGTCATGCAACAAACTGCATCACGTCCGTGCACAGCTGATGTAGGGCTTATTTTGTACAATAAGCTCGTGTCCTTAATACACATTTCATTGATCTGATACTAAAAGAGAATTAGTCAATTTAAAGACATGTTGTCAACCCTTCACTTTCAGATTTAAATCTTCCCTTATTGTCACAAACATCAATTCTGTATAAGATTTAGCTTAAGAAGTTATTTCTGAAGTGCCTTTCTCAAGTCAGGGGCTTTCACTTTTCTTTCTTCACCTAATATAAAAATCTTGCAAGTACAATTTGCCTGCAGAAGAAATTAAATCATGGTATTGATCCATTATCAGTGCATGCAAAAATATTGCACAAACTGTTTCCAATTGTGTCCTCAGTTTAAGGACAGAAAGTTGTGTGTGTGTGTTTCATCTGGGGGAAGCCGTAAGGAGAAAAGACTAATTCTGAGCAGACAGCACCTCTGGGATGCAGAGGTACCTGTTGATTGCATTAATAAATCACAATTCATGGGATATGCCAAGATAAAGACCATGACTGTAGAGCAAGAGTTTAACTGGGAAAAATAAAGCAGATTAAGGGAAGTAGCCTACTTCATGTAGAAACCAATTCTGAGTAAGGCTACTCACTGTTTTCTTATTTTCCCTGAGGAGAAAGTCTTATTGATATTTATTCCTTTCCTTGAAGTTTTCATTAGGATGGTCAAAATCATGTATCAAAAAGACTAGCAGTAAGAATCATAACTTTCTTCAGCACATGAGGTTTATTCTGGAATTTGCTTTATGTTTTGCAGTGGCAAATGAATTTAATGCTGAAATCTCCAAAGCTACTATCGTCATGGCTGTAGAGATATAGTTTCATTAGTTACCCCTCAATGTTTCTAAACAGTAGATTTCACTATGAAATCAAACATCATCATAGAAGGGATGTTTATTTAAGAACTGTTTATTTCAGAGCCGTTAGAGAAGCCTCCATTCACAGCCCTCATAGCCTCCCAGGGGAGGTTCAGGCTGGAGGTGAGGAGAGAGTCCTTCACAGGAAGAGAGATTAGCCATTGGAATGTGCTGCCCAGGGAGGTGGTGGAGTCACCATCACTGGAGGTGTTTCAGAAGATCCTGGCTAAGGCACTTGGTGCCATGGTTTAGTTGATCAGATGGTGTTGGGTGATAGGTTGGACTTGATCTCTGAGGTCTTTTTCAACCTGGTTAATTTTGTTCTGTTCTATTCTAGACTTTCAAATGAGAGAATAGAATAGAATAAACCAGGTTGGAAGAGACATTTCAGATCATCGCATCTAACCTATCATCCAGCCCACCTAATCAACTAAACCATGCAACCAAGCACCCCATCAAGTCTCCTCCTGAACACCTCCAGTGATGGTGACTCCACCACCTCCCCAGGCAGCCCATTCCAATGGGCAATCACTCTCTCTTTGTAGAATTTCTTCCTAGCCTCCAGCCTAAACTTCCCCTGGTGGAGCTTGAGACTGTGTCCTCTTGTTCTGGTGCTGGTTGCCTGGAAGAAGAGACCAACCCCCACCTGGCTACAACCTGCCTTCAGGTAGTTGTAGACAGTGCGCCTTCTGCAGGCTAAGCAACCCCATCTCCTTCAGTCTCTCCTCATAGGGCTTGTGTTCCAAACCCCTCCCCAGCTTTGTTGCTCTTCTCTGGATATGTTTCAGCAAGTCAACATCTTCCCTAAACTGAGGGGCCCAGAACTGGACACAGGATTCAAGGTATGGCCTAACCAGTGCTGCATACAGGGACAGAATGACCTCCCTGCTCCTGTTGGCCACGCTATTCCTGATCCAGGTCAGGGTGCCATTTAGTCTTTCATTATTTGTAAATGCAGACCTGTGAGAGAGATGTGGTATCACAAAAGATAATGTTCATTAAGTTGTGTTCAAGGTGGTGTTATACGTAATTAATAGATTTCTTCAGAGCAGGAAATAAATGTTTTTCTTGCATTGCTTACATAGATTTAATGAGAAACAATAGCATGGCCAAATATATAAACATATATAAAAAGTACTGTCTTACAATCATTGGGCTGAAAAACCTCCCACCCAAATGGGCTTGGTGTAGAAGACAGACTGAGCAAGAGCTCTTGGGGTTGCTTACAGTACCCAATATTTATTTGAATAGGACTGAAGTGCATAGAAGAAAACTACTGGAGAAGAGAATGGGATAGCCTGTCCTTTTATGGGACTCTTGTGAGAATATTCCAACCTGTGGGTAGTGACTTCAAACTACATCACCAGTTTTAATGTAATAGTCTTTCAAGATGCATTCCAGCTCACAAGGGGCTGCAGCATTTTATAGGTATTGGTATATTACTATACAGCATCACATGGCTTTAGCAGCTATTCACATGGACATCCCATTAAGGTTGTATAACCATTTTAGTTAAATGGAGGTGAAAAATCTATTCACTTCTGCTCCTTAAATTTAACATCTGATTAACTCAGACAGTTAGTAAGTTCACATCTCCTAGTGCCTTTGGGAGACTTGAGAGTGTTTATATTTATACTTGATATTCTGTCATCCCTTGCACATTATTTCTGTTTGTTTCCAATCCTTTGGGCATAACAGGCTTCAAAGCTGCAAAATGAGATGTCCTGAGAGCTAAGCAGGGACTAAGATCCAATTTGTCCACATCAAAGTCTTTAAATGGAAAGCAGTTTTGTTATAGATACAGTTTTCTACTTTCAATTATATCCAGTGACAAGTTTTGATTGTGATTGACTTGCAGTAAGGATTACAAAGATGTGAAATGTGTTGATTAAATAATCTAAAGACACAGAATAACTTCCATATATAAGGGCTAACAAGCACCTCTCTGAATGCTTTTCCTGATGATTTCACCCACAAGGGTGGTTTTGAATACTGCTCTCTGACTGCATGTTATGTAATTAATGTACTTGAGCATTTCAGTATGAAATATCTCCATAACTGGCTATTTATAGTGAGCAGGAAATAATAACTCTTTTGCTGCATTTTTCTGTGGCTAAGCAAGTAACATTTCTTGCATAACTGAGTTTACAGCAACAGTGCAAATTGTTGCTGGACTGAGATAAATATTTTTGATTATATTGAATTCCCTTATGAAATTTATTTCACGTCTGCAGTCGTATTGCATGATAAATAACAAATATATCTAGCCATGAGCTCAAATTCTGTCAGCTAATCTTAGAACCTTAGTGATAGGGATGGGCTTTCTGCTTGATTATGCTGACAGGTTAAATAGTGTCCTGTGATTACATAGAGTTTGAGACTGCTAGAGTCTCATCCAACTGCTGATAACAGCATTTGGTGCACCAAATGTGGGGGTTTTCCCTTGAACTGTAAGGGGATTTATATCAAAGTATTAAATTACTGTTTGACATTTAGAAATATACATTGAGCAATCTGATGGAAGTAGGATTATATAGAAGATGGGTCATACTTCTTAACTCAAAACACAACAAAATTGCCCCTTCCCATGCTGGTACCTTTCCCCACCCCACCCCCCCGCCCCCCCAGCTCCAATCTGGTAAAAAGCAGAGCCATGTAAGCAAAGTATCGCTCTCCCTTCTGACCTCACTTTGCAGTAAGTGCCATTCAACTGGGATGACAATGATAGCATAGGTATAGAAGAGGAAAATGGGGGGGAAGTCATAAAGCTAAGGTAGCAAATGTCAATCTGACAAGACTTTTATGTATCACAATGCCCACAGAGGAAAAATGCCTTGTCTCACTAAATCTGCCTCTTTCACTACCACATATATCTTTAAAGAGCATTGACTGCTCCTGCAGACTGGACTGGCGGAGGAACTCAACTGGAACTGTACCATGTAACTGAAATTGCTCATTGCAAATGAAAATTACTTTCGATCAGAAAGAGTGATAGGTGTGCTATCAAACCATCTAATAAAATCTATTCCTTTCCTTCACCAACCAAGGTTTTCTGGGAAGTAGCTCTTCATAGAAAGCAAGCATAGTCCTGTCTCCCCCATTCAGCTGAGAAATCAATTACAGCTACTCATTATGCAAAACATGTTGTGGTTTAACATGTCCTGTCAGAAACAAGGAAGCAATATTATTTAATTTCTGAAAATAAAGCAGGAGAGGAAATTGTGCAGTTGAAGCAGCAGCACAGTACACCGTTTCAATAAAGGTCATACTTGACCCTGCTGTGTCCTCCACTGCCAACTTAATTTAATATTTTCAAAATTCACAGTTAAGCAAGAAGATGTCAAATAACATCAGAGAGAGCATTTCCTGTTGTGGATTTTTGTTGGAGCACTAACTTTACACCAGGTATTTTCCACGTACATCTAGCAGCTATCTGTGTGTTCAGGGAAATCATTTCTTACATTATTTCATCGCTAATGTACTTGATCTGATTATCTTCCAAATGTGAGCATGAGATATGGAAGCCAGCTGAACAGTGTCATAAAGACCATCTACAACTTGCAAATAGCATTTGTTTTTCAATTCAAGATGTACCAAACAATGATGTGTACTCAAATACACAATCCTCCTAAAAAGTTTGCATTCTTTGCTGCTTCTCCCAGGCAACCAGCACCAGAATGAGAGGACACAGTCTCAAGCTGCAGCAGGGGAAGTTTAGGCTCAAGGTGAGGAGAAAGTTCTTCACAGAGAGAGTTGTTAGCTATTGGAGTGTGCTGCCCAGAGAGGTGGTGGAGTTGCTGTCCCTGGAGGTGCTCAAGAGAGGATTGGATGTGGCACTTGGTGCCATGGTCTAGTAGGTATGAGGTCTTGGGTGACAGATTGGCCTTGATGATCAATAATTTGTGTTTAGGTTTGACTGGATATTTATGCCAGATGTGTATTTGGCTCAAGAGTCTAATATAGACCATAAAATGTATATAAAAAAAATAGCAAATTATGCAGCTCAATTTCCTGGTTTGGTCATTTACCTTGAATTAGGTAAAGAAGTTTATAACTATTCTGCTGTGTGGTGCATTTGACAGCTACTTTGCAGCTCATTGTCTCATTTTAAAACCTTTATGGTCTTTATTCTTTATTTTTAAGCATAAGTAAATAGAATGGTATGAAATGAATCCACCAGGCACCTTGTATTGCTATTTATTTTCCTTCAGTCAACTTACTCACGGTCCCTCACAGCCATTCCTTTTCCTTAATCTCATTTACTGTCATTAACACTGCTTTCTTTTTCTACTTTTCCTTATGACTAAGCAAGCACAGTCTGAAAATGTTTATTGCCATTGTCATGGGCTATTTCCATGCTCCAGAGGTCAATCTTTGCTGAAGATGGTATGTTTTAATGTGATGCAAGATAAAGGATGCAGACTAAATCTTCTTTCTATAGGATGTTAGAATAGACTAGAATAAACCAGGTTGGAAGAGAGACCTTTGAGATCATTGTGTCCAACCTATCATCCAACCCACCTAATCAACTAAACCATGCAACCAAGCATCCTATCAAGTCTCCTCCTGAACACCTCCAATGATGGTGACTCCACCACCTCCCCGGGCAGCCCATTCCAATGGGCAATCACTCTCTCTGTGTAGAATTTCTTCCTAACCTTCAGCCTAAATCTCCCCTGGCACAGCCTGAGACTGGTGCTGGTTGGCTGGGAGAAGAGACCAACCCCCGCCTGTCTACAGTCTCCCTTCAGGTAGTTGTAGAGAGCAAGAAGGTCTCCCCTGAGCCTCTTCTTCTCCAGGCTAAGAGAATGTACCAAAGAATAGAACTGGCATTTGCTAATGAAAAAAGGTTAGGACAAACTCTGGCTTTTCTGTGGTTTCTGTCTTATTTTCTTCCCACCTATTATACAGGCTGATTCTGTTTTCTCAGGAGTCACTGGAGGACATGATAAGCAGGTGTCTGATATGTTGTCCTTTACTGCCTCAGGTGCTACTCTGACAGGTGGTTTTCCTGTTGCAGTGAAAACAGAGTTTTAAGATTTAGGAGAGTGACAACAGCTCCTGTCATTAAGGGGATACTGCAAATGTTTCAGTTTTTAAACATCCAAATACTTCATGTAGACAAGCTAGAGATGCATTAACCAACAGATAGTGTATGAAACACTCTTTTCTAATGCAGTATATTGGAATAGTGAATTTGGCCTGGGGGTATCCAAAGAGACAATGTTTACTGATCATTCCAGTTGCTTTTTGAGATGATGTAGTGGATTAGGCTCTCAAAATGTATTCTTTTAAAGGATTAAAGAATAGAAAAACTCTATCACTTCAATTCAGACAACAGCAAGTCAGTTCTCAGTTATATTATCTCTGGTGTAAAAACTTGTTCATTATCTGAGCCTGAGTGGCAGGGTAAGACAACTTCAGAAGATATTTATAAGGAGCAGAAACTCACAGTCAGACTATTAAAGATATAAATAATGTTGACTATGGTTTAATTCAGATATTTTTTTTTCAGGCAGTGGTCTGTTCTTCTATGGACACAACAACTTTATCTTCCTGCACTGTGCAGGATATCTGTAAGTAACAGCATATGACTGCTGTTAGCCTCACAGGTTTCAGAGGTTTGAGGGACTTGGAATGTTTCAGTCCATAGAAGAAAAGACTGAGGGGGTATCTTAACAATTCTTATAAATACCTAAATAGCTGGTGGCAGGAGGAGGGGGCCTGTCTCTTTCAGCGGTGCCCAGATACAACAGGCACAAACTTGAACACAGGAATTTCCATCAAAATGTGCAGAGGAATTTTTCACATTGAGGTTGGTGGAGCACTGGAACAGGTAGCCCAGAGAGGTGGTGGAGTCTCTATCTTTGGTGACATTCAAAACCCATGTGGACACTATCCTGTGCAAAGTGCTCTAGGTAAACCTGCTCTGGAAGCTGGGGGGATTGGTTTAGATAATCTCCAGAGGTCCCTTTCAACCCCTATCATTTGTGAGTCTGTGTTTCTTCAAACAAAGCTGGTTAAGGTTTCATGAGTTCAGCATGTCACGATATTCATGCCTGCTCAAGGGTCTGAGATCTAGTCCAAGTGAACACTTGTATGTCCAAACTCTTTTTCATCCTGCTTCTGGCAAACAAAAGTTTCTATACAGCAGCTAAAGAAAAATGTTCTCTTTTTTTTTCCTGCACTCTGATCTCTGTAGGATTTAGGCTATCTAGTTAAGAGACAAGTTTGAAGCAGGTCCTTTGATTCTTGCAAAAGTTGTTGTATTCCCCTAGAAAATAACATCCAGCTTGTATTTACATAAGACAATAATCAGACTTCTGGTTCTTCCTCAGTGTGGTGGTACAGTAGGTAGGCAACAGACTATAGTCAGGAGTAGAATATGGAAATCCTCAGACATTCATCAACCCTTTTTCCTCAGTCATCTAGGGGAGAAATGACAACAAAAAACATTTATGCAAAGGCATGACAAAGATTACACAGGAAGACATATATATATAGATAGATAGATATTTTGCAATTGCACTCAGAGTTTCACAGAAAGCTATGGAGATATAGATTGATTAGATCTTAGTTGGGCAAAAAAGAAATAATAATCCAGAACTCTAAGTTTTATTATACATTTAGAATAATAATAATAATAAAAACTTCTGTTTTAGGTCTTTCAGAGTTAGAGCTCTCATTCAGAGGAGCAGATCCTCCCAGGCTCACTTAAAGTAATGATTCTTGTACTTTTCTTAGAAGCATCTTATCTTAGACATAAGATTCAGGCCTGAATTAAGAATTGTTCCTATTCCTTATATTAACCCATCATGTAGACAAAGGAATCCACAGCATGAAAAGGAAAACTTCCAAACAATTCCAAGAGTTTTTGTTTGGAGTGGTAAGGATGCTCTACAATTTGTTCCACAGTTTTGTTAATGTAGAATCACATTATTATTCAATGATTGTAAAATACATCCCCTTTAGAGCCAAGCAACTCTAAACTAAACTTCCTCTGTGAGTGGTGGTGATGGGGATGAATAAGAACTGTACTGCATAAACTTTCTTTATTGCCTCAGGATCCTTCAAAAACAGAGTTACAAAATTGGCATTATCTTTCTAACTACCCATTACCTGAACACAATTGCTTTGGAACAGATTGCAGTGCTGCTAGCTATGAGGTTTGCTATGTATGTTTATAGGATAAGCAAGCAAGAAATTTACTTCCTCAGAACTGTCCACTACACTCCAAATACCTGTTATTGATGGCCCACGTGGAATAAACCCAGGCTGCCTTTTAGCATGTAGATCCAAGGTGCATGATAATGTCCATGTGGCGAGCAGCAGAGGTTGAGCTGTGCAAAACGGCTTCTGCACTGAGCAAAACAGACACTACATCAGACTTTCTCCTTCCCATCATTACCTTTTATTTTATAATAAAGCAGATCAAGAGAGTGTTACATATTTAATTATAGTTAATCCATTGTACCTCATTATTTTGCATATTCATGAGTTAGGTTTTGATATAAGCCACTTCAGCAATTGGACTTCTTTATTTTCCCTTAATTTTAGGCTAAGCCCTGACTTCTAAGGAATGAACTGTAAGCAAATGAACTGTATCTGTGTTGGACATACACCAGGCTGCAGTTTCCTAATGCTTTTAAAAATTGAAGGGAGAAGAAAAAAAAAGGCCAAGACATCACCCCTGATGAGCCATCAACTTTAATTAGACCTTGCTGTAATGGAAGGCGATGTCTGTGTTTGAGTGGCTTGCTGGCTCTCTGTGTCCTCACTCGTTACTGGTGGGGTTTTTGTTTCGATCTCTAACTCCATATTAGCAACAACATTATGTAAATTAAGATAATGGTAATCTTAAAATTGACATTTGTATTGAGAAAAATTACATGTGAAATTAGAAACTGGGCCTAACAGATGTGAACACATTACAAACAAATATCTAGAGTAAATTTTAACAAGGGTAAATATGATAGGGCAAAGGCTTACGTAGCCTGAGCCAATTCTCTGACACTAATGTTCCACTTTTCTGAGCATTTCATAGCTAATTTTTAAATGCACATAGTAGGACAGCAGCTTATTCAATTACTCAGCAGTGTTACTACAGGGCTGAAACAAGGAAGATAAGCAATGGCATGCTGATCAAAAAGGATTTGATCCTGCTACCTTTCACTAATCTCTCATATGTGTTGCTAGAAATTGATTGCAAATTACAGTTGATATTTTATTTGTCCATTAGCTAGCTTGACTCTGTGATGCTGATTTCCTGACCACTAGTTTATTAACTGCAGCTCAAAACAGAGAGCCAAAGGTGGTTTTGAGCAGAACTATTTTCTTTACCTCTCAAAGAAGCTCGATATGTTTATTCTTCTCCTGAATAAATCTTAGCTCTTTGTGTGTGCTGAAAGCCCACTCATTCTTATGGAATGAAAACATACAGGGAAATGTATAGAGAAAAAGCATGCAAAGAATCAAATTTTGTGTAGCAATTTGATCTATAGAACTGTTTATATCAGAGGCATCAGCAATGGTTTGAATACTGCTGTGCCTATGTAGATGTTTGGGATTCTCTATTCCTGGAGTAACAAACTGTCTGTCTAAAACATCAAATATTCCTGGGTGCCAATTATGTTCAAGCAGACCCCTGTGGACTAAAATGTGTCTGAGGTTGTTTTTTATTCTTCTCGTGACTGAACACCCCCAGGTTTCTCTGTCTTTCTTCACAGGAGAAATGTTCAAGTTCTCCAGTCATCCTCATAGCTCTCCATTGGACTTTCTATAGCAGATCCCTATCTCTTGAACTGGGGACCCCAGAACTGGAGACAGTTTTCAAGGTGAGGTCTCACCAGGGCAGAGTAGAGGGCGAGGAGAAGCTCCCTAGATCTCACGGACACACTTTCTTACTGCATCCCAGGATGCCGTTGGCCCTCTTGGCCACAAAGGTACATTGCTGTCCCATGGATAACTTGCTGTCCACTAGGACTCCAAAGTCTTTCTTCCAGCAGAACTACCCCTAGTCTTTACTGGTGGCTGGTGTTATTCCTCCCCAATTGCAGGACTTTACACTTGTCCTTACTGAACTTTGAGGTTCATCATTGCCCAGCTTTACAGACTATCCTGATCTCAGTGGATGACAGCAAAGCCTGATAGGGTGTCAGCCACACACATCCATCTTCCTCCCCAGGCCCTCTGTTTCATATCATTAGCAAAATTTTAGTATATAACTTAAATTTACTAGCACAAATTTATGAAACATTAAAAGGAAAGATGGCTCTGATTACTGCACAGAAATAGAGGAATGTTTCAGGCTGGACTTTGTGCAATAGAAGGGGTATGAAATTCAGTTTTGTGATGTGGTGGTTTGGCTCTGGCCTGGAGGCCAGACACCCACCAAGCCGCTCTATCACTCCCTCTCTTAAGTGAACAGGGGAAGAAGGGAAAGAAAATATAACAGAAGCCGGGGATAAGATAGGAGCAATATAATAACACTAATAAGCAAACAGCAAATAGACCATGCAGAAGCAAAAGAAAGCAGAGAGAGAGATGTTAGCCTCTACTTCCCATCAGCAGGACGGTGGTCGGTCTCGGGAAGCAGGGCTCTCTAAGCTTGGTGGTTCCTTGGGAGGATGAACGCCATGAACGAATCCCCAACACTTCCTTCTTTCACGTCCTTCTTATACCTGAGCTGACGTCATATGGTATGGAATACCTCTTTGGCCAGTCTGAGTCAGCTGGCTCAGTTGTGTCCCCTCCCAAGATCCTGCCCACCCCTCAATGTACTCCTGGGGCAGGGAAATGTTGAAAGGACACAGCTCGGATACCTAATTCAGCCGTAGCCAAAACACTGCTGTGTTATCAACTGCTGCTGCAAAAAAACCACAGCACTAAAGCGATGCTGTGAGGAGAATTAACTCCACCTCAGTTCAACCCAATACACGTGAAGTTTCATACTTTTGGGGAATTAAAAAATATTAACTGGGTCTGGTCACTCTGGAGTGGAGATTGACCTTACTGGGAGACAGATTATTGTGTTGGTTAACAGTTTGGACTTGATGATCTCTGAGGTCTTTTCCAACTTGGTTGATTCTGTGAGCAGCAATATTTTCCCAACTTCAAACTAAAATGCAAGTGATGCACCAAAATAGTTTTCCTGCAGAGATACAAAAGCCTTCAATAGGAAGAGAGTGATTGTATTCAATTGGACATTCAATTTTAAGGTAGCTGCAGCTGGGTGAAATGAGCCATGTGCTGCAGGAGATGCTTTTCAATGAAGAGTCATGGTTTATCTTAAATTCTTTTTAAGAGCAATCTCAAAAAATGCCTTAAAGTTGAAACAGGAACAACTTACAGCACATTGTAAGCATGTCGGTATCTCTGATCTCATGACTAATAATGATGCTTCCTCCCTCGAGGTGTTCAAGGCTTTGTTGGATGAGGCCTTGAGCTGCCTCCTCTGGTGGAAGGCGTCCCTGCTTATGGCAGTGGAGTTGGAGCTGGATTACATTTATAGTCCCTTCCAACCCAAACCATTCTATGAGTCCATCAGTCTATTGTACATGCCAGAGGTGAGAATTCATTTGAAACTGGTTATTTAATATCACTTAGATGTGTTCAAGAAAGATTAAATGGAAGCTGAAGAGATAGAAAAAAGCACACTTAAGATGACTGAGGGTATGTGGAAATATTTTAAGATGCAACAGTAATTTTGTGTTAAGATACATAATTTTCACAGGTAGAAAAGAGCCATTTGAGGAAGCCTGGGGTCCTTAATAACTCTTTCCAAATCAACTTCGTGAAACATTTCAGCGATGACAAGTTGAGAAGTTAAAAACCAGAACAAAACAATTTTGCTGATATTTATTTATACTAAAAATATGAACAGCTACAGAACTGATAGCACTTCTTACTTTTGTGGTAAAAATGTAGATTTATATAATACTTTAAAAGTCAGGCTCATCAGAAATATGCAAAGTGTGATAATAACTTAATTAATATCTTGGCTTTAAGCTTACCTGGGGATAGCAATGATAAGCCTATTAACTTACTCACAGGCTTGTTGTGGGTTTTATCCAGCATGTGAACTATTAATTATTATTCCTATAAGTACTTAAGAAATGAATACACCTCATAAGAGGTTCTTGCAAAGATTCTGCAAGAACAAATCCCGGGCGAAAACTGGGCTATGAATTGTCTTGGATGAGTAACACTCGTGCTGTGTGGTGCACCAGTAACAGGCGGATTTAGTATGCTAGATCTAACAGTTTCTCTTGTGGATAAAATAAAGAACAAAAAATACTGTGAGTTAAACAAGAACTCAAAAGCAAGCTGTAGCTTTTCCTACCTGAGGCTGCCGCAGGGTTACTTGGTGTCCTAGTAGGTGGGGCAGTGAGGAAACTGGATTTCTTTGAGTAACGTGGCACTGCTGCAGTTCTCCTGGTGAAACTGCAGAAAAGCTGCAGTAGTTACAGAGGTGTAGATATAGTTTTTGGATGTAAGTGTAGTTCATTGGTAGGTATATGAATACATAAACTGCCTTTGTCTTCTGTATTCAAGACAAGAAGGCAAATTGTATCCTGGGCTGCATCAATAGGAGTGTGGCCAGCAGGTCAAGAGAGGTGATTCTGCCCCTTTACTCTGCTCTTGTGAGACCCCACCTCAAATGCTGCATCCAGTTCTGGTGACCCCATCATAAGAAGGACACTGAGCTGCTGGAGCAAATCCAGAGGAGGGCCACAAAGATAATTCAAAGACTGGAATGCCTCTGCTATGAGGATTGGCTGAGGGAGCTGGGGCTGTTCATCCTAGAGAGAAGATGACTCTGCAGGGACGTTATAGCTGCCTTCCAATACCTGAAGGGAGCCTACAGGAAGGCTGGAGTGAGACCGTTCATAAGGCTTTCTAGAAGTAAGACAAGGAGGAATGGTTTTAAGCTGAGGGAGAGTAGGTTTAGACTGGATCTTAGGAAGAAGCTCTTCAGTACGAGAGTGCTGAGACTCTGGAACAGGCTGCCAGAGGTGGTTTTGGATGCCTCTTCCTTGGGAGTGTCCAAGGTCAGGCTGGATGAGACCTTGAGAAGCTGAACCTGAGTCTAGTTGAGAGGCATCCCTGCCTATGCCCATGGAGGTTGGAGTCAATGATCTCTAAGGTCCCTTCTAACTGAAGCCATTCTATGATTCTATGAACTCAGGACATAATGCAAAATGGGGCAGAAGAATCCCATTCATATACACTGTTTCCCAGCTCTGTGCTCCTTACTGATGTGTAATATGTTGAATTGAAATTTCTCCATGGAAAAATTCTTAAGATTTCCATGTCTCTCTCTGGGTGGTTGTTCTGGTGTGAGAGAAATGCTTTGTATACTAATTCAGTTACAAACACCGACATTGCGGGCAGTTACATACACAGATTTTTCCACGTGTCAGAGCAGCCTCTTCTATCCTGTTTTTTTTTAATGCTTTTTATTGTGTGTGTTATGGGGGAAAAAAAAAAGAGTAGCACAGCTTTTCCTATAAAGCACAGGTGTAGGAGCTATTGCTCCCAGTGACAACAGCACTGCTGCCTCTGTTGCTCCCGTTTCCCTGACATCAGCAATGCTCATAAATCTGACTCCTCAGGGTTTTCTCTGAGATTCTTTTGCATCCCTTTTTCTACCTCTTCCCTTTGCCTCCCTTCCCTCAGTGGGAAGAGCCCTGTTCAGGTCTTTACTCTTTGGAAAACAAAATGTAATTTTTCTTACATTGCTGAGGATGCATAACACAGGAGCAACTTGGTTGATCCCAGAGAAACATGAATGTCAAGAACTTAAACATGGATTAAGTAGATTGGAAAATCAGTTTCTGTAGTGCAGCCTTGACAAAGAGCAAGTCTCTTCCTCCCTGTCTTCCCCTTTATTGATGTCATTTACTGTTCTGCACTTTTCAATTGATCTGTATATGATTTATCAGTCCTATCTTTTATGTTGATCCCCGTTTGTTTGTGGTAGGGAAGACATTGGCTGCCCTCTGATGTAAAAGGGTTATTCAGTATCAGCCTCCTCTCACATCCAGGTGTATTACTTTTTGTTATTAAATGCATTGGCATGTGGAGATAACATTTAAAAGCAATTTTCTGGACTGTCTATATAACTATAACTATCTGCCCATTTCAAACATAGCTTGCATTGTGTTTATAAATGTATCAAGTAAACACCTAAGAACATAGTTAGCCTATGATTGTGAGATGTTTTGCTCTGCACAAGTAAGAAGCAGTTCAGCTTCAGAAGGAAGAATGAGTCTCTCTTAAAAAAGCAGCACTTAGTGTGTGATGAGGTTCTCTATAATGAGAATCTTGTGCAGAGAAAAATTATGATCCAATATCACTGTACTCTCCCTCTGTTATCTTGCATTGTGCTGTTTAATCTATGTCTCTGTTTTTTCACACTGTGCCCATACCTGATTGAACTCTACTTAAAAAATTAATAAGGACACTCCTCTTCCAAACACACATTCAGCATTTCTACTGTAGTTACTACCATTTCATTACACCACCAGGAGAAGTGATAGCTAAACTAACACAAAGATCTCTCAGTATCAATGTTTTATTATTCTGTGCTATTATGTTGTATTTTTTTACTGCATATTTGGAATATTTGCATGACAATTGTTGACAATGGCTTTGACTACGCAACTCTAAACTGTGAGCTGAGTTGTATCAATGACAAACCTCTCAGACTGAAAGTACTTTTTTGTATCTGTCTTAATAGTTCTGTAATGTGCTGTGATCAAGCAAGATAAAAAGCTAGGTATGGAAAGACAGGGTTTTGTTGTCCTTCTCCCTCCCATTTGGGGGATGTCTAAAAGTTGCAAAATATCATCAGAAACATGAGAATCAGTGGAGTAAATGCTTGCTGTGCTGGGTACTAAGAACGTGTCTGGGAGAAGAGATGCATGGTAAAGCTTTCTCCTGGCAGCAAATTATTGAAATGTCCCATGATGAAACAGGCAAGATAAACCTATTGCTGCACATAATAAAGCCCCATCTGCCACCATTGACAGCGTTTGTGGTCTGCACCTTTTCCTTGCGCAAGGGTTTCCCGGAAGCTTTGAGGAAAAACTTTTAGTGTTCTGTCTTAAATACATTTTTGATAAGCCATTATTAACAGCTGCATTTTTAACAAGGAAAACATGAGTTTCACCCAAAATTTGCATAAACTTAGTAAGCCTATTTACATACATGTGTCCCAGGAATCAGCATGTCAGAGAAGGCAGATATGCTAAGCATCTGTTCCCCATTTTAAATGGGGGAGTCACTTAAAAGGCCAATCATTTTTCTTTGCATGCACACTGCAGTATAATTTATACAAGTTTAGATAGAATGGTCACTGTCTTTACATGACTCTGTATGAATGCTGCAACCACTGCAAATGCATTTTACTGCCTTAGTAATTACTGTTCTGAGTAATCTCTCCGGTCCAGTCAAGTCCCAAGTAGCTCCAAGGATGGAGACTACACAGTGTCTTTGGGCAACATGTTCCAGTATTTAGCTACTTTTGTGGTCTGGTTCTGCCTTTTCTGTGTCCTCTGTTTAGATAGAGCAGCTCTCCCAGCCTCTCCTCACATGTGCTGTGGTAGGCACCCTAACATTTTTGGCATTCATTTCTGGACTCTTTGAGATGCCAGATAAAGGTGACCATTCACTGTTCTAGACCTGCTGGTTCCATCATTATTAATGCAGACCAGGATGCAAGACTTGCAGGGTCTGCAAGCCTTGCCATTTGTTTTTATTGAACTCCATGACAGTTATGTCACAGTATAACTTAGGTTGGAAAGGACCTTGAGGATCATTGAGTCCAACCTATCAACACAGACCCCATGACTAGACCATGGCACCAAGTGCCACGTCCAATCTCCTCTTGAATGCCTCCAGGGTCGATGACTCAACCACCTCCCTGTAGAGCCTTTCTACCCTCTAACTGACTAACATCTGGCCCTAACTTGGTGTCATCTGCAAACTTGCTGATGACTGACTCTACCCCCTCATCCAGATCATCGATGAATATGTTGAATATGTCAGTCTATTTCTTCAGCCTGTCCTGGTCTCCCTCTGTGTAGCCACAAGTCATAGTGACAAAGCATTTCAGCTATGAGCAGTAAACAAGATGGAGTACGGCCTACGCATTCTGCTCAAGTAGTTGTTCCATAGAACCATGTCCCTGAGATTCAAGCCATTCCTCAACATTTAGCATCCCTATCCTCCAGTGTGCTGACTGCTCCTTCCCTAATTTGCTGCCACCTGCAAACTTGCTGAGACTGCTCACCATCATATCACATATGTCTTTAATGAAGGCATTAAATAATATTAGCCTCACACTGATTCCGGAGGGATGGTTTTTACTGGCTGTTTGGTGGACTTTGCACCAAACACCTCTTTTTGTTCACTTACCTAGCCACTGTCTCACTTACTTTATGGTAAGATGAATGAAAAAGACTGCTAAAGCCAAGGTGTACAACACCCACTGCTCCTCCTGTGTTCATAGAGCCATCCACCCCGTTAGGTAAATCAGACTAGATTTGCCCTCAGTAAACCCATGAATAACTGAAGGATGAGAAAGGATAGATGCTGGAGAGGTGGATGACTGTATTTGTATTTATTTCTAAATAATCTTTGAAATTAAACTCTTCATCTTCTTTACTTTTTGAACATTTTTTTCCTGGGGCCCAAATGCATCTGTGCTATGTCACACAATCTCTACTCTCAATCTATAACTCTGTGAAGCACAGTTCTTTTTAGGGCAAGAGAAAATGGCCTCAAATTGCACTAGGGGAGGATTTGGTTGGATATTAGGAAAAATTTCTTTACTGAAGGAGTGGTCAGGCATTGGAGTAGGCTGGCTGTGGATGTGGTGGAGGCCCTGGAGGTCTTCAAAAGACACAGACATGGCACCTTTGGGATCATAGTTTAATGGTCATGATAGTGCTTGGCTGATGGTTGAACTAGATGATCTTAGAGGTCTTTCCCAACCCAAACATCTCTATGATTCTATAAATTGCAGATTAGCTCCAGACTAAAATAGAATTCCTGTTTAGAGCTTTAGCTAAGATCTTCAAGCAAATGTTACTATCAAAGAGCAGGGAGAAAAAAAGTGCTTGGGTGACTGGGTTTGTGACAGAAGTTAGACCACCTGGGCACTTCTAGGTGCCATACACAGACCCTCTTGGTCAGAATTTGGAAACAAAAATATTAGCTACACTTTCTGTTGTGTTGTATTCCATTTTTTTAGCTGCAATACTCAGGTTTTATAATTTGCATTGTTATTTCTTGCTATCTTTATATCACTGATTTATGTTTCTAAACTTGTAAACAGGTGACAAATAGGATGTTTACAAGAAAAACATGTAAGTGTAAGGCTCATTATTCTTATCAAAAATGCTCCACTTACTTTACTGGAATGAGAAGTTATTAAAGTGTTTTGGAATCACAAATAAGACAAGGTGACTTCTTAACAATTTGAGGAATCATCCTTAGTGCTAATTTCTTAGCTTTCTTTTATTTTTAGTTGTGATGGGTTAATGTCCATCCTGGAAGGAGGGAGGGAAGGGCTTGTGAGAGCAGGGATTTTCTCCCTGGGAAACAAAATTAGTCTGTTCCACTTCCCCTTCCTGCCCAGCAAAGCTATGAAAAGGAGGTCTCTTGGCCCCTGCCTTTGCTTGGACGAGGACTGCTGGTGGCTCCCTGCTTCTCTATCAGGTGGTCAGGCCTGATCCTTCTCCCTGCTACCTCCACACCTCTTCAAAGAGACTAGTTTTGTACTCTTATTTTTTTCTCCCATCCATCCTTGTTCCTTACCCTTGTGAACCCTACCTGTTATTGTTACATATATATATATATATATATATTGTTTAAAGAAAATTCTTTACTTCTCTACTTCCAAGCCGACTCCAAATTATTTCGTGGTGGATTTGCTCCTTCCCTTTCTTTTTACTCTCTATTGGGAAAGAGGAGGTGAGAGTGGGAGAGGGATTCTCAGCCTTGCCCCCATCTGAGCTCTTAAGTCCCAGTTAAGGCTCAAACCACCACGCCACGCTACTCTGCTACCATTTTTTTCCTCACCTTTCTGAAATACAGCTCTAAGTGAAATAAAGAGTAACCAAGAAGCAAACTTTTATGGTAACAGTATTTTGCAAGACAATAAGGGATTTCGGATCTGGTTCAATAGGTTTAATAAGGTTACACATTAATATTTCAGGTGTTAATTTTCAACATTTTAATGAAAAATAATAGGTCTCTAATTCTCACTAAGTAGTAAGGATGTGTAATTTTAATTAAACTAAGTGCATGGTTATTTTTTTCATTAACCTTCTTCTCTAAAGAAAAACTTATCCAAATAAAACATTAAAACATGCCCAGAACCTTTCAATATTGTTTCTGGTAGGGCTACTTTCTGTGTTGTAATATTCATAATGTAAACAAATAACTGCTTTATTGTTGTTATCCCATTTGATTTAACAAAGGACACTGAGACACTTGAACATGTCCAGAGAAGGGCAACAAGGCTGGGGAGAGGCCTTGAGCACAAGCCCTATGAGGAGAGGCTGAGGGAGCTGGGATTGTTTAGCCTGGAAAAGAGGAGGCTCAGGGGAGACCTTATTGCTCTCTACAACTACCTGAAAGGTGGTTGTAGCCAGGAGGGGGGTGGTCTCTTCTCCCAGGCAACCAGTACCAGAACAAGAGGACACAGTCTCAAGCTGTGCCAGGGGAAGTTTAGGCTTGAGGTGAGGAGAGAGTTCTTCACAGAGAGAGTTGTTAGCCATTGGAATGTGCTGCCCAGGGAAGTGGTGGAGTCACCGTCCCTGGAGGTGTTCAAGAGGGGATTGGATGTGGCACTTGGTGCCATGGTCAAGTCATGAGGTCTATGGTGACAGGTTGGACTCGGTGATCTTTGAGGTCTCTTCCAACCTTAGTGATGCTGTGTCATAATGATGCACAGGATTTTACTGAAAGCTTTTAACAAGGAAAATTATTATATTCTCACCCTGGAAGAAGTACTTATCAAATGAATTGACCAGTTTACCATTTGCATAGGAAACAAATTGCTATTTAAATATATAACCTTTGCTTAGCTCTCTGGAAATGACACCTCTGTGTTTTACCCACAAAGGAAATTATCAACATAGACAGTGAGTGTATATGGAGCTGGAACCACCAAATGGCTGTGAGCAGATCTAAACTGCTAATGTTAAAATCACCTAATGCAGGGTAATTACACATCATCCTCTGCAGAAACACTGCAGTGTCTCCAGATTACTGTGTGTTGTCCCTAAGAAATAACACATCAAAGCTCTGCTTAGCTAAATGTCATCATTCTCATCTGCCATAATCCTCTTTTAATGGCACTGGAAAAGGTTCAGTGGTATTATCAAACTCTGTTTGGAATGGAAACCCTAAACCAGAGACTCTTTCTGGTCCATGTTCTCATACATGCTCTCAAGAAGTCACTTCCACACAGCCGGAAGCCCTATCTTGTGACCACAAGCAACAATTGCTTGAATCAAAAACTGTCACAATAATTCACTGTGGTAAATTCTTTATAGTAAGTAAGAGGTAGATTCACTGTTATTAGAATGGCTCTCTAAGCCCATGCAGATGATATCTTTTCCACTGAAATGTTGTCCTTAGCTATGTTAGTAAATTTCTAAGGGATTTTATTAGGTGGAGGAGGGTAAACTTAGGTTGGACATAAGGAAGAAGTTCTTTACAATGAGAGTGGCAAAATACTGGAACAGGTTGGTGAGGGATGTGGTTGTGGCCCCATCCCCAGAGACATCCAAGATCAGTCTTGATGTGGCCCCAGGCAGCCTGATGTAGTTGGACCTGTCTCTGCTGACTTCAGGGGGATCGGACAAGATGACCTTTGAGAGTCCCTTCCACCCTAGCGCAATCTGTGAATCCAGTATCTGACTAGTTGATGAGCAGTTTAAAAATCTACATACAGGTTAGGAACACTTTTCCAGGGATATTTATTTTTTTATATAGATGTAATACATATTGGCATGTAATGCATAAGGAACTGAGTTAATTGCATTTCTTTTTGCCCTCGTCAAATGGTATGCTTACTAAACGATTAAAATGGAGGAATGTTCTGTTTAAATAACAAGTGTTATGAATGTGTGATATCACCCCAGCTAGGCTCTGAGGGGCTCCTGTAAAGGTTCATAAGGGATAGGCCACTGTAAAAATAAATTACATGATTCCCATAAGAATTTCAGAGCTTTTTTTATGTTGTTTTATGAATACTGCCATGCAACAGTAGTACATTACTTATTCTGTATAATGTTCAGTGGCCTGCATTAGGAATAGTGTGGCCAGCAGGAGCAGGGAAGTCATTGTGCCCTTGTATTCTGCATTGGTTAGGCTGCACCTTGAGTACTGTGTCCAGTTCTGGGCCCCTCAGTTTAAGAAGGACATTGAGACACTTGAACGTGTCCAGAGAAGGGCAACAAGGCTGGGGAGAGGCCTTGAGCATAAGCCTTATGAGGAGAGGCTGAGGGAGCTGGGATTGTTTAGCCTGGAGAAGAGGAGGCTCAGGGGTGACCTCATTGCCCTCTGCAACTACCTGAAAGGTGGTTGTAGCTGGGAAGGGGCTTGTCTCTTCTCCCAGGCAACCAGCACCGGAACAAGGGGGCACAGTCTCAAGCTGCACCAGGGGAAGTTTAGGCTTGAGGCAAGGAGAAAGTTCTTCACCAAGAGAGTCATTAATCATTGAATGTGCTGCCTGGGGAGGTGGTGGAGTCACCGTCCCTGGAGGTGTTCAAGAGGAGATTGGACGTGGTGCTTGGTGCCATGGTCTAGTCATGGGGTCTGTGTTGATAGGTTGGATCCTTGAGGTCTCTTCCAACCTTAGTGATACTGTGATACTATATCTACAACACATACGCTTCCCTTCTGCTTATCAAATTAGTTAAACCTTAATTTTAGTTTGATGTAAAAGGGATTTTCAAGAAAGAAAGGCAAAAATTTTGTTAATATTCTTTAACAGGCATTGGTGATTTTTAGAATGCCTCCTCTCTTCATTATTCATTAATCAGTCAGACATGAATTCTGATTCCCACATGCATTTTTTATTTATTGTTTCTGCTCCCTAATATGATGACTTAAAAATTTTAATAAAATAATAATGAGTAGTAGATGGGAAATAATGAATAATGCATGACTGGTTAAAACCCCAAATCTCATAAAAATACATGACAAAAGTCGTAAAACTTGTGGAATCCCGACTTATTTTCTGCTACAGTAGCTGTGTTGAACACTCACTATTGCTTCATTCAGTGAATTCATAGATTCATAGAATAGTTTGGTTTAGAAGGGAATTAAACATCATCTACTTTCAGTCCCCCTGGCATTGACAGAGACACCTTGTACTAGACCAGGTTGCTCAAGGTCTTGTCCAACATCATCTTGAACACCAGAACAAGAGGACAGAGTCTTGGGCTGCGCCAGGGGAGGTTTAGGTTGGATGTTAGGAAGAAGTTCTATACAGAGAGAGTGTCTGCCCATTGGAATGGGCTGCCTGGGGAGGTGGTGGAGTCACTACAATTGGAGGTGTTCAGGAGGAGACTTGATGGGGTGCTTGGTACCATGGTTTAGCTGTTTAGGTAGGTTGAATTGGTTGATGGGTTGGACACGATGATCTTGACGGTCTCTTCCAACCTGGTTTATTATTATTGTTATGTCTAGGGAGGGGGGCATCCATGGCTTTCCAGGACAACTGGTCCTGTATCTCACCACCCTCAGTGTAAAGAATTTCTTCTTAATATCCCGTCTAAATCTGCCCTCTTCTAGTTTGAAGTAATTCTCTCTCATCTTATCACTACAAGTCCTTGTAAAAAGTCCTTTCCGTCTCTCTTGTAGCCCCCCCCTTAAGGTACTGGGAGGCCACTCTAAAGTCTTCCTAGAGCCTTCTCTTCTCCAAGATGAACAGCCCCAGCTCTAAAAGCCTGTTCCCATAGGGGAGGTGCTCAAATTTATTCTGTGAAGAGGTTAAAATGTGGGGAGGGAATTTGATGAAGATGATTTTTCTCTTAAAAAAACATTTAGAATCACTTCACATGGCTTCCAACACCTTTACAGGAGAGTTCATTTCACATACATTAAATTTGCTCTCCTCAGTGATCCTAGAAGATGTCTTAATGTCATTGGTGTGAACATAAAACAGTTCTTTGTTTTCTGTGGCAAACAGTTTCAAGGGCACACTTAGAACTACAAGGTTTGTTTTTCTTCTGTCAGTTTTCAGTTCTGTGCTTCTCCAGTGCACTGTACCATTCCAGAGAAAATTGCTTTCTTCTATAAGGATGAAGGAAGAGACAAAGTTGAAAGGGTAAGACTCAGGTTTTTCCTTTTCCTTTGGAAATCTCTGTAGACACAGGACAAAAGGAAAATAATAAAAACCAGAGTATTTTTGGATTACACATGGCATTTATGTTATGAAGTGGCACAATAAAAAAAGTCTTCAAGAAGAGTCAGATGTGAATCTGTTAATGAAATATCTCAAAGACATTGAGATAAGGAGGAAAGAACCCTTAGTTGCCAGGCTTACCATGGAAAAATATATCAACATGTATGTAGAGTCTTACAGTCAGCTACAGCTGCCTATGATTAAACAGTAAGTGCAAAAGGCACTGGAGAGGCACAGAGATCCTATATCTGTTTGGATATTCCCTATGATTATTAAAAAACACCGGAGAGACTGAAATCTACTTTCATTTCTACAACAAATTATGTATATAGAAAGTTTCTCCGCTTGGAAGATTGCATCTAACATTCTTTCTCATCCATACAATACAGTAACTTACCTCATAATTTACTTATTTGTTGTGTGCTATATGTCTTTACATAATAATGTCACCTTTCCCGCTTGGGTAGCACAGTCATTTCAGTGCACCCTATAAACATTCCAGAGCCCAAGACAAAGATAAAGTTGAATAATATTGGATTAAAGGAATGAAACAGATGATATATAACTGCACTTTAATAAAGCTGGTATATTCACAGCTTCACACACTTGTGTTTGAAAAATTGCTTTGTTTTTGTCTAATGCAACATGTGTTATGTCCAATTATAGCTAACATTTAAACCCATTTTTGTTCCACTTTCTACGCTAACGAATCAGGTGCTTTTTCTATTAGCGCTGTGAGCACCAAGTGCCATATCCAGTCCCCTCCTGAACATCTCCAGGGACGGTGACTCCACCACCTTCCTGGGCAGCCCATTCCAATGGCTAACAACTCTGTCTGTGAAGAACTTTCTCCTAACATCCAGCCTAAACCTCCCCTGGCACAGATTGAGCCTGTGTCCTCTTGTTCTAGTGCTGGTTGCCTGGGAAAAGAGACCAATCTCCTCCTGGCTACAGCTTTCCTTCATGTAGTTGTAGAGAGCCTCCTCTTCTCCAGGCTAAACAATCCCAGCTCCCTCAGCCTCTCCTCATAGGGCTTGTGTTTGAGGCTTCTCACCAGCCTCGTTGCCCTTCTCTGGACCAGTTCAAGAGTCTCAATGTCCTTAAATTGAGTGGCTCAGAACTGGACACAGTATTCAAGGTGCGGCCTAACCAATGCAGAGTACAGGGGCACAATGACCTTCCTGCCCCTGCTGGCCGTACTATTCCTGATGCAGGCCAGGGTGTCATTGGCCTTCTTGGCCACCTGGGCACACTGCTGGCTCATGTTCAGCCAGCTGTCAATCAGTAGCCCAACTGAAGTACAGCCTCTGGGCATTTGAACATTTTCTGCACTTAAAATTATTGCAACATACCAGGAATTAAATCCTTAACCCAAAGTATTATACATTGTACAATGAGATTATCTTCCCACTGCATTTTTTAACTTGGAGACCATGGGGTGTAAAAGGAGGGGGGAATAAAAAAAAAAGAAAAAGAAACAAGAAAATGCTTTTCTTTCAGTAGGTCCAGTAAAATGTTAAATTTGTCATGAAGAAAGTGTTCTTATTTTAGATTAGACAAACCTGTGAACTTTAGTCTGAGAAGCATTGTTTCCTTATTCCATATGTTCACTGAAGTCAGTTCCTGTTAAGTAGATGTCAAATGAGCTGAAGTGTTGCTATTTGAAACTAAATGTCTTAAAACCGAAAACACCAACCCCAAAACCAAAAGCACAACAACAAAAACCCTACCAAGAACTATAGTTTCCCAATAGCAAAGCTCATAGCCTTTTGTCAGTTATACTGATGTTAAACACGAGCCTCTTCCTCAGCGGAGCCCGCATTTAGCGCAGCACGTGGGTGGATAGTTTTGTGCTTTTTAACATAACGTCAAAATTCACAGTTCACTAATTATACACACACAAATAGTAACAGTTTGCCTCCAAAAAATATGAGAAAGTATGGTTTTGTTTGTGAAAATGTTGGAAATTATGTACCCTGTTAGCTATTCCTTCTGTCTCCAAAGTGGACTGAGATTTGATGGTGTTGGCTGATTTCCTAAGCAACCATCTTAGATCTGAAGGTGGCCTGTGAATTCTCTATTATACATTTTTAGGTATATTTTTAGAAGTGAAGATCTGTTTAACCTTCCTTCCTGACCTTACCTTTCACATGCAATGGACCGCTTCCAGCGTGGTGACTATGCAATACCCAGATCTTTATGTCTTTTCTTTGACCCACACAAGGATTTTGGAGCTGTTAAATTTCAGTGACTGGTAAGATTATTCAGAAAACCTTCCCCTCCGTTCCTACATGACCTGATTTAATCAGATTCTTTTTCTGCAGAACTTTGGAGAAATGAGAAGGAAGATAAGAGAGGAAGAGAACCTTATATGTGAAACCCCCTGACTTTGCAAAGACATCATTTCACATACTTTACAGTGTGATTTTAGGTGTTAAGTAAACTAAAGGCATAGCTAGAAACATCACTCTGCAATATGAAAACATTTGAATGGATTTGATAGATCATTTCAGGGTTTAATTCAATTTTGATTAATAGGAAGTGCAGAGAAGCATGATTGAAACTCTCACTGAGTACACACACATAGCGCAGCAAAGGATTTATACATTAACAACACAGCAAAACTAGGATGTGTTACACAAAGCTGTGGCCTGAACAGTGCCTTGTAGAACACAGGCACTGAACTTTGGAGAACTGAGTCAGCTTCAGAGTTGTGGGGACTATACCAGCACCTGTAGTAGAAGTTTTTCCTCATTACCCCACATGCTGCATGAGTTGCATCGCTGTCTTGGCATATGCCTCCTAGTTCCTAATTGACCTGGTTGCTTAATCCTTCAAATGCTTTTGTTCAGAAGATACTGGGAAATTATGTCAGGCTTAGAAGTGAGGAGCATACATTGGCTGGAGACTGAACAGGCACCATCTTGTCCTGCATGTATCTGAGCAGTCTAGTAAATCAGAACTTCTAAGGTACATATAAAAATACCTTAAAACTTTAAAGGTTTGTATATGTTTTTAAAACTATTCCTCAGTAATTAGATGACTTCAGGAGAACAGGAACTAATAAGAAAGTGGTGACGTGCTGTCTTTCTTGAATAAAAATGAGTTGTTTATTAGATAGAATAAAGCAGTGAATCCATTCAGGAAACAAAATGCAAGAGAAATATGCTCTGAAAAGAGCAATTTGTTGCTTCAGAGTAGCATTTTGTCAGTTATGAGTCGATAAGTAATGGACATGAAGGTTGTCTTTACCAGTTTATCATTTTCTCTTTTACTTTTCTTGCCCAGCACGTAGATGTCAAAGGTTTTCTCTGTTTTGTTTTCACAAGACCATATTAAAGGTATTTTGGTGGTCTCAGGTTCAATGTGATTTGCAGATCTAGGCACTCCTGTAATGTTTAAGAAGAAACTTCCCATTGCAGAAATAGACTGTCAGTCTTGTTAACTACTACCCAGCTTCAAATGTGCCTTGTTATTGTCCCTAGGGAATATTGGTGTCACAGAGCCTCATTTTATATTCTCCAGCTGGGAAAGAAAGTTTGCCCTTTTCATGGATAAAATAAATCTGGCACCCAGAGCTTGAAGACCTGTGCATTTTAGGGGTTTTAGAACAACCACCTGCACAGCACCTGATACCTCTACTCAGTATTTAAACTAGAGAATTGTTTCTAAGCTTTGGGGAACAATTTATCCACAGACAAATTTGGTGACTTTGTCACTATTATCCACATGCAGAATTTTCATGTTATTTCCCTACCAGTTTCATGCAGAAGTTTGTGTCTTAGCACCCTGCTCAGAATATGCAGACCTCTTTTGTGTGAAGTATATATATTATCAAGTTGTTTTCAGGAGTATCATAACGGTTTCCTTGTGAAATACAGAAAGAACAGCAAACTTAGAAGTCTGAGAAGGAGTTACATAATTAACATGTCACTAATGACTGATCCTTCAGGAAAAAAAAGGTAACATCACTCTGTGTTTTTACAAACATATCAGTGCATTTCACTGGGAGCTAGTTTTCCCAGGAGCAGCTGGATAATTAGAAAGATTTGCTGTGTGCATGGACAAATAGCTTTTGTAGGTAAATTCCCTCAACAGGATTTATTTTAACAAAAGAATCAGAGTGAAAATAAACACTTTCATTTTATGGCACAATTACTACAAATGACGTATTACTGCACTGAACTTTGATTTCTTTTCTACTCCAGTGTTGTATTTCACTGCCTGCCCCTTCTGTTTAGTATGTACAGCCCTGGAATGTTGCTGCTCAGTAAAAGAAAAAGTGCTCATTCTTTGTTGCTATTCATTTATTTGGGCTTTTTACTTACATTTAGAGGGACTTAAATTATGAAAATGGGTAAAGTGAAGCTCAGGGAGAGGCAGTTCCTGAGGAGGGAGTGCAGCGGTAGTCTTATATGGGCAAATCCCAGCAGACTGATGCCTGTCCTGCCTGTTTTCCATTCTGTTCCTCTTTAAAGGTATCCTTGTCAGCAAGCCATGCAGCCACACAAGGACAAGTGCTGTGCTCAAGTCAATATGCCCTGAGAAGAGGTACCACTGTGGGCTCCTCTGGAATCAATAGGTTGACAGCATTGCATCACTTCTAGGGTTTCATCAAATCCCTTTCAGCAGGTGGAGAGGCACTATTATGTCCTTGTAATTGTGTCCACTGGGTACCACTTTTATCTTTGATTCTAGTAATGTCACCTTTCCCAGTGGCAGGCCTTTTAGGTTTTCATATCCAGATATATCTTTTGTATTCCTGAGAATGTGTTTTAATGCTTGACTTTTTTCCAACAGTTAGCTGATGGCCAGTGTTCTTGTAAAACAGGGTCATGCTTCAGATGAAGTCATCAGGGACTGTAGCTAAGCCTCCCTACAGAAGGTATCATGCTGGGACTGTGCTGGAACTTCCAGATAAGTTCAGCTGTTCTGCAGACCTTCCTGATAGGGCAGCTTGAACATTATTTGTGCCAAATGCTGTTCTCTGTCTCTTGCCTTATCTTCTGAGATATCTCTGCTCTTACAAGCTTGAAGAAGTCTGTCCCTGTGGAATGGGTAGTCCAGGATTTGGCTTCAGATGCAACCTTCATGTGAAAGGTGATGTTGAGCCCTGTTATTGATCTTGACTGCAGGCCCTACTGGGTCAAATAGAGGGATCACCCTGTTAAACAGGAATGTCAGGAACACAAACTTGGCTACTTCAAAATACTATGACTTCTTCCTGAATCTGAAGCATTAGCCTCACTGTTAAATGACAGTCTTAGACTTCCCTAATATAGGGATTAATTGGTCATGCCAATTTCAGGCATGGTATAGAATGCAAAGCATCCTTTGATAAGTACCTGCAGTGCCTGCTTTCTCACTTTCAGTTCTTCAGCAGAAATCAAGCACGAAAGATATCCACCCCAAGAATGGCACTTTTTTATTCAAACTTCCAAGGGAGTGAAGACTTCAGGTAAAATCAGGGTCTTGTTGCATCATGCCAATTCATCTTAGTAACTGCTATACAATTATAATATGGTAAATTACAGATGTAGTTACAGTACACACAATGCTTTAAAGGCTGTATTCAGTCAATCAGCTTAACACACTGTGATGCAGCATGGTTTAAACAGCTGAGATTTGTTACCAATTAATATATTGGGAGCTTGGTGCCATGGTTTAGTTGATTAGATAGTATTGGATGATAGGTTGGACTTGATGATCTCAAAGGTCTCTTCCAACCTGGTCTGGTCTGGTCTATTCTATCTTATTCTATACTCAGCAGACAAAATGAATGTTCTAGATGAAAATGCTTTGTGACTGTCTAATTTCATTAAGATACACTGAAATTAATGTAGTACCTGATAGAATTGCACTATAAAACTGCTTCTGATTTGTGAAAAGGATAAGAATAACTGCTTGGGAGAGCTTCTTTTCTTCTGCTGCATTGCAGAAATGTGTGTCCATGACATGTTGAAAATGGGGGGCTCGCTTGTTACACTCTGCTCAGCAACTCTGAAGCATTATAGCTTTGTGTCCCCTTTCCTAAATCCACTCTGATTGCTCACTTTCTGTATTGTGGAGATTCACATGAAACTGGAGTTTATGTATAGGTAAATACTGATTATTTTTTATTATTATCTCATTATGCACTGATTATAACAATAGATAAATGTTCTTCTGTGCCTTGGAACTTTACAATCATCTGTGAACACCTAGTTATCCATTTTCAATGTCTTTTTCTCAGTCAGTTGTAAAGATGGGCTCTCCCATGTTTACATGGCTGACCATGACAATGAATGAGTTGCTCTAGATCACTCAAAGGAGTCTGTGAAGCCACAGCAGTAGCAATGAATCCTACTTTGCTCACACCCAAGAAATGGGAACACTATAGGGAAGAGCCAGCAAGGGAGAGCACTGTATCTTGTCTAAAATATGGCAATGCATGGGGCAGAAATGTCCTAAGAAAATTAGGAAATGACAGAGGAATCTAAGGTCACCTTGTGGAAGCAGGCAGAAATTACAGTTATGTTTTATAGGCTGCAGAATTGTCCTTGTTGAAAGTCCAGGGACCTGAGAGAACTGAAGTGAACCAAGCTGATAGTTGTGACGCCCCTGAATTTAAGCACAGGCAGAGGTGTGATGGGGGGTGGAAGCAGAAGTGGTAGTTCCCCATCACTTCTATTCAATGCTTTGTTCTGGGCTGTGTGGGGAAGAATGGAAAGAATGTAAGCATAGTCTGGGCTGCTACACACACCTCTGCAGCTCTGCCCTGGGTGAAATAATCTATTTTCATTAAACTCTGGTCTGTTGTTACTTGGCAAAGAATAAAAGAAGAGAGAGACATTGAAAGACAATTAAGTGGAACATGAACACATTTTTAATGGATTCCCAGAACAGCTGAACAGGGCAGCTTTACTTACAGCACATCAGTAAATCTTTTTCTTTTCCCTTACATAATGAGAAAAAGAAAAATTGCAACTGGAATTTGATACAGGAAAGGCATTCTTTTATGTGGTTAACACATATGTGCTTAACTTATTCATGCATAGGGTTAATTTAGTCACTCTGTACATTTCAAAGAATGAATGGAGGTTTTGGGACCTTGACAGGGAAGGAAGAGTAATTTCTTCTTGTTCTCTCTGTCCCTGTACTACTTGATTGCCCTCATAACAATCAGTTCATTCTTCTCCGGTCAATACTTCAGAGACAGACCCTTGCTCTGAAGTATGATCCCAGGTGTGCCTGCTACAAGTCTGTAGGAGAAGATTGCTATTAGATTTGCAATGAAGAACTAGAACTGCAGTAGAAATAGCTGAGAATGAACAGAATAATTGTTTGGCATAAAAAAATGTTTACACCAGCCTCTGTGAATCAAGGACTGACCCCAGCTTTCAAAGCAAGGACATCTATATGTTTGATTTTTTTCTGGTTTTTGCTTTTTCATTTCTCAGAAGGACAGGTCTTGACTTAATAGATAGACACCTATGCAATGCAGACACTTTTAGCAAAGAAACTGGAAGAAGAGTGAGAAACAAAAAGCCAACTATTAGGAAGCAAATATAAATTAACTGGAAGAAGAAAATTCTCAGCAATTCTCTGATCCTGGGAGAAGAATTTAGAATACTCTGTAGCAACATTAAAATCTGAAAGCCTCAAGCAAAGAGACTGTAGGATGGGTCAACTGTCTGTGATGGGCCACAGAATTCAGAAACACTGGGATATAAAATATTCTTTAGGCTTGTAACTGAAGAGGTAACATCATATAAAGAAAGGGGAAAAGAAACAATTGTTTCAGAGAAAATCAGAACAAGCATAAAGGAATCTCTGAAATACATAGGGGAAATAAACACTAAAACTTGGAGTTAGTACCAGGGCAATATGTGCCAAGCATCAATCTGCAGTCTTGAGCTAGACAAGTAACACAGCTTGTCCAGGCTGTTTCAAGCAGCACTGGAGATGCATAACTGTAATTAGCCAAGGCCATTCTATTCTTTCTAGACTGTGTCAGTTCTGCCTGTCTGGATTTGTACTGTAATATTTTCTCTCAGTTTGAGCTGATCTTGCTTATAAAATTGTTCTCTGCAGTGCAAATTATGATTTCAGGGGATAGTTGTACATCTTGACTGCAGATGGAATGTGTAAGTCTCAACCTGTCATTTGTTACTGTTCATACATCTGAAGTTAAAGTACAGCTAAGTAAAATACAAAGGAGTACAATAGGTAATTTTCTTACCTGACTTCTGCTTTTTCATTCTGCAAGCTTCAGAATTTCAATTTTTGCTTTAGGTGGAGCACACTTTTTGCTTATTTTTCCAGCTTTTAATAATTATTACTGTTACAACTATGAAGAAATTAATGTGAGGGCTCCCACAATCAAGACTCCCAGTTTCTCCTCATACAAAAAGACCCTGATAATTTTATCTGGACTATTTTATAATCATAAACTATAAGAATTCAGTGAAAATTAACTTTCACTATCCAGGTGGCCTGGTTTCCACTTAAAACCACTACATAATTTTCCTGTCATCACTACAGTAACAGACAGAATGAACATCACTTAATTAATTATTTCATTTAACTAAACCCTTCCCAAAAGGTCCCCATGAACTTCATTCTGCAGTTTGGTCAGAATTCTCAAATTATAAGGAAAGTTTTAGGCTCTTTTTATCTTGGTAATTATTTAGAATAAACTTTTAGAATAAACCAAACCAGGTTGGAAGAGACCTTCAAGATCATCGCGTCCAACCCATCAACCAATCCAACCCACCCAAACAGCTAACCCATGGCACCAAGCACCTCATCAAGTCTCCTCCTGAACACCTCCAATGACGGCGACTCCACCACCTCCCCAGGCAGCCCATTCCAATGGGCAATCACTCTTTCTGTATAGAACTTCTTCCTAACATCCAACCTAAACCTCCCCTGGTGCAGCCTGAGACTGTGTCCTCTTGTTCTGGTACTGGCTGCCTGGGAGAAGAGACCAACATCTGCCTGTCTGCAACCTCCCTTCAGGTAGTTGTAGAGAGTGATAAGGTCACCCCTGAGTCTCCTCTTCTCCAGGCTGAGCAACCCCAGCTCCCTCAGTCTTTCCTCATAGGGCTTGTGTTCCAAACCCCTCACCAACTTTGTAATTTTCTTTTTTAAGACCCATATCATTGAAGTGAGATTCTCAAACATGCTCAGAAATGCCCTGGTTTTTCTTCAGCTGTAATGATCTGTAAAGCTTACACTGATCAATGAGATAGAGGTAGGTCAGTACTGAAGAGTTTTTTGCAAATTCTGCTGATTTGTCTCTGCAAGGTGGTCTGATTCTCTTGCCTTGAACATTTTGCAGTAGAGTATACCCAAAAGGCACAAACATCCAAGCAGCAGGGCCAGCTTCAGGCAAAGCTGTCTGTTGCTCAGCACAGCAGCTTGCTGGGGACAGGTGACAAAAAAGGGCCGTGGCTTTCCCTGCTTCACTAGTCTATGCCAGTGCCTGAGAGCCACCTGACTCTTCTGTCAGATGCAGGGAGAGTTCCCTCCATCCCAGAGCTTTCCATTCCTTTCCCTTTTATCTTCCTGTGGTAAAAACGTGCTGGTCACAGGCCCAGAGCTTTGCTGTCTGGACAGGAAAACTTCAGCTGTGAATGGCTGCGACAGCACAGTGTCAAGTAACAAAAGAACCTGCTTCTAATTGGTATTTTTGTTTACAGTGCATCCTTTTGCTGCTCCTACTATTCCAAGCTTTTCTTTGGCTTAGTTGCTTCTGACTTCAGAAGTTTCTTTTTAAAAAGAATAGAAATGTTAATTTAATTTTTATCATAGTATTCATTAAAACCACAGAACACTTTCAGACAGCTGCAGCTTGGCATTGCCCATGGCTATGTGGTAACCCCTTCATTCAGTCTTTAACAGTGCACTGATGCACTCTCACAATTTGATATATACAGTTAGAAGCTGAAAAACAATTTCCCCCCCCCTTTTTTTTTTTTAATTGAAGAACTATTGTATTCTACTGAGCATTTGAAAAAAGCAAAAAGCAACACAAAAAAACCCACCCCACCACAAACAACAACACAATCCCCAAACCAATTCTTGACTACAGCACAAAATTGCCAGGCTGAAGAGAACAATTCTTTTCATCATGGGGATAGGAAGAAAGCTGTTGAGCTCACATCTAAACAGACACTTATTGAGCAAATAAACTTTGTTCTGAGGTTTTTATTTATCCAGGGAAAGGATTCTATGGGAAGGGAAAAGTTTCAAATGAAGTGCTGCATATACTCCTTATGAAGCCTAATTTAAGGTTTCTAGTAGATTTAAGCAAAGACTTTTATAGTGAGATAAAATAGGTTCCGTTGTGTTCCATCAAACAGCATTGTGCAACAGACTCTGTTCTGGACTGTCAATTAACTTCAAATTCAATTCCAACACCAAGGCAAATCTCAATTAGTAGATCAGAAAATCTCTTCAAGATCTGTAACCTGCACTAATTCTCAAAGGAAAGTTAAGCTTATATTTGAGAAAGTCTATGCAAAGCATAAGAATTAGTAATGCATGTTGCTGTTTTCACTAGCAAGTTTTGTTACACCAGTCTTGAAGATGATGGAATCAGAGAATTTTTTTGACTGGAAAAGATCTTTAAGATCATCAAATGCATTGACCTAATATCACCATAGCCACTAAAACATGTCACATAGTGCCATGTCTACAAGTTTTTTGAACATCTCTAGGGATTATGACTCCACCACCTCCCTGGGTAGCCTGTTCCAATACATGACCACTCTTGCAGTGAATTTTTTTTTCCTAGTATTCAGTTTTAACTTCTCTTGATGCAACTTGAGGTCATTTCCTCTTGTTCTATCACTTTATACTAGGTAAAAGAGACTGACTTTTATCTCACTCCAGCCTCCTTTCAGGGAGTTGTAGAGAGCAATGAGGTCTTCCCTCAATCCCCTCTTCTCCAGGCTAAACAACCCGAGTTCCCTCAGCTGCCCCTCATAGATAATAATGCCTGATATAAAAAATTTGCTATATTATCCTTCAGTTCTCACAATCCAAGAGAAATAATTCTGAAGGGCTTTTCTTTCTTTTTCTTTTCTTTTGCAAAGGGGCAGGCAGAGGACTTCTTTGACAACTTAAAATGTAGAAGAGGAAAACAGAACTTCAGTCATTCATCCACCTTGATGCTGTGCAAGCACAACTCAGCAGTAGCTAAAATGTAAGTATATTAATACTATTTTATCCACAAATCTAAAACATAACACCATATGGCCTGCTCTGTAGAAAGTTAACTTCATTGCAGTCAGACTATGCAGTACTATGTCCATTCTGGATTGCCATATGTTTTGCATCACATTCAGTCATACACTATTCAATACAGCCATTTATTATCTACTTACCCTTATCAGCTTTACCAGCCACTGCCCTCTTCTTGTCCTTTGATGTATACACAGATATTATACCTTTAGTTATCAGTACATCTCCATTAAATGGCTAAAAAGTGTTCATCAATGGAAGTCCACTGAAATACCTACTCAAATGTTGAGTTCTATCCTCTCTTGAGTTGGCTTAATCCACGATATGGGCTCCTCATGTTATTGTGGATGCTTAGGAGAGTAGAGGTTGTGTATTGTGTTGTGCTATTAGGCACCAAAGCCAGCGTCAGTTGGATTATCCCAGGGTCCCGTGGATCATGACGAACGGTAGGGCTGCACTTCTAGCTACAGGGAATTAGGTTCTGGGTGTATTTGTGAAAGCAAACAGTGGCCACAACCTGCTGCCAAAGAACCAGAGAAAAATAAACTGGCAGTATCAATTGGGGCATACTGCTTAGCAGCCTTTGACTCCATTTCATACTAGAGTTCTAACATGATCAATATGGCATCACTCAATGGCCCCATGGTTTCATTCCCACCATGGCAATCCAATTAGCCTTCATCCACTACCAGATTTTGCACTCACCAGACAGGACTATTAAAAAGTGATCAAGTCTTACGGCTCTCTCCCTAGGTCTCCACCTGACAAATCAGCTCATGGATTGGGAATCAGGGAATCTTGGTAGGTGCAATATTGCTACTAGCGTACAGTCATGGTAGTAACTGCACTTTCTGTTCTTCAACATGCACTAACCCCACACAATAGAAGTGCACTCCAAGAGGCTGGACAAATAAACAGCCTTTTAATCTTTTCTACATCCACACTGGCTAAGTCAAAAGTAGCCTGCTGGATCCTTGCAGTACCCTATTCTGGAGTTCCCCATGCAAAGGGTAAAAGGAGCCTCCAGGCCAGTTACAACAAAAAGATTCTGCCATTTGTTCCCTCATAAGCTCACCCCAGCCTCCCATATAGCCAACAATTGGAATCCTCCTGTTGCTACAGAAATGCAGATAAATTCTTCCTCCTGGCACTCTGATAACTTTGGGGTAGACAGGGCTCCAGTTTTCCACCAAAATCATAGGTCTGTGCACCCAAAGTCCAAGCTATCCCAGAAGAAACAAAAACAAATAAACAACTCTAACTTCTTTATGACAGATTGTGAGTAAAGGAGGATGATGATAAATTGGTCAGTTGTGGCAAATTGGAAGTCATGCAAAATAGATTGGGAGTTTCAAAGTCAAATGAGGCTTCAAGTGAGATTTACACATCAGGATGTTGCACCAGCAATCACTGTGTCAGTTCTAACATTGTTATAGGAGTCTTCAGCTTCTAACATTTCCTGTCTGACACTGGGGGTCTTCTGCAGCAAGAAAACAAGCCCTCAGTTGGTTTAAACTGTGGGTATACTGATGCTATATAAGCCAACACATTTTAGGTTCTATCCTTCACACATTAACAGTTCTGAACATGCTGAACAGTCTGAAACTATTCAGAAGTTGGCTATATTGATTTTATTTTTTTCTAATAACTGTTGAAATATATCTTCCTTTCATTCTTTCAACTCTACTGCACTAATATGGCTGTGTGTTCTGGTCCAGAATAGAATAGTATCAAGTTTACATTAAAAAGACAAAAAGACTGCTTACGCTCAGGGAAAAAAATTAACTAGTGCTAATGAGTAAGATGTCAGAGACAATTCTCAATTTCTTCCTCCAGCATTGCCAGGAAGACTACAGAAAACAATGAGGGAAAGGAGGCACAGATGTTGTCACTTAAGGCATGTATAATTTCATCTCTGCAAGACAAGAGCTCAGTGTTATTTCCTTCCCTCCTTCCTTCCCTGCTATATTCCTTCTGTCCTCCCAGCCATTCTTCCCTCCCTCCTTCCCCTCATCCTTCCTTCCTTCTCTCACTCTTTCCATCTCTCCCTTTATGTCTCTTCAGTTTATGGAGTTTACAGCTTCTTCCAGCTTCTGAAGTATTTAATCTTCTGACATGTAAATTCCTTTTGCAGTTTATGGGATTTACAGGCTCTTCAATCTTCCAGCTGCGGAAGTAGAGCTTGTAAATTTTTATAAACCACTGAGTGTGTATTTCACTATCTATATTTAGATGTGCTTTTAAGCAGTTACAGACATTCATGCAGAAGGCAGAGGTGCAAGTGGAACTTTGTCTGAAGTCTCTATAGTTAACTAGTTGGTAAGTGCCCTAAATCTGTTAAGACGTATGAGTTCTGCTACCACTGACAATTCCCAGCCTGGGGAGTGCCTTTGCTTCTTGCATACTTGAGCTTTTTCTGTTGAGTTTAACACAAATTCTTTCTTCCTCCTTACTGAATTGGCTTGTACTTTAGTATTTTTCTTTCTTTCTTTCTTTCTTTCTTCTTTCTCTTCTTTTTTTCTTTCACTTAGCTTTACTCTGTATCTAAATGTAACTGCTTAATATGGGTTGTCAAAGAGATTCTGTATGAGATTCTGAGTTAAATAAAGCCATCAGCTTTTCCAGCAGCAGTCAGGCTTGATCACTGGAAATGACTCCTCCAAAGAGGCAGATAAATATGCCAGTTTCATTCCCCTTCTCATCAGCTGGAAAACACAGTTATGGTAGGAGAGAAGAGGCAAATGCAATAATAATGGCTAACAGCATCATTTTTTCTGATGAAGTTCCCAATGTCTCTGTTCCACTTTTAAAATTCTGTCCTACTTCTCTAGAATGAGACACAGTAAACAGAAAATTATGGACAACAGAAAACAGCCCCAACTCTTTCAGTCTGTCCTTATAGGAGAGATGCTCCAGCCCTCTGATCATGGCCCTTCTCTGGACACGTTCCAGCATGTCCATATTAAAACTATACAACCTACTCCACAGGAGATAAACTACCCAGAATACAGATATGTGGTGACAGAGTTCAGAGTAGATCAAAACGTTACCTCTTAAGCCAAATAACCTATATATCAGATGTTGTGGGTTATCCCCAGCTGGTAACCAAGTCACTCACTCATTCCCCTCTGGTGGGATGGGGGAGAGAATCAGAAGAGTAAAAATAAGAAAACTCATGGGCTTAGGCAGAGATAGTTTAATAGGTACAAAAATAAAAGCCACATGTGCAAGCAAAGCAAAACAAGAAATTTGTTCATCCCTTCCCAGTGGCAGGGAGGTGTTAAACCATCTCCATCTGCCTAATGGTTATTTGGGAAGACAAATGTCATAATCTCAAAAACACCCCACTTCCTTCTTCTTCTCCCAGCTTTATATGCTGAGCATGGCATCATATGATTTGGACTATCCCTTTGGTCATTTGGGATCAGCTGTCTTGTTGAACTGATTATAAATACTTCCAGAGATATACAGGAACTAATTGAATAACAAGCTAAGTTTGCCCAATTTAGAGAGATTTTTAAAGGTTCAAATAACTTTGTTACTTTATTAACATACTTAATTTTGTCTTATTTTTCTTCTTCATATATGTATATCTACACAGACTCCCCCCCATATTTCTGTGATTACCTGTACAGGCAGATCTCCTCAGTTTAGGAAGGATGTTGATTTGCTGGAGCGTGTCCAGAGAAGGGCAACAAAGTTGGTGAGGGGATTGGAACACAAGCCCTATGAGGAGAGACTGAGGGAGCTGGGGTTGTTTGGCCTGGGGAAGAGGAGACTCAGGGGTGACCTTATTGCTGTCCCATTGGAACGGGCTGCCCGAGGAGGTGGTGGAGTCACTATCATTGGAGGTGTTCAGGAGGAGACTTGATAGGGTGCTTGGTTGCATGGTTTAGTTGATTAGGTCGTTTTGGATGATAGGTTGGACACGATGATTTTGAAGGTCTCTTCCAACCTGGTTTATTCTATATTCTATATCTAGAAGACAAGCATTCAACAAAACTCAAGATGCCTTCACCTCTTACAGTAAGTTTTGAAACTTTTCTAGCTGTTTTGTACAACTTTTCGATTGATATTTTATAGCTCTCTGATGAGAATCCAAATTTCTTACAATAATTTGATACATATTAATTCTTTAACTTTAGGCTTTTCCCCATAATTTTATTCATTGCTGTGCATACATTCTTATGAGTTTTGGGGCTTTTTAAAAATGTAATAGTCCTATTAGTTCTTTCTGGTTTAAAACCTCAGAAGCTTTAAAGCCTGCTTTATCATTTGAAAAACACAATTGTTTACAATTATTTTAAAAATATCAAACTCTAGGGGACAGTCAAGGTGCTAAACTCCCACAATTTCTAGCAACAAGTCTAGGTTTGTTGGGGTTTTTTTCCCCCCACTCAATGACATTAATACTGTTTTAAAACTAGGACATATTAATCCTAAAATTCTGGTGCTACCTGCACAGTGCTAGCACATAATTTCTCTTCTATGTAAATATTAGTGTTAAAATAAAAGCATGAACCTGCAATAGCTCCCCATAGTAAAGTAACAGACTGATTTTCAAGTCTAAGAAAGAGGACAAAAGCATGTTAAATTTTAAACACACATTTTAATTGTATATTGAATTCATTTGCCCTGACAGAAAATCAATAACCAGAGTGGACACTTCCTCAGTGGAATTTTCAATTCCTTCTCTTGCCCCCAAAAATAAATTCCCTAAACTTTCTGTAGTGAGATCTTTGAGTAGATGGTTTAATAGGTTTTGACAGCAATTCAATAGCTATATCTGAAAGGCCTGTTGTTTGAAATTATTTCTTAGTATGTGACAAGAGATTAATTTAGAATTCGAGAGGACAAAACTCAGTCCCACCTCAGGAGCTGAATAACTTCTAGTATTGTACTTCCTCTATAATTGCAGGTAGTCAATCAACATCTGAACCAAGGTCAAAACCAAGGTCAGAATAGTCACTAAAGTATTTCAGGTAGTCTCTGATGGCAAATATTGCAGAAAACATAAAATAGATAGAGGTAATGTGAAAGGTTCCACGTTTTCCACTATCTTGCCACAATGAGAATGCCCTGAAATGCTTTGAAGGTAACAGTAAGTGCTGAATAGAGTAGATTAGTGCACATAACAAAGGCATTCCTGAGAACTTAACTTACAAGTACCTGTTGACTTCTGACTTCCTTCCAGCTCACAGATAGGACACCTGTGCCCAAGTTCTTTTCCACTGTGATATGTCAACTCAATAATGGGGACAACGTTATCTCGTTGCTGTTTACATTTAGATCACTTTCTGTCTTATGATGTAGGAAAGAGTCCTATCTTCAGAGCTACTCTGATCCTCTGTTTCTTTGTGCTGATAAAATGTTCTCTGTCCTCCTTTTCCTCCATTCCTCTGTCTCTGCTGCACAGTGCAATCTGAAACATCATGGCACCATACTAGGGATATACTCCAATGCGACATACAGACCAAATGTGACGCATACTAATCAATTCAGCGCGCTCAGAAAGTGGCATGCTACCATGCCATGGAATGTGGAGGTCATGACCTTCACAAATACAAACACTTCAAACTATGTTGAGAAAACAGAAAAATGTAAACATTCTGATTATTCAGTCTCAGTTGTGTAGTTTGTTAGTGTTGTTTTCAGTTGATGGGTCACACTATCCTGACAGGGTTTCTAAAACACAGGGAGAGAATAACTAACTTTGTTTTGCTGTAGATAGTGGTTCTCCTTTTAAGGACGTTGATTCAGATCAAGAATCTGATTTTCACAATAATTCTATTCACCTCCCCTGCTTGTCAGGAAGCAGAATACAACATTACTTGTCCAGATTAGGAGATTCTGCAGTGTCTGCTAAAGTGTCTGCTTCTCTGGAATTCTGTTGAGCTGTGACTGGTGAATTTGAAAAGTAGAGATGACAAGTCACCTATAAAAGCAGGTAAAGTAGCTATATATATATTTATTCTTTTAGATTGAATTTAAATAAATCAGATTCTTTTCCAAAGATGTCTTGGAAGGTTGATCTGATTTGTAAGGTCTGCAATTCACAAGGGTTTTGTGTTTTGGTTTGGGTTTGGGTTTTTTTTTTGAGCAGAAGGAACATCAATATATCTCTACGTGAAAAAAAAATCACCAAGCTGAACAAGTTCATGAACCCAAATATCTCCAAAATGCTTCTCATGCTAATATTTAAGCTAAATAGAAAAAGCAAAGAAAATAAAAGAGATTTTTCCAAAATCACACTGTACATTTCTGTACACTCTAATCTTCATATAGTTGTTAAGTGTAGCCCTCTTCCCTCCAACCTTCTCGTGTGTTACTTGAAGGAATTGGCACAGAATAAGAGCCCCTTTAAGAATCTCTGTGGAGACTTCTGAGAAACAATCATAAAAAAGGATACTTGTCAGAATGATCACTTGGCAGAAAAACAATGGCAGAAACACAGTTCAGAATGGAGAGTGGTGAAGCTTAAGGGCAAATATTTCTTTGTGTTCTTAGCCATTGGTAGTTTGAATGTGCAGGACAGTCTCTAACACTTGAGTTTCCAGAATAAAGGTCAGCTTGATCTAGTGTGAGGTGCCCCTGCCCATGGCAGGGGGGATTGGAACTAGATGATCCTTGTGGTCCCTTCCAACCCTGACTGATTCTATGATTCTAGTGTCAAAAGAATATTGCACAAATAAACATCAAAGTATTTTCTGGTGTTTACATACTTTTCACATTAAATATTTGTTTCAAACTCAGGGTGTTCTGTTTCAAGAGGCAACGAATAGCAATATCCCCCAGACAGGACATGAAATTTGTAATTAGAAACATCTTATAATCTTCATCTGACATTGAATATAGTTGAATGACCTTGAATAAAGATATTTAGGGGGTTTTGTCTAATTTACTTCGCAGCTGAGTCACTACAGGGAGTCTCATTGACTTGAACAGAGATTGGATCAGGCCTTTTTTTTTTAATGCTTGGTTTTTCTTTTCTCCTGATGATGTATTCAGCTTTGTAAAGAATCTCAAAAAGTTAAGTATTACTGGGTAACCTATACAACAATACATAAAATATCTTATTTTCTGACAAAAATTTATAGTACCATCAACAGTTCAGAACTTAATCGTGTGTCCCTAAATTACCCACCAGGCTGCATTCCATCTCCTTACTTCTTTAGTTGTAATGGACTTGAAAAGTCATGGGTAAGAGAATTCTAAAGCATTTGAGCAATTAAAAGCTTGTCTTCCTTTGTGCTTGGCCTCAAGCAACATGAATCAACCCAATTCTACTTATATAATTGATTTCCAGTGCACTGCCTTGAAATGTTCCCTGGGATGTTCATATATAGACTGTAAAACAGCTTTCTTATTACTGAAATACAGCCACCTCTTTGTTGGAAATTGTAGCTGCTTGGCAGTAACAAATGGTGCTACAATGGTCTCCTAGTAGCTTTACCTCTTGAATCTACAAGGCAAAAATCTATAAAATGAGAAAAAGAAAGGCAGGACACTATTTATGAGAGCTTGACATTTACCTGTAGGAGCACAGAAAGTCTTAAATCAGCTTTCTCTCTGTTTTTTGGGGGTTTTTTTTTAGACATAGACAGCAACCAAAGGTTGTATCAACCACACTAGATTACTTGTCTGTGAAAGGTCAAGCAGCAAGTTTGGGCTGCAATCTCTAAGAATTCTGGCTGAATTCTAGCTCCCTTCTTAACTCTTGGTCCTTGCTTCCTCTGTATCTGATTACAGCTTGGTCACAAGTCCTTCCCTGCTGTTAGAAGCTACTTCTTCCTGTAAAAAGCATCTACTTTTCTTTCTCCTTGAGAAGAAATTATTCTTTTACTATGCACATCTGCAAAGTTCACTCAGTCTCTCTTTCTCTTGGTTACATCTCTTTCTTTTCAGTTATAAGGAGAGAGCAAGTCTGACTCAAGAACAGAAGTTGAGAGGCTTGTGGTTGCCTGAAAACAGTGCTGAGCAGACTGTCTGATAGGGATGTTCTATGAGGTGAAAGGGATGGGTTTGAAATTGTTTCATTTCACTTAAGAATTCAGAGAAAAAGTACAATTGTCCTGTAAAGTTGCTAGTTATAGGCTCATTTAAAATAATTAAAAGAAAGAAACACCACTGCAAAGAAATGCATGTGTTTGGGATTACTTAGTTTAGTGCATTTATTAGTTTCTTTTGTAACACACAGCTACAAAATATAGAAGAGGTTGCTCTGATAAAGGGTCTGGACCTGCAACTTACTGTCACTGCAGTTTGAAAGAAACAACTTAGACTTGATTTGCAGGGCTCTCTGTTTGCAAAATAAGCACTATTCTTGAGTCTAAAGAAATGGAAAATGAGCAGTAATGTAAAGAGAATGTCTTTCTGGGTACACTGAAGCACAGCTCGGATTTCACGTTGCAAGGCAAGCAAAGCTTGGCTTGTAGGACTTGCAGGGTTAAGGCTTGTGGCTTCTCCCAGATCTTGGCAGGACAAGGCACTCACCCTTTGGGATAGTATTTATAGATTTCCCAGACAATGATGGCCAGTGACAACAAAGATTAAGAGACAGAAACCTGATACTTTAACCTATAGAATCGGTTTTCTCCATACATGGCCAAAGGCACACACACCTGGCCCACTTGGACCCCAGGGCATGTTCAACAAGCCTGGGCAATGTGGGCAATCTCCTGAAAAACCAGATCTCCTGGCTCCTGCTCCATTCAGGGCATTTTTGAGGCTTTTGTCCCCTCAGAACAATATTGCTGGCTCATATTCAGTTTTTCATGTTCAGAACTTTGCACTTGGCCTTGCTGAACTTCATAAAGATTGCATGAGTCAACTCTTTAAGTCTGTAGCGGTCCCTCTGGATGACTTCTCTTCCTTCTAGCATGAAAAATCCCTCTTTATTTCCATATAAGTTGCAGAATCAAAGGAAAGTGAAACAGCAGGGGCTCGGCAATATTGAAGTTCTGGTGGATTATACTGGACCTGAGGGAAAGACTGAGAAAACTTGTGGTGACTCCCAGGCCTCTGTAACTTGTGTTGGTTGTTGGCCATCTACTGCTTGATCCTTTCTTATTCTTGATTAATTACAAATACTTCTAAAACCTGTGATGATAAGAGTTGGATATGCATTAATGTATTTCTTGCTGAGAAACAGGATGAAGAAATGTTGGTATGATTAGCTGTAAGAATGAGCTTGTCACCAGTAAGGTCATCCATATGCAAAATTATTAACCTTAAGTTAAGAGTATTTTGTATGGATTTAGAAACTTGAGTTAAGATATTTAATTTCAACCTCTCCGGTGAGAAAGTGTATAAATTTAATTAGTGAGTTTAAATGAGCTTTATTGATCATTAGAATGCTTTTCTGCTGCTTGATGCCATCTGTAAATATGGAAGGAAGTACTGGATGTAGATTTCCCTGCTTACAGAATTGAATTGGTTAAGATTATTTACAGAAATCAACACTATCTGCTCTCTGTGAATAATGAAGGAAGAGTCTGAGCTGATGTCAGAACTTATACTTATCCCATGGCCCCATTTTCAACTGGCAGATTTGGCCCAAATACAAGAAAGCTGCACCAGGGGAGGTTTAGGCTGGAGGTTAGGAAGAAATTCTTCATAGAGAGAGTGATTGGCCACTGGAATGGGCTGCTCAGGGAGGTGGTGGAGTCACCATGTCTGAAGGTGTTTAGGAGGACACTGGATGGGGTGCTTGGTGCCATGATTTAGTTGATTAGATGGTGTTGGATGACAGGTTGGACTTGATGATCTCAAAGGTCTCTTCCAACCTGGTTAATTCCAATCTAGTCTAGTCTACGAAAATTGATTAACCAAAGACTCTGCATTGTTCATGAAGAGAGAGATTATTCACCCTCAGAGAGAACAGTCCAGACATTGCTTTTCAGTGATAAAGTCCTGTGTTTTAGGCTGTGGTCAACCACTGACTTGTAGGCAAGTTTCCATTATATATAGTATTTTAATGCATAGGCCACTTCTACATATTCCATAAATTGACCTCAGTTCCCTCCATCATCTCAGGCAATAAACTGAGTTTCATTTTGCCTTTGTTCATGTAAAATGTGAGGGTAGTAAAACTCAGCTGTCACAGTTGAGTGATTCCAGACAGATCTGTACATCTGTATTAAAATTTCATAAATTCAAGTACTTAACCATTTCAAAAGATGGGAGTCCGAGTTCAATCACATAATTCTTTCAGAATTATTCAAGTAAGGATAGCTTTCTATGGAAATTAGTTTCTTTTGAGTAGAGGAAAAAATGGAATCTGAATGTGGAAAAGGTTGTTCAGTAAAGTAAGAAGAAACCTCAGAGGAAATGTTGATCCCTAAAAGAAATAACCCACTTAAAATCATCAAGGCTTCCTGTGGTTCTGTACAATCACCTGATATTTCTCTGAAAAAAACCTATAGTTGAGGATAGATTACTTATCAACCTTTCCATATTTGGCCCACAGGTGTTTTGTGTTGACAGGAAAACTCTTCACAATGGATGATTTCTTTCAGGTAGTCATTATGTCAGCAGTACCCGAATCAAAGTGTCAGTCCTTGCACTTGTACGATTCCCTATTATGCATTCTAGTTGCTAACCATCTAATTAGGTGGCTTTCCATTCATCCTACTTCTAACCCATCATCTGCTACATGCAGACCAGCTTATCAGAGAATATTTTTGGTTGGAAATAAGCTTTAAGTGTCATCTAGTTCAACCTCGCTGCAGTGAGCAAGGGCATCTTTAAGTAGGTCTGGTTACTCAGAGCCCAGTTCAACCCGACCTGGAATGTTTCCAGGGAGGGGACCTCTACCATCTCTCTGGGCAATATGGGCTAGTGTTTCACTACCCTCATTGTAAAAAAAATGTTTCTTTATGTCTATTCTAAATCTACCCTATTTTACCTTAAAATCATTACCCCTTGGCCTGTTGAATCAGGCCCTGCTAAAAGGTCTGTCCCCAGCTTTCTTACAAGCCTCCTTTAAGTTCTAAAAAGCTGCAATAAGGTCCCCTGCAAAGCTTTCGCTTCTCTAGGCTGAACCCCAACTCTCTCAGCCTGCCTTCATAGGAGAGTTGGATTGATTTAGAGTACATGGGCAGAGACTGCAAAAAGCTGTGTTCTAGAAGCTCAGCCCCTTTCGTGTCGGCACAAAGTAATGAAACATTAGCGCTATAATAGGATTATTAAATTCATACTGAAATGGCTCAATTGTACCTTCTTAAGTCTCTTGGTACTGCTGTGTAATTGAAGTATTATGATTTTATTTTTAAGGGTTTGCTAGTATGCCTGAAATTTTAACTGAAAATTCAACAGAATCTTTTTACCTTTATTTGAAGAATAAATACACATGGGGAGATTTGGGGTTTTTTTAAAGGAAACTCCCTTTCGTGTGAGGATCAACTGAAACAGTTTCAATATGCCTCAACATGTTAGATACTAGAGGAAGGGCTAGTTGATCTGGGGTTTGGGGGTAAAATCACAGCATATAGAGAGAGCTTTTATGAAAAGTAGTAGTCTTTGACACCTCAGTTTTCGGTATTTTCTTTGTTTTGCCTTCAATTCAAAATGTTTGCAGTATGGGTCATTTTAATGAGACTCCCTCTTGTGTCCTTTTGTATGTTTTCTGTCTTTTAGCATGAAACACAGACCACAGATTTCTGTCCAGCTGGATTTTTGTGAGTTGAGAGCCATTGCAACAGCACTTAGTGTATTCATTTTTGTGTCTGTGTCTGGATTTACACCTGGTGACGACAAAGTTGCTGCTCTTCATCTCTTAGATGGAGATCTCCTCTACTGGAGGTACAATTTGCAAAACAAAAGGCTTGAGGGAAATTTTCAGCTTGCTTTTCAAATTGAAGACCAGGATGACATTTTTGCAATTATGAAGCTTCTTTAGTTTCATAATTCCTGTGCAGTTTGCCATTGTCTATTATTCTCTACATCCACCCAAATATTTTCTTTCAGAGTCTATTCCCGCCACACTACATGACATTTATTTTGCAGCCTCACCTGTTTTCCTTCATTTGTATAAATACCCTTCCTGCACTTCCTCCACTCAGTTTGCCAAGGTAATTTTGGTGCTTCAGGAATTTTTGTCCTTCCTCCTCTATCTATTGATGTAAATTTTTTCTAGCTTTCTGAGCAAGCACTTACTTTGTTTTCACATTCGTCTTCCAACAGCCAGCTGATACTTCTTAATACACTAATGCTAAAACTCCTTCAAACTACTGCGATTTCTAAACTTTAGATATCTACAGACAGTATCACAGTATCACTAAGGTTGGAGGAGGCATTGAGGATCATCGAGTCCAACCTGTCACCACAGACCTCACGACTAAACCATGGCACCAAGTGCCACATCCAATCTCCTCTTGAACATCTCCAAGGATGGTGACTCCACCACCTCCCTGGGCAGCCCATTCCAATGACAAATGCCTCTCTCGGTGAAGAACTTCCTCTTCACCTCAAGTCTAAACCTCCCCTGGCACAGCTTGAGACTCTGTCCCCTTGTTCTGTTGCTGGTTGCCTGGTAGAAGAGACCAACCAACCAAACTTCACATCTAATGTCTTGAATTTTTATTTGTTTTGTTTTCTTTTATGGGGAAATTCTGTTTACACTCATTGCTGCTAATAATCTTTACCAAAGACTTTGGAAACTAATAGTTCTTTGGGTAAAGATTTGGAATACATTTCATGTATTCCCTGTCTGCTGTGCTCTACCAGAATTTTTGTTCTTTTCACAATTTTTTCTTTTTCCTTTCTGACAGATTCAAGCACTGAAAGAGTGTGTGGGAGGTAATGGGGCATAGCCCAAGCCTGGGATGAAAAGTAACAAATCAGAAAAGAATATTGCTTGAAGTCAGCTTCTGTTGTGCTCATTTTTCCTGGATGTGTAAGGAAAACTGACAGGCAGAATTTCTTGCCTCACAGATCACTGAGTGAGCCTTGATGAGATGGACATGTGAAGGAACAGACACAAAACAAACTTTAATGATTGGTTTACCACATTTTATCTGAGCTAACATGAAAGGTACACAATAGCTCGAGGGTAGGTAAATAACATTTCATACAGCGTTCTTCACCTAAGCAGATTCTGAAGGATAACTGAGTGACTTAGTAAAGAAGCAATAACACAATGATATTTTATGCCAGGTTACAGGTCCAAAACAACCTGTCACTGATACATGTTAGAGTAGCACTTGATTACATACCCTGCAGAAGTTATTGTCTTCCCTTCATTCCTTAGTAAAGAAATAGCAGGTTCTCTCTTTTATTCGGCCTCAGTATCATTAACAATAGCTGAATGAAGCTGGAAAGCAAATTATTTCCACTTCTGGCAATCCTTTGAGAACAGAACTGTGACAGAGAAGAAAAGTATGATAACTTGTACACCACCTGTTTTACCTTACAGAAAAAGCAGGAAGGATGTCAAGAGCAGCTCTCTTCCTGTGCAGTAGGAGCATGTAGGAACATTGTGTTTGCATGTGGAGGAGGAAGATGTGAGAAGATTTCAGAGGCTAAGTACAGACAAGATATTTATATTTTTTATTGTTATTATTTGGATAGAATAAATAATAGACATATGACTAAGAAAAAATAATCTTTCAAACCACAATGTTTTGTTCATGTTTGAGTTAATTATGCACTTTGCATCCATAAGCATTTTAATTTCAGAGTTGCTGCCTAGTCAGAGACCCCAAGAAGTGGGTTTCGAGCTGTGTTAAGCATGGAAATGTGTGTGTTGATTTTGAGTAGTATAAATCAAACTCTAGCCTTTGGAAAGCTACTTTATTAATGGAAAACCAAAACTCAGAGAGTTATAACTTACAAGTAATTACAAATTATTGTCTCATGGTAAAAGCTGGAGTCACTTAGATCTGATGCACATGCTTAGCTTTAGTCCCCTGATGTCAGTGAGACTACTCAAATGCTTAATGTGTATCATGAAGGGGGCAATAAATCAGCCTGGGATTTTTAACATACCAAAACTACAAGGGTGTTTCACCAAATCCCATTGAATATAAAGCAAATCTGACTTCCAGTACTGTAGTTTGCATGTCTTATCACAGAATCACCTAGATTGGAAAAGACCTTACACACATTCATAGAACCACAGAATATTAGGGGTTGGAAGGGACCTTGAAAGATCATCTAGTCCAATGCCCCCTGCCACAGCAGGATCAGCAAGAGTAGGTCACACAGGAACACACCCAAGAGGGTTTTAAATGTCTCCTGAGGAGACTTCCCAACATCTCTGGGAGCCTGTTCCAGTGCTCTGTCACCCTCACAGTGAATATGCTTTTACTTAAGTTCATTGGGAACCCTCCTGTGCTCTGGCATGCAACTCTGGTGCTATGATTGGACCTTGCTGAGCAGAGCCTGGCTCCATCCTCCCAGTCACAGTATCACTAAGGTTGGAAGAGACCTCAAAGATCATCGAGTCCAACCTGACACCACAGACCTCATGACAAGACCATGGCACCCAGTGCCATGTCCAGTCCCCTCTTGAACACCTCCAGGGGTGGTGACTCCACCACCTCCCTGAGCAGCCCATTCCAACGATGAATGACTCTCTCCATGAAGAACTTTCTCCTCACCTCGAGCCTAAAGTTCTTCTGGCATAGCTTGAGACTGTGTCCCCTTGTTCTGGTGCTGGTTGCCTGGGAGAAGAGACCAACCCCTTCCTGGCTACAACCACCTTTCAGATAGTTGTAGAGGGCAATAAGGTCACCCCTCAGCCTCCTCTTCTCCAGACTAAACAATCCCTTCTGCCTCAGCTTCTCCTCATAGGGCTTGTGCTCAAGGCCTCTCACCAGCCTTGTTGCCCAACACTCACCCTTCATATATTTATAAACATTAATGAGGTCACCTCTCAGTCTCCTCTTCTCCAGGTTAAAGAATGGAATGGAATAGAATAGAATAGACCAGGTTGGAACAGACCTTTGAGATCATCAAGTCTGACATCACCCAACACCACCTAATCAACTAAACCATAGTACCTTTAAGATCATAAAACTATTTGTTCCATATTTAGGCATCAAGCCACAGATTGTTTTATCCAAAATTCACAAAATGTCTAGTGATTTCCATCTAGTGATTGAGATTGGATGGGTTCTTTAGTATGAGATTTGGTTTTGCACAGCTTAATCCTTAGTCACCTAAAAATTCTGAACATACCACAGACCTGCTCCAAAAGAACTGAACAAATATTTTAATACATAAAGGAATTTGTTCCATGGTGTTGCATTCAGCTGCAACATCATGTTCCTGGCTCTTGGTTTCCTACATAGGTATTCTCATTGCAGTTCAATGAAGCATTTCAAGACCAGCATCAATTTGAAAGTGATTTTTCACAATATAAAAGAAAAACCAACCTGGAAAAACAAACTGAGAAAAAAAGGATAATCCTTTAATTGATGTTCATTCATTTCATTGGCTTCCTGTGCCATCACCTCTGAGGATTGTATTCTGGCTCGATTTGCATTAGATACTAGGCATTTTGTATTGCTCCTTTCAAACGCCAAACTTGATGAGCTGCTCCAAAGTATTCATGAGGCAGGACGAGGTCAATGCTAAGAACACATGATGCTGATGAGGAAAGAGGAACAAGATGTAGCTAAGGTTAATTTGACATTAGAGAAGAGATTCTACAGAGAAACAACTGTTTTGCTAGAGTAAAACTTTAGAAAACATTACAGAACTTAAAGTAAGAATTGGCATAGGATAGACATATTTTATCAGACTTTAATAACTGGAATAAAGGTGCTAAAGGCCTTCAGTCCACAAAGTACAGAGTGATTATTGATCTTCTGCGATATAAAATTGTATTATAATTCTGACAAGCAAAGAGTAAAAAAGAAAAGCAAAGAGAAGTGTGGCCAGCAGGTCAAGGGAGGTGATCCTCCACCTCTACTCAGCTCTGGTGAGACCCCACCTGGAGTATTGCATCCAGTTCTGGAGTCCCTATTACATGAGGGATATGGACATGCTGAAAGATGTCCAGAGAAGGGCCACGAAGATGATCAGAGGACTGGAGCACCTCTCCTATGAGGACAGACTGAAGGAGTTGGGGCTGTTCAGTCTGGAGAAGAGAAGGCTCCGAGGTCACCTTGTTGTGGCCTTCCAGTATCTGAAGGGGGCCTACAGGAAGGCTGGGGAGGGACTTTTCAGGATCTCAGGTAGTGAGAGGACTAGGGGGAATGGAATGAAGCTGGAGGTGGGGAGATTCAGGCTGGATGTGAGGAGGAGGTTCTTCACCATGAGAGTGGTGAAACCCTGGAATGGGTTGTCCAGGGAGGTGGTCGAGGCTCCATCCCTGGAGGTGTTTAAGCCCAGGCTGGATGAGGCTCTGTCCAGCCTGATCTAGTGTGGGGTGTCCCTGCCATTGGCAGGGGGGTTGGAACTAGATGATCCTTGTGGTCCCTTCCAACCCTGACTGATACTGTGATACTATGATACTAAAAGTGAAAGACATTTCTATTTAAATACAAGTGTTATTAGTCTTATGCATTACTATGCTGCTTTTCTTTCTTCTTTTGTTTTTGTTTTTTATAACCATTCAAATGGAATCAAACCAGGTAGTTTTTTCTCTCTATTCTTCTGCCCTACTCATTTTAGGCATCTAAAAATTATCCCCTTAGGATTCTTTATTAGATATATGCTACAACACAAAAGGTTTTCTTCCTAGCGTGCAGCCTCTTTGTAACTGTTCAGATTTGTTTCCTCTCTAGTAGTACAAAGTAAAGTCTCATTATTTTGTTTTACATGGACATGCACTGTGAATGCAGAAACCGCCATAATAAAGGCTCATGTGATTTCATCTCTGTGTTATCAGAGTGCCTAAATAATAAATTGACTTTTCAACTAACATTGTATTGACAGCATAGATTTTTGGCATAGGTTGCTCTAGACATACTCTGAAACCCACTTTGAGTTCCAGATGGGTATCTCGTACCTCCCAGTGTACGTTGGGTTTGTGTCTGGTGGGAATTTGGTAGCAAGGGAGGAGGCTACTGGTGTGGTTCCTGTAAGATGCTTTGAGAAGCTCCCTCAGCTTCAAGTCAAACCCACTTCTGACCAAGGCTAACCATGCCTCAGCCATATCATATGAGAGGAAAACTTGTTGGGCAAGTTCTTTTGCTTTGGAGAGGTGTGGGACCTGAGAGACACTGCTTAAAGGCACAGAAAAATGCTGAAATCTCCCTTTTTCTCTCTTGCTTCAGAAGGCTTATTTAGTAGAAATTCTTTATCTGAAGCATATCTACAATGCTGCTCCTCATACTGACCTGCCCATGGTTCAGGCACATCTGGCAGCTGAACCCCACCCTGCCTCTCCATGGACCCCATGGACTGAGATAAGAAGGGTTTAACAGAACAATACAGTGAAGGAAGAAACGTCAGGAATACAAATAATGCTAAGGAAGTAATATAAAAAATTAATAATATCAAAGATGATATGCACACCAAATAGCACCACACCAAAATGACACTATGCCTGCCCAGGCCAGCCCTCCTTTTATATAGCAATCATGATGACAATATGATGCAGAATACTCCGTTGGCTGGTTCCACTGGTTGTGCTGGATGTGATGCCACCTCAGCATGTTGGGATAATATTAGTCCTATCCTAGCCAAATCCAGGCACAACCATAGTAAACCTTTTCTATATCAAGGCCATTAAGTGTCCCAAATCATTCACCAGACCTAAAATTACTGAAATCAGGTACATTAAAAATGTGTTCTTGCTATGCGCTTTCTTCTGAGAGTACGTTCCAAACGAACTCATAAACTGCAGAGGGTAAACCTTTCAAAGCTGCTCAGCTCACAGCCCTTCCATTAGTGATACTGTCAAATACATAAAATGAAAACCACAGAAATCCTTTCTGTTGCTGTATCAGGTGTCAGATATTGTCCTGCTGGTTAATCTCTGAAAGTAAGAGGGAAGCTTAATAAAACTATAGCTAGAAGCCTTTGACATGAATCCTACTTTTACCTATGGATTATAATGTAATCCCATTATGGTCTTTCAAAATCCTTTATCTAACATGAAAAGTGATGTCTTAAAAGCCTTGTTATTTTTGAGTGGCAGTTTGCATGATTTTTTTCTGTTGTGAGAGAATGCAAGTTATCTCTAAATATGCTGAAATGTAAGAGTTCCTGACTCCAGATCTTAGAACTATTTAGTTCTCAGTTTGGCAAATGCTGATTGTCATTGTCAAACAAGTATGGACATCTCTTCTTGAGGACAGCCTCTTTGTTTCGGCAGCACATACTCAGGTTTTAGTGGTGATTGGCTGAGTAAAAGGTTGGTCAATAATTTGGCTGGCTCAGGGTGCAGTCATCTGGGGTGATGCTTACATACCTGCATTGTCCCTTTCCATTTTGCTGCATGGGAACACTCCCTTTTCCTCTGTACATTTTTACATGAATAGAGCAACTGTGGTATTTTACTACATTTTTTTTTTAATCAAAAGAATTTTACCAAATCCTTGGGGAAAGACACAAGCCTAATAAGTAATAAAATAAATAATAATCTTAGGCACTATTTTTTATTCATTTTCTGTGCATTTTTTCCACTAAAGTCCTTTTATGCTAGTCACGGGTAGGAAAATGCAGGCAACAGCTCTGGAATCAATATTGGCCTTTACAATTTGTCTTGAGTCTCATCAGGCAAGGGTAAAAGGATATGAAAGGATGATGCAAGAAAACCTTGGAAGTTATGGTTTCCTTCTAAAGTTAACAGCCAAGTATTTGGCCTTTACTTCGTTCTGCCACATTTTTGGATACACTATAAAGAACTCAACCACATTTTTGGATGCACTATAAAGAACTCAATGATTACATGAATCAAAAAGTCAAGCACACATTTCAAATCATTGCTACGTAAGCACTTATATTTCTGTGGTCTTTCACCATTGTACTCCATGTTCACATAACATGGGGTGAACAAAACAAAGATGTGTATTTTCAAACTAAAGTTGCTTTGAATAGTAAATAATACTAAGAAAGTGAGCTGTACAACAAAAAAAATCAGCTTTTGAGAATTTCAAAGCTGGTGAGGGGTTTGGAGCACAAGCCCTGTGAGGAGAGGCTGAGGGAGCTGGGGTTGCTTAGCCTGGAGAAGAGGAGGCTCAGGGGAGACCTTATTGCTGTCTACAACTACCTGAAGGAGGGTTGTAGACAGGTGGGGGCTGGTCTCTTCTCCCAGGCAACCAGCACCAGAACAAGAACACAGCCTCAAGCTGCACCAGGGTAGGTTTAGGCTGGATGTTAGGAAGAAATTCTTCACAGAGTGATTGCCCATTGGAATGGACTGCCCAGGGAGGTGGTGGAGTCGCCATCACTGGAGGTGCTTAGGCAAAGACTGGATGGGTTGCTCGGTGCCATGGTTTAGTTAACTAGATGGTGTTGGATGATGGGTTGGACTTGATGATCTCGAGGTCTCTTCCAACCTGGTCTGGTCTGGTCTATTCTATTCTATTCTATTCTATTCTATTCTATTCTATTCTATTCTATTCTATTCTATTCTATTCTATTACTTTTGTCTGCCACTTCCTCAACTAAGAGCCAAATGTCAATTGTCTGATATTACCCAACCTCACCAACAGCAGCTTGGCAGATTAAACAGTACTATAGACTCCTTCTCGTGCAAGGCTTTTTAGGCATTAGAGCTATTGGTGACATATTTTTCCTGCTTTTGGTTGGAAACAAATTATTTTTAAGAACAAAGATCAAGTTTCTGAACCCATGAAATGTTAAAAGAAAACTTACAAGGTCCAAAGCTGTTTCTTTCCTTTCCTTTTTAATAAAGTAAACAATGACCTTTGAAAGACAACAGAAAAATGTTGTCAACTTTTAAACAACATTTACAAATAAATAATAATAATGAAGACCCAATGAAAATATTTCAATTAACACACACAAAATACAAATGGAATGTATGGTAGCAAGTAGGTAAATGAAAGACATCTTATGTTCAAAAGGGGCTATAAAAGGAACACACCACTACTGAAGACAGTTTAGACTTCAGCAGTCTGAGAGAAATGCTAACCCTTTCCAAATAATCCAAATCAAGCATGCCTCTGCCCTTAAATACCTAATTCCTCAAGGATACCTGATATGTGCTAAAAAATTGAATTTCTGGATTCATAGTTATCGCCTCTGAACTTTGACCTTCAATTTGGCTGCAGACACCTAAGTACACTTGTAACATGCTCCATCCAGGTTTGAACAGAGGCTAGAAAATTACCTATCATTTCTTGTATTACAGAATGTGAAACAGAATGTGTGCAAATAAAACATACTTCACATGCATAATACTGATTTCAGTGATGACTGCCTTATTACACAGGCTTTATTTGTTTTATGTTCCCTGTCAGCCTGCAGCAAGAGCACAGAAGCTGGTGTAGAAATATCACAGTTTAGTCAAGCAAAACAATTATCCTTTGCTTTTTCAAGCTGATGAAGGTACAATAATAAGCTTTGGGGAAATTGATAATGAGCTTTGAAAAGGTTTTAGTTGTGTTGTGAACTATTGGTTGGTCTTATGTTCTCTAGACAGGGCTTTGATTCTTTGCTACAGCCATAACATTCAAGCACTGTGACACAATCTCCTTCTGCTCAGAGAGACACTGAAAAAGAAGACGAAAAAGAAGCAAAAAAGAAGGAAGAGAGGGAAGAAGTCCCTGTAGTTCTGTGCCTTTCATCTCAGGAAGGTAAGGAAATAAATGGGAAAATAAAATGACCTCAGCTGTTTTGCCTGCTGCCTTGGAAAGCTGCGAGAATCTGCACAGCTCCAGCTGCTGACCTTACAGGAGCTGAAACTGATGAGTGTACCATTCGAGTTAGTACTTTTATGTCTTTCCATTCTAGGAGTGAAAGGGTCAGATCTAGGCTTTCAGAGAGCATACCACAAAAATCCTGCTTGCTGAGATGAAGGACAGAACGAGAAGGGGCTGAAAAAAAAATCATTCATCAGACTGGAAGTATTTCAGGCTTATGTATGAGCTTGTGCATGACTCACATAATTACTTCCAGTGTCAAATGTTAATAAAGTAAAAAAACTTTATTCTGTTTCAAATGTTTCCATTTTTTTTCTTACTCTTGTTGTTGTAGCATAACTTCTCATAGTAACTGTAACCTTCCACCTGTTTTTGCCCTCTTACAAGAGCAGAACAAAATAAATGTCAGACAAGAATGTATGTCATGGAGTCATTGTCAGTGTGGTGTAACTGGTTACTTCAGAAAATATCTCAGATGGAGTCTGCTGGGGATTACTCCTGCTCATATCTGCAAATAGTAGAAAATGTACATCTAATATCAGGTAATTACCTTTGAGTGGATGATTGAACTAATCCCACTGTCTTCTGAGTTTCCAATTAAAAAAATAGGCTTACCATGTCCTCAAGATATTATTTCTGAAAATATGGCTCATTGGAGGGTCTATAATATATGACCTATTAAAGATAGTGAAACAGTCGGGTTCCTATACTCCAGAGAAGGCTGAAAGGACATTTGTTAACAACCTTCAAGCACATGAAAAGTTTCTGCAAAGATGAAAGTATTAAACTGCTTCCCTGTGGTTTTGGGGGATATCATAAACAGTAATTAGATAAATTGCAGCAGGGGAGATTTAGCTTTGATATTGGTCACAACAGTTTAATGATATTCAAATAGTGAAATCCATCACATAAGGCAGCAGTAGAATCTTCATCAGTGAATGTTTTTAAGAACAGGTCTCTCACACATCAGGAAACGTTTGGTTTTATTTGACAGCTGGTCAAAAATCAACTGTGTAGTTGAAAATTTTTTAAGGCAGAGATCAGCTGAGTGGATTTTAGCTATGGGATGGAATGGAATGGGATGGAATGGAATGGGATAGAATGGAATGGAATGGAATGGAATAGAATTAACCAAGTTGGAAGAGTCCTTTAAGATCATCAAGTCCAACCTATCATCCAACACTATCTAATCAACTAAACCACAGCACCAAGCATCCCATCAAGTCTCTTTTCAAACACCTTCAGGGATGGTGATTCCACCACCTCCCTGGGCAGCACATTCCAATGGCAAATAAGTCTTTTTATGAAGAACTTCTTCCTAACATCCAGCCTAAACCTCCCCTGGTGCAGCTTGAGACTGTGTCTTCTTCTTCTGCTGCTGCACTGTCAAATCTGTAGACTTCTTAGCTTTAGGCATTTTCCACTTGTCATTTAATTAAAACCAATAACAAGAACTGTGGTGGAATCCAGCAAGATTCTTGTCTTAATCTTAGATAATCAGACGATCAAAATGATTCTTGCACTAATGTCCATTTTGAGATCCAGGCTATGTTTAGAGGCAGAATTTAGGGTTATGTCCTGAGGTCTTGACACGTGTGACTGTGTGACTGTAACTGAATACTTGGCTGTAGCTTTCTACCCCACACAGAGAGATGCAGAATTATGGAGATGAAGTTTGATCACATCTTGTTCTAAAATTTATCAGGATGAAAGTATTTGAATACCAGTTTACTTTTATTATTAAAATGGGAAGTTCATTGTATGTATGCACAGATAATATAATACACTGAAAAAATATTAGATTCAGTAAGAATTTGACATGATTGTGCTTCTTTACTGCCCTCTCTCTCTGCTCTCATTTCTCCTAGCTGCTCTCAGTTCAGACTGTTTTCCTTGGAGAATACATTCTAAGGTATTAACCCCCATTTTTATATGCTTTTAGATACATGTAGCAATAATTTCTATTTTGAATGGCAACGATGTAATTCCAGATTTCCCAAAGAAGCTGGATCAAAACTTCCTTGTGTTGTGATGAGGTGCACTGGAGGCATCCTCTCCATAGTTTTTCATTTGATTTCAAGCTGCTTTTGCAAGAAGACTGGCATCTAATGGAAACTTTAAAAGATGTCAGTACCCTCATTAGTACAATTTTCTTTAGTTTGCATATTAAATATGATTTGTTTATTGACATTTGTGATGTCTAAACTGAAGAAATCAGGTTAAGTTCTAAAATATGCATTCTATCACATATCTGTTAGATTCCAGTGTCTAGGTAATACAAGGAAAAATAATTCTTTTCTCAAGATATGCTGCACTTCACTTGCCATTCGAAGCACTTCCTGAAACAATTTTGCCAACTTTCCCTCAGGTTTTTGGACTTGCCTTGAGGTATTTCTCTACCTCAACGCTCCTAGAGTCACAGTCTTCAAAGATTTACCTGGATGTCTATTATATTTTCAACAGCACCTCTGCAGTTCAAAGGAAATGCTTAGGTTTGCCTGGCAGATTGTCTGAGTGACACATTAAAGGTTTCTTAATGGACCATCCAAGCATACATTTTCCATTCTATGGCAGTCACATATACGTTTGTGTGACTGCAATATGGAGGGCTAAGGACTCTTCAAACATCATTTGTATTTTTAGCATAGGACTGCAGCAAAAAATAATCAAGGAAGGTAAAAATACAGTAAATATACAGTGGAACAACAGAGTGGCAGAGCACAAGTGAGAATAGATTATTTTTATTGAGTCTAAATTCTCTATTTGATAGATCCTCCATTAAACTGCTAAGCACCCAACTCACTTTACACCTAACAACTTCACTCTCTCCATAAAAGAGATGCACTTAAGCAGTAAATTTAAAGCAAGCTCACCTAAACACAGCATTTCAAAAGGCATATTCCTTCTGTGTACTCAAAATTCTAACAGAGAAATTAGTGAAGCCAGGACAGGCAAAAGCACCTGTGAGAGAGCAAGCACTCTTTTGTTTTGGACACAGCTTAGGGAAGCAGGAAAGTTACAGTACATACTGGCTGCTTCTTTCATGCCTGGCTTTCACACTGCAAAGTATCTCATCTTCTAAAGATGTGAGACACTGACATAGCTTTCTAGTTTCTGTGCCAGAGAAAAAAATTACCCAGGAAATCTCAACCTGTCTATTTTATTTTGCATTGTCAAAGGCTTTTAGTTTAAGAGTGAATTCTGCTCCCTGACTGCCTGAAATAACCACAGAACAGCAAGTGTTTCTACACAGAAGATGAAGGGCACAGTCACAACACAGCCACATATTTTTCCCCACATTGTTTTCTCTGTCACATATAGATACATATATCTATTTACCTAATTTAGTCTCTTTTGTTTCATATCATTCTAGATGTATTTCATTGCCTGTGACCTCTTGAGTAATTTTTTTCCTCCTGTCAGAGGATCTGTTTCGATTAATATGTGAGGCTGGTAGGGTATGATCCTATATTATGTTAATCTATCAGCAGGCTCTTGTCAGGCTAATGATGTTATAGCTCAGTGTTAGAACAGCTGCTGACATCAATATTTTTTGCTAACTTGGTCTTTCTTTATACAATGATATTAAATTATTTTGTATAGTAACTATCTAATCTAGGTGTATGGACAAAGATGTAAAAGAAGCACTGTACAAGCCTCTGTGCCTCCTGATATACATAGTGGAACATTTGTTTCTCTCTTAATTCCATATTGCAATTATTGCAGAGAGGCAGGTTTCTCTTTTCAGAATACAAATTAGTCTTGGTGACAAAATATGCTTCAAGGCTGAAGAGGAAAAGCTTGGGGAAATAGTAGAGGAGCCACATTTGCATTTCATTTTTTTTTCATTCTAATCATGAAAAGAAATGTGTTTCACAAGCAAATACTATGATGTTTCACAAGTAAAAGATTTTTTCCTTTCCCCATACCTCTTATATGCTAGTACAGGCATAGTGGAAAGCAAACAATCTGCAATGGGTTAGAGGAGAAATGATGGTCCATGTTAATTTCTTTCTTTTTTTTTTCCCTTCTCGATATGCTTCTTCACAATTTTGTCCAAAGGCAAAATACAGATAAAAATCTGTCTGAGTTTAGTAAATTTGACTGGACACAAACTTTCTGAAGTCTGTTCCCAAAGAGTGCCTCATATCAAACATCAACACAAGATGCTGTTTGTAACCAAGGTAGGCAAGGCAATCTGCAGACTACAATGCCCTGTCTGGAGCATACATGAAGGAACCTTGCAGGGAATTTTTGAATCATCTTTTTTTGTTGTTTATTCTACCTGGAATTTAGAAACAATAGAAATGTTTATATTCTGTTGGATTTGACCTCAAGTTATTTCTGGTCAAAGAGAATTAGATGAGCTTGAGCAACCTCCCCATGCAAACACAACGATTAATATTTAGTGGTTGTGGGTTTTCAAGGTTCAAATATCAATAACCCCATAATACGGATCTCAGGCTGATCCAGATTGTGTGGCTTTTTCCAGCTGTTGAAGGGATAGCATCACAAGCCTGCTGTGGGCTGCAGGTCATTAACGGTTCTGAGCTGGCCAGCACAGCTGATTCCAATTGACTACAGGTGTATCCCAGGCCATGATGATCACAGTCAGGATAAAGGAGGAGGCTTGCTGAGGAGAAGGAAACTTGTGGTCCTCTTTACTCTGCTTTTCTCCTTTCTCCTGCTCTTGAGGACTGTGTTCCTGTTTGGTGTAACTGCTGCAGCTTTTCTGGGGTGAGTGTGACATACGTATCTTGCATTGATCTTGCTATCAATATGGTTCTTTTGTTAAATATGTTTGCATTTCAGCCTGTGGGTCTTCTCTCGTTTTTTTGATTCCCCTCCCCTGCTGGGAATGGGTCAGTAGTTGACAGAGTAACTCTTGGCGGTTGAGACTCAGATACAGGCTAAATGTAGACAGCCTTGTCAAGACAAACTCTTACTACACAGTGCTTCTCTGACACTGAAGTCATCAGGTTACTTCTTTGTTAGCAACTAACTGTGTTGTGATGGAAGCAGGTTAGTAGAGCAGAAAACTCAATGGTGAGGCCTTGACAGCCCCACTGTGTGTTTTGCTGGCCCTCTTGTGCAGTGGTTATGCTGTAGTAGCGCTGGATGATTCTCAAGGACAGACTCCCATTGATAGTTAGAGACCACTTTGGTATAATTCCTTTGAATTTTCATCCAAAAAGGAATCTGTGCTTTGAGCCTTCCTCAATGCAAGTGGAGTGGAAAGTATTGGGAGCTTCATTTTCCACATTCTTTGCTGATTTCAAATGCAGATGCACTGTCCAAGCAACTGAAACATTCTCCTATGTTTTCCTCCCTTCTTCATTTGAAATTCTAGCAGGATAAAAAGTCACTGCAAACACTTTCTCTTTAGTGGATCTTGGTTTCAATATTTATTTCATTTATTTTCTATTAAGAATTTGAGTGCTTCAGTCCTAAATTAGTAGATTAATCTGTTTGCATTTCTATTCTTTAAAGTTTGTACGGCTTGTGCACACAGTAGGTTGCAGGAGTATTTTCACAGGGTTACTTAGTGGGTGATTTCACTGTGAATGTTGGACACTGAAATTAATCTCTTCAGAGACCAGTCAACCAATAGCAGAAACATCTGAGAGCTGTAACAGCATATAATTTCATGATCAGTGACCGATGAAACTTATAAATATACTGTAACTGTTGAAAATCTGCTTACTAAAGGGTAGACAAGAGCCACAGACTGCAGCAAAGGCCATACATGGGAATTTCCGTGATGGACAATGACTGTCCATCAGCAAGCTGCATTTTTAACACCCACAGCACTTGCCCAGCTAAACTTTCTTGACCAGGATTAGAATGCATTTCAAAACCTTAACTGGTTTGCTTTTTTTTTTTTCATAGAGTAATACTGCTTCTTTGAAACTTCACATTGGATTTTATAGAGAGATACTGCCAGGCATTTATATTTAATTGCTAAATCCTAACCTTAGGGTGACGATTACATTTATTTTAATGGACAAAGAGATAACAAAGATAACCCTCAAATTGCTATATTAGTTCTGGATGACTGTGTGGAACTTATCCAAACTTGCAAGGTGTGCTAATAGCTTCAGCTTTCTGTTTAAGAACTACTGGTGGTGATTAGTCAAGGAGATGAGTGTAAGGTCTCCTCTTGACTAGGGAACTGGTAGCAGGATGCTTAAAGCTGTATACCTACATAAAGACAAGACAAGTGGGGGGGGGGAGGGGTGGTGGGACATCTAGAGAAGGTACTAAAGCAAGTAGGAACTCACCTAGTTATATTCATTTATTTAAAAGAAAAGACCTTCTGGATCTTGTCAGAATGAGAAAGGGAAAAAGTATTTCTAGAAATCATACTCTCTCAGCCTTTCTCCCTTCAGCTTTTATTATTTAAACTGATTAATGTTGGCAGTTTCCTGCACTAAATTTTACCGGATCAAATAGGGACATTTGCTTTCTTATGCTTCATTGTTCCACCTGTGTGTAGACTTAGATATACACAGATTAATTTCCACATATTCTGAAATGTATGTAAATATGATTTATTTCTGTGTACAGAATACAGTAAGTGGTTAATATCAGTAAGAAGTGTAACCTTTAGCAGCATCAGTACTTGGAAATTAAGCATCCTTCTGTCTCACTAATTCCAGTCACTTAATAAATATAATTTTAACTAGTCTTCTATAATACTGTTACTTATCTAGTGTGCTCACTTCTTTTGGCCCTAAACAGAATACAGAAGTCAGTAACTCATCTCTGCTTTCACAGAAAGATAAGAGCTACTACATGTCTACTCAGGCTAGCCAAGACTTGCATTGTTGGGCCAATTTGCCCTGTGAGAAGCCAGGAAACTTTAATATTGTGGACCTTTATGTTGGTGTGGTTGTGACTTCCCCTCTGGTTTTCACTTTTAGATGCGACTTTTCCCTCACTGTATGTCTTGCAGGCCAGCAGTGATCCTGAAAAATTCTAAGGGGCTTGTCTGATTGTGCTTAAATCTCAGGTGCACTGTTCTCTGCAACTCAGGAAATGAACAATTTAGGTTTTCGAAGAGAGTGTAAAGTTATGCCAGAGAAAGGGTAATTTCAAAAGAATCACTATGACACCCTGGGAAAGAAAAAGATACAGAAATATGGATGCTTTCTTCCTCCAGACACCATTACATTTTTATTAGCATTTCTATTCCATTGAACCAAAGGGCTTTCAGTTCTGTTTATACAGGAATGGAACTTGATGCGGCAATGGGTTTTCATTACATTGAATTTAAGTAGCTTATGGTGAACGTCAACAAGGCATAAAGGGAGAATTAACTGAAGCCTTACTGTCATCTCATTGCTTGAGCCAAGTATTCACTTGAGCTCACTCAGGAGAAAACAAATAATATATTGGCATGATTTCATCTTAGCCGGTCAAGCAGAAATACAGACATTGAATCTCAGGGAACCTTAAAGAAAATGGACAGGAATAAGCTCTACCATAGTGTAACATTCAGAAAAAAAGGGGGAAAAGATTGCCACAGAAGAAATACATTTCTATAAAGCAAGCTCTGTTACAGTTCCTCTGTTCCCTAGGAAAAGAAATATTTCTATCCACAACAATGAAGGCAAATAACAAAATACCTAACTTCTAGCACATACTTCATCTGTTGGAGCTGCTGAAAGTTATGTCAGCTTGCAATAGTCAGGTAAATCAGACTTTCTTGCTTAATTTTATGACTCTCTTTTTTTATGAGGCTCTTTCTCATCTCACTATTGATCAGGTAGCCTGGCTTTTCAGTACAGACAGAAAAAGCTATAATGGGAGCCTGAGTGAGCTACAGGCTAAAAGATATATAATCAGGCATGTGGATTACCATAACAAATAGTTACTGAAAAATTACTGGTTTTCTAGTAATGAAAAGGCACAAGTCAACTAGTCCCATGGGGTAATATACAGTCACCAGAGTTACAGACAAAACAGAAAAGACAGAAGTATTCTAGACAAACAACATAAACATTAAATGCATTCATTCAAGATCTTTTCAGATTACTTCTGTTGTGGTTTTGGGGAATGGTAAAGTTTATTTAGCCAGGAGTAAATAGTATAAGAGAGGGTACTTGAAAAGTCACAGTGTTTGGAGCAGAGAATAGAATGTCGTAGAAGAGCTAAAATTATTCTGAAACAGACAAAGAGGTAAAGCTAAGCAACTGTGATGGAGAAGGTTTTGTACAGCTGTATGTAGTGTTAACCAGTGTCTGACAAGGTATGAACAGAAACGTCAAGCCCAAGCATTGTGTGCTTCACATCTGAACCCCACCAGGATTCCGGTTGCATGGAGAGAGGAAGCTCAACTCCTAGAAAGCAACAATAACACAAATGGCCCTTGCAGTATTGACACAAACACCACTGAGCTGGCACAGATCTGTCACCTAATTAAAAAAAGATATGCAGGCAGCTTAGCCTATTTTTTGATGGAATAGTGCTTTAAGAAGTTCAAGTAGATTAAAATATTCAAAACCTGTCAAGTTTACTCTCCAGGAAGGAGAGACTGAGGCTATAGTCTCCTGCTAAGCTGAAGGCAAGGAAATACTTTCCATCCTTGCTTGAAGCACTATGCTAATTTGTACTGTAACTTGACTTCTTGATTCTGTAGACTGTATTGGGAACTTGATGGAAGTGGTGTGTGTATCCATAAAATCTTCTCTGCTCCATCACTTCAATTAAAAAGACAAATACTTTTGGTTTAGTTCCAGGAAAAAAAACTTCCTCTTAGTCAGTTCTCCTCTTGGACCTCTCTCTAAGAACAAAACATTTCCAGCAGGTACAATATGATCCATAAGACTGGTTTTGCTTCTCCTTAGGGTCATGTCATTTCTTTCATTATTCTTTCAACATTGTCTAATGGGAGCTTCTTTACCTTCTTTTAATTACCTTATGCGTGTGGTAACTTGCAAGAATAAAATCCTCCCAGATTTCTGCAGTAATTCTCAGTCTTAGCCACAAGACATTTAAATAACACTCCTGGCTCACATAAATTTCTGTTGTGTTGACCAGAGCAATGCAGATGAACTGGAGAAGGGTTGAGCATTTTGATTGCTGAAAGCCACTTCTCCATTTTGAGGCTGCTTCTCTGTAACCCAGGAGTCCTCATAGTCATATTGCTCTGGGGGAGGCTTAGGTTGGATATTAAGAAAAAACTATTCACTGAATGGGTTATCAAACACTGGAACAGGCTGATCAAGAAAGTGGTGGAATTGCAGCCACTGAAATTATTTAAAGGACATATAGTGGCTCTTAGACATGGTTTAGTGGTGGACTTGGGTTAAAGGCTGAACTTGATCTTAAAGGCGTTTTCCAGATGGAATTATTTTGATTCTGTGGCTCAGTAGAGCTGAGTCAGTAGGCAGAATGCTTCTACTTCCAAAAGCTCATTCTAAAATCAGGTTATTTTATAACTCCAGAAATGCATTTACCTTTGCTATAGCATTATGTTATCAATCTTTCTATTCTAGTTGACTTGGAGAGGAAAGGGGGGGAGAGGGAAGAAATAGCAGAGATTTTTGTGCGGTGAGAACCTGTTTATAATGAATAACTGCTTCACTTTACTAAGGATTGACTTGGCAAGCTCCAGGTTCAGGAGTTCAAAGAAGTACAAAAAAAAATAATATATATACATCCCCCTCCTCAAATGAAGTAAAGCAAACACAGACACACCCCTAAGGAAAGGCAAACAAAGGAGCAGGAAAATGCTGTTAAAATGTTGCCCTGGCAAAATTTGCTGGACAATTATAATCAAGAGCTAGTTATAATCCATATTAAACTGATCTTAGTGTATATCTAAACCTTTCTTGTCCTGTTGCTGAAGGGGGCTTCTTGGCAGTACTGCACAGAACCCACAAACCATCTTTTCATAAGAGCTGAATGAAGAGGCAGAAAGTCAAGAGGCAACAAATACCAGACCAATTCTGGCCTCTGCTCAGGATACTTAAACTGAGAATTAGATTTCAGGCATCTGCAGTTGAGTTGAAGAAAACCCAGTCTGGTAATAACACTGCAAAGAGCTTGAAAATTCTCAGGCAGCTTTTTGAAATATATTTAATGGCAGTTGGTGCAGAAAAGTGAAGGCATCAATCTTTCCACATGTTGCAGGGGAAAAAAGCATTTAACATTTACACTAGAAAACTATAGCTTTCAGCAGAAAGTGTAAACTTGAATGTAATGCTAAATATCTCATACTTTAGCTTTGTGCAGATGACTTGGTGTGCACAAACAGGCTGGGTAAAGAGGTCAGATCTGAATAGAAGTCATAGGCACTAATAGAATACTGAGTGATCTATGGAATTGCAGAGAAGTTAAGGGAGGCTGGCTTTTGTGCAGTAAACCATTGGTGAATAAACTCTGATATATATCACAAGAGAAAGTATTGAACAAAACCAGATCTAGAAGGAAGGTTGTTTTTCTTTATTAAATGATATAAGAAGAGAGACTAATGTGAAAATGGGAAATATCCAAAGGTGAAATCTACACCCCCCAAAAAAAAGTTTATCAATTTACAACACTTAGCATTAACTTCTACCTAAACAAAATTCTATCCCTACACAAATCTTCTAAATGAAGAGCATAGTGCTGTACTGTCATGTCAATGGGCATCAAATACATGCAAAAATCTCCATTAAAATTAGCACCTCAAATGTCCTATTTCTTAAATCCTTCCCAGTTACTGAGATTCAGCATAGCTCACCAGCTGGAAACAGCCATTTCAATACTGTAAGCTGCTGTGAAATCTAAACTGGCTAAGCATTAAGCTGCAATGCTATGAAACCTGAGAGAAGTCTGAGGAGGCAGATTTCTTCAGCTTATTTTTCCTATTACCTGTGTGCTAGCTATGTGGGTTTTTACGTAGCCTGGATGTCTTGGGAAACTGCAACTCACAATTGGCTGTGAGCACTTTGTTCTAAACTAAATTAACTGAGTTTTTCAGATAGTCATCAACAACAAGAAGTTCAACTAGTCACCTTGACCTTGCTTTGAAATAATTGAGGAATTTCTGTTTTCTGGAGAGAGTGATATGAGCAGAAATCTGACAAACAGTTATGTCCTTCAACAAAAGAACATGATCTGCTGCTTGAAAAGTGGGTACATTGTGCCTTTAGTGTACTGTCTTAGATATTGAGGACAGAAGTTGCCTGAACCCAAACCCATCCTGTGTCAATATAGCCTAAGGAATGCCCATGGAAAGTCTGATGGGCTGTAGTTGTTTGAAAGTTCATAAATATGCATACATTACTATTAATCTAAGAGGGGCTTCTTTAAGGGCAGGATTTATCCACAAAATATATTGTACAGTGTGTGGGACTGTGTCCCATGAGAATCTGGAAAGTCCCCTGGACTGAATGATTAAGGTTGAGGAAACTGAGGTGAGATGAGATAGGAACCACTTGTGGTAGCTTAAGAAGAAACTATAATAAATGATAGGAGTCAGCTGTGCTACTTTGAGTATCACTAGCCAGTAAGAAGAAAAGCTTGTTAACCAATCCCATGCAGCTGCATCATCAACCAATCCTATGCAGCCACACTAAGAGCAGAGCTACAAATATGAGTTGCTTGAGGGGAGTCTTTAGTCTTTTGGGCTCTCCCTCTATACTCTGCTTGAATTCTATCCTTGCTGCTGTGGGTTGCACCCTGAACCGTACAGCGAGAGTACAGATTAAGTGTATGTTATGTAGCCTGTAATAACCTAGTGTATGGGAGGGGGGAGGAGAAAGAGAATGTAAATATCACCAAGAGGAAATATTGTATGTATGGAAATACAGAAATGAGAAGTCCCCACCTTCAGGTTGAGTGTCTGGGAGATGACGGTTCCACCTCCATCAGTTCAAACATGATACAGAGGGATAGAATAGAATGTAGTCAGCTTCCTGTTGCCAGGATTTGGCAGATGTTTGTGTTCAGGCAGCTAAAGCAAGAAACTCCCTGGGTCTTCTACTACTTGTACTGTTTGCCTTCAGTAAATGTAAACTATTAATTTCTCCTATTACAGTGCCACTCACACAGATAATAGTAATTGAGTATGTATAATTCATTACATTCTATTCAGGGGGAAAAATAAGTCTAATAATACTGTTTGGGTTAATAAATATCACTCTAACTATTTTACAGGCTTGGTAGAGTGGGAGTAAAAGGAAGATGGAAAACCCAATTGTTCTTAAGCTCAGGATTTAATTCTGCTGAATTACTCTTTATCAGTTACTTAGTGCTAGTTATCACACAACCCTTGTCCACTTTGTCAACTACACACAATTTTTCTATACATGAGAGAAATTTATCAGCATCAAGCGTGGTGAATGGTGATTGGACTAACCTGTCATACAAGGAATGGAAAAGTCCTTTCAACTCTGTTTTGCTGTCTCTAACTTAATTTGAGCTACCACATCCATTTAACTGAAGCATGGTGTTGCTACCAATCAATGTAGACTAAATTCAGAAGTTTGAATGAATTCTTTGTTAATTTTTGATACTTTTAAAATCAAGACAAATGGCTTCTGATTCATGTCTGAAGCACTCTACAATGCACAGCATGTAATGCAAAGCTAAGGTAGATCTATTAATATTCCAGAGTGGTTTTTTTTTTTTTGTAAAATAATAAAAATAAATGGGTATTAATGACATCTTAATAAAAATTGACATTATTCTGCCTGTGACATTAGTGCTTTGACATAATGGCTGCCATATCTTTTACATAATGTGATCAAATCACAGTAAAAAGGAAATTGCTGAGCAAATGCATTGTGAAGGGATGGTATAATAAATCATGTCATCATTAAAACAATAATGAAAAGTGCTCCTACACTGAAGTATGTAAAATATAATAACTTATTCTCTGATTGACCAGATGTTGGCCATGAATTTTAAGAGTACTTTGCCAAAAAGAAATCAAACAACCCCCCCCACACACCATTTCCTTGCTTTTGCAGTTCACTAACCAAAAGCAAATCTTTCTTTTTTTGTTCATTTCTGACTCTTATTAATTTCATTATTTCCTACTTTGTGGTTTTGGTTGGGTGTTTTGGTTTGTTGTGTTTTTACCCTATAGTTTTAGTATGTGAGTTCTGTGAGTGGTTAACAAGGACAGTGAATGATCACTCTGCAGTTTCCAGATCTTTTTGCAAGACACAGTAAATACATCAGACAGGAGCTTTTGCAATAGAAATTGATGTGTTCATTAATTATTCAAGAAAGAGTGGATCACACCAACACTGAGCAATGCGAGATTGATGCCTGTTCTATGCAGATCATCTTTGTCAGCTCTGGTGTCTTGGTCTTCCTAATCTTTTTCCAAGCTGTCTCATCACCTAAAGTGTTTTCAACACTTCTATTTTGAGCCACACATTTACGCTACTCAATTTAAAGGTCTTCTGAGTTTCTCATGATGACCTCCTCTCCTTTTAAATTTTATGCTAAATATAGTTTTATAGACTGCTATGCCACAAGCCACCAAAAAGTTGGGTTGTTTTGTTTTTCTTATGGCAGGTCTTGATGACATCCATAAGACTGTTTGCAGAAAGAGTGCATCCTAAAAAGGAAGCTTATTAAAGGCAATCACAGGCCTTGGATTCTTGAGATACCTGAAAGGTGGTTGTAGCCAGGAAGGGGTTGGTCTCTTCTCTCTAGCAACCAGCACCAGAACAAGGGGACACAGTCTCAAGCTGTGCCAGGGGAAGTTTAGGCTCGAGGTGAGGAGAAAGTTCTTCACCGAGAGAGTCATTCATCATTGGAATGTGCTGCCCAGGGAGATGGTGGAGTCACCATCCCTGGAGGTGTTCAAGAGGAGATTGGACGTGGCACTTGGTGCCATGGTCTAGTCATGAGGTCTGTGGTGGCAGGTTGGACTCAATCTTTGAGGTCTCTTCCAACCTCGGTGATACTGTGAGATTCCCTGCCAGGAAAGCTATTAAGATAAGGAATGACAATAGAAATATAGAGATGATCACTCATATCTGTGACAATTCTTCTCTTGTGCAGGTAGCATGAGTCATTCTCACATACTCATTCATTCAGTGTTTTACCCACAGTGGAATGTTTGGAGAATTTTCTTAATTTTTGTTTAATTCTAGAGCAAGAAGTGTATATATTAACTGTGATGTTTTGCCTAATTGATCTACAGTTCTCAGAGCAATAAAACTACTTACTTTTGGCTTTTACTTCCTAGGAGAAGTAAGATTCCAGTGTGCATGAGTCAAGGTTTTACTTGACTGACTTGGCAGTATGGGATGTTCTTACAGAAATTTATACCTAGTTCTTCCTTATCTGTCTTGCTGTCCAGGCCTTTCAGTGAATAAATTTCCTTGATGACCTCAAGCCCTCAGTATGAAGATCCTTTATGAACTTTTTTCAGAAGGGAAAAAAGTCCAAATCGATATCTCCTCAGCATGAAAACCCCAAGGAATATTTTGGGTTTTAATAAAAATGCTGACTTAAAGAAAAACAAACCAAAATATTTGAGAATTTTTGAAGCCCATTTGAATTCATTAAGACTTAAAATAAATGGCTAAGTCATCCTCTTCCTGACAGAGTTTTTTAGTAGGCAAATCTTCAAAGACAGCAGTTTTTACCAGTCTGCCTTGTGAGGAATAAGCCAAGTTACAGACCATAAGTTTTCTGAGTGAAATAATACAGTTCTAGCAAAACAACACAGTGAACTCATTTGTGTGAGCTCACACCATAATTTACCAGGGTTTCAAAGCACTTCACCCAGTGGTTATAACCTCTTTGTCTCCTCTAGGGCAGACAAGCCCTCACTGTAAAGTTCTAGCTTTAATATTGGCCACATCACTGTAAGATTTACTTATTGCCCGCTTGATGTTACAATGACCTCATTTTCTTTGGAGTCCCTTTTAAGAGGACAGTGACCCTACTGCCTTTCTATTGTACTCTGTACAATTTATATGACACCAAAATACCTCCAGGTTCAATGTACATTGTTGAGACCAAAATAAATTATACCCATAGGTTGTCTTTTGACTGCTTAATAGCATAGAAGAAGCTCAAAACAGGAAAAAATAACGTCCAAAAGAGGAATGTAGAATTGATCATATTTCATCTACAGCTGAGTTTGGAAGAATAGATAGTTCTATGGGAGCTTCTGTTCTTTGACTATTGAAAAGGAGGGGATTTTTTAGTAAACAGACACAAACAATCAAAATATTGAAGCATTTTTGCCTGAACACTTTTAGATATCTCCTGTATTGCATTGCTTCCGTTAATTTAATTAAATACCAAATTGTGTCCATAAATTAAAGGTTGCAGAGAAATGTTTTTTCTGGGTTTTGTTGTCAATGATTAAATGATGAAGGTGAGAATGTTTGCATCAAGTTTATAACAACAGAAGTTGTGAAAGGCTTTTACCCATACTTAACAGTAATCATAAAATCAATAAGGTTGGGAAAGATCTCAAAGATCATTGAGTCCAACCTGTCACCCAAGAATTCATGAGTACTAAACCACGGCTTCAAGTGTCACCAGACAGAAATGAAAGCAAAAATAGTACATCAGAAAGATGTCTCAAACCTGGAGGAGTTTGGGAAAAAGAAACCTTTAAAGTTATTTGAAAGTGTCTTTGAGAGTGAACTGATGGCACACACTTGGTGTGAAATGTAACAGAATAGAAACATAAATGCAGCAGTATGGAACTGTAAGGTTTTAGGTGTTGGTTTGGTTTGGACATTTTTTGCTGCAGTTTTTGTTTGGTTATGGGGGTGGGAGGGATGCTTCTTTTTGAGTTTTTTGATGTTTTGTTTATCTTTCATTTGATGCTCCTGAAATAGGGAATGACTTGGGATCAGTTAGATGTGCGTGTGGTAGGCAGGCAGAAAGCACTTGGCAGAGAAAAACTGGGAAGGGTTGCTGAGATTGGCCAGTGGGACACATGAGGTCAACACAATCTGCAGCAAGTCTGGGCAAGCACAGGGTAAGTGTTCACTTTTAGCCAATGTGGTTATTACATCCTGTCTCAAACCATGGGTGCAGGTGGGCCTAAGCTCGTATTTCAGCTACAGTGGCTGAACTGGGAGGTTAAATTCACTACTATTGCAGTTTTTTCAGACAGCCAGAACATATTGCTTCAGGAAGTATTTTTTTTTTTTGATTGTCACAACTGTTTTCTTCAATGTGTATGAGTCATTTGTGTGAATACAACTGAGGGAGCAGCAAGCAATCAACCAAATAATTTTAAGTTAATAGCCTAAGAAGCAGCACGATCAATCCTGGGTAACAATAGCTTCCCAGACTGTTTTACACTGATTTCTTATGACCTTTTAGCCATATCTTAATTTGATTTAACATATGGTTTACATTGGTGCAGAGCAACTATTTGAGTAGACAAGCTTATGGTTGTGGAACTTTGCTTTCTCTTGCAAAGATGAGGAAAAAGTGCAACTCAGTGCCTTGCATCAGTAATAAATGCATCCCCTGTGTGTGACAGTTCTGACATTTACTCAGATTCCCTTTGTTCATTTGCTCTTCCCTGAACATGTTCCATATAACCCATACAAAGGTGCGAGAACTCTCTGTGGGGATAAAATCTGAACCATTCATAGGCCTTTAGAAATACAGATAAGAAAAATCAGTCAGGGCCCTAAGGCCACTAACTGGGGCTAGATACACTGGTAGCCTGACCTAGGACCCATACTTCCTGCTGAGAAGCTCCATTCCATATAGTCTCCAGTCCCTTCAGTGCATTGTTTCATGACCTGTATCAAATATTTATTAAAACATCTAAGTGTAAACTCTGTACAGATTCTGATATGTTTTAATCCCTTCACTTTTTTCTCTCAGTGGAAGATGTCAAGTGAGGTCATATTAGAACTCCAGATAGTGATCCTGGACCTACCATTCCTAACATACTTTGCAACATCTCCTCAATTTCTTCCTCTGACTTTTGGCATCTAATAAGGAGGGTGCAAACTCAGGATGTGGAAAAACAGTACCAGACCACCCCAAAAAGTTGTTAAGTTTTAGTAATTGCAGTTCTCAAATTTCTTACCTGAAAGACAATGGTATTCTAGGCACCTTTCCCAAACTAGCTAGCTCTCAGAATAACATTGTTAAAGGTGAATTGGAGGATTTCAGGATGGAAACAACTTCTGGAGGGCTAGACAAGTTCACTCTCTTGTCTTTCTATAGGAGCTGTAAAATAAGATCCCTTTCAGTCATTCATAGAACTGGTACTGCATTCTTGTTCTGGAGTCACCACTTCCAAACACAGACGAGATATAAAACATAGAACATTGCACATTCAGCATCAGACACTGCCATTGATTAAGTTCAGCATGTGCTTTGTGTTCAGTGCTCTCTCCTTAAGACTGGCCTAAGTCTAAAATAGCATGCTAGCTGAGAAAAAGAATGAAAAAGCCTCAGTCTCTTTTCTGTACCTTCTGAAAACTCAGTCCTCCTATGGAGCTGTCCTGCACACTTCTTTATTATTTTATCAGGCTGCAGATGAATTCAGACTGGATCTGGGCATGTCCAAACCTTCTTCAAAAGCCACCTTATTTTTGATGACAATGTCTCGCTCCTGTGGTGTGCTGCAGAATATAATGTCTTCATTATATACTAAGCTTAAGCAAACCATGAAAAGCCTTCATTTTGGTTCACTACATAACTGCAATTTGCTTCAGATTTTTTTTCCCCAAAATGCATGGGTTGACCTGGTGTTTCACGTTGTACCCAAATTCTCCAAAATTGGGGTTTTGGGGATAAATTTGGCATTGAGGTATCAAGTGTGGCACCTCAATTAAAGGCAATGCATTGATACACTACTTTTAAATCCTTATTCTTTATGAAATGAAAGTATTTTAAGGTTTTTGTTAAGTTTATACAAACTTGTGAACTTCCCAGCTAGAGGTATGGGCCCTGTTATCTGGCTGTAATTACCCTGTGAACACAAGACCCTTAAAATCCTTCTTCATTTTCCTGTTGGTTTCATGAAAAATCTAATTTAGCTTTAAGATACAGTACATTCAGAAATTATCATTTGCATGGAAATTGTCAGAAGGGGCAGGGGGGGAAATAGCAATGTATGGACTTAATGATCAGTTTAGCCTCCAGACTGAGCTACCAATCATTTCCCGAAATTGCTGTGGTCAAATCCAGCAGGTGTATTTAGAAATTGCTCAGTAATCTTCTGTGCAGATGTTTCATTCTCTTCTCAAACCCCCTAGGCTTACAAAGTTCACATCAGGGCAACACAGAGCAGAGTGCAAATTGCCAGTTGCAGATCTGGAGAAAGGTTGTTTCCTTTGACATATCAAGGAAAAGCAGAAAGTCTGAGAAGAGCTATGACTAAGCGGTGCTGTCCTTCGCTCCCAGCTGACTTTATTGTGGCTGTGGTGTGTGTCTAACCACAGAGCTTATCATAACATTTCTGAAAGGGCCTGATAAAACCCAAAACCCCAATTAATCTTACAATAGTATTGGGTTCTTTTCCTGAGCTTTAGGCTTAATAAAACCTTCCACGCTTATTGCTTCACAACTAGACAACCATTAAAAGAAAATAAGAAACACAATCTTTCTATGCAGTTTGGAAAGAATTCTGATACATACTTAGGCAGCAAGAAGAATGAACAGGATTTAATGATTAGGTTACTCTACTCTGCTCTAGGTGCAGAACTGATAATACACTCAATTTGCTACTGCACTCCAGATAGCAGCTACTCACTAGGTCCTCTTGGAGGACTCCAAGAGCTCCTCCAATACCACAACAGGACATGTGTTGTCTCCCAAGCATGCTTCATGGTCTCTCCCCACCATTCCTCTCATGGCTTGGGCCAGCAGAGAAGCTAGCAACACCTTCATAGAGGCTGAAGCTTGATCTGTCCTTGTAAGTTGATGGTTGAGAATGGAAGGAAGCCCTTCACAAGAATGATTGCAGACAAGACATGCAAGTTTGTTTCAGCCTGATATCACTTGGATCTTTATTGGTATGAGCTTGGTAGCTTTAACAAGCCCACCACACAGTAATCCTGCAGACTAACTCTGACCTCTAGCTACTCTACTTAACCATGATTTCAGTGCTTCTCAGTCCTTTCCTGTCTCTTTTTTTCCCTAGGAAGTTAAGTTTTGGGACAGATCGTGAAATACACAGTATGTAAGCTATAGTAAGTGAAGTATGAGCACCCTTTTACTTTCAACTAATTATTAACACAGCAATTGATAGTTGAAAGAGGAAAACATTGGGTTTTGTTAGGTTTTTTTGCAAATAGAGATGTTATTTAACCATTACCCTTAAGGAAATACCACTCCCCAGGTTTTAAAATGTGTTCTCCTGAATTCCTCCCTATAAAATCAAAGTCAATGGTTATTCTTGGAGAACTCTTTTTGTTATTTTCCTGGCACAAGAAAAGGGAAACAGCATAAAGGTATTGGGAATAGTATATTTCAATGACTGTGTGCTCAGAAGGAAAATGGTCTTTTTGGAATGAACTGGTTCTTGGTGGATCGCCCAAAGTTCACGGAGCAATTAACATTAATTATTTCAAGCATATGCTGAAAAGTTTATAGCTGATGTTAGCCAGGAAGGTTAATTATTGAATGTGAAAGCAATGCACTGATGTAATAAATTAAAGGAAACTCAAATCTCAGGGGAATGATGCCAGCACACAGAAGAAACCATGATCCGTTCCCATCATAGCAAATCCCAATGCAACATATCACTTTCAGACATCCTTGCTTGATTCTTGTTCCACGAAAGATTACTCTGGGATCATATTCCTGTGGAGAAAATTCCTGACTTGCCATGCATGCCTCATTCCTTTCCCAGTCATGAGACTAATATCTGACATAAAAAACATCACAAAGCCTTTTTCAGATTTCTCCTGGGTCCTTGCATTACATTAGAAGAAATGGATTTCAAATAATGCTGGAGTTGGACTGTGCTTCAAAATGAAGAGTAACTGATTCATAATAATTGTTTTCATAAAACTTCTCCCTTTTTTTCCCACTATGCTGAGAAAGAAAACTCTCATCCAATAGAATAGAATTACCCAGGTTGGAAAAGACCTTTGAGATCAAGTCCAGCCTATCATCCAACACTATCTAATCAACTAAACCATGGCACCAAGCACCCCATGCAGTCTCTGCCTAAACACATCCAGTGATGGTGACTTCCACCTCCCTGGGCAGCTCATTCCAATGGCCAATCTTTCTTTCTATGAAGAACTTCTTCCTAACATCCAGCCTAAACCTTCCCTGGTGCAGCTTGAGACTGTGTACTTTTGTTCCGGTGCTGGCTGCCTGGGAGAAGAGACCAACACCCACCTGGCTACAACCTCCCTTCAGGCAGTTGTAGACAGCAATAAGGTCTCCCTGAGCTTCCTCTTCTCCTGCCTTTTGCTTCAAAAAGGCAATTCCAAATTAAAATATTTAATAAATACATTATAGAAAACTTTTGGATAGTTGCTACTAAAATTATTAGACTTCAGTGCTGTTGCTTTTTTTTTTCCCCACTTTGGTTTTGTTGGAATTCTCAACTAAAAAGAAAATAATTCTCAAAGTAGAAAGAAAATTATTTCTCAGCCTTGGACTAGATCTTCTTTGTGTTGCCTAGCTGGTAGGAGTAATTGGTTCTGTATAATTTCCTTGATTGTGTGTCTTGCAGCCATTTCAGCTTTTCCTGTAGGCATATTGACTTTTAAATTCTTGCAGTATTTTGGAGTTTGATGTTATGCAGACAATGGAATGTTAGCCTTCAAAATCATCTATCTGCTTCCAAGAAGGATCAGAGAAGTTATTTTCAGCTTTTACATGCTGTATCACTTCCTTGGAAGTCACAAATTCATTGTAAGTAATTTTATAATCATATTTTATATTTAGCAATTGGACAAAAGATAGACTCCTTATCTTGTTCTTGTTTTTGGTACACCTTCTTAAACAAGTATCTCAACCAGTAGAAAATCAGTTTTAAGGGAAGTTCAATGTGTTTAGCAACTGATGGTCTTATACATTTTCCAAATGTATAAAATTAATGATAGAAAAATCTAAAACAAAGCTCCCAAATTTCAGTTCTGTGTTGGTCAAAACCTTACAGCCTGAGGTCTTTAATGCAAACACTGACAGTAACATTGTGGCCTTCCAGTATCTGAAGGGAGCCTACAGGAATGCTGGGGAGGGACTTCTCAGGATCTCAGGTAGTGATAGGACTAGGGGGAATGGAATGAAGCTGGAGGTGGGGAGATTCAGCCTGGATGTGAGGAGGAAGTTCTTCCCCATGAGAGTGGTGAAACCCTGGAATGGGTTGTCCAGGGAGGTGGTTGAGGCCCCATCCCTGGAGGTGTTTAAGCCCAGGCTGGATGAGGCTCTGGACAGCCTGATCTAGTGTGGGGTGTCCCTGCCCATGGCAGGGGGGTTGGAACTAGATGATCCTTGTGGTCCCTTCCAACCCTGAATGACACTATGATAGGTTGGACTCTATGATCCTCGAGGTCATTTCCAACCTAAGTTATACTGTGAACACTGAGGATTTAATTCTTCAGCTGTAATCTTGCAAGTGCAGCAGCATTTTCCCTTCTTTCTTAAAATGCTAATAAAAGTTAATGAAGGCAATATTTGGCTTGAATTACAAGATAGTAAGTGTATACTTATCCAGATTTTAAGGGAGAAAGGTTGAAGGAGAAGGGATATATTCCAAAGCAAGCTGATGTAAAAAAACTTCAAGTTCTATAGAAAGCAGTTAAGAGGGGAAGAAAAGGAGAAACATCATGAAAGAAATACTGTTAGAGAAACACAATGAGAATGTATTAAACTATCCTACCAGTCTGTTTGCAAGCAAACTGAACTTGTAAGCTCTATCAGAGGGAGTGTCATGCCCAGTGCAGCAGGAGTCATGTCACAGAGCAGATTGTTTGACATCAAAAACAAGCAGAATGTGTTCTGCCATAGGGAGAGCTCATGGTGCAGCAGTGCTACCCCCCTCCCCCCCCCCACCTCCAGAAGATGCAGAGGAATGAGGTTCTCAAGAAATTAAGTTTGCATTTTTCCTTTTATTTTTTTTTTCCCTCCACAAAGCTGATCTAAAGTTTTAGATGTGCATTAAAATGAAACAGGGCAAAAGCAGCCCAGACTAGCACCTTATTTATGGGACTAGTTTTTAATATTGTCATCATAACTTCATTCTGGGTTGGATCCAATAGAATAGGCTTCTTTCCAGGTCCCATTTAAACAAAACCAATATCTTGCCAGGACAGTTCATGAGAAATATTACTGCAGAAACAGTTTGACCTGAAATACTACTGCTAGCTTAACCCTCAGCAGTTTTCAAACACTTTGCTTAATCCACATCTAATAAAATATTTGTGCTTAATTATCTACTTCATACAACTGAACCCTTCTCCACCTCCCAGCATTCTAAGGGTGTCTAATGGAGGGTGATAACATAGGAACTGATTTTCAGCTAGGGTAAGTTGGTGGAGCTGTGCCAGCTGAAATCAACCATGGATCTGGCCAATAGACAGCAGGTTGTTTAAGGGCTGGTGAATACAACTTTAATTTCATTGAGCTTTTACATAGTGTTTCTTAATATGATGTTGATTCAATTTTCTGCTTTCAAATAGCAGCATAATTTTCATTGATAACATGTTATTATCTTGGCAATGGAACAGAATCTGCAGATCTCTATATAGAAAAACATTATGATGATATACTATTGGATTTCCATAGGTTTTTAACTGACATCCTCTTACCATTGCCTTGGCATGGTAATGCCTCATAGCATAGTCACATTGAAATAAGTTTTCCATCAGTTTGACATGACATTTTCTCCATGGACTCGTACTGACACTTAAAATAAATGGAGAATTACTCTTGCCATTTTGCACAGAGAGAAACCTGCTGCATTCACAAAACAATTTTGGTTTTGTAATACAATGATCCAATTTAATAAAAGCTTTCCATTTTTAGATTATTTTTTTTTTCTTTTTATCCTTTTGTCCCTAGAGCTTGCCACTATAAAAATTCCCTGTAAAATGAAAGCAGAGTTTCACCTCTGCTCATCTAGAATGGTTTAATATACAGAAACCTGCTTAGCTTAAAAGCAAAATAAAGAATTGTGGTAAGAGAAGGCCCAGCTCTCCCTCCCTCACGAAGAAAAGAAAGCACAGCTAGCTCAGTCAGAGAAGCATAGGATATGCTATATTTACAAGCAAGATGAAATGCAGGTTATATATATACACAATATACAGTATTTACAGTATATACAGAAATACACAGCAAAGAAAGTAATACAGAATAAAACTCCCTCCTCTGGACAGAGGAGGGGTCCCCCCCCTGTACCCCCTCTTTTCCCCTACCTCCCTTTTTTCCCAAAAAGGGCTAGAGAGAGAGAAAAGGTAATTTATAAGGGTGAAAGGTGACAAGGGTGCCCTTGTTCAGAGAAGGGTAACAAGGCTGGTGAGAGGCCTTGAACACAAGCCCTACAAGGAGAGGCTGAGGGAGCTTGGATTGTTTAGCCTGGAGAAGAGGAGGCTCAGGGGTGACCTCATTGCCCTCTAAAACTACCTGAAAGGTGGTTGTAGCCAGGAACGGGTTGGTCTCTTCTCTCTAGCAACCAGCACCAGAACAAGAGGACACAGTCTCAAGCTGTGCCAGGGGAGGTTTAGACTTGAGGTGAGGAGAAAGTTCTTCATTGAGCGAGTCATTCGTCATTGGAATGTGCTGCCCAGGGAGGTGGTGGAGTCACTATCCCTGGAGGCGTTCAAGAGGAGATTGGACGTGGCACTTGGTGCCATGGTCTAGTCATGGGGTCTGTGTTGATAGGTTGGACTCAATGATCCTCGAGGTCCTTTCCAACCTTAGTTATACTGTGGAACTTTGTTACACTTCAAAAGCACATTCAGGGATTAGTTTTCTTATATGAAGGTCAACTCCGGCTAGTTGCTCAGAAGCAGACAGGCTGGAAAGGCAGAACAGACTGGAACAGATAGACTCAAACTGAACTAAAACTTAAAGTTGCATTCTACATATCCACCAATGAAATTCATTTGGAATACCTGAATGTTTTCGAAATATTCAGCCAGAGCGTTCCAGCACTGTCCCTTTCTTAAAGGCACAGCCTAAAACGGTCACAAGAATAAATTGCCTAGTTACTTACAAAAGAGATGTAAAACTGCTCATCCAAATAGGAAAAAATAGTGAATTTGAGTCTGATCTGAAGATATCTTCATCTTTTTCAAAGGAATGGGTGGTTTTTTTGTGTGTGTGTCCATAAATTCATATAAAAGTTCTGTGAGTTTGAAACAGCAAACCAAAGGAGGTTAAGGCTTTCTTGTCTGTATGCTGATATTCAGGGTTTTTTTTTTGAAGTGGTGTTCAGGAATTCAAGCACTGCTTCCTGTAGGTGTTCTTGAAAAAGCACTCAGATAAGGTAGCATCCAGCCATTTAGACAAAAGTATATGCAGAACTACATCAAAGAATGGTGTTGCCAGTTTTCATGTTTTGCCATGAAGATCACATTTCTGTTACTTTCATAATGGCTGAGGCCAGGGTTGTCAAACATGATCTAAAGGAAAGATAACTGGAGTGTGATAGCTTGGTGTTTCTCTTCACGATCCTTCTCATTAGCGACCCTGACATAAAAACTACCAACTAACTGAGTTTGTTAATGGCTCAGAGTTTGAAATTACTGTCTAAACACATAAGGGTCAAACTATCAGGAAGCACTTAAGTGATATTAAAAGCTGGGAATAGGATGGCATTTAAAAGTACAAAATAAAAGTTATATCTCTATGAAGGACAACAAGGATGTATAAACCTAGAGCTCAACTCTGAACATCAGATCTGCCTAGGTGATGCAGTCATGGGGGGAAAAAAAATCAAGGCTGTATCAGGGCAAGTATTTCAAATGCAAAAAAATAGAGATGAACAGTATTATGCAGGGTACTGAAATACAGGACTATGATTTTGCTGCTAGTGTCTAGAGAGATTAATTCAAACTGAAAGACCATCGGGCAAGCATTACCAGGAATCTTCCTAGGAGTGAGATGAGGTGCTGAAGCATCTCATCTAGAAGGCAATGCCAACACAAACAAGACACCTCTCTGCTCTTGTAAAAGTGGTTAGGCTGGCCATAGGAAGTGGCCTCTTAGAAATTAAGAGCTGGCTCTCCACTGATGCAGGTTGAAGATCAAATTATTTGGTTTGACGATACCAAAACACTTTAATCATGGACAGGTAATATTAGTAATCATGAGACTCTCTGATTCTCACTGACACAGTCAGGAAGGTCAGTTTTGTCGATGCTACGGTGCGTGGTCCAGGGCAATGGAGTCCAATGTGCCTCTTGGTTAGAGAGATTATGGTGGATCCTGGAGAGGATTCCTCACCAAGGTCTTTTGTATATTGTGATTACCTTCAGTATTAAGTGTCTGCAGCTATAGATTTGGGTATAGGATAACTCCCCAGGGATTAGTCTTCTCAAATTGCAGTTGTTTTCTGTTGACATTGTCTGTGCTCCCAATCTTCCAGTTCAGGTCTCTTTTGGATATGCTTGTACTTAATGTTCAACAGGCTGAACATGTAGTTTGTCTCTATATTTCCTTGAGCACACCTCAACTACTCTGCTGTTTGGAACAGGTCTGAACTACATTTTATCTACATCTGTTACAGCAAAAATGGAGTTGAGTTCATGAGTTTATACCAACAGATTTGCTAATTACATCTAACTCATGGCAACAGTTACAGCAGTAAGCTCACAAAACAAAGCTGGTTTTAGTTTTAAGACTTGCAACACCAGAAATTGTGGGAAAAGGAGTATTTAATCAGCAATTGATAGCAGAGGTGTAGGCTTTAGATCTCTCAATTCATAAACACTGTAGGTTTGGGCGAGATCAGTGCTTGTGTGACTGCTTGTTTATATATTTCAGTAAAAAAATACTCAGGAGAAATTCCTATTGCACACCAATGGAAATATGTCCTTTAGTACAAACCAGTTTGAGTTCTCTTGATAATAGCAGGTGCCTGAGTCATGGCTTCCACTTTATGCCAGTTTGATTCTCTTCATCAGAAGCGTGAGGCTGTATTTTGACAATGATGAAGCCTGGGAGCACTTTTCAATAGTACAAATAATTACATTATTACTATAAACTTAATCTTAGACAGGTTGGGCTGACAGCTGATGACATCTATACACTTTCTTTCTCACAAGTAATATGCAGAAGTTATAAATAGCCTTTTAAGCAGTCAAGGTATGCAAACCTGAAAACAGTGCTTTTGAACATCAGTCGAGTCTCCTTGAACCACGCTGCTGTAAGTGATTGAAGTAGCCTGAGAACTTCAAAATGAAGTGAGCTGACACTTCAGGTTAACATTGATTTTAACACACATTGGCCTAGACAAACTAATATTGAACATAACAGAATGACAGCATGTAATACACCTCTGAAAGGCAGCTGTCTGAGGGAACTTTCTCAAAAAAAGTAAGTCTAAGTTGTCTCTAGAATTTTGGCCTTCATTGCAATCCCTATTCTGTAGGGTTTTAACTCCAACATCAGCAGCTTGTCTTTTCAAGCACAACGCATTACAAAAAGGGTCGCATTGTTCGCAAGGAACAAAGATAGAAATATTACGATGGGTTAGCTCTGGGGATGAACTTGGTAGCTAAAGCAGATCAATACACTTGTGAAATTTCTGACACCCAAAGCTGTCCTCATTATTATTTGGATTGAATTAGTATGTTTATATCAATATAATAATAAACCAGGTTGGAAAAGACCTTCAAGATCGTGTCCAACCCACCTAAACAAATAACCCATGTCACCAAGCACCCCATCGAGTCTCCTCCTGAACACCTCCAATGATGGTGACTCCACCACCTCCTTGGGCAGCCCATTCCAACGGGCAATCACTCTCTCTGTATAGAACTTCTTCCTAACATCCAGCCTAAACCTCCCCTGGCACAGCCTGAGACTGTGTCCTCTTGTTCTGGTGCTGGCTGCCTGGGAGAATAGACCAACCTCTGCCTGTCTACAACCTCCCTTCAGGTAGTTGTAGAGAGCAATAAGGGCACCCCTGAGTCTCCTCTTCTCGAGGCTAAGCAACCCCAGCTCCCTCAGTCTCTCCTCATAGGGCTTGTGTTCCAAACCCCTCACCAACTTTGTTGCCCTTCTCTGGACTTGTTCTAGCTAGTCAACCTCCTTCCTAAACTGAGGGGCCCAGAACTGGTACTTGAGTTGTGGCCTAACCAGTGTCTATGTCTATCTTATTTTTGTTTTCCAACAAAATGATGATAGAAGCTCCAAGCAGGAGGGTTTGTCAGATTAGAGCCAATAATTCTGTCCTTGGGATCAGAGAGTTTTGGAAAAGAATATCTGGCAACAGCTAAAGATGTTATGAGAATGTAGAGTAAATTGTCAAAAGGAGACGAAATACATCTAAAATTCAAATTGGAAATAAGCAGCCTGTCTCTTTCACAAAGGGTAATTCTTGGAATGGAGAAACATTCTGGATGTTATGATAAAAGATACATCCAAGAAAAATTAAAGACACTTTTTGTCTTTAAGGTTGGATATCTAAAAATTCTGCTGAATATTTTGCTACATCTAGATTGTTTATTAATTAAAGGATTAAGGATCACCAATTTCTATGTCTACCAGCAGACTAAAAAGCAAATGTAACTCCCCTGACAACATACTCAGGGAGCCCTTTATGTCTGGGTGAACCAGGTAGCCCCTCTCAGTGAAAATCCAGATCAAAATTTAACCTCACAATTCTAGGTCTTATTTATTGTGCTGGCATGCTCTTGAAAAGAGGAATTGGATAGTTGTAATTCTCTCTGTGACCTTTCCATCCCTGCATGTAAATAAGTATGTGATAGGATATGCCAGCTTCACCTTGACCACGAAGAAATTCTTTCTTTGAAGGGGAAAAAAACAGCCCCAACCTTGAAGTTTCATTATGAGCATAGCCAAAAGCAATGTATTTTTTTTTTTTGTCCTTGAATGCAAAGAATGCTTCAAGATTCTTTACTTCTACAGAACAGCGCATTTCAAACCATTTTACAGAGCTGGAGAGCAAGTCTGAAACAACAAAGGAATGTTACATAAACCCCTATTAATGCACACAACAATACTTGGATGATTCTGATTCAGATCATGTTAGGAATCAATTTGTTTTATCCATGAAGTTTCAAGTCAAATCATCAGACTTGGTGCAGGATCTACAAACACAATACCCTTTACATATGGCCCTGGGGGGTGTGTGTGTGTATATAGAGAGATATATGTATGTGAAAGAATGAAAGCAATATAGAAGTGTGACAAATTTTGGTCCCACTTCTCTGATAAAATACTTTAAAAGCAACCTTATAAAACTGTTTATTGTTCAGCACACTGTTTATGTGCCTACAAAACTCTGTAAGGTTTCTGCTGGCTGCAGTCAAGTACATCTACATATTTAAATATTTGCTTTTAATACAGGTGTTATATAAGGAGTCTGATGCTTTGCAAGGAGCTTATTTTTGAACAAATGGTGTAAATGGTAAATGAAGGACTGAGCAAGTTTTCAGTCAGTACTTTTTGACCTACAGCATGCTTGCAAATTAACCAGCAGGAAGGTGGGCAGGAAGGCTAAGGAATTAATTGATTACAGTGTCACAGTGAGCAGGTTAGCTCACTCTGCAGCAGGTTTAGCATCGCATTGTAAATGGGAGAGGAGAGAGAAACAAACAAGCAAAAATCAAAGCCAATCTGTTATAAAATGCACCCTCAATGCTAACAGTTTTTTAAAAGGACAGCCTTAAGCAAAATCTGGTATATTTTTTTTCCTCCCCATCTAATCTTCCTACTGAGGACAGAAAACATTTCTCTTTGTGGATCAACATCAGGTTATTCTCTGTCAAGGACAGAAATAGAGGTCAGATGATCTCTCAAGTTCCTCCCCCCCCCCCCCCCCCATTTTATAGTCTCATTTTGAATACATTACTCAGTAATGCATTTTGAAGAAGAAAGATGGGGGAAATACCACCCATTTTTAACAGTTCTTTTCTTCAAGTATGTTTTAGGGGCCACTGAGTTTAAAGGAGGAAGACAGAGTAAAAAGAAAGCTGAAGCACTGGAACATGCTGCCCAGAGAAATGGTTGAATCATCCTTTGAGGTGTAGAGGATGATTAGGCACATGGTTTAGTGGTGGACAAGGGAATGTTAGGTTTATAACTGGTCTTTTCCAAACAAAAGAATTCCATGACTCTAAAACAGAAATCATGTGAAAGCCCACCCCCAGTGCATGCTGTGTTACAGACACAGCATAATGAGGATGAGGCATGATTGCTGCCATGGAAATATGAGTCGACACTCCAGGTAGTATAGCTGGACAAACTAAGAGATGTCTCATCACAAATTTTGTATTTGGTTAGTATATCCATTTTACTTAACATTACTACTTATCCAGAGATGAGATTTCAACTCTACATACTCTTTTAAGCCTCATGCTGACTTTAGTTGACATGTGTTAATGAAGTCTAGTGAGGAAGAGATTGCCAAACTCATTCTTTGCTATCATGTTTAGCATACATCCATGCTATAATTCTTGAATTTAAATGGTAAATTATGCACTACTATTATAACTGTACTACAATGGCATCAGAATTATAAAGTTAATAATTAATAGCTCATTATTTTTTAATAAAGGGCACGCTTTCACCCATTAATTGAATGTGAAGTGTTGATTTTCAGATGAAAGGGTGTAAATCCCCTTGCCAAATCCCAGAAGCTGGCACACACTCAATTCTCATTCCTTTCAAACATAAAGTTCTTTCATGTAGCCTTTCTTTAATGCCAGAAAAGAGATCCTATCTACATCAGTTTTGCTTAATACCAATGTATTTCTGAATTAAATAGTTGCAAATGTAAGCACCCATTTGTTTGAGGATTTTTTTTCCTCCAAGAGTTGCTTTGCTAATTGAGCTTCTCCAATGTTGTACTTTCTTAGAGTTGGAAAAGGCCTTTAAGATCATTGAGTCCAAAGCATAAGCGCATAAAGAAATCCTCCTATAGATCTGGATTGTTGTAGTAGCGTGGATTTTCATGCTAGCAGATCATGAAAGTTCTGAAACATAACTTTGCACAATGCAGAGCATCATTGAAACCATGCAATTTCTGCTAAAGGACTCCTCACATCACTCTGTTAAAACTTTTTTTTTTCTTAGAAGAATGCACCTGCAAATAGCTGTTTTGCTAACTACTTTTATCATGTCCTTTCCCATCCCCCTGGAGTCACAAATGAAAAGCAGTTTAAGTCAAATTCATGTAAATCAATATCTGCCCAGTAACATAGTGTGGAGAGTTGTTAGTACTCTGAGAAAACTATCTGAAACCCTTAACATGATTTCTATAACACAGGCTTAGTTCAGTTTTCTAAGAATAAGCACCTAGCACTACTTGAAGCACTCTGTGATACCTGAAACTCTGCATAGAGCCAGCAAATACAAACTAGAACAAAAGACTTTTGCTGCCTGTAGTGGTTTGAGCCTTAACTGAGAGTTAAAAGCTCAAATGGGGAAAAGGCTGAGAATCTCTTCCCCACTCCCCACCCCTCCTCCCTCCAAACAGGGAGAGGGGGAAAAAAAAGGGTAAGGAGCAAATCCACTAAACAACAATCTGGAGTCAGCTTGGAAGTAGAGAGGCAAATATTTTTTTCTTCAAATTATATATATGGCAATAACAGGAGAAAAAAAAAAAGGTTCACAAGGGCAAGGAACAAGAATGGATGGGAGTGGGACAGAAAAGAATAATACAAAACCAGTCTTTCTCTGAGGAGGTGTGGAGGCAGCAGGGAAAAGGATCAGGTCCAGCCACGTGGCTGAGGAGCAGGAGGGCAGCTGCAGTAGCTCTCATCCAGCAGAGGCAGGAGCCAAAAAGGAGATCCAACAGCTATGATGTCCTGCTTTTTATACCCTAGCTGGGCAGAGAGGGGGGAGTGGAACAGACTCAGCTTTCCCAGGGGGAAATGCCCTTCAGGGAGTGTAAAGTACCTGCAAGCCCTCCCCCCTGCTTTGTTGTTTTGTTTTCAGAAAAAGGCATTAACCCACCACACCGCCTTAGAACAGCAGAGTGGGTAGCGGACAGGCAGGATGCTCCAGGGTGTAACAAAGAGTATCTGGTCCCTTTCTTTAGACAAATTTAAGCAAATCCTATCCCTGCATAGAGCAAGCTTCTGAAATTAGGGCCCACTATGCAAACTTGAAAGTAGCTATGTTTGTTCTAAGTGACACTGTTAATTTTATTGGTTTTGCATCCCTATTCAAACATAGCATTCCAGATACAACTCTTGAATTCTAACTCTAATTAATAAATAGGTTTTGTTCTGTGAGAATTCTGCTCTTAGGGTACTATGTGAATTCAGTGTTGTTTCCTGCTCTTATAATAGGAGGAAGCACTGCTATGAAAATCAGCAGCCCTATCGTTCCTATGCTTTAAAAATATACATATACTAAATAAATACTAAACATTCTGGAAATGTAAATGCTATTTACTTTGAAGACATTAGATTTGTGTCAGAAAAATACAACTGCATTTTAGTCATATGTTTAAGCACAGAGATGACTCTCACCCTCATTTTCAGACCACTCCTCTCCTGAGTTCTTTTTGACATGAAATAAGTCAACATGGGTATATAACTGAGAGTGACTGGCCATTGGAATGGGCTGCCCAGGGAGGTGGTGGAGTCACCATCACTGGAGGTGTTTAGGAAGAGACTGGATGGGGTGCTTGGTGCCATGGTTTAGTTGATAAGATGGTGTTGGATGATGGGTTGGACTCGATGATCTCAAAGGTCTTTTCTAACCTGATTTATTCTATTCTATCTACAATCATTGTTGAATAGCAATACCTCAAGGCATGAAAATGCCTGCTGATAAAAGCAGAACTTATGGAGAACAGAGGTCACTGAATTGTGTTTATAGTTTTTGCTGCACTCTTTAAACTTTGCTGGGTGATCTAAAGAAAACTGATAGCAGTTGCCTGCTTAACACCAATTTACCATTTAAGAGGATAGATAAATATTTGGTCACCTTTAGGCTTAGTAAGTAGGTTCTTGGTAGGTTCTGAGGTAAAGGTTGGGGATTTCCCATAAGTTGACTCAGGCATTTTTCTATATGCATATATAGATTTGATTTCTAATTATTTCTTGCTCTCTGTTGCTCTTATTTCCAGAAGTAGATGTACATAAGTGCAGGACCTCCCCATCTGTTTCAGATAATGAATATTAATTTTTCTTATAAAAATCTATTGGCTGCTGAATCTGTTTTTTTATTTTTTTTCTTTTTAAAAAAAAAATCAACCAAACAACTACAAATCTTTATTTAGGTCAAATGTTTACTCCAAGAAGGCTTGGTTGACCCAAAAGATATTTTCTAGGTCAAGATTGTAATTTCTAATCAAATGAACTGAAGCAAATTATTCACTGTATTACATTTGTAGGCAGAAGCATCTAAATTCATAGTATTGTAGTATCAGTCAGGGTTGGAAGGGACCACAAGGATCATCTAGTTCCAACCCCCCTGCCATGGGCAGGGACACCCCACACTACATCAGGCTGGCCAGAGCCTCATCCAACCTGGCCTTAAACACCCTCAGGGACAGGGCCTCAACCACCTCCCTGGACAACCCATTCCAGGACTTCACCACTCTCATGGGGAAGAACTTCCTCCTCACATCTAGCCTGAATCTCTCCAGCTTCATTCCATTCCCCCTAGTCCTATCACTACCCGAGATCCTGAGAAGTCCTTCCCCTTCCTGTAGGCCCCCTTCAGATCCATTGCTTACCAGCCCTTCCCTGTTGGTGAGAACAAGGTCCAGCATAGCACCATTTCTTGTTGGTTCCTCTACCATTTGAAGGAGGAAGTTGTCTTCTATGCAGTCCAGGAACATCCTGGATTGCTGGTGCCTTGCTGTGTTGTCCCTCCAGCAGATGTCCGGGTGGTTGAAATCACCCATGAGGACCAGGGCTTGTGACCTGGAAGCTGCTTCTATTTGCCTGTGGAGGGCCTCATCTGCTTGGATCTGCTGGTCAGGTGGCCTGTAGGAGACCCCCACAGTAATATCTCCTTCCCCTGTCCTCCCTTTAATTTTAACCCATACACTCTCAACCAGCTCATCATCCCTCCCCAGGTGGAGCTCCACTGATTCCAACTGGTTATTGACATAGAGGGCAACACCTCCTCCTCTCCTTCCCTGCCTATCCCTCCTAAAGAGTTTATACCCATCTATCCCTACATTCCAGTCATGCAATTCATCCCACCAAGTTTCAGTAACAGCCACTATGTCATGGCATCCCAGCAGCACAGTGGCCCTTAACTCATCCTGTTTGTTGCCCAAGCTGCGTGCATTCGCATAGAAGCACTTCAGCTGGGCTGGCCCTGTCCTCCTCTTGTGCCAAATCCCCTCGGTTTCCACAGAATGTCCTGGTGGATCATTCGTGGCTTGCCTCAGGGTAGCAAGTTGAGAGCCCTTACCAGCTCTCCTTCTCTCTACTGCTGGTGAGCTGCCCCTCTGTTTGTCACCGGCCAGCAGGAGACTAATAACCCCTTCACCCTTCCAATCTAGTTTAAAGCCTTATTTTTTCCGGTTCTGGCTGGTTTTTTCCCTTTTTTTTTCCGGTTTTGGCCATTTTTTCCCATTTTTTGTCCCTGTTCGGGCCGGGTTTGTCCGGTTTGGGCCGGGTTTGTCCAGTTTTTGTGGTTTAAAAGAGAAAAAGAAAGCAAATTCAATTCTGCCATGCTACTTGAGTCCTATTCTATTTTGTTTTTCTTCTCAAGAATCAGGCTTGAATTGTAGACCTCTCCTGGATTTACAGCCGCCACCCAGATTTATCGTTAAATTACTGCAGTTTAATTTGATTGTGATAGCTGCCATTGTGTACACTGTTCTCTCCAGACCTCTGGCAGCTGGACAAGTTTGCAGAAGTGCTGTTGCTTTTACATTTGCCCAACTCACTGAGTACACCCAGGAAATCACTGCACTCAGTCACCATATGGTGAACTCCCAAACTTCCAAAATTCAGCAAGTAGCCAGAACCTTAATGCAATCAGATTTCATAGGGTTTTAAGAAGGCAGAGATAAAGATACTCAGTTTTGATCATCTCTGTAATACTGCAAGCCAGACAAATCTGAGTATGTGTTGTCTACAAGGTCAAACTGCTTAGATGAAAGATGAGTTGTAGCATAATTACAGATTATGCCAATGAAAACAGGAAGGCATCAAAACCTTTTAAAACCATATTAAGAAACAGAGTGGAGTAGTGTTCTCATTGTAGTTCCCTTGTGGAATATTTATGGCATGATGAACCTACCCAAAATATAAAATGCAAGTGACAAGGAGAAATACTTAATTTGCATTTCAAATATGCTGAGAAAACAATAACAGACTGTCTTTACTAATCCAGGACATTCTATCCAGATCTGTATTTCTGTGGACAATGTGACAGTACATCGAATCCCTTGCCTATAGGTAGAACATTCATAGAGTCTCTGAAGATGTTTCCTTCACAAAATAAAAATTATGACAATGCATGAAAAGAAGGTAAAGAGGTAGGGACAGGGGATCTTGTTTAAGATCTGATCTTGTTTAAGCAGCCCACTTGCAAAAAAATCTGAGTATTTTATAGATCTATAAAATTGGTCTGGTTGGAAGAGGCCTCTAAGATCATTGCCTCAGACCTTCAACCTAAGACCACCATGGGCATTAAACCATGTTCCAAAGTAAGTGCCATGTCCACACGTTTCATGAACAACCCCAGGGACAGTGACTCTACCAGTTCCCTGGGCAACCTGTTCCAATGCCTGATCACTCTTTCAGTAAATAAATTTTTCCTGACATGAAATCTAAACCTCCCCTGGAGAAATTCCAGGATACAAGTAGGACATGAGTAAGAATATTGATAGGATATTATCATAGTATCAGTCAGGGTTGGAAGCGACCACAAGGATCATCTAGTTCCAATCCCCTTGCCATAGGCAGGGACACCCCACACTAGATCAGGCTGGCCAGAGCCTCATCCAGCCTGGTCTTAAATTATATTTATTAACTATTAAATTATATTTATTTATTATATTCCTTATATATGTTTATAGAATGCAACTACACATCTTTGCAGATTTGTAAGCAAAACACATTTTTTCCCCCTGATTACTAAGATGGAAGTGCTGCTTGGAAAAAAAAAAAAGGAACAGACCAGTCCCATGACATGCACAAACTATATTATTTTATAACTAATGTGACTCCTTGACTTCTACTTTCTGAATCATCTCTCAATGTTGTTCAGTCATTTTAGTTTCTGTTTGTGTAACTATGCCAACCTATGTGACTAAAGCTGCATGGGGTGTATGCTCTTGGCAATTAAAATATTTCTTAGATTGCTGTTCACTTTATTATCTTGGCTCTTAAAAATTCTCCCAGATTAGTCCTTACAACACTTTATGCTATATGAGATAGTTATTTCCAATAATTATTTTCTTTTTCAATCAATGACTCTGTCTTGGTCTTAAGTTTCGAGGAGGGGAAAAGAAGGAATCTAAACTGTTCTCTCTTCTCCTTCTGCAGCTTGTTTGTGTAAGAAAACCCACAGTCAAGACAGTAGTGTTGTAACTGAATCTAAGGAAGAATTGAGTGAAATTATCAGTCAGCTATTCCATTAAAAATTGACATCACATTTTTTTCCCTGTTTTGCTTTACAAGGCTTTGTATGCCAAGTGTTTTGAGCTTTCTGCTTGAAATATGCAGAATACTTGACAATTAGTTTGTGATGAGGCTGCTTTGAGTACTTCCAGAAAAAAAGCTCAAGCTGAATCATGGTTGACTCTAATAGGTTTATTTCCTTTTTAAAGCTGCACTTAGTTAAATACAAATTGGCATTTGAATTGTAACGTTTCACTTTCCCCATCATTTCTGCTTTGAATTAAGATCATATCTGGATTCCTGAGCTAATCTTTTGTGTTGACTATTTGGAGTTATGTGTATGTATTTGTGTGCATTTATAGAATAAACATAGTAATTCATAAAATGTGCTTGGGGAAGGAGGAAGATATTCTAATGCTTGCTTTTCTTCCCCCCCCCCCCCCCCCCAACCACTTTGTTGGCATGAATTATGGTCCTCTGTTTAGGAAGGAGGTTGACTTGCTGGAGCGTGTCCAGAGAAGGGCAACAAAGTTGGTGAGGGGCTTGGAACACAGCCCTGTGAGGAGAGCCTGAGGGAGCTGGGGTTGCTTAGCCTGGGGAAGAGGAAACTCAGGGGTGACCTTATTGCTCTCTACAACTACCTGAAGGGAAGTTGTAGACAAGCAGAGGTTGGTCTCTTCTCCCAGGCAACCAGTACCAGAACAAGAGGACACAGTCTCAGACTGTGCCAGGGGAGGTTTAGGCTGGAGGTCAGGAGGAAGTTTTACACAGAGAGAGTGATTGCCCGTTGGAATGGGCTGCCCGAGGAGGTGGTGGAGTCACCATCACTGGAGGTGTTCAGGAGGAGACTTGACAGGGTGCTTGGTTGCATGGTTTAGTTGGTTGGGTGGTGTTGGATGATAGGTTGGACGCGATGATCTTGAAGGTCTCTTCCAACCTGGTCTATTCTATTGTATCAGCGCACATAATTGGGGAATATGTATATAATTCTATATCTTAACAGGTACCAAGGGAGGACTTTCAATTACTTCCTTTGCTTTCCTAAAGTGGTCACTCAGAGACTTTATTGTCAAAATCTTTGTCTTGGTATCACTTTTTCTCTATGTAGAGAGGCAGTTTATTATGCAAGCAATTTAAAGTAACAGGATTCTTCATTGCTGATTTGCTAGGCTTTTGAGATAGATCTTGTTAACTTAAATTTGCTGTTCCTTATGTCACAGTATGAGATGGCCAAAGGCTACTTGTAGGTTAAGAAATGATGGTTTTGAACAGTGACAAAACAGGAATATAATTTTACTTTCATGGCTCCAGGTCAGCTCATAAATAAAAGGAGCCTATATTCTCCTGATAGGACTTCACAAAGTTGTGGGAGACTACAAAGCTGCCATATGATTCATTCCAATATCAGGATTGACCTCATTAAAGTTTAACATACAGGCTTGGATACTAGATACTAGGCAAATCTTTACAGATAAATATGTCAGAAAACAGTAGCCCTGTGTGTGGTGGATTTATTGTAGCTACTGAAACTCTGATTCATATTTTCTAGCTTTGTGATACTTACATCAGTGCATTTTTTATATGTCATTAACACAACATTACTTCTTACATGGGAGGCTGAAATTTCTTCACAACATAACCCCATGTCATCTCATTTCTTGGTCACCAAGGACTGCATATTGTCAAATTCAATTTGTCTATCAAGTGTTTTGTGTGATCAGTTTCTTTCCACAGTGTTGTCCCTGCAGTGCTAGGTTAGAGTGTGCCTTTCCCTTCCAATATTCTGTTAGGTTCAAGTATATCTCCATCATTAATATTCACTCTCAGATCTTACTCCTGAAATATCCCAGAATCCCTTCTTGCCTGAATAAAAGTTACCAGATTTAATAGGATCTCATGAGAACTTATTAATTCTTCCTGTTTTCATTACTTGGTATGATTCTTTTGTCATTTCCTAGCAGCTGTGCAACTATCTCACTTAATTTAAGATAATTTATGGAATTATCCTATGTAAGGAACAGGCAGGAGATATTTTCTTGGAGATATTTTCTTACATCTTTTTAATGTGCGTTCTCTTTACTGAAATATATTCTTTCCATATCTTTTATATCAAATAATTTATAATCTTTTTTTTGTGTGTAGGGTATACTTTATGCCATACATGCAGGCTGCTCAGAAGACAATAAATACACCTTCTGTGTTCTGAAGCAGAATAGCTGTAGCAAGGGAGCACCTGTTATTTCCCATAGTGCCAGCTGTTTCATTCTATAACATATTAAAAACTAGTGCAATTTTTTATCATTTCCTCAGTCTTTGTATTGTACTTACAAATAAAATCAGTCATGTGTTTCTCTGTCATTTCAAGATCCCCCAGGAAATACTTCCTTAACATAATTCTTCATAGTTTGAGTTCCTAGCACTAATGAAAACAATTCCTTCTCTTCAATACAGACAATTTTGCCAGGAAGACTTTCTTGTTTCTCCTTGAAGTATTCTGAATTCCCATACTTTCTTTTTGGTTTGATTTTTCCATATATATATTAAGGTTTTCATCTCATTCCCAGCTCTTATGTGGCTATTTTCTCTTTGCTATATTTTCTTGTCCAGCTTCTGTGAGCCAAGTCTAGCCACTCATACCACTTACTTTTTCATAACACTAAGTGTCAGCTGAACAGATTTGGTTGCAGGAGTGAGAAAGTATCTTGTTTGTCTGAGGTCCTCTTGTGAACAGGGACGTTGTGTATTCTAGCTGATTTGTGTCTTTCTTTAGAGAGGCACAACTGACATATTTCAACTTGAAGATCTGCTTGTTCTACTGACAGCCTTTATGTTTTGTATGTATTCAATCTTACAAAAATCTGCCTCATAAATCATCCACTTACAGTAGCAGAAAACAGAAATGCTTTTCCGTTCTTAATCCTAGCAGACTCTGTATATTTAACTCATTTTTATGTGTGTTTGCCCCTGCTAAACCTTATTTTGCTGGTGGAATGGGGCAGTAGGCCTTGACTCTATGCAAGCACTTATCAGCACAGCTAAAACATCCCACAGATTGAAAACACAGCCCCTACCTGCTACTTCAAAGAAAAGTTAACTCTGTCCCAGCTAAAACCAGCATGCCATGGGCTCTGTGTGTGTATGTTCTAGATGTTTGCTAGCCATCACCAAGATGGATCAGCTGGAGTATAGGAATCCCAAAGGGCCTGGGATCTAGGCTGTGGTACCAGGCAGAGAGAGGGACAATTATGCTTTCATTCAATGATTTGTTCCACTTCACTTGTAACTTCAAAGTATGGGTGCACTATATATCATAACCATTGTCAATAAATGTTAACATCAGAAACTACATCAGCAGTCCATACTTCAGGAGACACTAAACCAATGTGAATTAAGGTAATTCAATAAATCAACATTGGTGTAAATAGGGCAATTTATGCTATTTAAGGATTTTGAACCATCTAAAGCATTTTTGTTTGCTGTTTAATTTTCTACAGTTAACTTCCTCTATAACCAGCCATATCTAGCATTCTCCCAATTCCCTCCCTTTATTTCTAGTTTCAGAACTCACTGTAACCTACTATCAGTCATAATTTGTACTCGCCACTTTCCTGCCTCAGTATCTCTCACAAATGTTATTAACAAGCTGGGTCTTCCACCTCCTGGATTATTAATGGTGATGTTCATCCACTCACTGATTTACAAGTTTTGCATGCATGGACTGCCCATAGACACTGAAGCAACTCACTAGCCTGCACAAACCTCAGGATACTTTTCTCCACTGGTACAATTCAGAGACAAATCAAAATACTTATTCAGCAAAGTGTATTCCTAGCTTTCAGGAAGTTAAATATAACTACTTGTCCTAAGGCATGCTTATGCAACTACACACACAAAATTGCAGGCACTCTTTAAAATTTGGGGAGTTTACCATAATGGAAATGTAAAATGACATCCCTTTTCTGACTCTCCTTTTTCCACCTTCCTTTGCATTCTAGTTAACTAGTGGTGGCAATCAGAGATTTTGACATTAACTTCATTGGACTTGTAACTCCAAAACTTTCTGTGTACTTAGAATAAACCTTCATTTAGAATAAACCAAACCAGGTTAGAAGAGACCTTCAAGATCATCGCGTCCAACCTATCAACCAATCCAACCCACCCAAACAACTAACCCATGGCACCAAGCACCCCATCAAGTCTCCTCTTGAAAACCTCCAATGACGGCGACTCCACCACCTCCTTGGGCAGCCCATTCCAATGGGCAATCTTTAATAACATAAAAAGTCATGTGGATCTAGTTGTACTTTCCACATAACATAAAATTGTGGGAGACTGGTAACAAACACTTATTCTCTGAGATCACCTTTCTTCTGAATCCTCATTAAGTCCTTCAGCTTGCTACCAAAAAGAGGAAACAGGTTTAAAACTGTCAGTAAGAGGAGAATCAAAAGCCTTTTTGGGTGTAAGTTCAGTCTTGCCTTATAATAGTGTACTAAGATGGTTTTCTGACTGTTGCAGGTAATATAAAAGGATGAGTATAAGGGTGACCTATGGAAATAAAGTTTTAAGAATGTAACAGTAATATTTCTAACCTTACATATCACAGCTGGTTCTTTCAAGTAAGATACTGTATTGATCTAGCCTTTGGAAATAGATATACATTTCCTAAAGAAGTTTGCATAAGTGAGAAGCATATAAATAACTTTCCTAGCTGACAGCAAAAGGAAGAGAGTGAAGCATTTATTAATAAGAATAACACATACAAAAGACCTGAACAATAAATATGGTGGTTTTCCCTTACTGAATCTTAGTACCAGAACAAGAGGGGACAGTCTCAAGCTGTTCCAGAGGAGGTTTAGGCTAGATGCTAGGAAGAAGTTCTTCATAGAAAGAGTGATTGGCTGTTGAAATGGGCTGCTCAGGGAGGTGGTGGAGTTACCATCACTGGAGGTGTTTAGGCAGAGACTGAATGGGGTGCTTGGTGCCATGGTTTAGTTGATTAGATAGTGTTGGATGATAGTTTGGACTTGATGATCTCAAAGGTCTCTTCCAACCTGGTTAATTCTAATATAAATCAGTATATGACTTTTAGAAAAGACTTCAAAGATGGTTCTCAAGCAGAAAAAAAGACATAGATATCTTCCATGTAACCAAAATCAATTTTTCTCTCCTTTGATCATTAAATGAAAGACTGCCTATATGTGCTGCTGCAATATACTTTAGAAAGTATCTTATATTTTTAATCCCAGTATGATACAAAAGCAGAGTTGGAGTTGAATGTAACAGATGGAAGAAAGCAAGGCAAGCTACAGCAGCTTTCAGGAAAGGTATCCATTAGGTCCTTTCATGCATAGTCAAAACCAATGTGGGGTTTTCTACCTATGCAGTTGCAAAGATTTGTTAACTCCAGCAAAATCAGCTTTTACTTTTTGATCTGGAAGCTACTTCAAGTGGTCAATTTAATGTGTGTACCAGCTGCTACTACAGTATTGAACCAAAACAGCAAATATCACTGTTGATGAGTTAATCTCAGGGGCAGTCTGTATACATAAATAAACACTCACCAACATCAAACAGTATGTCTTTGTTTATTACAGCTGGATTTTCATTTGATAGAAACCCATATTTTTCCTCATTCCATTTAGAATCTTTAGCCATTTGATCTTTAATTCTTCTACTTAATCTGAATATGGATTCTAGGTAAAGCAGCAATGTTACACTGAACTCTCAAGTGCCCCAACAAACAAACAGCAGGGTTTTCGTATAGCACATCTCTGAGAGGTAATCAGGAGCCTAATTCTAGAGACCTATCTGGATGATTGTGTGACCAGTAGCTTTGATATATTTACTATCCTAGTTTTGAGGAGCTTATTTCTCACCTATAGATCAGATCCTGAGATAAAAAAGACACACCATACATCAGCAAAGCTTCCTCTTTCACTTACAACATACAAGCTAACTCATTTATATGAAATCAAGTCTAACTGGAGGATATAGTCCTGATAGGTGGCAAAACAGCTGATGACACAGAAGAGCTGCCACTTCAAACCCCAGGGTAAAGAAGGGCTTAGAAGGTCTCTTCCTACTTTTCAGAGAAGTTTTCAGCCATGCTACTGATGAGAAAGAGATAGAAACATTCCAAGTGCAACTATGAATGTCCTTGGGCCGCAACATTTCAAACATCTCTCTTGGATATTTGCAACAGCTTGTCATAGGTATCCTAAACTGACGAGAACGGAGACAGGGACGACAGCACTCAACATGAGTGATAGTAATCATCCAACTTTATTGTTCCACACGTCATTATTTATAGTCTTATCTTATGCATAGTTAATTCTATTCTAATTTAACACATACTATTGGTTTCTCTCTAAAAGGTTACATCATTGTTTTCACAACTCTGTGGAATTCTTTCTACTCAGTCTAATTGCTCTTTTTCCCAGATCTCGCCTCCTCCTTATCTTGCTTGCCTCCCTTCTCAGGGGCAGCTGGACTTCAGCATACCAGGCAATCAACTCTTTCCCACAGCCTCTATTCCACTGCTATATTATCAACAGAGAATTCTTCAAGGCCTGAATTGCACAGGTGTTCCTGGGACCCATGTCCCCTCTTGCTCAAAACAATCCCCAACACTAAACCTTACTATAATATTGTCACTCTAGAACCAGAAGCATTCTAGTTTCCATTTTCTTCAAAAGAAACAAAGTTTGTAAGGTCAGAATGTGATTTCTGGATTGTGAATTACACTCCCTTCTGGGAGCCCTCTCTACGTGACGGTACTAGCTCTCAGCACCTTCTTAATTGTTTTTAGTTGGTTATTCATCCATCTCAATTTCAAGCCCTTCCTGCTCATTTACCTTATGCATTCAAACTAAGCACTCCTCCTCATTTTCATGTAACTCTCACAGGCAGCTATGATGTTCCAAACAGATAAATCATAGCAAAATTCAATTACAATAAGCTTCAGCTTTCAATTTGCACATTGCATGTATGCAATAATGTGTTCAATATTTTGTCTGAGATGTATACCGGGGGTTTATTTGCAGTCACTCTCTACCGTTACACCGTACTCAAGGACACAGCAAGATCAGGAAAAGATTTCAGCTTGTTATAGCTGACTCAGCTCTCTCAGTGCCCTGGGATGGATCCCACAAGTCCATGGGACCAGATGAGACCTGGTAGATGAGCTGGCCTAGCTGCTGTCTGTCATTTGCCACCAGTCCTGGCTCACCAGAGAGGTCCTAGGTGACTGGAAGTTGGCCAATGTGATGCTGGGCTGGATGGAGGAACCTGCAAACTCCAGGCCTGTCAGCCTGACCTCAGTACCAAAAAAGATTATGGAACAGATCATCTTGGGGGGCAATCACAGCACACCTGGAGGATGGCCAAGGGATCAGGCCCAGCCAATATGGATTTAGGAAGGGCAGGTCCTGCCTCACCAGCCTGATCTCTTTCTATGATCAGGTGACTGCCTAGTGGATGTGGGGAAGGCTGTGGATGTAGTCTATCTGGACTTCAGCAAAACTTTTGACACCATCCCCCACAGCAAACTCCTGGTCAAGCCATCAGCTCGTGGCTTGGACAGCAGCACTCTGCACTGGGTTAGGAACTGTCTGGAGAGTTGAGTCCAAAGAGTGGTGGTGAATGGTGCCATTGCCAGCTGGTAGCCAGTCACTAGTAGTGTCCCTCAGGGATCAGTGTTGGGTCCCATCCTGTTCAATATCTTTATTGATGATCTGGATGAAGGGATTGAGTCCACCAGTGCGGCCAGCAGGAGCAGGAAAGTCATTGTGAAACAACACTGGTTAGGCCACACCTTGAGTACTGTGTCCAGCTCTGGGGGCCCCTCAATTTAAGAAGGACATTGAGATACTTGAACATGTCCAGAGAAGAGCAGCGAGGCTGGTGTGAGTTCTTGAGCACAAGCCTTAGGAGGAGAGGTTGAGGGAGCTGGGGATGTTTAGCCTAGAGAAGAGACGGCTCAGGGGAGACCTTATTGCTCTCTACAACTATCTGAAGGGAGGTTGTAACCAGGAGGGGGCTGGTCTCTTCTCCCAGGCAACCAGCACCAGAACAAGAGGACGCAGTCACAAGCTGTACCAGAGGAAGTTTAGGCTCGAGGTGAGGAGAAAGTTCTTCACAGGGAGAGTAATTTGCCATTGGAATGTGCTGCCCAGGGAGGTGGTGAAGTCACCCCCTGGCGGTGTTCAGGAGGGGGTTGGATGCGGCACTTGAAACCACATTTTAGTTAGTCATGAGGTGTTTGGTGATAGCTTGGACTTGATGATCTCTGAGGTCTTTTCCAACCTTATTGATTCTATGTTTCTGTGACCCATATTATTCAGTAGTCAATGGATAGAAAGAAATACTTCTAAATGGATGTTTTTGGTTTTATTAATGATTATTCCACTGAAGTGGGTAAGATTTAGTCTTACCATTATGTCAGAGTGGCTGGCTCTTAGCATAGTGGGGTTTTTAACATTGTGATAACAAGTAGCTGTGTGTTTAATTAATGAACACTGTACTTTGAGTGACCAACTTAGTTTTTCAGTAATCACATCAGCCTTATAATTTGTGGCTGAATTACTTTAATTTTTTGAAGAGTATTTCTCTTTACATTGCTGTAATACAACTTGAGTTCAGGCAAAAGCCATTTTCATTCAAACACTAACTACTATACACACCTGAAAAGATAATTTTGTAATCCCTTTATCAATTTAAAGGGAAGACTGCAGTGCTTAAGTTTAGTTAAGGAAAAGTAAATTGTTTTCTGCTAGTCAAACTAATGTGTATTTATGAACCACGAGCCTTTTCTTTTATTTACACTAGGAAATTGCTCAAAGTGATAGTCTTTTTCAAACTATATATATAAAAAAAGGCATCAAATGAGCATCCTGTATTAATCCAAGATGGGATGGCAAATCACATATTTTCCCCCATTATTTTATAGAGAAAGATCTCTTTTTTTTTCTCTTCAGTTTTTCAGTTGAGTGTTTTCAGTCAGTCGAGGTCAGGTTCTAATCTGGTTTAAACTGATGTATCAAGATTTATTTCTTTTAAACTTCACTCTAGCATAACATCACTCAGAAATTGCCTTCTTCTTATAAATAGGGTGACTGGGGCACAGTGAAATAATTGTGGCGTGTACTCTAGCATGTTGTGGACTATACTCAGTAGCAGAACCAAAAATACAAGCCAGATTACCGGAAAGATCATTGCACTACTATCTCCTGGCACTCAGTACTGTAAGTGTTACTTTATATCAAATAAAGTTGTGATGAACATTCACTCTAGTTAAATCATCTTTAGCTTTCAAATCAAACCTCATAAATACCTTGGTATAAAACATGAACTTCACAAAATACAGTCCAGTCTCATCTGTACTACCCTCAACTGAAGTATTCTGTCCTCAATATCAGTGTTGCATCTACAAACTTAATGCAAGGGAAAGTGATCTTTGTTTTCTGATCTTTTTGCTGTACTGTACAGTATTGAGGCAATACTTGGAATCAGGCTTGTTACACATCCCAATTATTTACAAGCTTTATGGCCAGGTCTGGAGAGCAGAATCTGTGTCTAGACACAGGCTCATTTCACTTATCCCCCAGATCAATTTATTCCTAATGTTGTACAAAATGCAGTTTCAGGGAAAAAAATGCTTTTGTTCCTCAACCCTGTAGAAGCATTAAGTTAAAATGACATTTCTGCATAATGTGGGAAACCTTTTGGCCACATTTGTGAGTATCACCACCACACAATAGTTTAGGTGCAAGAACAGTGTCAAACTTTCACTTTCCACTTTCCATCCTGTCTCTTTTTTTTGCTTACTTGTTCTGTGTTGTTTTGTCATTGGAGCACAATTATAATTGCAATTTAAAAAAGGATCTAATGCTTTGGAAGAGGAATCTTGGAGTGAGACATGAGGTGAGGGAGTTATTTTATTAATTCCCATAACACAAAGCACAGTTTTCCATTAGTATTCATTAATATAAAGAAAGGGGCTACAGTATTTTATTTTAAGAGCTGATGAGGGTTATTTTTTTTGACTGGAAAACCAATTAAAATTACCTGCTTCCTAATAAGGCATCCCAAAAATACATCTTGCAGTAAGCTTCATTTCCTTACACACCTGGGAGATAGACCAAAGTAGTCATCTTGATTTTTATTAGTGGGGGAAAAGAGGTATTTCCAAAGGACAACTCCTAATTTCTAATTAAAAAATAATTCTCTGTTGGTGAGCCCCTCTTTCTTTAACAATCTTTTTAACTATAGTGGCCCAGGTGGCCAGGAGGGCCAATGGCATCCTGGCCTGCATTAAGAACAGTGTGGCCAGCAGGAGCAGGGAGGTCATTCTGCCCCTGTGCACTGCACTGGTTAGGCCTCATCTTGAGTACTGTGTCCAGTTCTGGGCCCCTCAGTTTAGGAAGGAGGTTGACTTGCTGGAATGAGTCCAGAGAAGGACAACGAAGTTGGTGAGAGGCTTGGAACACAAACTTTATGAGGAGAGCCTGAGGGAGCTGGGGCTGCTTAGCCTGGAGAGGAGGAGACTCAGGGGTGACCTTATTGCTCTCTACAACTACCTGAAGGGAGGTTGTAGACAGGCGGATGTTGGTCTCTTCTCCCAGGCAGCCAGTACCAGAACAAGAGGACACAGTCTCAGACTGCGCCAGGGGAAGTTCAGGCTGGAGGTCAGGAGGAAGTTTTGCACAGAGAGAGTGATTGCCCACTGGAATGGGCTGCCCAGGGAGGTGGTGGAAGCGCCGTCACTGGAGGTGTTCAGGAGGAGACTTGACAGGGTGCTTGGTTACATGGGTTAGTTGATTAGGTGGTGTTGGATGATAGTTTGGACACGATGATCTTGAAGGTCTCTTCCAACCTGGTTTATTCTATTATATTCTATTTATGTGACTGAATTAGATTAGATGAGTAAATGCTGGTTATTTTAGGATGCAATTCAGCTTCCCATGCATTGATCAAGCATGCCATGTAAATGCCCTGGGACATGTCACTCACACGGGGCTGGCAGATGATGTGCAGGAGGTCTATGGTGACTTACCCAGCGATATATGTTGTTACATCAGTATTATACAAATGATTTAGCAAAGGAAAAAAAAATCTCAGATTTTCTAATAGTGAATCAAGCCAGAGATCCAAAAAGAAGGAAAAATATAAAAGTGGTCTTGTCCTAGAACTGACTGAAACACAATGTACTTGTGGTTGAATCCCCATGTCTGGAGGTCTTTCAAAGAGGCAGAGATGTGGTGCTGCGTGTCTAGCATCAGCCTTGGTAGAGAATGGTTGCACTTGATGATCTTAAAGGTCTTTTCCAACCAAAATTATTCTATGTTCTACTTTCTCATGCCTTATTCCTATGTCTAGATCCTATGTACACAGCAAACACCATCTTATTTTCTCCTTTAAACATGGCTTTCCCACAATACAGTGACCCTTTTTCTCTTTTGTTGTTTCTTCAGATGTATGAATGTTTCAGCAACATATTCCATGCAATATTGATGAGTTCCCTTGAGAAGATCTGACTGTTGAACAGGATTAAAAAAAACAAGGCAACATTTTAACATAAACCCCAGTATTAGAGCAATGAAAGTTCAAATGAAAAGCCTTTCCTTTTGAAGCAATACCTGTTCTTTTTTAATTTATGTTGGAGTGTTGTTCTTCAAAGTCAGCAGGTTGAATTTCACTGCCTGTTATGGAGATCCATTCTTTCTCCATTTACCATTAAACATCCTTCAGGCACAGTAGAACCCAAGTAAATTTGTTAGCTAAGAATGTGTCCTCGTCCAGTTATAAAAAGGTTTCCTCACGCATTGTAGAGTGTAAATTGTATTTACTCTCCATTTCATTGCATTTCTGAGTTATGTTTCTATCTTATTCAAAGTAAAACTTGTTCCTTTTGTAATGCCTAAAACCACTTTATCTGGAATGCTAAATCACTTTTTTAATAAAAAAAGGAGTGAGTGAGTACATTCTGAAATGAACATGTTATGAAACCCTCTACCCCTGGTTAGAAAAATCTATTTACATTCATTCAAGAAATAAACATTTTATTATAAGTTGAAGAAAATGGTATCACTGTTAGGACAGCTTGGAAAAAGCTTTCTTCTCTGGTTGATAATGCCTTGCTGCTCACCAAATCACCTATTGCTTTAGCACTTAAAAAAAAGAGAATAGGTACCTGCTGAGCTTGTATGTACAGACACTGACTCAATGCTGAGTATTCCAGAAAGAAAACAACAAAGTCTTTCAAAAGTTTTCCACATTCTGATTATTTTTTTTATCTTTTTTAAAAGATAACTTGGATAGAATATTACAGGCATTTTTTAGACTACAGAAGTTGAAATGAAATAATACAGAGCCTCAGTACATAGCTTGCAACACAGCTTATTAACTAAAGTGCGACACTGGAAAAATTAAAGTCTGGATTCAATTGCTAATTATTTGCTGATGATTATCTCCATATAAATGTCATGCATTCGTATGCTGAGGTTGTTCTGCTCTGATTCATTTTGCTCTGGGAGAAGCCTTGGCTCTTAATTCTCCAGATTAAATTTCATTTTCAGTGTTTTCTAGATGCTGGTCTAAAGGTCTTCCTATGAAAAAACCTGTAAAGGGATTGCTTGAGAGTAATTCAATTGCAGCTGTTACCTCCGCAGAGGTCCTTAGTCACATCTTGAATTACTTAGGTAGCTACAGAAGTCCCTAGTTTTGGGTGCTTACTTACAGAGCTCACATGTGTGCAGAGATAAGATTTCCTGGGCAGAGGATGGTGATCTGAAAAATCAGGATCTGCAGCAGTGTGGCATAAAAGCTTCTACACAGTGGAACAAACCCACCTCGTTGTTAGCATTTTAGCAAATCAATAAAATAGCATTGCTAGAGTTCTTTTGTCATTGCAAATTGATGGTAACACTACTTAATGCTTATCTATTGTATTTACAAATGAGTTACATGGCAAAGCACTTCATAAACTTTCAATAATTAATGTCATTTGTAGAAGGCTATCAGGATTATTTTATTTTACTTCATGGCATTTACAAATCAACACAGCAATTGTAGCATACAGATGCCTCATGCATTGCAAAAAATACCCTCTTGGGGTGCACATATTTAGGTGTTTTGTCAAATCTAGAATTCTCTCTTCTTCCATTAATTATTACTATGGCAGTTTTGGAACCATTTTTAAACACTTTTTGGTATTTTCTGTACACTACACGTATACAAGGGATATATATCTCCACATAGACAATCCAGACTTCTGGTTTCTGGATAGGTAAGAGAATATCAAGCTCTTCTTTCCTATATTTAAAATGCTTTTACAATTTTTCTGAATAGTATATTCAGGTAGTAATACATAGGCCACAGTCTCAAGCTGCACCTGGGGAAGTTTAGGCTCAAGGTGAGAAGAAAGTTCTTCACAGAGAGAGTTGTTAGCCATTGGAATGTGCTGCCCAGGGAGGTGGTAGAGTCACCGTCCCTGGAGGTGTTCAAGAGGGGATTGGACGTGACACTTGGTGCCATGGTTTAGTAGTCAAGAGGTCTTGGGTGACAGATTGGACTTGATGATCTTGGAGGTCTTTTCCAGCCTTATCGATTCTATAGTAACACAAAACCATCACAGTTCTGGGCCCCTCAGTTTAGGAAGGAGGTTGACTTGCTGGAACGAGTCCAGAGAAGGGCAACGAAGTTGGTGAGGGGCTTGGAACACAAGCCCTAGGAGGAGAGACTGAGGGAGCTGGGGTTGATTAGCCTGGAGAGGAGGAGACTCAGGGGTGACCTTATTGCTGTCTACAACTACCTGAAGGGGGGTTGTAAACAGGCAGAGGTTGGTCTCTTCTCCCAGGCAGCCAGTACCAGAACAAGAGGACACAGTCTCAGGCTGTGCCAGGGGAGGTTCAGGCTGGAGGTCAAGAGGAAGTTCTATACAGAGAGAGTGATTGCCCATTGGAATGGGCTGCCTGGGGAGGTGGTGGAGTCGCCATCACTGGAGGTGTTCAGGAGGAGACTTGACAGGGTGCTTGGTTGCATAGGTTAATTGATTGGGTGGTGTTGGATGATAGGTTGGATGCGATGATCTTGAAGGTCTCTTCCAACCTGGTCTGGTCTGTTCTATTCTATTCTGTTCTAATGCTGCACTTGGAAAACCATCCTGAAATACTCTCAAATGCATCTGTCCATATCTCAATCTAAGTGAGAAATCTTTTGAAGTCTGGAAATGGGTTATAAATGAGATGATCTTGCAAGAGTTTTATTCATTTTCTTCTGATGCATGTGTTAGCCATTAATTAGGTAGTTTTGTATGGTTTTTACTGGAATTCAAAGCTATTTAAGTAAGGGCAATGTTGTAGACTTTGAGCCAGAAATGTGTGTGTTTGTCTGCAAAACTGAAAGCATCTGAGGATTCCCAGTGAGGTGAGTTTAAGTCCAGAATGAGAATCTTGCTCAGCTGGGATCATTTAGTTGACAATTATAAGTCCAGAAGTGGATTAAAAATCCAGCAGCATATATCTCTTACATATTTGACAGATCATTGATTTCCCAACTCCTGAAGTGTGAGTGATCTCTTTCAAGTAATACCTTTAAGAGAGGCAATTGGAAACACTAAATTCTGATGGGGGAAAAAAAAAAACTCTGTTGAGCTTGTGATACTTCTCCAGTGTCTGCACCATCCATTATTTAGGGATTCTAATCTTTCTTATCAATAAATTAAGCCAAAGCCAGTACTGTGACACCACATCAGCCTTGCACCAGTGACAAAATCATCATTCTCAGTACAACTGTCTGACAGCTAAAAGTCCAAAGGTTTGCATCTCTGCAAAAGATCTCTTTTTTATTTGCCACCACTTTTAGACAAACCTGGATACATTGCTTTATTCATTACATGAACAGCTTGCTCAGGCACAATGCATAACTAAACATTCTTGAACTGTATCTACTCAATCATTTTGCCATTCTGCAAGATGGAATTTAAATCAGTTTAGTTATTAATGTTAATTTGCTTTTCTAAATGCTCATGTTTTTTCATGGCACTGTCAGAAGAGATTCTTTGCATTTGTCTGTTGGAGTTCATTTATAATTAATCAGGCTCCAGTATACACAGTCATGTCCAGTGAGCTGTCAGACTTAGCACTGTGTTATCATCAGGGCTAGCTGTGCATGAGCTGTGCCTTAGGCACACTGCCTTTTTGGCATGGAAAAGCACCTTAGTAAGCACAGTGAGGTAGCCTTCATTTGGGACAGGTAAATTTTTAATGTTAAATCTCATGCTACTCTTTCTAGATAACTTGGACACTGCAGCTTATTCCTGGCCCTATCCCCAGGATGCATGACTGATCAGATAAACCACTGGGAATCACTGTGGATCAATATTCAGACCAAGAGTCTTCTAAAATATCCACATGGGTAAAATGAATAGAGAATGGATAGTATCATAGTATCATTCAGGGTTGGAAGGGACCACAAGGATCATCTAGTCCCAAGCCCCTGCCATAGGCAGGGACACCCCACACTAGATCAGGCTGGCCAGAGCCTAATCCAGCCTGGTCTTAAACGCCCCCAGGGATGAGGCCTCGACCACCTCCCTGGACAACACATTCCAGGGTTTCACCACTCTCATGGTGAAGAACCTCCTCCTCACATCCAGCCTGAATCTCCCCACCTCCAGCTTCATTCCATTCCCCCTAGTCCTATCACTACCTGAGATCCTGAGAAGTCCCTCCCCAGCCTTCTTGTAGACCCCCTTCAGATACTGGAAGGCCACAATGAGGTCACCTCGGAGCCTTCTCTTCTCCAGACTGAACAGCCCCAACTCCTTCAGTCTGTCCTCATAGGAGAGGTGCTCCAGCCCTCTGATCATCCTTGTGGCCCTTCTCTGGATAGTATTCTCCTGCTCTATGAAAACAAAGAGAATTCTTTTACACCTTTTCCCACACATTCTTTTGTTTCTTTCTATCTTTTGCAATTATCTAAACTATAACTCCTAAGTCAATTCAAGGAGCTGTTTCTAATGTTTGTGTGTGTTGCATTCATGTCATTTAAATCTAGACTACTGTTCTGTGCACCATCTATTTTGATAGCTGTGACAACAGTAAAAGGCAGTGTTAAACAGCACTTTTACTGGTACACTTGAAGACATGTAATGAAGCAGCATTTTAGAAAAACATCTGTCAGTGATCAACTTCCTGAATAATAAAGAAAGCAGAGAATTTGCTTTCCTGTTAATAAGACTTGCATGTGAATGGATTAAAATTCATTACCAGCTTTGTCATTAAGCTTCAGCCTGAGGACAGTGTTCCACTGGCTTAAAGGTTTGTGTCTAGCTACATTTTTCATTTTTAAACAAGCAGTCAAGGCTAAATGCAAAGACTCAGGAAATGCCTTAGGGTCTTAACCCACCTGATCGTTATACATCAGAAACTGGCCAAGCTTAAAGCCATTAGAACTCAAAAGATTAATCACTGAAAAGTTATTGTTTGGGTTTACCTATTGCCTAGAGAAAAAGTATATGCTTTTCCTCAGCAAGCATGAAAAGTACCCCCATGCTTGCTTTGGCATTTGAAGCCTCTCCACCTGCTAGAAATAAAGAAGCAGATATACTAACACAACAAAAAAAGGTGTCCTGATTTCAGGCTCTGATGTGTGACTGCAACATATGCTTCTTGTTTAGCAAAAGAAGCCAGGGGTATTCTGCCCAAAGGAGCATGGTGCTCGAAACCAGGCACCTGAGAAGCTTGGGATTTTTCTGGCTGGGTCTGAGATGAGAAATGTGAGCCTATCCTCATGTCTGAAAAAGCAGTGGAAGTGTGCCTATGTAGACTTCTGTAAGTTAGACATGCAGAACAGCATTTTTCCTCAGTCGGTTTGTCGTTGTTTAGGCTGAAATGTAGCTTGCTGTCTCTTAGGTAAGATCAGCCATTTCCTTTCTTTCACACAGAGACATTGCTTTTGGGGTTCTTTCTAATATATGCAGTTATATGATTAAATTCTAATATGTGAAAATATCTTTCTTGATGAAATACTTCAGCAGATTTTGCATTCTTTCCTTAGTTTTATTATTATCCCATGCAGATACAGGAGAGCATAAAAAATACTGAATTCCTCTGATAGGTCAGAGCTCCAGCTTTCAATGAAATCTTTGTTTTTTTGAGAAGACATGATCCATGACTATTGATCTTACTACCTTTTTATTGATCTTACTACCTTTTTATTGAACCTTTTTGAAGCTAAGAGAACACAGCAGAATATTTGGCTTTTAATACCAGCTGTGAGTTGGGGAGAAAAAAATCAACACATAAAAACCCCAACACCAAAATATTATCTCAGTACTAAAAACAATTTTGATTCAGGGATAATGAGATGTAAATGCTAGTTGGATGGACAAACTTACTGCTTCCATATAGTGCTAACTTTCACATGTACATATATCTAGGCTATTATCATACCAAGATAAAGAGGAAAAACTTCCAATCCACTTCCATTTTAATTTCACTTCATATGGTTCTGTTTATTGCTCAAAAGCATCACTTCATCTCCAAGTTATTTGTAAACTTCAAAAATACTGAGTTGTTCCTTCAGCTGCTCCTTCTAAGACTTGCTTTCCAGACTCTTCACCCGCTTTGCTGCCCTTCTCTGGACTTGCTCCAGCACCTCAATGTCCCAAAACTAAACACAGTACTTGAAGGGTGGCCTCACCACCATTGAATATACTTCCCAAGGTCCAACACTCGCTTTACTGACTTCACAGAATCTAAATGGAGTCAGTTTCTTCCTTTCAGCGAGTTTTTATTCTCCATAGATCTTTTTAATTATATCATATGCTCACATAACAAGAAAAAAGCAGTGATTTATTTATTTGTTCATCTCATTTTTACATGCATCATTAAATACAGAATTGTGACTAAGCTGCTATAATTATTTTAGGATTTATTTATTTCCCTCACGCAGGCTTATTCCGTACAGTTAAAATATCAGAGGGTATAAATTTATATGATCATGTATTTTTCATAATCAGTGTTATCACATCTACATTTCCCTTTCTCAGTATGCTAAATCTCAAGCCCTGCAATCAGTCTACCCACAACTTTGCAAATTCCCTTAAGAGCCTCAGCTCCAACAGCAAGATGGAAGCAATACTGCCTGTTCTTATAGTGCTGTCCAACATGAAAGACAGGAGCGCTGATGGGTTTGGGTTTTTTATTTCCTGAAGTTAATTTATGTGGCTTTAGTTCTGAATCTAATGTTAATCAGTAGTAAAGTGAATTCCTTTTGACAGCTCCTTAAAATTTTCAGGGATGTTCCTCCAAAATGAAACCATGTTGCTCTCACCAAGTGAACTCTGACAGCTTGCTGACTTTCTGTCAAGGAACATAGCACACACAACACGAAGATGCTGAACTTGCATACATACAGAGATGTGGAATTTGGGTGCACTTCTGCAGGGATTTCCAAACATTTGACTGTGTAAGACATTAGAATATTTGCAGCACCTATTTTAAGAAATGTTGTTTACCTTGACTCACAAAATCTTTTGAGTTAATTATGTTGGACTGGATGCACAACATTCATGCTGTGGGTATGTTACTTCACAGAGAGAATCTGAGCTGCTGAGACAGCTAATACGCATAAGGGCACAAGAGCCCTTTCCAGAATCTCACCCATAAATCTGGTTGGTACCTAACAATACAGCCTACCCAGATGCCTGCTCTCCTGTTTTCATTTCACCTGCAATAAATACATTTTAGCTGAAACCATTTAACACTGATACACCAGTTAATTACAGCAGTGAAGCTGTTCAGTAACAAAAGTTCCAGAAGAGTCATAGAATCATGAAATGGCTTAGGCTGGAAGGGGCCTTAGGGATCATCTACTCCAACCTTTTTGCCATGGGCAGGAACGTTTCTCAACAACCCACAAACATAATTTTATGCAATGGTTCCAAGACACCATACAGAAAGGAGCAACACAGAACTTTTATTGAGCAATCTGCCAACTTGTTCCATCTCTTCCCGCTACTGTAATAAAAAGGTTAACTGTCCTGCACTGAAAAATGACTGTCCTTTCAGCTGACCCAAGCTACAGTCTTCCCTGCCAATCATAACTCCATTTTTACTTATTATCTTCACTGGTGGTGCTGCAAGCCTGAGGCTTACTATGGAAAAATTACAGAGAGTTGTTCCTCCAATAGATGCTATGTTTGAACATCCAACAACCTCTCAGTTCATTTGCTCAGAAGTTAGTAACATTTTCACTTACCTGAGACAGTAGCTGCTGCTATTTTAATAAGCACTGTTCTTCAGGCTGCTATAAATACTAATAATAATACTAGCAAACAATCCATTTACATTTCCATTTGAATGCCACCCTCAAACAAAACTGATAGCTCTTAGCAATATCCAGTAAGAGATGATAGTTGATAGTTTCCCCCCATGTTAGGAAGATTATTAAATTCTTTCAGTAAAAGCTAAAGATCCTTTTTCTCAGTGTCAGTCTGAAGTTTGGTCCTTTATCTGATGTAAGTCAAGTATTTTCAGCTTAGGATTTTCACCCTTGCTCTAAATATCATACAGAAGACCTTTTACCTTGCCTTTTTGTAGTCAGGAAAAGCACTGCCTTTAGCATAAAGTTGTCAGCCTCCTTGAAGCACTCCTTCAGTATGTTGTGTCCTCAGTGGTTCCCTTCTAAGCATTGCATATCACTGCACTTCAATTTGTAACTACTTTTTCTTGATAAGTCAGCTGACTGAATGTTCTTAGGTGGTTCCTAACAAGGTTCCCAGACTGTGTTCCAGACTAAGGATCATTCTAATAACTATTCTCTGAACCATTTCCAAACTTTTAGGTTTATCCAGCTTCTACATCTTTAAGCTGTATTTAATTTCTCTTCAAGAGAATTTGGAAATCAGCCTGGACATAACACCATTTTGATTGATTCTCTTACTGTACAGCTAACTGCTTTCATAAAAAAATGTCAAGTAGTCAGTGCTGAAGGAAACACTGTGACTTCTTAAGACTACAAAGCACTGCTCTTGTGAACCAATTCTCCCAACCTCTATAGGGTATTTGATCAGGTAAGACATTTATTTATGTTTGAATTGGCAAATGCAGTCACCCAGATAATTAAGTAGCTGAAAATTATTGATCTGTTAGGCATAATGTGGTCAATGTCAGAAATGTTTACTAGAGTAATGTCAACATTAATACATTCTATCCCCTTGTAAAATTATTTGGTTAGGTCCTCAGATCACAACGCTTTCCAATAACATACGAAGATTCAATCCTAGCTCCTTTTTATTTGTACAGATGGAGGCAACTTTAAAATGCTTAATACCCTTATAATCTTGAAGCCTTTAAATACCCCTTGAGATATACTCAGCGTGATACTGTAATATCCTGTCATGATCTGTCTGGTCATGAAATTCACAAGATGTTTTCAGATTCTGTTGGAACGTTAATCAAGAGTCTGTGGCCACAATGAACACTTAGAGCCATTAATACAGACACACCAAAGCACTGCTATGAGAAGTTCTTTCAACACAAAGCGCCAGCAAATGTATTTGTCATGCTAGCTTGCTATGTCACTGCAAATAAAGAACATTTTCATCATCAGAAATAAGCTTGAAACTCCTTGGTGAAATTAGACACTTGAAGAACTAGCAAGCATTCTTTTGCTTCCAGCAGGGCTATGATTTGTGACTTTTCATTGAAAAATCAGATAAGTTATTTACAAAAGTGTTAAGATATTATCCAGTCAAAAAACTAACTTGTTTAGGCCAGATACCCCAATAATTTTTTTTCAGTGGATTTATTCCTGGTTTATAAACTTTTCCCTCTACATTTTTTGCATTATCATGAACCATATGACATCAAGAGACATCTTTCTATAGGTTGGCACCTAAATGGTTCTCGTTTGAAGTAGGGATTATATTGCACCTGCTGGACTCTACCTATAAAAGCCCAGGTGATATTAAAAAAGCAAAAAGCTGATGATTGAGTACTTGAGTACTGTGTCCAGTTCTGGGCCCCTCAGTTTAAGAAGGACATTGAGACACTTGAATGTGTCCAGAGAAGGGCAACAAGGCTGGGGAGAGACCTTGAGCACAAACCCTATGAGGAGAGGCTGAGGGAGCTGGGATTGTTTAGCCTGGAGAAGAGGAGGCTCAGGGGTGACCTCATTGCTTTCTACAGCTACCTGAAAGGTGGTTGTAGCCAGGAAGGAGTTGGTGTCTTCTCTCTAGCAACCAGCACCAGAACAAGGGGACACAGTCTCAAGTTGCATCAGGGGAAGTTTAGGCTCGAGGTGAGGAAAAAGCTCTTCAAAGAGAGAATTGTTCGTCATTGGAATGTGCTGCCCAGGAAGGTGGTGGAGTCACCATCCCTGGAAGTGTTCAAGAGGGGATTGAACGTGGCATTTGGTGCCATGATCTAGTCATGAGGTCTGTAGTGACAGGTTGGACTCGATCTTTGAGGTCTCTTCCAACCTTAGTGATACTGTGGTACTGTGATGATTGTTCTCAGTCTTATTAAGTAGGGGGACTAAGGGGGTGGTAAAAAAAAAAAAAAAAACAAAAAAAAAAAAAAAACCAAAAAAAAAAAACCTCAAGGTGCTGATTCAGAAGAAAGAGAATGAAGCTGTTCTTCATATAATTAAGCTGCAGAGCTCCTTGCCAAACGCTGCATGCTAAAAATCCACAGAGGCTCAAGTACCTGGCTTAAATCAAGGAAAAAAGATCTGTGGCAGGCTATTAAGTATGAAAACATCCCCATTGAGTCAGAAAGTCCCTGAAATGCAATTTGTTTGAGACTGGAGAAATAGTCTAGGGAATTATTACTGCATTCTTGTGCTTATATTTTTTTCCTAGACCTCCACAGTGGACAATTGTCAGAGAGTCATAATACTGAGCTAAATAAACTTCTAGTGTGAAAATAAGCCCCTTTGGAGTTTCTTATGTATCAGCCATATCACTTGGCACCTATAATTCTAGTTTGACTTGTATTTACTTGAGGTAAAACTAATGGAAATAAAAATACATCAAAATTATTTAGATTTAGTTAATTATTTGCATGACTTAAAAATGTCTAAAGGACACTAACATATCTCACAGCATTATTTGCATGTAGGTGGCTAAGGGATTTATTTTTGCCTCTGTGACTTTTACCCCACCTGATTTCACTTTTTTGCCTCCCAATAAATTTGTGTAATTTTTGATGACTATTCCTTTCAAGCCACAGAAGATGTCTTTCCATTCTTCTCCTCAGCAATGTCTTTCAATTTGGGTGAAATTTGTTAATCACAGTTGTTCCATCTTGGGATTTTCTCACACTGTTTACAAACACCATCTAGGGTGGAGGGAATGGGAGCTGGGGGTGGTAACTCATCAGTAAAGTAGTGGAGAGCATTTTCCTCCTCAAACTTGCAATTAGAAAGCATTTCATTTCCTGTTTAGTTTTATTTGGGGAGTTGGGGCACAGGAGTAATAACCTGAACTGTTTCACCTCCTCCTTATTTCAGTTTCACTGTGTCAGGTAAGACATTCAAAAGCTTAATCTATCCATTTATATGCACAAATAGATTTGAGGATTTATGTGTGTTTAACCCAGGAGGGCTTTGGCAATGCAAATTATTTGTTGCAGCATTACTGAAGCTATTTATTTCCAAAATAGAACTATTTAACTCAAGTTTACTATTTTTCTGAAATACTTGGCAATATTTGCAACCCTAAATAATTTCAAGAATCTCAATTATTTTTGTGAGCAATTAAACCAATTAAAAAAATCCATACCCACACTAAAATCTTCAGAGTATTAGGTGATACTGAACTTCTCAAGTTTTTCATGAAGACTTTGGTTTTCTTTTATCATTTTTGCCAGGATTTCCAGATTATGAACCGTAACTGCCTGACCTCCTAAACTGAATATTGCTAGCAATACCTACTCTGATTTGACTGCCAAAGACTATAACTGTAAATATTTACAATGTCTGCCTATCATGCTGCCAGCTGACTGCTAGGAAACACTCTGGGTTCATTTTTCCTTCTTGTTATTTATTTGTTGTGTAAAGAATGATTAATGTCATGCCAGTCGGCATTCATACTCAGTTTCGTGATAGATTCTTCTGCACCAAGGAACATCACTCTGTTTTCTGTCAGCTCTAAAACCAGTTTGAGATAGCACACCTTGAAACAGCCTAAGGAGCCAGTCAAATACATGGCACCTCATGAAGGATGAAGGCAGAAGTAATTCTCCATCCTCGGCGATATCTATGACACATGCCTAGTTCAGAGCACCAAAGACCGTGGTACCATGTGTCTCATTAAGGTATCTCCTCATTCTCACTTCCCTTTCTGCAAACATGACAGTTGTAGGGGACTGTTCTATATCCAACAGATAATTGGTACAAGGTTCTAAGTTGCCTTGATCTTGCACAGACTTGGAGCTTGTCAGCACACTGTCACTGCATTCCAGCAGAGCTCTTATTAGTTAACTGTACTTGACAGCACCTCAGAAACTGTATATTTTAAGTTTAAGCAGCTTGACATGATAAAGGTTATCACTTTCTTTTCCAGAATAATTACTGTCAGCATTAATAAACATGTATTTCTTCTCCAGTCCATCAGGAGACTGATGGGAATGAGTCTCCTTATAGTTTATATTTTAAAACTCCTGACACTTTGCAAAATCATTTGTTGTTGAAATCCTTGGATGATAATGTAATTACAGGCCCACATATGTATATATTTATTTGAATTTTTGCCCATTTGACTATTATCTTCCAGCTTTCATGATATAAAATGAAGACTTTTTTGCTGTCTACAACTACCTGAAGGGAGGTTGTAGCCAGGAGGGGGTTGGTCTCTTCTTCCAGGCAGTCAGCACCAGAACAAGAGGACACAGTCTCAAACTGTGCCTGGGGAAGTTTAGTCTCAAGGTGAGGAGAAAGTTCTTCACAGAGAGAATTGTTAGCTGTTGGAATGTGCTGTTGAGTCACCATCCCTGGAGGTGTTCAAGAGGGGAGTGGATGTGGCCCTTGGTGCCATGGATTAGTAGTCATGAGGCCTCAGGTGACAGGTTGGACTTGATGATCTTTGAGGTCTCTTCCAACCTGATTGATTCTATGATTCTATGATTCATATATGATCTGGAAAGGAGAGGGAATTCCAAGGACTGGAATATCTATTCTTTTTAATTCTGTACATTATTTTCCCTATTGAATCATAGAATTATTTTAGTTGGAAAAGACTTTAAAGATTCAGTCCAAGCATTAACCTAACACCACCATGGTCATTAAACCATGTCCCAAAACACCATGTCCACACCTTTTTGTAAAACCTGCAGGAATCACGACTCTACCACTTCCCTTGGCAATGTGTTCCAATACTTGACCACTCTTTCAGGAAAGAAATTTTTCCTAATATCCAGTATAAACCTACTCTGGTGCAACTTGAGGCCATTCCCTCTCATTCTATCTCTTTCTATCTGTCTGTCTATCTATCTGTCTAGGGCTTTTAACCTCCAACACTACAGTTCTTTCTCATCAGAAACAATCACTCTGCTGTAGGTATTTGTTGCTGTAGTTACTCTGAAGTAGGATGGAAGGGACAGCTAGGTGATCAACATCGTCACTCTATGAGGTGCTCTGATGTTTCCTATGTGCATTGTCCTACGTGCATTGTTCTGTACTGTAAGTGCTGGTATCTGAATGTGGTCATAATCAGTGTAGCAGAAAACTGTGGTACAGGATTGTTAGCATCATTCTGGGAATCAGCTACAGCTGTTCAGCAACTACAAGCAAAGGGAAACGTCTTAAAGTGACATGTGAAAAAATACAAGGATTGAACTAAGCATAACATCCTCGAGGTCTCTTCCAACCTTGGTGATACTGTGATAACATCTTGATAGGGGATTGCTAGCAGTGCATGGCTGTCACAGTTGATCTTCCAGCTTTTTGGTGTGCTCATTACTACAGAGAAGCAGAAAACATTTGCTTTGCTGTGGACTCTTTCTAGATAATTAAGTATCTTTGCATTTTCTACTGTGATGTTCTAGAGGCTCCAGACTGTTTTCAAAAGTAAGGTAGACAAAGCCAAACAGTTTAAAGTGAAAGGCTGAGTATCTACTCTCTGAAAACCAGACATTTATAGCTTCCTCAAATTATGTATTTGAAAAATTGAGGAACATATTACACAGGGATTGCCTGTGAAAATGAAGGAACATAACTTTGCACTGCCAGAGATGGAGGTATTCTACATCAGTAGGAGGAACAGATGACTTTGACAGAAGTTGTAAAGGATGGGACTGCCAAAGGATGGGTCCTGTTAGTTTAGAGGGGAAAAAAAAGATTAGACCATTCTGCTCTCAGGGAGAGCTTTCTGCTATTATGGAGAGCTGCATAAGAATAATAAAGCTATTTACATTATATTGGTGCAGGACTTTGATGTATGCTTCCTGGTAAAGTTGAAGCTGAAGAAGAGCCAAATTTGAGGTGTTCCAAAACTGTAGATGTGGTACTTCAGGACATGGTTTAGTGAGCATGGTGATGTTGGGTTAATGGTTAGATGTCATGATCTTTGAGGGCTTAGCATAAATTCCTCCATTGTTAAAAACAAATTTAAAGTAATGTATACAACTCAAAAATTCTGAGGTATGAAGTTCTTATTCTTGTTGGCAAGCAGCATGTTCTGCCATAATCATAACACAACAAGCAAGCAACATAACATGCCATAACCTAAGAAGGAGGTGAAGCTCCTTGAATGTTTCCAGAGGAGGACAACAAAGCTGGTGACAGAGCCTATCTAGTTAAGTGAAATCTGCATGACAGAGAGATCTCCCTTCCTTTGTTTCTTCTTTTAGTTCAGCTTACCTGCTAGTAAGGTCCAACTACTGTGATAGTATTGGAATCCAAAGTAGTTTTCACTTTGACTCTTGGATGGTGCTGCTTTGAGTACAGTTGGTGGAATCTTGTCATACTTGATGGAATTGACCTGGTGGATATTTCAATTGCTATCCACTTAGTGAATAACAAGAGCTCAGGGAGAAAAAGAGGATGATCAAGCAAGAAAGACATGTAGGGGTCTTTGGAAATGACTTTTTCACTCATAGGTTTTTACAGCTGGTATTATCATTTGAAATCTTTGAATTTTAATCTCAGTTCAACCACCACAGTATGTACTCAACTTTGTGAGACCAAAAGACAAATTAGACATGAAATATGAAGACTATTCCCAGATTTGCCATTGGGCATAATGCGAACTCTCTCCTTACCAACAACGTCTTATTCTCTCATGGCAAAGGTTTGACATTTGTTACTTTATATCCCTCTCATGAGCAGCTTGCTATGAGTAATTAATTCAATTACATCATCTAAACAGACACTGGGGAGCCTTGTGTCAACGTTACAAAGTATAACTAACAATGTCATATATGACAGTGCCTAACGCGAAAGGATTCCCAAGGGTCTTGGATGCACTTTACTCATATTTTCAATAAGAACATTACAGAAGAGTTAAAAACACCATGAAAGAAATGATCTAATAATTGAAATGCAAAGAGAAAGGAAAGAAATCTGATCACACACAGTTGACATGCAGAGTCTGTTTGCCGATAAATATAGAAGATGTCACAGATGAAATAGCCAAAATAAATGCAGTTTCTTCTGCATGCTTCTTTCAGGCTGCTAAATGCTCTATTCCCACTTCATATATCACTATCCTAATGTTGCAACTTTGTTGTTATTGTTGTTAATCCAGCCTTTTTTACTTTTGTAACTGTCTCTTCTATTTAAAATAAGATGGATGAGCTGTGATAGGACATGTCCAAATTATCTGTGAATCAGCCTGACAAATGGAGAGTGGCATTAGGTGTATAATTTCAGTGTCTGCAGGAGCTCTTAAGGGGGAGCAGAGTAGCTGAGAAGTGCATGAAGAGTCCGCACAATACTAGGGCAGTAGAGGTTTGAAGGCTAAAACAGACTGGGGCAGTTGAGAAATTTAGGTAATGAAATAATAGGAGAGACAAAGGAGTTAGTGAGGGAATGTTCTTGCTAGCTGCTTCACTGAAAAACCAGGGAAGATGGTAATGAAATGACTGATGAAAGGAAAGCTGGCAAGTCGACTGAAAGCATTCAATGAGGGATGCCAGTGTGATTGCTGGGTCAGTGCTGGTAAGGAAGGCCTTTAAAGAAGGAACTAACATTAAAAATAAAGCCTAAATAAATTCTAGGAATTTTAAGTATGAATTCTGACTATGTGCAAAAAAACCCTCCCTGGACTTCACCTTGCACTCCACCTGGAGAGTGTATTCATAATGAGGAAGCTTTCTGTACTGCCTTTCTCTCAATCCAAGGTGCTCCCTTCACACTCTCACACATTCAGCTCTCTATCCAGGTTTTGGTCAGCTTATACTCCACTCTGTAATTAGGTTATTCACATCCAAACCTGTCTATTGAAAGCTTTACAATACTCTGAGTAATTCATAAAGGATTACAGATAAGGGGGGGGGAGGGGGGGAAAGAACCAGTTCAGGATTTCAAAATCTTCCTTTAGAGCTGACTTGAATGCATGTCCAGAGGCATGCTGAACTTAGAGACAATTTAAACTGTTTAAAGAAGCTGCTTTGATGGTAAAAATATTTCATTTTATTGCTCTTAAACTTCTCATTTAACATTTATTTTAATAATAATAATCATATCAACAACAAAAGCTTTAAGAAACTGTAAAATCATCTTTTTAAATATTGCTTTTGGTGGATTGAACTACCCAGACCAAGCCCTCAGCTGCGTCTTGTTGTTTTCCCAAGCAGGTAAAAAGTGTCAGAGGAGATACAAGAACAGTTGTGTGGGTTTTTTTTCAGTTTGGTCAGGGATCAAGGAATGAATTATTCATGCAGATGTAAAAGGAAATCTCATTCAAGTTACCCAACTACTCCATCTGGCCTTGAAGGAGTAAATAGAGAGATACAGGCATTCTTAATTCTACTAGGAACATGTAGAAAGAATGAAGCTTCTTTAATGTTCATTGATTGGTAGAAGATTGAGAGCTCTACAAAGCATTGCAAAATTATTGCCACTGTCTTAACAGACCCAAGAGATGCAGTAGAAGGGCCTAGAAATATCTTAGATGTCAGTTCCTCATTGCTATGCTTATATTCATGTATTCCACTTTTGGTACTTTGTTCAGAGGTTAAATTCAAGATCTAGAATCTTGTTGGCTTTTTGGGTACAAGAAGCTTAAACAACCTTGCAGTTTGATCATCACTGTCTTTGGGGAAAAAAGACAAATATTTCAGCAAGGGATCGTCTTTGGCCTGGTACAGTACTGTTTCCTAAGCAAAATGTTTTGAATATGCTTATACAAGACTACATAGTCAGCAGCCAACAAAATGGGCAGTGATTTTCATGGTGAAAAAAAATAAAAGGGAGGAATGTCTGCTTTCTGAGATTCTTGCTCTGCCCAAATACTAAAAATATGAGGACAGACACATGAGTGTGGCTTCTGTTGTTGTTTCTCCCTAGAGAAGTCCAAGGCTTTCTCACGTTTCCCCTCAGTTTAGGAAGGATGTTGACTTGCTGGAATGTGTCCAGAGAAGGGCAATGAAGTTGGTGAGGGGTTTGGAATACAAGCCCTGTGAGGAGAGACTGAGGGAGCTGGGGCTGCTTAGCCTGGAGAAGAGGAGACTCAGGAGTGACCTTATTGCTCTCTACAACTACCTGAAGGGAGGTTGTAGACGGGCAGAGGTTGGTCTCTTCTCCCAGGCAGCCAGCACCAGAACAAGAGGACACGGTCTCAGGCTGCACCAGGAGAGGTTTAGGCTGGATTTGAGGAAGAAGTTCTATACAGAGAGAGTGATTGCCCATTGGAATGGGCTGCCTGGGGAGGTGGTGGAGTCACCATCATTGGAGGTGTTCAGGAGGAGACTTGATGGGGTTCTTGGTGCCATGGGTTAGCTGTTTAGGTGGGTTGGATTGGTTGATGGGTTGGATGTGATGATCTTGAAGGTCTCTTCCAACCTGGTTTATTCTATTCTACTCTACTCTATTCTACTCTACTCTATTTACATTTTTATCTCTATATTTGATCACAAGACAGCATAATGGCAATTTTCTGTGATAAGATCAGAAGGGCATCCAGTTATTGTTCTCTTTTGCACTAAGAATATACAAAAACTTGCTGCTAGTGGCCTGAAGCAGGAAAGTAGATGCTGAAGTACTGCTAAGTGACATTTAAAAAGACACTATTAATATCTAAGTATTTTCTCAGTGCAGGCATAAATAATACATAAATGCTACAATGCAACAAGCAGAAGCATGGCTTCTGCACGTTCATCCTTCAGTTCAGTGCAATTTTGCTGTGCACTGACACATCACAACTTTCTTCAATAATCTGTTTCATCATAAAGAAATGGATATTGAAAGAGCAAAACCAAACTAATCTAGCTTCTTCCATCTGCACTCAAGGCAGTGATGTTTCTGGGGAGCAGTGAAAGAAAGCCTGATACAGAATCACTTGGTCTCATCATGGCTCATTTTCTGCCCTGTGTGAAGGTGTGAAGCTTGAATTTCGGTTGTGGGAATTGCTCTTACGACCTCTGTTCTTTATTCCTCTCTGTCAGCATTCACAAGGAGAGTAGAACTGGGGAGGCAAATCACAGAGTCTTTAATCGCCCTGATCAAGCTAATAAATGACAAAGGATTGTAGATTGGGCTGTAGGCTGAACAAAGGAACAAATTCCAACAACGTTCTTTCTCATTGTGGAAACATATACCTGCCACCAAGAAAAGAAAAGGATTTATTTCGTCTTTTAAGGACACTAATTTCCCAAACTCATGTCAAGGATTTAAATGGAACTTGTGATTCCCGGGTGCCTTGAAAAACAGACCTTGTATTCTCTGTGATCTGGGAGTGAAAATAAGACAAAGAATGTGAGCAGAGAGAACAGACTTTATCATATCCCATAGGCTAAAGATACTGCAGGAAGAAACCATCCTGATTTATGGGGAAAGGTAACATATTTCCCTCCATTTTAATAAAGTTTGCAAAATGATCAATCTCTTCAACTGCAGAATTTTGCAAAGTTGATAGGCCCATAATAAAGTCTACAAAAATCTTCAGGAGGAGCACAGTCCCTTGGGCATTACAATCTTAGGGCAAACTGAGACACCGTGTCCAGCTGGAACTTCAGCTCTTAACTTCTGTGACCTAGCAAAGGGAAGGTAAGAAAGTGGCATCAAACTGAAGTAATTATTCCTGATCCAAGTTGATAGCTGCTGTTGCAGTCCAGGGAGAACAGTTGTGCAAGTCTGGCAAGTAGGAAGCAGAAACAGGAGCCTGAAGATGCCTGAGGGTAAAAGGAGATTTAAAAATTCCTCTGAGAGCTAAAAATATCTCCCTGCATTATCTAACACATGAAAAATACTCATACATGCAAGCCCTCTGTATCACTCAGTTACAAGATGCTCAGCAAAGGGAGGTTGTAGACAGGCGGATGTTGGTCTCTTCTCCCAGGCAGCCAGCACCAGAACAAGAGGACACAGTCTCAGGCTGCACCAGGGGAGGTTTAGGCTGGATGTTAGGAAGAAGTTCTATACAGAGAGAGTGATTGCCCATTGGAATGGGCTACCTGGGAAGGTGGTGGAGTCACCATCATTGGAGGTGTTCAGGAGGAGACTTGATGGGGTGCTTGGTTGCATGGTTTAGTTGTTTAGGTGGGTTGGATTGGTTGATGGGTTGGACGCGATGATCTTGAAGGTCTCTTCCAATCTGGTCTGGTCTGGTCTATTCTATTCTATCATGCATACCCCAATTCTCCCTCACCTTTTGTCCCTTTCAGCTCTGCAGCCTTGCCATTGTGCTACTGTGGGTGCTGGCTAAGGCTGAGCATTCACCTGCATGCAGAAAGCAGGCTCTTTAAAATATTTTACCCTGTTATGAAAACAGAGCCAAAGTGGTCTGTCAACCCTCCTTTTCTTGGAGGTACAAATATTTTGATGTTGATTTGTAAAGAGACTGTGCTCACAGGAGGGAGAAGTTCTTTGCTTAGAAAACGTTCTTACTAAATCCTGTTTTCTGCATGTTGTTCCACACTTAAGGGCCTTCTTTCTTAGTGTCTGTTGTCTATGGCCTGTCCTTGTGCAAACCAGATGTATGCTATTCAGTGAAGCTAGGAAAATGCAAGCCATGTTAACAGTTGATAAGTGAAATCTAGCATTTACTGAAAATACTAACTTATCTAAACTTCTTCTCAAAGCACACTACCATTGCAAAAACTGGTACAGAAACAGTTTAGTTCTAGTTTTTAGGAAACACTGACTTCCTTGTAGTTCCATACCATTGCACCACAGCCACAATGATTGTGGTCTATAGCTTTAGCAGCATCTGTTTTGAATATGTTCAGAATCAGTCCCTTTAGGTGAAAAATACACTGCAACAGACAAAAGAAGTCAAGGTAAAAGTCATAGGGCATTGTGAAATTTGACAAGAGCTGCTGCCTTCTGTTCTCTCTGATTCCTTTTGTAAACTCACCTCTTTCTGTTTCTTCTTTACAGAGAAATAACATCTTCAATGCTCAGGTTCTAGTTAACCTCATTGTATTCTTATTAGAATGTCTTGAATAGCAAACTGGAAATAGAATTTGGGCAGAAACAGGAACTATCTTTATGACAAACTCTACAACTGCTTAAACAACTTATGCAATTAAATGTGCAAAACACTTTTGCAGCTCCAGGTTGCTAGAACAGGTTTAGAAACTCAACAATCTGAAAAACAGCCATACAATTTTTATATTGAATCTCATTAACTTCCACCTCTACATTAGTTATCACTAAAATTTAACAATGCAGCATGTCCTAGATGTTTATAGAGCACCAGACCATTCATCTCTTCTTAGCTGTCAGCTTCCCTGTAGCCAGGATGTTGCAGGGTGAAGTATCATTTTGTCCCTTGATGTTCAGTACTGGGTAGTCATGGAATGATGCTGTTAAACAAATAGCTGAGGATCTACATCTGTATGCTTGGATTATAAATGTCTTTGGGTGGTTTTTGTTGGTTTGGGTTTGTTTTATTTTCTTTATACAAACTGCATCAAATCAGAAAGCAAAGTGTCACAACTTCTATCACAGCTAGAACACCTCTGCTGTCTCAGTCACCAAAGCCACAAAGTCACTGAAGCAATTGAATTCATGGTGATGAGAAAGGTAGGTAATGTTTCAACAAACAGTGCACACAACTATTTGTCACAGGATGGTACTAAAGCTTCATTTCCAGCAGCTGATCCAGAAAAAAAAACCTACCAAAAATCCTCCAAAATTATATTGCTTTGAATGTTCCCTGGAGATCTGAATTAAGAATTTTTGAAGAGAAACTTCTCCCTTTGTTGTTTTCTGATTATTCTTGGTACTGTTGCTCTATTTCTATTGTAACTGGCAGATGTAGAATCCTCAGTCTGCATACATCTGCAGCTGCAGATTCTGTGCCTCATGCATATTTCATAAACAACCAGCACTGAAATGAAGAAAAATTGCTTTTTCTGAGTCACTCTGAGGCCACATATTTGTTTAATTTTAGTATACTTCTCTCCCGCAAGAAAGTGCACTCAAGGAAAGTAAACAAAGATTTGAGACACAAGTGAGGTGTTTAGGTACACACAAACATACTGAGCGGGTCACAAACTCACTAACTCTAGTAATATGGAAAGAGAGAAGCAATTCAAACAATTGAAATTATCATGCCTTAGGGAGATGAGAGGTATATCAATGGCATCCTAGAGTGCATTAAAAAAAGTGTGTCCTGAAGGTCTAAGGAGGTTACTCTGCCCCAGATGGAGCAGATGCAGAGCAGGCCCACAAAAATTGATCAGGAAGCTGGAACACCTCTGCTACAAAGACAGGCTGAGGGAGCTGGAATTGGTCAGCTGGGAGAAGAGAAGGCTCCAGGGAGACCTAATCACAACCTTCCAGTACCTGAAGGGGGTCTACGGGAAGGATGGAGAGAGACTGTTTACAAAGCCATGTAGTGGTAGGATGAAGGGTAATGGTTTCAAAATAGAGAAGAGTAGGTTTAGATTGGAACAAGTTCTTTACCATGAGGGTAGTGCAACATGAACAGATTGCCCAGGAAGATAGTTGAGGCCCCATCCCTGGAGATATACAAGGTGAGGCTCAACAGAGCTCTAGATAAGCTGATCTAGTTGAGCATGTGCCTGCTTACTGCAGATAGAGTTAGACCGGATGACCCTTGGAGGTCTCTTCCAACTCAAACCATTCTATGACACTTTACAGTGAGGGTGTTGGATCTCTGGAACAGGCTGACCAGAGAGGTTGTGGAGTCTACTTCTCTGGACGCTTTCAAACCCACCTGCATGTGTTCCTGTGCAGCCTGTCCTAGGGGATCCTACTTTGGCAGGAGCCTTGGACTTGATGAACTCTGGAGGTTGCTTCCAACCCTTACCATTCTGTGATCAGAATGATCTGGCTCTGGCCAGCCTGCTCTAGTGTGGGGTGTCCCTGCCCATGGCAGGGGGGTTGGAACTAGATGATCCTTGTGGTCCCTTCCAACCCTCACTGATACTATGATACTATGATCTTTCTGTTACAGTAGGCTTCAAATGCTGAGTAACATTTCTAGAGTTCCCACTCAGTTTTGCTATCAGAAATAAGGTTTTTGCTGTGAAAGTTTCTTCACTTAGTGAAAACACATTCTATACTCTTCAAGTGGGATGCTATATTAAGTTATTGGGTAGAATTTTATCCTGCAAGAAAAAAAAATCAATAATCTGTCACATTTTTAAAATCTGTCAAATTTTTAAATGCTAACAAATTGCTTCTCAGTCCCCCAGCTTCCCTTTTCTGTCATAAAATCATGACAGTCTTGCAATATTATTTCAGCAACTTAATTTTTTTTTATTTAAAAAGTACACTTTTCCCATAAATTCCCTTGGGAAAAAAAAAAAAAATAATGAAATAATAAAACCATTATGTATGCCAAGCCTCCCTTTCCCTGAACAGTGCTTGAGCACTGGCAAATGATGGAGTCACCATCCCTGGAAGTAGTAAAAGATGTATAGATGCGGTGCTGATGCATGGTTTAGTGGTGATTTCGCAGTGCGAGGTTTAATGATCTTAAAGGTCTCTTCCAAACAAAACCATGCTGTGCTTCTATGATTCTATGGGCCATGATCATTCTGGTCACAGAGGAAGCTGACAGGTCTGTAGTTCTCAGGGTCTTCATTTTCACCCTTTCTAAAATGTGTGTACTATTTCCCCTTTTTCCACTTCTGGGGACTTCACCTGACTCCTATGGCTTATCACAGTATTACCAAGGTTGGAAGAGACCTCGAGGATCATGGAGTCCAACCTGTCACCACAGACCTCATGACTAGACCATGGCACCAAGTGCCACGTCCAATCTCCTCTTGAACACCTCCAGGGATGGTGACTCCACCACCACCCTGGGCAGCCCATTCCAATGATGAACATCTCGCTCTGTGAAGAACTTTCTCCTTACCTCGAGCCTAAACTTCCCCTGGCGCAGCTTGAGACTCTGTCCCCTTGTTTTCTGCATGATGGAGAGTGGCTTACTAATTCCTCCTGCCATTTTAGGGCATAATTAATCTGATTTACTTTAGATGTAGTCTACTATAGGCACAAGTAGTCTCTCCTACATGAAACAGTTTCTTACACAGAGTATGTAGGGACTTTACGGTGACAGCTCAGAGGTAGACTTTGCAACATAAACATGTACAGTGCCTGTTCTTTTCTACCCTGGTCCTTACCACTGTCATTTATGATCAAAAAGTCTAAAGTTTGTCTTTATTTCTTCCCTCATATGGGCAATTAAATTTTGGGAAATAGTGAGACAGACCAGTGACCATTCCACAGCAGAAACAAACCATTTCACTTCCTTTCAGCGAGAGGATTGACTAATGATAAATAAATAAAATCATGTTGGTTTTCTAGAAAGATTTATTCAGTGGGCATGCAGAGAAGAAATAAAATGACATAATGGGAGAAGCAGCTGACATTTTCATGCTGACATGCGTCACTACTATGCTGCATATGGGAAAAAAAAATGAAGAAACACAAGAAGAATAAAATAGAATTAGAATAGAATAGAATTAGAACAGAATAGAATTAGAATAGAATCACATCGAATAGAATAGACCAGGTTGGAAAATACCTTTGAGATCATCAAGTCCAACCTGTCATCCAACACTATTTAATCAACTAAACCATGGCACCAAGCATTCCATTCAGTCTCTTCCTAATATATTATCACAGCTTTTTATTCATCCACCTATGATTTAGATTACACTGATCACAGAATAGTACTGTAGATTGTCTGGATTTCTGCCCAGCTGAAAGTAAGATGGCAGAGTTAGGACAAGGAAGCTTGGAAGACACTCAGATAATTTCAGGAATGTATGGAGCCCTGCACATGACCTTCATCAAGTCACTAGAAAAGGAAGCATACATTTATAAAACCCTGTAACCCATGGCCAAAGGGTTCATATGGTTATGACCAAAGCTTAATTTTATGTGGCACAGCTAGGTGACTTTCTTCCAGAGAATATTGTTCCTGAGGTGTGACAAAATAAAAGTTAAAGGTAAGCAGGATAAGAGAAGCAAAAATACAAACAGAAATCAGATTGTTGAGATAATAATAGTTACCAATTCAAAAGGAAGAAAAGAACTCCCCAAACCAGACAAGTTTTCTTGAGGAATAAAGTTGCAAAGAGGCTGCGCTTCTGCAGTTGACTGATGACTGCCTGGCCAACAGAGACTCATGTGGTATCTCACCAGAGACAGTGAGCGAATGAACGCTAAGCCTGGTAGCATGACTTTGCTCTCAGCTCTGTATATGAGACAATAGATACTGGCTTTGCATGCTCATGTTGTATATCTTCTTGCAGATCTCTGTGAATGGTAAAAGATGTCACAAATGACCCATTTGAGGAGGTTGCAATTCCACATTTTACAACAGCAAACATCTTCTTCATGTGGAGCATACCTCTTGTGAGCTTTTCCTTTACTTACACAAGTTGATACGGTCCACGAATGAGCTCTGTGGTAAGTCTATGGTATATTACTGCTCTGACCACATCAAGAGTCTATTTATTCTCAGAAGAAATGGAATAAACAGTTCTGTAACTCTAAAAACTAGATAAATCCCTAGGAAACTCACATGTTTGTATGCTTGCACTGGCACTGTTTTACCTTTCTGGTAGATTTCATAAAGCTGCTATTCATGTCTGAGGTAACTGCTGTGATGTATGGAAACAGAAATTATGTCTTACAATCCTGAGAACATTTTACCAAAGTGAGTAGAATGTTACTCCAGCTAGTTCTCACCATTGTGAAGAAGTTTATTTTCTTATGCCTCCTTCCCATTTTACTCCTTTTCTCTTAAATCTCTTCAACATTTCAACAGTTTCTACTGTGCCACTAATGAGTTCAGATCCATATGGTTTTTTTTTCCCCAGGATGATTCTGGCTGTGAAACAGAACTCTCAGGTAACAAACAGACATTTCAATAACCTTTCTTTCCCCAAGTCTCTATGCAATGAGTTAAAACAATTGGTTAGTCTGTGTATAACGTTTGGGTAATTCTATAGTAAAAGTCACTGTATAATCTATTAGTCAGCTTGCTGAAATAGTGGTAAAGGACCTGTAATAAAATGAATCACTCTGTATTATTAGACCAAGGTTCTTCCCAGTAGTTTTTAAGTATTTTGAGCGTGTGTATGCATATGTTTTTAGATATATTCCATTGTATATGCCTAGTTAATGGGGTTTTTTTTGAGCCTTAAGGAAAATACTGCAGCTTTGACATCTAAAGCATTTTGTGAGTAGCCTTAGTCGATGTTGTGTCTTTTATCATCCACTAAACAGCCACAAGCACTGATCAATACAATAGCAGAGCCACTCATCCTTAATCTCAATCTTTTCTAAATCAGCATCTTGATACATTGAACTGATAATTTTTAATGCTTATCTAATATATCCTTTTCTCCTTCCTTGGCATCGTACATTTCCTATTCATCCCCAGCAGAGGAGCTAAGCTCATTTCTGGTGACTTCTAGTTTAACCCCAAAATAAATTTCAAGGTTGTCAAGGATTTGGATTTTTTGCCTTTTTACTAATCTGTTTTCAACACTGCACTGATTGTATATTCCTGCCCCAGAGCAAGGGTCTGCTTCCACCTGCTTAAATTAGCTTTTCTAATAGAATAGAATAGAATAGAATAGAATAGAATAGAATAGAATAGAATAGAATAGAATAGAATAGAATAGAATAGAATAGACCAGGTTGGAAGAGACCTTCAAGATCATCGCGTCCAATCTATCATCCAACACCACCCAACCAACTAACCCATAGAACCAAGCACCCTGTCAAGTCTCCTCCTGAACACCTCCAGTGATGGCAACTCCACCACCTCCCCAGGCAGCCCATTCCAATGGGCAATTACTCTCTGTGTAAAACTTCCTCCTGACCTCCAGCCTGAACCTCCCCTGGTGCAGCTTGAGACTGTGTCCTCTTGTTCTGGTACTGGCTGCCTGGGAGAAGAGACCAACCTCTGCCTGTCTACAACCCCCCTTCAGGTAGTTGTAGAGAGCAATAAGGTCACCCCTGAGTCTCCTCTTCTCCAGGCTAAGCAACCCCAGCTCCCTCAGCCTCTCCTCATAGGGCTTGTGTTCCAAGCCCCTCACCAACTTTGTTGCCCTTAATACTCCACATATTGGAGAGGTGTGAAGATTCTTGGCATGAAAAAGGTAGGGGAATCATAAACTGTAAAGCCATGTCATGTAAAACAAAGGTTTAAGCAGCTAAGCTAGCTCTTAAATGTTTTCTGCCAATAAGGAAAAGCCCTGAGCCAAAAAAAGCAACAGCAGCACCTGAATAGCCAGCAGAACTTCTAGACCTTGTGAATGGCATTCATTTAATGCAAGCTACAGCAAAGCAAGACATCAAGGCTACAAGGTCCAGGCTGTGTTTAGAACCAACAGGGAGAGGTTCCCTCCAAAAGATAGTGCTTCTCTTTCCAAGCTGAATAGCCAAAAGACAGGGTAAACTGCCATACAGTGCCAGCTGGACAGGAACACCAGATTGCTTATCCAGCTGTACAAGTGCTGCTCAGCGAATGGCAAACCTTCTTTTGGTAGAAAACATTTTGATACTAGCAACAAACTTAAGTTTGCACTAGTGTGTATAACTACCAACCACCTTATTCTTAAAGATGAAGGGAAAATTACAATAGATTGTAATAAATATTTCCTATTTTCTTCTTAAAAGAGAAATTATTTAGCAAAACAAGAGGGCTGCTTATGTACTTCTGCTGATTAAAAAAAAGGCAAGCATAAAAATCCTAATGTACCACTAGATACAAGCAATTAATCTGTCATGATTTAACCAGCCTGAAAGTGATTATCTTTGAATAATTGGGCTCATCTATTAGGCTTTTACTTAATTATCCTAGAAAGCAAAACAAAGAACAGTTTACACAGATGTGTGTATCTGTATTGGGCTCTGCTTGAATTGACCGTAGCAGAAAGCTGAAGCATCAACATTTCACATTAAATGCAGAAAGAAATAGATCTTTCTGCCAGATTAGCATCAGAGCAATAATCCTGTGGGACAGGGACTCTTGATTTCCCAATAAATTTGAACAATGCCTGGTGTATTGATGCCCTGGGAATTTCTGTTAGTATAGAAACTGGCCTGTGTGTAATAACAGCAAACCTGCATCACTGGTTATAAGGCCCAGAGGAAGGGAAGCAAAGACACTCTGGAGATGCTACAGAGCACATAACAGCAGAACCTGACTAGTGACCCAAAATGACCTACAGAATACTGCACTTGTCATCCCATCTCAGGACCACTTCCACTGTTCTTCCACATTAGGTGTGTAGCATAAGTCTCTTTTGCAAGTGGAAATTTTTATTTGATTTAAGGGAGTGCTGGAAAGATATACAGAGAATGTGTGTAAATAGAGTACGTCTGCATCATGCACAGATTCCTCAGCTAGCTCCAGAACTCCAATTATTGGTGTCTCCTAAACACAGTGCTCTGTCAAAGCTAATTAACTGCTACTGAGAAGAGGAGGAGGTTGCCTGGGAGCAGCCTTTCACTGACACAGCCTTATCTTTTCAGGTATCAAAAGTTCTGAACCGTGTCATTGTTACCATTATAATAGCACTGTAACAAGTTAAGGTACTTTTTTTTATGGGATGGTATTGACTAGAACATACAAGGACTTAGATGCAATACTGGGCCTGCAGTGCTGCTATTCATTAAATGTAGGGTGCAGAAAGATGACAGCAATGTCATGTTTTAGTAGCGTGGTAGTAGGAAGCTGAACAGAGGAGCGAGACAAAGTCACCCCAGGCCTCAGCTTTTGTACCATCTCCAGAAGCCAGCAGTGCCACATACCTGTAGGTGAGTGTCTAAAGAGCAAAATCTTCAGTCCTTCCTGGCAGCTTTCTTCCAGGTGTGTAGGGACTCTAAAAGAGGTGCAGTTGCCTTTTCAGTATCAGATGGCCACCTGGCCATCCACTTCCTTACCCACACCAACAGCCTTCCTCTTGACTATGGGCCTGCAGAATTCATTTAAACTCTATGACCTTTATTCATAATCTTGGAGAGTCTAGCCAATCCCCACAGACAGCAGTGCCATGACCAGCAGCACACTGACCCGATCCCTAATGCTTTGTCTCTGGTGGGTGATTTGGCCCTTTCTTCAATGAAACTTTCAAAATGGAAGCCCTGCTAATGTTGGCTGCAGATATTCTCTTCCCTAGGATGCTGACAGGCATTTTGAAAATGACTGAATGACCACCACGAGCTCCATGCTCAGAGCCCACCGACACAGCCCATCCATTGCTCACCTGGCTATTGGAGGGATCTGCTGGCGCTGGCTATTACCAATGCTGTTTCCAGCTCCAAACCATAACCCCATACCAGCTAGTGTAAAGAAAATTAACCCTATCTCAGCCAAAACCAGCACAGAGAGCCTGAGTTCACCATTATCACGACTAAAGGAGGCAAAATAACATCATTATTTACAACTTAAGTATATGTAAAGTGAAAACCAAACTGGGTAAGCATTAACAACAGCAAAATGAAGGTGAAGCAAAATCATTATTCCATTCTGTCTGAAATGTATGAATCTGTATTTAGAGAACTCTATCCATTTTGGAGCCATTGCAGTACAAAGCAGGCAAAGTGAAAATTGCCCTGTGGAGAGCCATCGAGCTGATCAGTGTGGTATAGCACCGGATATATGAAGAGAGACTGAGTTGAGTTTGTTTGGATGCAAGGAAAAGAGAGTTAATAATCTCACTGCTGTCTTCAAATAGACACTGGATTGTTATGGAGAACATAAATTCCATTTGGAGAGACAGCAATCACAAAATAAATTCCTACTCAATATTAAGAAATAAAAATCACCACAAGGGCAGTCAAATGCTATAGCAGGTTGCCCACAGAGACTACAGAACCTCCATGAGCTGTTGAAAAGGCAGCAACCTGACCAAGCATCCTCCTTTGAGTCAGGTTCACCCAGCTTTGAGTCAGGGGTTGAAAGAGGTGGTTGAAAGGGCAGCAACCCACACAACCTGACCACACACCCTGCTTTGAGCCAGGGGTTGGACAGGAGGATTTCAGGAGTCCCTGCCAACCTAAATGATTTCTTGGTTCTGTTACTTATCCTTTAACTCCCTGGTATGTCCCAGTATTCTAGGAATTAGAACTCTACTCCTGGCCTTGAGTCTTTCTCTGGGTATACATGTTTTCTCTGTTGACATTCACAGAGATATTTCTTCTCTTTGAGAAATGTATCCCTTAATTTGTTCTTGTATAATGAGTGCACAGGAAACAATAATCCACAAACAATTAGATTGGTCACTTATCTCTTTCTAATATATGTTGGTAATCAATAAAAATTACCAGCTAAGCCATTACTTCCAATAACAATGTGCCCACTTTAATTACAAAGAAACTGATAGTGACTAGGATTCATTTAAGGCTGATGAAGCATAGGCAGTCGCTGTATGTGTTTATTCCCATGCATTTTATCACAATGAAGAGTTGTCAGAGGAGATAAGGAGGCAATGTATAACTGAAGATATTGAATGATTCAGCAACTGTTGTCCATAAAACTTATTAAAGTCTATAACACATTTTATGAAACCTACAGAGTTTCTCTGCTTCCTTAGCTCACATCCCAGACTGACTTTCAAAATGATGGAGCATTGACCCTGGTTTATGTTTGAACTGGAGCTGAAGGAAGCTTTCATTACACATTCTGACTAAAAGTGACTATGCAAGGCCTTTTCCTTGATTTAACCAAATACTGCAGTGATCAGCATGTTGTCTTTTGATGTGGAAAAGAAGGTAGCTATGCGTGGGAGATCAATTAGAACTGAATACTTATACATTATTCCAAGCAAGCTCTGTTAAGAAAGTTACCAGTTGGGAAAGTTTATAGCCTTGGAAAACAGCTCAGAGCAACTCTGGTTCTAATGAGACACGTCAGTGTGTCCAGAGAAGGGCAATGAGGCTGGTGAGAGCCTTCGAGCACAAGCCCTACGAGGAGAGGCTGAGGGAGCTGGGGTTGTTTAGCCTGGAGATGAGAAGGCTCAGAGGAGACTTTATTGCTGTCTACAACTACCTGAAGGGAGGTTGTAGTCAGGAGGGGGTTAGTCTCTTCTCCCAGGCAACCAGCACCAGAACGAGAGGACACAGTCTCAAGCTGTGCCATGGGAAGGTCAGGCTCGAGGTGAGGAGAATGTTCTTCACAGAGAGAGTTGTTAGCCATTGGAAGGGGCTGCCCAGGGAGGTGGTTGAGTCACCATCCCTGGAGGTGCTCAAGAGGGGATTGGATGTGACACTTGTTGCCATGGTCTAGTAGTCATGAGGTCTTGGATGACAGGTTGGACTTGATGATCATTGAGGTCTTTTCCAACATCTTAGATTCTATGATAATTCACCTTAGAAAAAGAGATGCAGAAACAATGCATTAATGGGAAGACAAACAGGTCAGTGCTTTTGGTCGTAGCGTGGAATTAATTCTCATTTCCAAAGCATCTTTCCAAAACCCAGGTTCGGATAACAGTTTCAAGCTTTTCGGCAGAAAAGATCAAATTAAGAAACATTTTGCTCACAGACATAGTTATTTGTTTGCCAGAAATCAGCAAGGAAGTGGTTAGGCGTGGGTTAAAGTAAAGTTCCAACAAAGTTAGGAGAATTATTCCAAAAGAAAGAAGAAGTATTCAGCATCCTAAAATATTTATAATGGCACTAATGGTAAATACAGTACACTTCTTTGCTCCCCCTGCCACAAATCATCTGTCAGCGTGGAACCCAGTTAGTCCATAAAATCCTTAGCATACCAGAGAGTCCATATGAATAATCAGGACTGACAGGTAAATAAACATCATCTGGCCTTAAATGTATTTCTTACTCTACTTCTTTCAGATTTCTGCCATTTGTATTGATTTTTTTCCGCAGACAAAGTAATAACCACAGTGTAATATCAGTCTCCAGAGTACTACCTTTTTTCATTTGCAAGAGCCTGAAATATTTTCACTTGTGGCTTAACTGCATTTACACAAACAGAATGAACACATTTTGTCAGCTTGTTAGCAATGCAGAATCCTGGATACATAGAGCTGGCAACGACAGGTCTTCTGTCCATAAAAACCTGCAAATGAGCTCAGTCGCTGGAATTTAAACTCGTGCTTAAATCTTGGGGGGGGGAAAAAAAGGCAGAATGACTTTAGAAGCATTGAGAAAGAGAAGCCTTTTTAAAACTGCTGAACTGTGTAGACCATTCTGATAACTGCTCCATGTCGTCAAAAAGTATCACAGTATAACTTAGGTTGGAAAGGACCTCGAGGATCATCAAGTCCAACCTATCAACACAGACCCCATGACTAGACCATGACACCAAGTGCCACGTCCAATCTCCTCTTGAACGCCTCCAGGGACGGTGACTCCACCACCTCCCTGGGCAACCAGTTCCAATGACGAATGACTCGCTTGGTGAAGAACTTCCTCCTCACTTCGAGTCTAAACCTCCCCTGGTGCAGCTTGAGACTGTGTCACCTCGTTCTGGTGCTGGTTGCCTGGGAGAAGAGGCCAACCCCTTCCTGGCTGCAACCACCTTTCAGGTAGTTGTAAAGGGCAATGAGGTCTCCCCTGAGCCTCCTCTTCTCCAGGCTAAACAATCCCATCTCCCTCAGCCTCTCCTCACAGGGCTGTGCTCAAAGCCTCTCACCAGCCTTGTTGCCCTTCTCTGGACACGCTCAAGTGTTTCAATGTCCTTCTTAAACTGAGGGGCCCAGAAATAGACACAGTACTCAAGGTGCGGCCTAACCAATGCAGAGTTCAGGGACACAATGACCTCCCTGCTCCTGCTGGCCACACTATTCCTAATGCAGGCCAGGATGCTATTGGCCCTCCTGGCCACCTGGGCACACTGCTGGCTCATATTCAGGTGGCTGTCGATCAGCACCCCCAGGTCCCTCTCTGTTTGGGAGCTCTCCAGCCACTCTGACCCCAGCCTGTAGCTCTGCATGGGATTGCCGTAGCCAAAGTGCAGCACTTGGCACTTGGACTTGTTGAATGCCATCCCATTGGACTCTGCCCATCTGTCCAGTCGGTCGAGGTCCCTCTGCAGAGCCTTTCTACCCTCTAACTGACTAACATCTGCCCCTAACTTTGTGTCATCTGCAAACTTGCTGATGACTGACTTGACCCCCTCATCCAGATCATTGATGAAGATGTTGAAGAGGACAGGGCCCAGCACTGATCCCTGGGGGACACCACTGGTGACTGGCCGCCAGCTGGATGTGGCACCATTCACTACCACTCTCTGGGCCCGGCCCTCCAGCCAGTTCCTAACCCATAGATAGACTTGGCCTCCTGAAGGCTAACTATTGAAATTGCTGGGGAAAAAAACAGCCCAGTCTATGATGTAACCACTTTTTTTATTCCTTCTTTCTTTCTTTTTATTTTCTCATCTTTAAAATAAGTAGGATTTTAAAGAGCTTGGAAGAATGTGAAAAATGTAACAGTTTGAATTAATTTTTAAATGGGCATAAAAGGCCTGTTTTACCTAACAGTCCGTTAAAATAGTTGAAACATTTCTGTCCGTATAGGACCTAAAGTAGTCTCACATTATATCTGCCATTAATATACCTGGAAAGCCAATCAGATCCCGGGCTGCATCAAGAGAAGTGTGGCCAGCGGGTCAAGGGAGGTGATCCTCCCCCTCTACTCAGCTCTGGGGAGACCCCACCTGGAGTACTGTGTCCAGTTCTGGAGCCCCTATTACAAGAGGGATCTGGAGGTGCTGGTATGTGTCCAGAGAAGGGCCACAAGGATGATCAGAGGGCTGGAACACCTCTCCTATGAGGACAGACTGAAGGAGTTGGGGCTGTTCAGTCTGCAGAAGAGAAGGCTCTGAGGTAACCTAATTGTGGCCTTCCAGTATCTGAAGGGGGCCTACAGGAAGGCTGGGGAGGAACTCCTCAGGATCTCAGGTAGTGATAGGACTAGGGGGAATGGAATGAAGCTGGAGGTGGGGAGATTCAGGCTGGAGGTGAGGAGGAAGTTCTTCACCATGAGAGTGGTGAAGCCCTGGAATGGGTTGTCCAGGAAGGTGGTTGGGGCTCCATCCCTGGAGGTGTTTAAGCCCAGGCTGGATGAGGCTCTGTCCAGCCTGCCCTAGTGTGGGGTGTCCCTGCCCATGGCCAGGGGGTTGGGCCTAGATGATCCTTGTGGTCCCTTCCAACCCTGACTGATACTATAATAATATCCTATCAATATTCTTATGCAGGGAATAGAATAGAATAGAATAGAATAGAATAGAATAGAATAGAATAGAATAGAATAGAATAGAATAGAATAGAATAGAATAGAATAGAATAGAATAGACCAGGTTGGAAAAGACCTTCGGGATCATCGAGTCAACAGCATGTAATCAACTAAACTATGGCACCAAGCACCCCATCCAGTCTCTTCCTAAACACCTCCAGTGATGGTGACTCCACCACCTCCCTGGGCAGCCCATTCCAACGGCTAATAACTCTTTCTGTGAAGCACTTCTTCTTAACATCCAGCCTAAACCTCCTCTGGTGCAGCTTGAGACTGTGTCTTCTATAATTACTATAGCTCAAAATCCAGAAAATCATAATGAAAAGATATTGATTTAGTGTCAACTTTCCAAGCATACAAAGATCATTGCATGGTCTGCTTTCCCCACTGTTTTAATGGTTTAGACTTTAAGAACAAATAGAATTGTTAATCACTTCTAACTTCAACCACATGATGGAGGATATTCAGGGGGGAAAAAAAATAGTTGCATTTTTAATTCCTAATCCTCTTAGATGCTCATATTATTTCAGTTTATAGTACTGGCCTTGCTTGTAGAAAAGAAGGCACAGAAAAAAAGTGATAATAAACTGAAAATGCTTTGGGTATGCATTTCTCTCACCAGACAGGCATTACCCTATGGGTATTTGTTTGTCCTTCCATTTAACTACTTTACAATGAAACTAAGAAACAAAGCCTGAGATTCAGGGGCTATTTTTTTCCCCTTTTTTTCAGAACATCATATTCAACATGATCTCATTAATATGGGAAATGCCCCCAAGAGATCAACTAGCAGTAAGAGTGGCCTAGAAGCAGACACACCCATATGCTTGCATTGCTGCTGCTAAGCAACAAGAACAAAAAATCCTCAACACAATTCAATTCTCCTTTAAAGAACCAATGGTAATTTCATTCTTCTATTGGGAAAAAAGAAAGGAAATTAGTGGAAAGTGAAAAATGGGGGGAGAAGTCAGTAAGATTTCCACCTGACACTGTCAATGTACAGTTGTTTGTCTTTAATATGGCCCATCTACTTTTCCCTAGCTCTGACCTGTGTGCTGTAATGCTTGCAAGCTCCAAAACAAGCATCCAACTGCATTTTAATATGAGAGGATGTGCTGAGGTCTTCCTGGTGCAAGCTTTTTTCAGTGTAGCAATTTTATCTAACTTATTTATACAATTCCTATTGCCACAAGAACCTAAAACCACCTCAAAATTACCAACTCTTCCATGTGAGAAAGCAAAGCCTTCACCACATTTAACAGATGGAGAACTAAGATTCAAATTACTAAAGATTAATTCCTGAATTCTCTTTAAAACCAGAGGAATACTGCCTTGATAGCTTGAAGATCTTTGCACCAGACAGTCCTGTGGCAAGACTCACAAAGGATTATAGACCTGGTGACATTCAAGATGTTGGTTACCTGACTAAAGAAGCACCTGGGCAACTAAGAGCTGCAGTCTCACTCTTTTCCCAGGGTTTGTTGTTTGAAATTTGTGAGATTAAAGAGAAAAGGGGAAGGAAAAGGAAAAGGGGAAGGAAAAGGGGAAGGAAAAGGGGAAGGAAAAGGGGAAGGAAAAGGGGAAGGAAAAGGGGAAGGAAAAGGGGAAGGAAAAGGGGAAGGGGAAGGAAAAGGGGAAGGGGGAAGGAAGGAAGGGAGGGAAGGAAGGGAAGGGAGGAAGGGAGGGAAGGGAGGGAGGGAGGGATGGAAGGGAGAGAGGGAAGGAAGGGAGAGAGGAAAGGAAGGGAGGGAGGGGAGGGAGGGAAGAGAGGGAAGGGAGGGAAGGGAGGAAGGGAGGGGAGGGAGGGAAGGGAAGGGAGGGAAGGGAGGGAGGGAAGGGAGGGAAGAGAGGGAAGGGAGGGAAGGGAGGGAAGGGAGGGGAGGGAGGGGAGGGAGGGGAGGGAGGGGAGGGAGGGGAGGGAGGGGAGGGAGGGGAGGGAGGGAAGGGAGGGAAGGGAGGGAAGGGAGGGAGGGAAGGGAGGGAGGGAAGGGAGGGAGGGAGGGAAGGAAGGGAGGGAAGGAAGGGAAGGAAGGAAGGGAGGGAGGGAGGGAAGGAAGGGAGGGAGGGGAGGAAGGGAAGGAAGGGAAGGAAAGAAGACTAGTTGGCAAGATTTTTGTTTGCATGGGAAGAAGTAAATATCTGAAAATCCTCTGAGTATCTTTAGGAACCTTCAGTAACATCCTGTGTTCCAGTCACAATGTGAATGCTGTACAGACGGCACATGTAATTAATAAGATAACTCTGTAGGTCTAAATCAGATGAATAAAAAAGATAATTTTATAACATCTGAGATAAGCTGAGTCTCCAAAGTTTTATTCTTCTAAAATAATCTTCCACTGAGTGGTGATAGTGAAAGAAAATGCATGATTAGCAAAATATTATTTAGACCCTGAGTGTAGAAAAGTCTACTTCTATAGGCTTATTTGAAACTACTCCACCAGTGCTTCCAAGAAATTCATTTTTACTCCCAGGAGCTAAACAAATCCAAGGAAAAGCCAAGATCATTTCTTTTCTCTTGCAGCTACACTGAGAAAGAAACATAAAGCGATGTTGTGCTGTGAGGATTTTCCCTTATTTTTAATTCATCAGCAACTTAATGTACAGGTGACATTTCAATGCTCTGAAGAAAAACAAGCATGTGTAAACTAAGGAGGTGTCTGAACCCTACCTGAGGCCATAGTTAGAAGAGCCTGATGGCCTGACCCATGGAGACTTCCTCCTGAGATATTTGCCAAATATGTCAAGCTTAGAAGAAGTAATTAGGAAAGGAACAGAAGATAAATGGGCTGACAAAGCCTGGTGATGACCCAAGGTAAGATTCTGCTATGCCTAAGAGAAATGGCTCTCAGTACTTTGAGAACTACTATGTTCCTGAAAAGGAAAGTAAGTTTATCGACATTTCTGAGATGGAAATCTCAGTCACCAGTTCACCATCTCATAAATCCAATTCAACCTCTTTGTCAGAAAAGAGATTTTTCAGACATCACACAAAGGGACCTTAAGATCAGCTGGTGATGAGTCCATTCTCCATTTGGTTATGCAAGCTATTTAATGACAAAAACCAGGGAATTGTTCATGAGATTCCTTGAAGAGCAGGGAAGATGTAGAAGGAGATTGGATAGGCAAATCTTTGTCTTTTTGGACCTGATTCACTTTAAGTCACAGGTTCTATAAGCCAATTGCCTCCCCAGGGTTGATGACTAGAAAAGTTACAGCAGATTACCAAAACACACTTAGAAAGAAATCTCCAGCCTTTGTTGTTACTGTTGTGTAGACAAATGCTCAGATTTTCATGAGAACCTGGGAAAGACCACAGCCAGGATAGCCAGACCTGATCAGGCAAAGGCATGTTTAACATCATGCTGACATCATTCCCAGTATATACGGGGAAAGCTGGCGGGGGGGGGAGCATGTAGTTTGAGTAGGCAGACAGCCAGCTGGGCCAGCCAGTGATGGTAGATTGCAGGTGGTGAGCAGTTGCATTGCACAGTGCTTGTTTTATACACCATTTCACTGGAATTACAGTTGTTAGTGTTGTTTCTTCTTTGTGTTCTGTTAAACTGCCCCTATTCCAACACATGAGGTTATACCTTTTTGTCCCAACTTCTCTTCTCAGCCCGCTGGGGTGGGAAGAGTGAGTGAATGAGTGCCACAGTGTGCTCAGTTGCTGGCTAACCCCAAACCACAACAACAAAGAGAACTTTATTTTCACAGGAGGCTTGATTTGTTTGCTGCTCCTGCTGGGTTTTCCTCTTTGGACAAAATTCCCTCAGTGGCATACCCTGAGAAATGCCTTATCTGAGAGACATTTACAAACACTTCAGCACTATTAATTTAGAATTCACTTTTATGGACAGAGACTATAAAGGAAAAAAATAAGTAAGTGAGGGTAGTAGGCACTGCAGAATTTGTTAATTTACTCAAAGTTATTGCTAAATGATGAGGGTCAGGTGACAGACTCTCCCAGACAGCTGGGGATAGGATGCACTTCAGGTGACATTGGACAGAAATGTTAGGCATGCACTGTAGAGATAAGCTCTACAGGTACCTTCCAGGATCAAGATGGTTATTTTTAGACTGCACAATTATTTTAGATTGCACATTTCATGCTTTGATGGACAAAGTGAGACAAGATGAATTTCACCCTGTATCACCAGGATGTCACTCTGACAAATGTCACTTTCATTCAGAGCTTCAGTATCAACAACACACAATCTAAAAATACCTACATCTGCTATTTGCATGGTTTTCATCCCTGAGACTCAGAAATATATTCTCTTTATTTTCAGACTGCAACGACAAAAGTGATGTAAAACAAACAAATAAATGTCCATCATTGCAAGTAATGGAGGAAGTTTTCCTTCAAGCAGCAACAGAAGTACCCAGGAGTGGAGCAATCTTGTGTAATCCCCAGAACTGCTCATTTAGACTCAGGGGAGCTGGGCAGTGCTTTGACAATACCTCTTGCAGCACAAAAGCTCTTGTTTTAGCATTGTGCTTCCCATTTGCACAGATACTCAAGAAAGAGAAGGGAATCTCTCTTTGTGACCCCTTCTTCTATGACTTGCTCTCTCAATATCTATGTATTACCCAGTGCTGTGGCTTGTACAGTGCTTATATATAGTTAAAACCTTTTGTCTACTGCATGTTTCTTCTACAGCATAGCCCCAGCAGCTCATGCAGTAAAACAAGCTGCATGATGTTCTGTGTGTTTAGAAGGGTTGATTGAGCTAACAAAAACTGTAAAAAGTATACTATAAAGAAAATATTTCCATTGCTAAGTCATAGCAGACTTTATATGTTTCATTACTCAACAAGCACAAGAAACAGATCTAGGAAGACTGCAGAAGAGAACAGAACAAACCAGGTTGGAAAAGATCTTTGAGATCCAATCCATCATCCAACACCATCTAATCAACTAAACCATGGCACCAAGCACCCCATCCAGTCTCTTCCTAAACACCTCCAGGGATGGTGACTCTCCACCACCTCCCTGGGCAGCATATTCCAATGGACAATCACTCTTTCTGTGAAGACCTTCTTCCTAACATCCAGCCTAAACCTTCCCTGGTGCAGCTTGAGGCTGTGTCCCCTTGTTCTGGTGCTGGTTGCCTAGGAGAAGAGACCAAACCCACCTGGCTACAACCTCCCTTCAGGTAGTTGTATGGAGCAATAAGGTATCCCCTGAGCCTCCTCTTCTCCAGGCTAAGCAACCCTAGCTCCCTCAGCCTCTCCTCATAGGGCTTGTGCTCCAAACCTCTCCCCAGCTTTGTTGCCTGTCTCTGGACACATTCCAGCAACTCAATGTCTTTCCTAAATTGAGGGGTGCAGAACTGGACACAGTACTCAAGGTGTGGCCTAACCAGTGCTGAGTACTGGACTAGGTGACCTTTGAAAATGGTTTAATGGCTCTAGGATTCTATAGAGTACCCTGCACAAATTCTTGTAATAGATTATTGCTAATATTTTAATAAAGCCAGGGGTGGGAAAAATGGTTAACAGGCAATTTCTACCTGAAAATTAAAGCCTTGCAACATTAAGGATTTTAAATTAGAGAAGAGTAGATTTAGGCTGGACCTTAAGAGGAAGTTCTTTCCAATGAAGCCAGTGAAACACTAGATCAGGTTGCCCAGGGAGGTGGTTGAGGCCCCGTCCTTGAAGATATTCAAGATGAGGCTTGACAGGGCTCTGGGCAATCTGATCTAATGGAAGGTGTCCATGCTCACTGCAAGGGGTTTGGACTAGATGACCTTTGGAGGTTCTTTCCAGCCTTGTTCAGGTTTCTTACTGATTTTTCAGTAATATTTTAGCTCTCAAAGTGTCTCCCTGAAACAACAGTATTCCTAAATGATTCTGATTCAGCAACTCTGCATTGTTTTAAAGGGAAGTTTTGGAACACCCACTGTCAGTAAACGTTTGATGCACAGCTGTATCACTGAGGGATACTTTTAAATTACTGGAAACGACCTTGAATTTCAGCAGTGCAAAATCCCTCTGTTCCTGGAGGAATGCCAACTCAGCCAGCCAGGTCTGCTGACCAGCATATGGGCAAGGTCAAAGCCCTGTCTCCTTTGAAGCCTCCTGAGTAGAGGAGCAGAGACAGGGCAGCTTCTCATCATTCTCATACTGCAGTCAGGAACTAGCCACAGGTTTAAGAAAAGCAGATGATGGGAGGCTTTGTAACTTCTCCCACACACACATCTCCCTGCTTTAAGAGTGAGTTACTGTTGAGGAAGGCAAATCTTCTAGCTCATCAGAGAGCAAGAGAAAGAACTTACTGCCCTGGCAATAGAAAGTAGTTATTCAGTCTTTGCTGGAGAGAATGGCTTTAGAGAAAAATTCTTGCAGCTCATTACTTGAATTTGGACTCTAGAAACCTGGGTTAAACAATCTAGGTAAGATTTTCTGCAGCTTCTGTAAAATTCTGTCTTGTTAAAGACATCTAAACCAGCTCTAAATTAGCTCTTTCACATATCTACAATAAACAGTTTTCACTTCCCAAAGCAGCTTTCTGTTACAAAATATGTTTCCTTAACAGTGCAGTATCAGAAGGGAGCCTACAGGAAAGCTGGAGAGGGACTTTTTATAAAGGCACGTCATGACAGTACAAGGGGCGATGGTTTTTAAATCAGAGCAGAGCAGATTTAGATTAGACATTAGGAAGAAGTTGTTTGCTGTGAGGGTGGTGAGACACAGGAACCAGCTGCCTAGAGAAGTTGTGGACACCTCTTCCCTGCAAGTGCTTAAGACCAGGCTGGATGAGGTTTTAAGTAACCCAGTCTGGTAAGAGGTGTCCCTGCCCACAGCAGGGGGGTTGGAACTACATGACCTTTAAGGTTCCTTTCCAATCAAGCCATTCTAGGATTTCTGACTGCATAAAGGAGGAGGTAATGTGTGATAAAGAGGAAAGTCCATGAGTTTGGTTATACAAAATAAAGCCCAGAGAGGCTGAGGAGTCTCCTCCTTTGAAGACTTTCAAAACCTGCCTGGATGCATTCCCATGTGGCCTGCCCTAGGTGCAAGGGGCTTGGACTCAATGAACTCTCAAGGTCCCTTCCAACCTCTACCATTCTGTGATCCTATGATTCTGTGACAGTCCTATGCTGGGACAGGCAGAGAAGGGCTCATATCTACTTTGCTTTAAGCTTCACCCTAAACAAAAATTCAAACCTACCTAAGAAAATTTATACGGCAGAAGATTTTAGGAGACCAGTAAAGTCTGGATGAAGAGAAACCCCTCTTTGAATCCCAAATAAGAAATGTTCAGGGTGACAGCTCTGCAGCTGGGATACCTTGGCTTTGCAAACTGTAATTGGAAAAAAGATAAAAAATTCAAACCAAGAGTTGCAGAGGCATCCAAAACCAAGGTGGAACTGGGAATCACTCCATGTGTAGGACCATGTGTAGGACAGCATTGCAGGCAGCTCAACGCACACTGAACTGATGTAGCCAAGAGTATCATAGAAACATAGAATCAATAAGGTTGGAAAAGACCTCAAAGATCATCAAGTCCAACCTGTCACCCAACACCTCATGATTACTAAACCATGGCTTCAAGTGCCACATCCAATCTCTTTATGAACACCTCCAGGGATGGTGACTCCACCACCTTGCTGGGCAGCCCATTGCAATGGCCAACAACTCTTTCTGTTTTAGATTAAAACCATCACCCCTTGTCTTGTCACAGCAGATACTGCTAAAAATGTTGTCCCCAACTTCTGTATTGGCCCCTTACTGAACCCTTTAAGTACTGAAGGGCCACAATAAGGTCTCCCGACAGCCTTCTCATCTCCAGGCAGAACAGCCCCAACTCTCTCAGCCTGTCCTCACACCAGAAGTGTTGCTGCCCTCTGATGATTTCTGTGGTCTCCTCTGGATCCAGACAGGTTTTGTGCACAGTACTCTGGATGTGGCCTTACAAGGGCAAAATAGACGAGAGGAGAACCTCCCTTGACCTGCTGGCAACGCTCTTCTGAATGCACTCCAGGAAACCATTGGCCTTCTTGCTCATGAGGGTACAGTGCTGGCTGATGGTTAACCATATTACAATGGCTTTTTCTGCCTGTTTTCACTCAGCTAGAGTAATCTAGAGCAGTGCATTGTCAGTGTCTCCTTCACCAACAGAAACTGCCCCAGACAACCTCCTCAGGCCCCCTCACAACTCACTCGAGTAGTGCAGGGTTTGAGAGCTGTCAGCACTCCCTCACTTCTGACACAAAACACGCTGACATCCAAGGAAATGTCTAAGATTCTGCTGGCAGCTGGAAGTAGAAAATAAAGGTGGGAGAGGAGAGTGGAGGGAGAGAGAATTCCTTTATGAACACCTGGGAATGAAAACAAAATTTTTTCATCTATCAAAGAGTATTTTAAGAACTCTTTCAGATGAAACTCAAGCCCATCATCCAACTCATCAACTCATTAGAGCCCCTGCCTTAAACCAGTTTGTGTTCCCCATAAACACACAGGCATCATCTAGAATCATTTTGGAGGAGAGCAAATTTTTTTCCACAGCCTACATTATGTTTACACACAGGTACCTACACACAAATGTGTACCACCAATATCCTCTGACAACAACAGAATCCACTACAGCACCTCTCTGCTTCAAACAAGAATATAAATCTGTTCCTAGCCCTTTCCATAGACTGAGACCACTAGGGAAGCTTTTCAGAACTTTTTAAGGCGGGGAAGGGGGACCACATTGAAATGTTTAATCATCCTTTGCATTTTCAGATCTCTGAGTGTCTGAACTTGTTCTATGACATTACTGTATGTGTTTTTTCATATTGTTTACAAATTTTCTCTTGAGAAATCTGCTTCTAAGATGACACAAAACGTGCTGTTTGCATTCAGCTTTTACTCTGAAACTCCCCTGAATTATTTTTGCACTTGCCAGAAACTCAACAGTGTTATTTTATTGCTGTTTGGTTTTAAGTCATAACACATTTGATGTTTTCAGAAGTATTTTAAAACTGGTTTAGTACCCAAGCTGCTGTGCAGATAAATCAGTAGTTTCAGTGCATGGGTCATAGCACTTTTCTTGAACCATAAAAATGGGATTTTAACCAAGAGTGCTAAACATCACAAGCCATTTATTCTGTGTTCACAGCACAGTGGGAAAAAAAAACGTGACTATGTTACCTAATAACTAAATGCCGGAGAGCAAGATTTATTTTAGGCTGTTGACAATAGAATCATGGCTTGATTATGCAGGTTTTTAAAGGCCATTAAAGCATTTTTTGAGGGAGAAAAAGAAGGGCAATATCATAATATGTCTTGAATTTCAACATGCTCACACTATTAATGTCAGACTGTGAGAAAGAATCATTAGATCCAGGTTTGCTAATAGACTTTATCTTTTCAGTTTAAAGGCTTTGCAAGCTTGGTTCCTGCCTTGCCGTGGTTAAGCAGGGGTCTGTACTCAGACTATCTGCTATCCTGGGCAGCCAGATGCCACATATTCATTTTATTACCGAAGAGATGTACTAATGTCATTCAAATTAGATGCTTACCACAAGAGGACTATGTATTTTAAGGACTGTGGTTGCTTGCTCTCTGACTGACCAGGACACCAAGATTTGCTTGCCTTACATTGTAGGCTGCTGATAATGTATAGCTGCATGCCCCATATATCCCATATGCTCTGATAGTGTTGTCCCAAGACTAAGGTTAGATGTATAGCCTGGGTGATGCTTTCCAAAATGGCTCATGTTTCACATGATATATCAGGTTTGGAAGCAGCCTCTATCTGGTGTCTGCATTGGGCAACACAGATGTAGGAAGATGACTCAAGGGTCAAACCTGCTCTTCCCTCTGGCTGTGCCTTACAAAGTGCAGGGGAGATGTCCAGTGTGGTGATGAAAGCAGCATAGCACTAAACCCCAACATTTGCTAAGTGTTAGGCTGATATTGTGGGACACTGACACCTTGTCTAATCAGCACAGCTACTCTCACACCTTCCTCATCCATCTTTCTTTGCTCTTCAGAGCATTAATAGCATGTGGAAGAGCCATGACCACAGGCTCAAGCCTGGGATTAACATGGTGCTTCTGGTTCTCCCAGGGACTGCATTGCAAAGTATTCTGTTGACTTCTGTCTATAAGATATGTCAAGTGAGTAGTTTACCTAACTGTATACAATTGGACTGTGATTTAGCCACTGTGATCCTAAGAATTTGCTTAGACCCAAACATTCCCCAAGTGTTTTTAATAATCAGCATATGAACTGTGTTTAAAAAGGCACCCTGCATTTGGATCACAGCAATTAATGTAATATCGAGAAATGGTCAGAGAGATGACCTCCTTGAGGGTCCACAGAGTTGTCACCCAAGGTACAAGATCAGTAACACACTGCTCATAGCTCCTGCTCTGTTCAAGCTGAAACAAGCTGTCATAGTATCATAGTATCATTCAGGGTTGGAAGGGACCACAAGGATCATCTAGTTCCAACCCCCCTGCCATAGGCAGGGACACCCCACACTAGATCAGGCCGGCCAGAGCCTCATCCAGCCTGGGCTTAAACACCTCCAGGGACAGGGCCTCAACCACCTCCCTGGACAACACATTCCAGGGCTTCACCACTCTCATGGGGAAGAACTTCCTCCTCACATCCAGCCTGAATCTCCCCACCTCCAGCTTCATTCCATTCCCCCTAGTCCTATCACTACCTGAGATCCTGAGAAGTCCTTCCCCAGCCTTCCTGTAGGCCCCCTTCAGATACTGGAAGGCCACAATTAGGTCACCTCAGAGCCCTCTCTTCTCCAGACTGAACAGCCCCAACTCCTTCAGTCTGTCCTTAGATGGTGTGTTACCTCTCCTCCTTCTCCTGTGGTTAACTGTCTTCTCCTCCACCTGTCACTACAACTTGATTCACTAATTACCTGTAAAGGATTCCGACTCTAATTATCTGTAAGGAATCCAGATTATTGTGTACTTCCTGTGCAAGCTGAGTACCTGCCAAGAATTATTTCTCCCAGAATTACTTAAAAAGACAGAAAAGAAAAAAAAAAAAAGAGAGAGAGAAAGAAATCAGTGGAAAGAAAATCCCAGCAGTAAAGCAAACACACATAATGTGAAAACAAGACAACTACAGTCAGATGGCTTTTAGCCTATAAAGAAATCAAAAAAGCATTCTATAACACCACAAGGATATTACACAAAAAGGTGCTACAAAAAGCTTTCTGAAAATAAGCCTGAATAACATATATATGTGTGTCAATGACATGCAGGCGTGTGAATCCTGGGTCATGACACCGAGTGAGGGAAAGAAATCATCGCTCCAGAAGAATAACTATTCTTCAGAGGTCACAGTTTGAGAAAACCCAGTTCAGGACTCCTCTGTGACATATCTCTGTGACTCTACCCACTCTGATAAATTAAGCAGCAAAATGGTAGGTGTCTGTGGGAGGTTCTGTTGAGTAACTGAACTGTGCAAAAACCAAATATTGAGGAAAAGACACTGACAAGTTCTCACCGTGGCTTTTAGTATACAGCTGCCCTCCCTACCTACACCCCCATTAATTAAGAAGGAAGATATTAGACCAAATAATCCAGCTCTCCAAAACCTTATTCTAGGTCTTCATTTCAGCATGTTTTAGGCAATTATGAATTACTAAAGAAGCTCAAATGAGTTAATTTTTTTTTTTTTAATCTCTGTGATCTGTGACAGTAAAGAACTTTAGTGCTTTAGTCTGCTCCTTCATCCCTCATATCCTCAAATTGATCTCTGTGACACAAATTCTTTGCTCTGAATCTGTATCAGTGCAATTTCACTGACAAAAGGGTGGACTGCTCCAGCTTGCGATGATCTGGATGAGGGCATTGAGTCCATCATCAGTAAATTTGCTGACGACACCAAGCTGGGGGCAAGAGTTGATCTGCTGGAGGGTAGAGAGGCTCTGCAGAGGGACCTCGACAGGCTGGACAGATGGGCAGAATCCAAGGGCATGAGATTTAACACATCCAAGTGCCGGGTTCTGCACATTGGCCACAACAACCCCATGCAGTGCTACAGGCTGGGGTCAGAGTGGCTGGAGAGCAGCCAGGCAGAGAGGGACCTGGGGGTACTGGTTGATGGTAGGCTGAACATGAGCCTGCAGTGTGCCCAGGCAGCCAAGAGGGCCAATGGCATCCTGGCCTGCATCAGGAACAGTGTGGCCAGCAGGAGCATGGAGGTCATTCTGCCCCTGTACACTGCACTGGTTAGGCCACACCTCGAGTACTGTGTCCAGTTCTGGGCCCCTCAGTTTAGGAAGGAGGTTGACTTGCTGGAATGAGTCCAGAGAAGAGCAACAAAGTTGGTGAGGGGTTTGGAATACAAGCCCTATGAGGAGAGGCTGAGGGAGCTGGGGTTGCTCAGCCTGGAGAAGAGGAGACTCAGGGGTGACCTTATCACTCTCTACAACTACCTGAAGGGAGGTTGTAGACAGGCTGATGATGGTCTCTTCTCCCAGGCAGCCAGCACCAGAACAAGAGGACACAGTCTCAGGCTGCACCAGGGGAGGTTCAGGTTGGATGTTAGGAAGAAGTTCTATACAGAAAGAGTGATTGCCCATTGGAATGGGCTGCCCGGGGAGGTGGTGGAGTCGCCATCATTGAAGGTGTTCAGAAGGAGACTTGATGGGGTGCTTGGTGCCATGGGTTAGCTGTTTGGGTGGGTTGGATTGGTTGATGGGTTGGACACGATGATCTTGAAGGTCTCTTCCAACCTGGTTTGGTTTATTCTAATAAAGAGTGGAATAAGATCCAGACCATGAAGGTCCGCACATGCAGGCTCACCTGCATATGCACAAGCACACAAAACCTGAAGCAGCAGCACCCAGTAGCAAACCATTAGGCTAAACCCACTGGATGATTAATTTTTTTTCTCCATGACACCTGGAAAATAATCATTCATCTGTGGTTGTGCAGAAGCAGCACAAACACCAGATGTCTGCACCCGTTGAATACCTTAGCTTTTAAAATTAATTGTTTAACAAAATAACTAATTGTACAATTTTCCTTAAAACATTCAGTTAATTGCATTTACCATTGTTTGAGGAAAACAAGGTTTTGTTTTCATAACTGTAGGATTGCTTCAGATTAATATGCACAGATGCATTGGCTGATTTGCATCATTAAGTCTTGAAAAGACTATTACATTTTTATATCTTCCTATCTATTCTTATTATCGCTCTCAGTAAGAGAAAAAAATTACTGTTAATGGATGAAGTATTTCAGGAAGATTATGAAAGCAACATTGAAACTGTATAACAGCATTAAAATATATAAATAACAATAGTTAACAGGATATTGGAAAGTAATTCCAGTGAGGCTGCCATACAGCATATGAAGACAAATTCCATAAGTGAAATGAGGAACACATACTCTTGCAACTGTGCGTGTGGATGAATGCAGTCATTAAGTATAAGTTCCAGCTGACCAGTGAATGTATAGATTGACTCACTGTAATGAACAGGCTGGTTTGGCTCACACTAGTAATAAATTAAATCATGACATTCAGTCCTGAACCTGAAACTGGATTCAGGATTTTTCTTGAGTTCTTAGCAATGTGGCAGTGCAGAGAACCACTCTCAATACACTGTGAGGACAGCCTCCCTTCACCCTCAGCTGCAGTATAAGGTGGGAGTAAGTAAAATCACACACAATCACAGAATCACCAAGGTTGGCAGACCTCAAAGATCATCAAGTCCAATCTGTCACCACAGACCTCATGACTAAACCATGGCACCAAGTGCCACATCCAATCCCCTCTTGAATACCTCCAGGGATGGTGACTCCATCAATATAATCCAAGCCCAGGCCTCCTCAAATTGCTGGGTATTACTGGAAATGTTTAACAGTATCACAGTATCACTAAGGTTGGAAGAGACCTCGAGGATCATCAAGTCCAACCTGTCACCACAGACCTCATGACTAAACCATGGCACCAAGTGCCACGTCCAATCCCCTCTTGAACACCTCCAGAGATGGTGACTCCACCAATATAATCCAAGCCCAGGCCTCCTCAAATTGTTGCATGTTACTGGAAATGTTTAACACAAACTTATTTTAGAGTAAGAATCATGCCTTCTAAAGGATAGAACTTTTAAAAGGACAGTTTAAAATGAAAATGTGTTTTGTGAACACCTTCAAACCATTTAGGGAGAGCCTTGCATTTTTAAAGCTTCTTGGCAGCATATTAGTATCTTTCCTAGAGTCTAACAGGATGTGCTCCTGTAGCTTTTCCAGCAGAGTTCTTCTGCTAAAATCAGGCCCTAAAAAATGCTGTACCATATCAAGTCATGGACAGCTACTGAGGGTGCAGAAAACACACAGCAGAAGATCCTGAGGATGCAGAATGTAATTTGAAGGCTCACTCCCACTACTCTAATCTTTTCAAAGACTTTGGCTTCGCTCAGTATTTGCTACTGTGCTGGTGGATAAACCTACCCAGGAAGTAAATTTTTTTAGCACCTTGCTGAATAATTCCATTTTGTAAAAAATGCCTCTCACTGCTGCACAGAAAATACTGGTTTGGAATAAGATGTCTGTAAATGATTCCCGAAATGCAGCATCTCAGTATTGGAGCACTGTAAATTCTTTTATTATTGCTGCAATAACACAGAAATAACTATAATATAGAAATGGAATAACATTCTATTGCTTGCTTGTGCTTTATGGACAGCAATTCAGCCAGTGCATAGGTTCATTTTGTGGCTGCTCAGCACAGTAGGTTAGATGAAGTATTAGCAGTCTGAAATAGACACGTACACTTTCAATTTCAGTGCAGCCCAATGACTTTTCCTCTCCTGTCTGTCGGCATCATTATGCAATCAAAACAGCGCTCTTGACATTAACCTCCTTAGAAGTTCTGTTTTGGCTCAAGGACATGTTGAGTGGCTAAACCTTGATCCTATTCCCATTAAAATCAAAGCTTCCTTTGATTTCAATGTCATCGGCAGAGATCTTAGCAAAGCAGCAGGGTCCGTCTGGTAAATTGCAACAACAAGAAGTCGGGATACATTTGTGAGATCACAAATGTGCTGTGCTCTGAATGTTTTGAGTGTATTACTCACAAAAAACATAATGATCTTACACAGATGAACTGCCTCACTGGTTTGTTCTAACAGTAGAATAGTTCTTTTCTGATTTATTTGCTTTAAGTGTAATCATACTGCTCACTCATTCAGCAGCTTGTGTTTGCTACCTCTGCCTGTATTTGGCCTAGAAACCAAAGTAGTCACTTCACCTTTTACAAGCGTTACCTTCCTAATGTCAACAAGGATTGAATATTTTCTAGCAATTAGCTTTTTTCTGCCTGCATTGAGGGATAAGGACATTGAAAATTTCACAGGTTCCTCAAAGAGCCAATAAGCCAAAGCTCTTGGGCTGCCCAGGGAGGTGGTGGAGTCGCCATCACTGGAGGTGTTTAGGAGGAGACTGGATGGGGCACTTGGTGCCAGGGTTTAGTTGATTAGATAGTGTTGGATGATAGGTTAGACTCAAGGATCTCAAAGGTCTTTTCCAACCTGGTCTGGTCTATTCTATTCTATTCACAATTTGCACAGTGGTAGTTAGATTGCATTTAATTGTTCCTCTCTCCTGAGTTCAGAAAGTAACTAACACAGTCTGAACTCTACATTGTGGAATCTCTACACTGTGTAATTAACTAGGGGGAATGGAATGAAGCTGGAGGTGGGGAGATTCAGGCTGGATGTGAGGAGGAAGTTCTTCACCATGAGAGTGGTGAAGCCCTGGAATGGGTTGTCTAGGAAGGTGGTTGGGGTGCCGTCCCTGGTGGTGTTTAAGCCCAGGCTGGATGAGGCTCTGGCCAGCCTGATCTAGTGTGGGGTGTCCCTGCTCATGGCAGGGGGGTTGGAACTAGATGATCCTTGTGGTCCCTTCCAACCCTGACTGATACTACTATGATACCACTGCTACTAAATGCCCCATATTTTTTTTTTAATCTTATAATAATTATTCAGACTTTTAACTTTTAAGTCTGTTTTTCAGGGAGCATTCATGCAAGTAACACGATTGTGCTAATATCTAGAGCCAGTGTGGAACGAATACAGACAAATGATGAAAGAACAAGGAAGAAGAAATTTGACTTACCTCTTACCAGATTAGCACTCATTATTCACTCCAGGGTAACCCTTTTCCTTCCTTCTCTTGAAGTTTCAACTCAGCTGGAGCCTCATCCATGTCATGCTGCTTGTGCTGCCTGCAAGAGTAAAAACAATCTGAGTTCCCTTTCTGTTTGCCAGTCACCAGTTATTGCTTGCCAGTGCATGCCTGAAAAGAGACAAGAAATGGAAACACAGTCTTTTTGCTATACTGGCAGCTCAAAATTCTGGGAATAGCCAAAGGCCATCACTTCACTTTCTGGAAAGCACCTGCAGTTGGTCCTTGTAAACAGTGTTGAGTGTGGTCAGTGAGGACATTTAGAGCTGCTGACAATATCACCTAAATCTATACAGAGAGAAAAGAGTTAACAGACTCTGCCAGTGAATTATCTTCACAGGTTCATGAACTTCACATTCAGTTTGGTACATAGGCTTCCTTTCCATTTCAAACAACAGTAGGTTCTTTTCTTCAGGCAGCTTAGTTTTCCAAGGATTGGATCCTCAATAAATGTAAGGTAATTGCAATTATAATATAATGAATATAATAAATGCTGCTGTAATACAGTGTTAAGTGACAGAAAATTGCCAAGTACTATAGATATATTTTTGCCTTTAATTAGAGAGAAGCAACCATTCATTTATTCTAGTTTAATCAGAGATGTAATTTTTGAAGTTAGCATCAAAGACCTCATGATTTAACCTTACCAAGCACACTAATAACAATAATTTTAAGTGTACTTACATTAAGCAGTAATAATGGCTTTTCATCTTATTACTGGATAATAATTTAGTCTTAGTGTAGATAAACCTGGAAATGGAAGACCAAACCAATAAACTGCAGTGTAACATGATACTATTATTAACCCTGTGTTACAGCAACCATCACTGAAAATGATGCTGTTGAGCAGAAAATACTTGTGCCTGGAGAGTTTTGAGACAAACATTTTTGACACTCAAGAGAATGGGAGCTGAAATCACAATGAAGATTTAGATGTGCAATACCAAACCCTTCTGGGGTGCTGAAAGAAGCCACTGCTGCTGTGACCAGCAGACACTTGAATTCATGAATACAGAAAACTTGGATCTGTGTAGATGTGTGAACAGCTCAGCCAACTTGATCATCCTGCTGTATCCCACTTGGCCTTACTAACCTTCATGGTAAGGGGTACCACCTCATTGCACACACTTGCCAGTATCCTGGGGTACATGGAGCATCTACCTGCTGCCTTGTTCACAAAAGCACTGTGACCTGAACTCTCTCAGGGAGGGACATGCTGCATCCATAGTTTCAAGTAGAAGCTGTTTGTCCTGCAATACACACAAAATCAATAAACATGCTGAAACAAATCACTCAGAGTACCTTCTTGCAAGGTGTTTCTCTGTAGACATTCATCAATAGCCTCACACTCATGCAGTCTTGTTTCAAATCACTTTACCTAGTTTTAAATCCACAAGGAGACTTGTCATACTCTGTTTCTTCTGAAACAGAAGGAGTTACATCAGTTGTGTGGACTGATGCCACCTACCCAAGTGTACAGGACTTTGAAATCTGGGCTTCAGAAACAAGCAGAATACAGTCCTCATGCCATTTGTATTCCTTTTAAAAGAAGATACAATACATATCGAATTCCACTCCATTACTTTGAAGGCAGTGAGTCTATGAAATCTGCACTGGTGAACTGGTAAATTAGAAACTCAGAACACAACTACTATTTTTTTTTGGTCTCATACTTCAACTACATTAAATGAACTTGAGGATTGTAAAGCAAAACTAGCAGGAATGCCTGAAATAATGAGATTCAACGCTGCCACACGGATTCTCAGGTGTTATTGCAGAGCTTTATTTTTTTATTCATTTTAAATGATAAGCCTCATGAATTTTCTTTTTCTTGCAGTAGTAAAATATGTCCCACAGATGAAGAGGAGAAAAGGACTCTTTAGGTGATTTAGGACCTCAAGACTTAAGTCTTCATCAAGACTTGACTCTTCATATTGGAATGGGCTGCCCAGGGATGTAGTGGAGTCGCCATCACTGGAGGTGTTTAGGAAGAGACTGGATGGGGCGCTTGGTGCCATGGTTTAGTTGATTGGATAGTGTTGGGTGATAGGTTGGACTCAATGATCTCAAAGGTCTTTTCCAACCTGGTTAATTCTATTCCATTCTATATAATCCAGACATTCAAAAAATTATTGTAGAATCATTAAATTTGGAAAAGACCTTGAAGATCATCAAGTCCAACTGTCAAGCCAGAGCTGCTATGCCCATTAAACCTTGGGTTGCCATGCAATATCTACACATTTTATTGAACTCCACCACCTCCCTGGGCAGCCTGGTCCAATGTCTGACCACTCTTTCAGTAAAGAATTTTTTCCTAATATCCAGTCTAAATTTTGCCTGGCCCAACTTGAGGTCATTTACTCTTGCTCTGTCACGTATTTCTTGAGAGAAGAGACAAACCTACACCTTGTTACAACCTTCTTTCAGGTAGTTATAGAAAGCAATAAGGTCTCCCCAGTCTCCTTTTCTTGTCCCTCTTGGAAGGGACAAGAGGTCTGATTACCAAAACAGAAAAGTAAGAGGAAATCTGAAAATAATCTTTACTAAAGTTATAACAAAGGCTATACTGTTCCTGAGTTCTAGTCCAATATAAGGAGTTCTAGGTGGTCCTGTCTCTTTGGACTCACCTTACAAATGCAGCAGAAAAAAATGAGTGTATCATCTAATAATCTATTCTGACTTGAATAAAATAATAATGATAATTGAATAATACAAATATTGACTAAAATGGACTATCACAGTGTTGAGAGGGCATAGGTTGTTGCTAGGATGCCCACACACACACACATTGCCATAATCTGACAGAAATAAAATGAAGTAACTACCTTTTCAAGCAGAAGCTCTTGCTCAGCTAATGATAGCAGAGCAGAGGATACCTGTCTAAGAGTCTAAGTTGATAATAACTCTTATGTTTGAATGTCTGCATAAACAACCAGGTTAAATTCATGAATGCCATAAGGATAGCATTAGCTATACCATGAAGGGCATTTTTAACTTGGCCTCCCTCAGATTTTCTTTTCCTCATACTTTTTTCCTATCTTGCCTCATATCAGCATACTTCTTACCTTTGCCTGAACACCTACTGGCACTACACCTGAGGTTTCTTTTTGTTTGTTTTTGAACAGTGAAAGTAGCTAAAAAAATTCATTTTTCTTTACAAGCAAGCCCCTTTTTGAATTCAGGTTGAATTTGTTCAACAGTTTTAGCCAGAGAAATATTTTGAAAGCTAAATTTAAAGAAGAACCATAGAAAAAAATAAGTGGTGTCAGCAGCTTGTATTCACTGCCTCAGCAGTGAGCTGGTTGCACAGACTTGGGTTAAACTCCACCCTCACTGTGAGCATATTCAAGCCCACACTTCGACTTTTTAGAGACTAGAAAGGTACAAATAAAAAGAATAGCAAGTGGTCCAGTCCTAGAAAAGGGACAGTTGGCTGAATAGAAATTCACAAGGGGAAAATAAATAAATAAATAAATAAATAAATAAATAAATAAATAAATAAATAAATAAAAGATTCAGAGGCTCTGCTTGATACAGGAGCAGAATTTGAACTCTCATTCTTTACTTCTTTGCATGAATATCTCAATCACTAGCTATTTAGATATTTTGAGGCAGAGCTTTCATAGCCTCTGCTTATAAGTTTCCTCATTGCATAAAAAAATGCTTAAATAGTCATTGTGCCAGACTGCATAAGTGATTTCAGCCTGGCTGCTAGGCCATTTGCATTGTTGAGGGATTCCAGCCAATGCACCAGCAAACATCTACCATTCTATCTGAAATGCAACAGTCTGTAGGAGAGACTGAAAGCACTTCCCCAGGATGTCCCTAAAGTTTAGACAGTCAGAGTAGTCTCTCAGAAGACCAATTTTCTTACTCACCCTTTGTTGTTTTTCTCACTAATACCTCCAGGAGTGTTTTGTTCTGTGTCCCATGAAACATTGTTAAGTTAAGAATGCTGGGGACCCCAAACCCAAACAAGCACAAGCTCAAAAATACCCCAAAACAACCCAAACCCGGCCAAGATTGTTGGGATTGTTCAGCCTGGAGAAGAGGAGGCTCATGGGTGACCTCATTGTCCTCTACAACTACCTGAAAGGAGGTTGTAGCCAGGTGGGGGTTGGACTCTTCTCCCAGGCAACTAGCACCAGAACAAGTGGACACAGTCTCAAGCTGTGCCAAGGGAAGTTTAGACACAAGGTGAGGAGAAAGTTCTTCACTGAGACAGTCATTGGTCATTGGACTGTGATGCCCAGGGAGGTGGTGGAGTCCCCATCCCTGGAGGTGTTCAAGAGGGGATTGGACGTGGCACTTGGAGCCATGGTTTAGTCACGAGGTCTGTGGTGACAGGTTGGACTCGATGATCCTTGAGGTCTCTTCCACCTTTGTGATACTGTGATTGCAAAAGCAAATGAAACATTCCGATTCAATTTTGCAATGTAGAAAATAATAAAGCCTTTAAAACATTTTGGATACATACCTACAGCTGTTTCATTTGAAAGAAGGCAGGGACTTGCACAGCCATGCCCAGCACCCTGGTATCCCAGCTCCCATCCCTATGGGTTCTTGCTGCAAAGAAAAATAGGTGGGACAAAGCAGAGAGAAGCATTTGCTAGAATAGGTGTCTTCACAGCAGAGAGTTGATCTCAAACAGAAAATCTGAGAAGTCAATAAGCACATTGCAGGAGAGAAAGAAAGAAAAAGCCAACTCAATTGGTTGAAGCAAGATTTTATAAATGTGTTGCCTTTCCCTGATTTAATAAATGTTTTAACAGTTTAAAAAGCTTTGCACATTATCTGCACCACCAGCAACTTTACGCATGCATGAAATTAATGAACCAACCAACAAAAACAAAGAAGCAAGATTATTAATGCGACATTCGCTCAAGGCAGGCTAAATGAGTTGCTTCTGAGAATGTCAGAGAGAGAGCTCTCTAATGATAAGCAAAGAGGCACTGCTGTTGGTTTGGTTTTGAGCAAAGAGAATGGTCAGTGGATTTATTGCTGGGTGACAAAACAGATTTGGTATAACTTTGGATAGAAGTCTTTGAGAACATGCTTCATCTTCTATTTTCTTTTTAGGCCCTTTCCCTTCTTCTTTTTTTCTTTTTCTTCTCTTTTTTTGAGTATTTTGTTCATTCCTGAAATATTTGAACTTACTTCTTAGCAACTACTCAGTGTAATCAGAACTGAGCTTGATATCCTTTGGAAACATAGTTATCATTTTGAGCCCCTTTTTTTTCCAGTGCTGTGCTTTGTTTTCACCGTGCTTATGGGAATGTTAATCCTCCAGCTGAAGTGAAGTCCCCTTCCTTAGAGATAACCAGGAAATTACCAGAATTTAACCTTTGGAAACTCCAAATTTACTGCTGAATGTGCATTATTTCAGAAACTCATGTAAATATAAGCAAACTGGAGAATCATCACAAGAGGCTAGTTGCACATAGTGGAAATACAAGCTTATTTTGCTTCATGGCATGCCCGATCTTCTTCTGATAATGAGCAGAATAAAGAATAAATATTGCCCTGAAATGAATATTCATGGAATCATAGAATCAATAAGGTTGGAAAAGACCTCAACGATCATCAAGTCCAATCTGTCACCCAAGAGCTCATGACTACTACACCGTGGCACCAAGTGCCATGTCCAATCCCCTCTTGAACACCGCCAGGGATGGTGACTCCACCACCTCCCCGGGCAGCACATTCCAATGGCTAACAAGTCTCTCTGTGAAGAATTTTCTCCTCACCTCGAGCCTAAACCTTCCCTTGCACAGCTTGAAACTGTGTCCTCTTGTTCTGGTGCTGATTGCCTGGGAGAAGAGACCAACCCCCTCCTGACTACAACCTCCCTTCATAACAGTTTCAAGACCAGTGAATAAAACAGTTTTGTTTTCATATAGTCAAGCCTGAAAGAAATCATAATAGCTACACTTATGGACTGGCAATAGAAAAACTTTCTTTTAGTGTATTAGGTCACTGACTGGAGCTCACTGATTAAGTTCAGCAGTCTCTCAACAGTCGAGTTAAACAGGTGGGTCCATGGCTGATATTTGTGGAATTGTCTCCAAGGCAGTAAGCCTTGGGTTTTTTCTACAACTCTATCTCTTTACTGTGTTTTTCACTACACAGAGGTCTGGCTACTAGGAACAAGCTTTCTACTTTACTATTTTGTCAACCCAAGAGCATATCTCTCTGTGCCGTGATCCCACCTGTGATTTACATCACCAGAACTAAAGCGTAACGGTTCATGAAATTTATTGCATACTGTTAGACTCATTTGTATTGAGCCATACAGAGCACAAGGGAAACTGTAAATTTATCTCATATTGTTTTCAGAGTGAATGATTGGTCATAGCTTACATGCAAATCTGGAGCTGCAGCAACAACTTTAGCTGCTTCATAAAAGTTAATGTCAGAGGTTTTCTGATGACTGCACCTATCTCCTTCAATGGCCTTATTTATTTATTTATTTGGAACCTTTTTTTGCAAGTTGTTCTCCTTTACGCATTTTCTGTAGCACCAATACAGCAGTTTACTTTGAGACATCTTCATCCTCTTCTGCTCAGTAGCATGACAAACTGACAATACCACCAAAATATTTCCTTCCACTTAATAACATTAAATTTCATGCTTCAGACTTTTGCCTGTTTTCCCCTCTGTTTTAAGCCTTATGCAATGCAAGAGTGAGTTTCTCAGTGCACACTTCCCCCTCTGTTTGTCTTATCTGAAATTGTTGATACTATTCAGGTCTGGATAATTTAAAGGTGTCTCAGTCAAAATGCTGGAACTTTCTTAGGAATGTGCATGTATGTGTTGGAGGAAAAGCAAATAAAGTGGGAATGAGAGGGAAAAGAAGGAAAGATAATACTTTTAGGATGTAATCATGCAATCATGGAAACCTGCCAAGACAAAGTGCATTGCTTGATGAAACTATACATATTTCATACTGAGATATTAGGGTATGAGTCTCTTTCTAACAGCATGCATCCAGTAGTCATCAAACATTAGTCCTGAAATCTCAACATGGATGGGTTGAACTGGTTCAATCATTCTCACTCTTTTGGACTCATATCAAAGAAATAAGGGAGGAAAAATATCAAAGATACTCACATGAATGTAAACATTTTCCATCTAGATATTAACACTGGAAACATGAAGAAGGGACCTGGCCTGATGAGGAAGAATTATCTGAGCTGGGCCGAGCTTTTCCTCACCACACATTCTTCACAGCCTTACTAATGTCCATGCAAGATGCGCTGAGCCTATTTTGATGCCTAAAAACAGAATTCTGTGTGACTTAGATGTCCAAGCATATAGAGCAGCTTACTCACTTACCTACAGCCTCAAGCTAGGCTTTGTCTTCTGGCTGCTGCCACCAAACAGTAGAGGCTCCAAATCTCACCAGATCTGAAATTATATTCTGGGGAGATTTGTAACTAATCCCTAAATAAAATTTGTAGCAATTAAGATGCAGAAAGGAGAGAAGGCTAGGCTCTGCCCAAAGGCCAAGCCATATCTGCTAGGTGTGCTCTCACCACACTATAGGCTCCTTTACAGCACAAGGTGGCACAGATTTTCATTCTAAAAATCTTAGGAGTGGCCAGAATCCATTTTCTGCACAATAGGTTTTGTCAAATCTCATTTAAATAAGACACAGAACACTGAAGCTATAGAGAAGCTGAACAGGAATACAAACCACATACTGACCAAAAATGCAGACCAAAAAAAAAAGTAATAGTCAAGAAAATCAAATAAGATTACTCTAACCAGTTGTCAAGATCACAGAATCACCAAGGTTGGAAGAGACCTCAAAGATCATCAAGTCCAACCTGTCACCACAGACCTCATGACTAAACCATGGCATCAAGTGCCACGTCCAATCCCCTCTTGAACACCTCCAGAGATGGTGACTCCACCACCTCCCTGGGCAGCCCATTCCAATGGCTAACGACTCTCTCAATGAAGAACTTTCTCTTCACCTTGAGCCTAAACTTCCCTTGGTGCAGCTTGAGACTGTGTCCTCATATAGTTCAGATCATAATTATCACAAAATGTATTTTTTCACCGTGTTCAGTCCAATCTTTCAAGTTTTTTAGAATGGTGCAGGAAGCAAGCTTCAAAATAGGCAGATTATTGCAAACTATTGCATGTTGATAATACTTTCAAGAAAGGTAACATCCAATTTGTTACTGAGAAGCAAATCACATCTTCTTAAAGAGAGCCTTCCAAAGATGTGACTCTTCTTCCTTACATATCTTGTTTGCAGAAGGAGAGCAGTTTAATGTGAGCACTGAACCTTCATTTTGAATTAAGCAGTGGTTGTCATTAAATTATCTTTCTTTATATAGACATAAAAGTGGGACAAACAAGAGATGTTTCACCTTTTAAAATATTCTTTCCTGAAATGAATAATATCCTTTAGCAGTACCAAGTGGCCATGTAACTAATTTACAGCTTCTCAATCCTGTTAATTCATTTATTGCAGGAAGTGGGAGGACTGAGTAATACTGAAGCTATTTCTTCTCTGTGAGGTGTACTAGAATTTTAACTAGCCCCACTACTCCTCAGGACAATCACTAAAATAGATGTGTGATATATAATCACATTTTTAGTTAACTCAGCACTTGAAATAACACATCAGCTCTCAGGGGAACAATTCACCAGCCATGATGAATATGCAACAAGCTGCTAATCTTTGCTTTCCAAATGCAACTTTCTGAACTTTTGATTCCTTAAGCTTCACATCCACTTTCTGTGAAGGATGGGAGGGTGCTGCATCAGGTATCAAGATTTGAAAAGCATATTGAAACCTTTTATGAGTTAATTTGATACAGCTGGAGACTTTGAAAACATTGGACTAGATGGACATGTTCTTACTGAAAGCACAATGTAGGTCAAAGACTAACAGTAATAATAACCAAAAATAATAACATAGTAGTTGAATGATTTAACTACCAAGGGCCAGCAAGTTATGCAAGCAATCACACCCACACTGGGATGAAAAAACCCAGCATGTCTGCCCTGTACTCAGGCTCATGTCTGGCCTTGTTTACCAGTATAGATAAAGCTTTGTGCTTCATTTTTAGCATTAAGACAGATTTGCAGATAACCATTGTCTCTTCACTCAACTGCTAGCCTCTATAGTTTTCTACATTAGAGTTGGCTAAGCCATGCTTACCAAACTTACAGATGTGCAAGGCAGGTTCATCCAATACAAATGCTTTTGGGTCATTAAGTTAAACACAGTGGGAGTCTGCTGCATGTTGCCCAACCAATATCAAGAGGCAGACAACATAATCTATAAGCAGCTGGGAGAAGTCTCACAGTCACTCATGGAGAACTTCAACTTAACAGATGTAGCTGGAAATACAATACAGCAGAAAGGAAACTGCAGAGATGAAAAAAATCCGAGATTCCTGGAGTGTGTGGAAGATAATTTCCTGACACAGCTGGTGAGTGAGTCGGCTGGGGAAGATGCTCTGCTACACTTGTTTGTGAACAAAAAATGGAGTTGTGGATTATGCAATGGTTGGAGACTGTCACAGAATCACCAAACCACAGAATGTTAGGAGCTGGAAGGGACCTCAAAAGATCATCAGTTCCAATCCCCCTGCCAAAGCACAAAATGTTAAAGAAAAAGCAGCTAATAAATTCAATAATTGCAATAATCTGCTATGTCTCATATGAAAACAACTTTTTACCTCTTACAGAAGGCAGAGTGGTGTTACAGAAGTTCACTGTTGTGGTGTTTGCGCATTCCAAGAGGACTGAATGCTCTATGTCTAATAAGGTGATTATAAATCTCTATTTTAAAATGCAGACAATTTAAAATACTTTACTATTGCTTCTCAGAAAACTAGAAATGCTGAGAAAATTTGTGCTCATGAACACATAGTTCTAAGACCTGGGGAAAAGTGCAAAGAAAAACAAGGGTGCTGGGAAGCAGTAGACCTCTAACACAAGGCAGTTCAAAGATAGAAGAAATATCTTAATGTGAATAGAACAGAGTAGAGTAGAGTAGAGTAGAGTAGAGTAGAGTAGAGTAGAGTAGAGTAGAGTAGAGTAGAGTAGACCAGACCAGATTGGAAGAGACCTCTAAGATCATCAAGTCCAACCTATCATCCAACAGTATGTAATCAACTAAACCATGGCACCAAGCACCCCATCAAGTCTCCTGCTAAACACCTCCAGTGATGGTGACTCCACCACCTCCCCAGGCAGCCCATTCCAATGGCCAATCACTCTTTCTGTGAAGAACTTCTTCCTAACATCCAGCCTAAACCTCCCCTGATGCAGCTTGAGACAGCATCCTCTTGTTCTGGTGCTGGTTGCCTGGAAGAAGAGACCAACCCCCAGCTGGCTACAACCTCCCTTCAGGTAGTTGTAGAGAGCAATAAGGTCTCCCCCGAGCCTCCTCTTCTGCAGGCTAAGCAACCCCAGCTCCCTCAGGCTCTCCATTAATGTTATTAAAGTATCTTTAAAGACAAAGTTCATCGTCACAAAGCAATGGAGCCCTGTGAAAGAGAGTCTTCTCTGTAAACTACATAAGTCAAAAGAAGTTTAGTGATACCAGACAAAATGAAAGAGCACTCTGCTCTCTCTGCTAGCTAGAGTGAAGGAGAAAGCTGAGACCATTTCAGAGAAGAAAAGATTCCATTTTAGCTAAAGAGTTCTACCAGACAAATATGAAAATGTAAGCAACCCTCAACCACTGTGGAGACAACTCTCTATAGGAAAACACTGTTTCCTGCAGCTACAAACTACAGAAGACAACACAAATAGCCAATCTTCCTATTTTGTTTAGACAAAAAATGCAGCTAGGGATAACTCTTGCTGATATACACGAAATGAAACAAGAAAAGGCAGATGCATACACACATACAGGTGTAAGTGCATGCTTATATACATACATAGACAGACATCAGAATTGGCTGGGTTTGCCAATATATTGGTACTTCTTTTCATGATAATTTTTCCAGTACTCTTGATGTGTCTTACCACTTGTCAATCAAATAACTGACAATAGAAATGCTCGTATTTCTTTGGGGCTGCATTCACAAAGTTCAAAGAGATGGGTATTTGCATCTGCCGTTGCAAGTCACTTCCCTGCTTCCACAGAAGTCCAAGAATTTACAAGCAGAAAGGCATAATTTTTCAGGCAGGTAGAGGATGGAATAACATACAAGATCACCACAAACCAATACCTTCATGAGAAAGTAAGTTTTGCTTGGGGTTTGTGTGTGTGTGTGTGTGTGTACATCTGCAATATATAGTTAATCACTAGTCATGGACTGATTTGATTTTGGCCAGAATAATTCAGTTTTTCACTTGCTCAAGAAGAGAATCTCTCCAACATACACTTCAAGCAGTGTTGTGAGCTCATTCATTTTTTAAGTCAACACACACACACACACATATTTCATTCCTTGTTGGAGCTATGCCGCTGTTTGTTGTGTACTTGCTTCATAAAAACTGTTTGGAAAGGGATCATTCATTTTAAAAATGTTATCTCCAGAAACAAATTCAAATTGGCTGAAGCTTGAGTTGTACAATAAGGTCTGGGGACCTTATGGGTTTGTTTATTTAGAAGAACAATTAACTTCATTTGCCACATCAGCTTCCCAAAATACTTTTATTATTCATTCAGATTCTGCATTTTAAATACCCTTCATGCAGCCATGACCTAATAAGACCCTAATGAATGCTTGTAGTTTCCAGCCTGAATGCCCATTCTATTTCATGATGCAATTTCATATTTTCTCCTCTTTGTTATTCAAATTAACTTCTGATAAGTGAGGAATATGAGCCAGCATTTAGTTTTAATTAATTGCATGGGGTAATCAGATATGGCCAATGACTCTGTGGTGTCGACAAAGCTTTTCTATGTATCCTCTTTTTTTCTTGTCCTTTTCCAATTTAAATATGCATACAATACAGGGCTCAAATCCAACATAAAACAACGTTAAGAAAGATCTCAGTAATAATCTGGTACAGAAAATGAGGCTTTTATTGTTCTACAGACAACCACAGTTGCTGGGGATTTTTAAACTTCAGAATGCAGCATTCTGAAGCCAGCTTAAAAGCTAATACGGCAAATTGACATAGATCTACTCTCATTTATTACATTTCAGTAAGAGAACAAATCTATAGGAATTCTTCACATATCTAATTACATTTGCTTTTGGCAATGTCTGTGGTCTGTATCTAGAACATTAAATGAACTGTTGCCATCAAGCTTCATTAACAGGACATGAAGTGCTTTATTTAATGCAATTTCATGTTCCCATTTCAGCTTTAGACTAGATTGAGTTCCCATATAAACAGGTTCATCTTATTTAGCTCAGCACAACCGCACCAAACAGCAGCAGCTTTGAATGAAGCTAGAAGCTATGTTAAATTCCAAGTCCAATTTTCACAGATCTCAGTAATGAATGCTTTGATGAAGAGAAGAGAAGAGAAGAGAAGAGAAGAGAAGAGAAGAGAAGAGAAGAGAGAGAGAAGAGAAGAGAAGAGAAGAGAAGAGAAGAGAAGAGAAGAGAAGAGAAGAGAAGAGAAGAGAAGAGAAGAGAAGAGAAGAGAAGAGAAGAGAAGAGAAGAGAAGAGAAGAGAAGAGAAGAGAAGAGAAGAGAAGAGAAGAGAAGAGAAGAGAAGAGAAGAGACGAGACGAGACGAGAAGAGAAGAGAAGAGACGAGAAGAGAAGAGAAGAGATGAGAAGAGACGAGACGAGACGAGACGAGACGAGACGAGACGAGACGAGACGAGACGAGACGAGACCACACCACACCACACCGGAAGAAACCTTCAAGATCATCACGTCCAATCTATCATCCAACACCACCCAACCAACTAAACCATGCAACCAAGCACCCTATTAAGGCTCCTCCTGAACACCTCCAGTGATGGTGACTCCACCACCTCCCCAGGCAGCCCATTCCAATGGGCAATCACTCTCTCTGTGTAGAACTTCCTCCTAACCTCCAGCCTAAACCTCCCTCAAAATTTCTTCTAAATGTAAAGAAACAGGAGTGTTGATGGATGGTTTGGAGGTCCCTGAGAGAAGAAATTAGTCTCCTGGCAATGAGCAGCATGAAAAAGTAGTAAGAAGATCTCTCAATACCATTTGTCTATATGTTAATGAAAGTCCCAAGATCTGGAGCAAAGTTTCTTTACAACTCTGAACTATACATGGCGACACAAAGAGACCTGATGAATAAAGGGGTAGTAGAAACAGAAAATGAGGAAACTTGAACTGAAAAATGCATAATAGGAAATACAGTAAAATCAATTAAAAATATGTAACTCTAAGAAGAATAAGCTTTTCAGTGATAACATTCAAAGTTTAGCTGTCCTGGGCTGGATAGTGACACAGCTAGAATATATTGCCTTTATCTTAGATGGTTCAAAAAAGTGTGTGAAATATTCCATTTGACTTCAAGATGATAAAATGTCTCCACAGAACAGCTTATAAAGCAGCCGTATAATTAATGTGAACAAAGCTACAGGATTATAGATTTACCTGCTCCTGAGTCCCTCTATTCACTTTTCTGTGAGAAAGACAAAAATGAGTGTCTGCAACCAGCACTTAAAGATGATCTCTGGAAAGGGTGGGTCTGTTTAAGAAGTCAGACATTTCTTGTTTGGGGATCAGATGCCCCTTGAGCTGATGAAATGGTATATTTTAGCTGTACCCATGAAGGCATGCAGAAAATGGGACCTTTGCTCCATTTCCACAGCTAGTTGGTACTTTTGTCCCAGAAGATAAAAGCCACTCCTGATAGTGATTTAAGCTAACTACAGCTGATGGCCATTTTGAGGATAACCTGTATTTCATCACAGTAGAATTTTTCCCCTTCCCTTTGTAATTAATAGCCATCATATGTATTTGCCAGGATGGAATGGGGATTTTACAATGCAAAATATACAAAACTGGGATCTCCTTGGTGTGGCTTCCTAATATCTTCCTCAGTTCATCTCATGACATGTTGTTTGAAGGCTCATAAGAACTGAGCTGGTTACCTTGGTTTGATCTTTAATGAACAAATGCACACATGGACTGAAAATGTATCCTTCGAGGCTTGTAACACTGTCTTTCTGCCCAGCAGTCTAAACAGAGAGAATCAAAAGCTGTAAACTGCATTTTGTTTTTCCTCTTTTTTCTCCCTCTCTTTTAGCAATTCATCTTTAGAAGCCCACTGCTGAAAGCATGATACAGGATGTTTGAGCAGAGATTGCCTTCGGGGATAGCATAGAGAATATTTGTATTGCCTACACCAGTAAATCTGATATCAACATTCACAGAGCCACAGATTGCATTAGGTTGGAAGGGACCCTCTAAATGTCATACTGTCCAACACCCCTGCAGTGAGAAGGGACACTTCCAACTAGATCAGATTCACTATTCAACTGAAAATTAAAATCAAAACAATAAAATCAACATTATTCAACTATTAATAGATTATGTAATTATTTGTATGTTTTGCAAGACAAAGTGTGCCCCTTCTCTGAGCAAGCATGAGGAAGAGTGAAAGGATCACTTGAAAAAGATCATTTGACATATACATACTTCATATGTACAAATACAACACGAAGAGGACAAGGACCTGCTGAAGGAAGTCCAGAGGAGGCCAGAAAGGTGGTCAGAGGGCTGAAGCACATGTCGTACAAAGACAGACTGAAAGAGTTGGGGTTGCTCAGCCTGGAGAAGGCAGCAGGGACACCATATAGCAGCATTTCAATATCTAAAGGGGACCTAAAAGAAAGCTGTTAGAAGGGTCTGTACTGATAGGACAAGGGGCAATGGTTTTAAACTAGAGCAGGGTAGATTTATGTTGGACATCGGGAGGTAGTTCTTTAAAGTGAGGGTAGTGAAATACAGGAGCAGGTTGCCTAGGGAGGTGGTGGAGGCCCAAGCCCTGGAAACGTTCAAGGTCAAACCTGATGAGGTTCTAAGCAACCTGACCTAGTTAAAGATGACCCTGATCACTGCAGGGGGATGGACTTGATGACCTTCAAGGGTCTCTTCCACCCCCACGCATTCTATGATTCTACACAACCCCTAGGTAAACTGCATTTAAAAGTATATGGGGTATAGAGAGAGTAATGCATCTACAGAGGTAATCATTATGGATGGTCATTTCATGTCCAGAGACTACCTTGCTTAATGACAGATTTGAATAGTGGAGGGGTTCTTTTTATTTAGAGTGACCACAATGTTTCTCTCAAGTGCATTAACTGAACAATAGAACCCTTTTTAACTGAAAGCAAGTGAGAAACCACAATTACACCCTGAATGAATTCCACAGTAGGATGTTAAATGATTGATGTTGAGTAATTTAGCTACAGAACAAGATGTGTTGTCAGGGTTGGCCATGGCACCTTTTTTTCTCTCATTTCTCTGTAAGGCAAGCCTGTTATTTAAGGAAATAAATGGACAAGGGAACAACAAGGTTATACACCTCAATTAAAAAGTATCTTGCAGGTCCCTTGACTCTTTGTGTTGCATGCTTTTAGCTTGCAGAACTTTGTAAGAAAGAGAAAACATTTATAATTGCAGGGCATGCTATGAGAAAATAAAATGGTTCTGAAAATGTTGAGTGTATTCTTCTACTGTTGCTGTGAACAGCTTTCTGAGAGCTAGATAAAAGTCCTGGCTAGCTAAAAATACTACCAAAACTAACAAGTGCAAAGAAAATACTGAGTTCTGCAGGCTATCACAAGGTCAGAAACAATCATCAGAGTATTTGTCCATTGATCTTTGGCCGCTGGAATTTATCTCGACTCCATTGTTCTGATATTTGAATACAATCCAGATTCTTCACCAAGGTTGGAAGAGACCTCAAAAATCATCAAGTCCAACCTGCCACCACAGACCTGATGACTATTTTTATAGACTTATCTTCAGAATCACCCTGGGATTCCATTGTGCCTTCTCATACACCTTTCAGAAACCAAGACACTGGTAACTGAAGACTAACTCAATTATCCAAGTTCACAGAGGAAAGCAGAATTAGACCTTAGATTTCTGGTTGTCCAGGCACTGCCAGTCCTTAGATTCAATCTTCTTCTTTTCAGCCATCAAAGTAGCTAAAACCCCCACTTTTATGGGCATACTCATGGTAAAACATGCAATTGTTATGCCGTGAGAGCTCATTTGCACAGTCATAAGAGCTCATCCGCACACAAAGGAGCATAAAAAGGCAGTGGGGGAACGTGGGGAGACCCCAAACCATACCATGCCCCAGATACTCCCAGTATTCAAATGTCCACTTGGCACTTTCATGCACCATTGCCCATTTATTCCTTTTCGTGAGAAATATTACTCACATCTTTTTTCTTCAGTTATTCCAGCACAGCTCCCCTGAAGCAAATACATTTGTAAAGATGTAAATCGAGTGATTGCAAAGATGTAAATCAGATGAAAACCATGGAATAATGCAAGTCAAAATATGCATCACCCTACTGAGGTCACCATACTGAGATCATCAGGGATATCATCAGACAGCAGTATGAGCTAAGGTTTTCATTTTGAAATGTCCTAATAGATTGAAATAACTGCAAGTGTGATCAATAACACCCCGTGATAACTGGCCATGCTTTCATATCAAGAAGGAAATCATCTATGGCCAAATGTTATGCAATCTACAGCACTATGCTTATATTACAGTAAATTACACGAACAACAATACAACTGTCACAGTTTCATCAGCAAAGGAAACTGCAAAAGGTTTGTTAAAAATTGTCAAATTATCTGGCTAGTCCAGGAAACAACATTTGAACAGGAAAAACAAGAGCATTAGTCTTTAGTCCTCATGCAGGCAAGGCAGTACAGGCATCTTTGCAAAAATTCTCTAAATAGCCCTGAGACAAGACCCTACAGGAGTCAAGCTCAACTCAACAAAAGTAACTAGCATATACATAAAACAAACAAACATTCATCTTAAATCCATATTAATTAACCATTTCACACACACTGAAGACAGAAAACCTTGAATTACAAGCGGCGCTGCATAGGGCTGCAGAGACACTGCAGTAAATCAAGGCAGCTTGATGTCATAAAAACTCAGAGCTATATTTATAGTCTTGCTCAAAAGTTTCTCTTTTCACAAGGTAAATTGCATGAATCCTGCGAGATAGCTCTTGTTTAATTTAAAATAATAGGTATTTGAGATAGGGGGAAAAACAATCCTGACATTAAATCAGGCAGTCAATGCCAATGTCAGCACAAGATTGCTTTCTGCAATATATCCTCCAGAGTTCGGACTCCAATGCTAGGTCTCTGACTGTTTCCCTGTGAAGATTATTGCTCAAAATAATAGATCTTACATTTGGAACATAATTTTCTGGATTTCTTTTTACTGCTTTGTTTCCATCGCTTCAGGCCTGATTATTTTTCCTTTTTCTGGTTTGGTTTGGTTTTTTTTCAAAGTGCATCACCCTCCTGAGATCACCATACTGAGAGCATCAGAGAGAGGCTGGAGAGCAGTATGAACTGGGGTTTTAATTTTCAAATGCCCTAATAGACTGAATAGATTTTAAGAAACAAAACAAAGAGCAACTTCAATTTTACCTGGATTGTCTAAAAACATGCTGAGCGACCTTGGATAGCTGTTGCTGCCTGTAAGTGTTTAAGCCAACCTCAGCTATGAAGAGGACCATTTTCCTTTTTTGCTTTCTCATGCTGATGTCATAAGGCTTGATTCATTAGAAGGGGTTTCGTGTGTGTACCAAGTGTTCTGGAAATAGTGCTATTAATTACTGTGTGGTGTTTTCAAGGTCCTTTTTGTCAGCCCTTGCATTTTTTCCCCATGGTTATACTATTCAAGTATTTGGAGACTGATACCTTTTCCTGCTAAGTTATCTGGCCAAGCCATCAACATTCAGCCGCTTGAACAAGTCCCTGTGTCAGTCACGCTACCTCTCTATATTCTTTCCAGCTTCTGACCTTTATTAGGCACCTGAGAGCACAGAAAAGGGATTCAGGGGACTGTTTTTTATACATGCTTGGAAAAATGTTCCATCTGTATATTCAAGCTTTATTCAACCATGAATTTCAAACTTAAGAAGAAATCGGTCTTTAGCTGTCAAACCATGTTACAGTTCAGATGGGAAAAAAAGATTCATACTAAGTCTGTAGTAATCAATGGTTTCATGTTTTAATTGTACACTTCAAGAGATATTCAGTCATGCTGCTGACCTTAGAAACTATGCAAGTGATGCTTACCAACCTGCTCTCTCCTTTAAGCTGACCTGCTAAGGAGAAACACAGAATTCCAATAAACACTAAAACAAAGACTTATATTGCCTTTCCAACGTTATTGTCTGCTTTAGCTATCAACTAAACCCAAAGATTCTTTCTTTTTGTGTTTCTTTTAATTCAAGGGTAAAAGCAATGAGCTTTCATTCAGCATATGTCAAGCATCACAGGCAAAGGATATTTCCTTATTGCTACTGACCTGGATCATTGACAGATATCAAAGGAAGAGCTCTCATGCTAATGCCAAAATGCATGCATAACAGAGTGAGCAGTGCCTGGGCCTTGAAAGAGAAAGAAAAGGAAAAGAAAGAGAATAAATGTCAAGAGAGTAAATGCGTCCCTGGTTTTGTATGGTAGTTCAAGCACCTTGTCAGTTAACTCTAGAAGAGAGAGACTGATGAATTTTAGAACCTGTTCACTTTGGAAGAGCTAAATGTGGTGATAAAATGAGATGGATCCATCACCACCAAGTGTTTAGAGCAGTACTCTACCTTGCACTTTTCTCTGTGAACAAAACTAATTCCTCACAATTTTTTGTGTCTTAAAGCAAGGGGCAAGCTACCTTTGTGATCAGCAAATCTGAGGTGAGACATCTGACTACATGTAGTCATCTAGTGTAATTTGAGATGCTCTAGGGCTATCAATCCAGCCAACAGGCCCCCCTGTGTCCTGTGACAAGACCTGTTTGGATGCCTCAGATACCATATAAACATTCTAAATAATCACTAGACAACAATGTGTGGGCAATTGAATCATCAGATGGATGGAAAACAGAGCTGCAAATGGGCTGGAAGCCTGTGAATATTCATGCTGCACAGAGGAATATACATCACCTTTATTTGGGCAAAACAGGCTATCAGCACTGCTGTTGCAGACAGTGGTAATGCTCCCATTGATTGAACTGGAGGAGAATCTTGCCCTTAGCTGTGCTATGAATATTTAATCACACAAATTGGACAACAGTGAACACCTTTGTGCCTTTTGATCCACTTAGGAAAGATCTTCAGCTAAAGGCAGCTTCCATTTTCTGTGAACTAACCAACCAAGGCTGCCTTCCTACCAAACCTACTTAATGTCTTTTTGTTTCTTTTCAGCTCGTGGCATTTCTTACTCTTATTCTTTTCATCAGTTTTGCAGGCCCTTAAGCTAAAAGTACATATTGTAGCTGTTCAGTCCCATCTTCCTTAGGTGCCCACCAGCAAAATGTCAAAAAACCCTTTATAAGCACCTCAATTTTAAGAAAAGCCCAATATTTGGGAGCAGTGCTCTTCAGGAGTCTCTCTTATTTTCCTCATCTCTGTTACTGTATGTGTGAGAGTAGCTTAAAAATAAAAAATCAGAGATTATTGTAATAGCAATAAGTGGTAGGAGAAGTAATGCTAATGTAGTTCTGTCTGCATCTGGAATCCTGAAGAGTCAATTTGTACACTGCATTCAGAGAAAGCAAAAGATGGTGAACCAAGGGAAGAGGGAGAAATTATTGTCTTCCTAGTTAAAGGACTGACGTGGAACAAATTAGAAACCATTTGAAAGCAGGGATCATTTCATTGGCTAACACTGATAAATGGGACTCAGAGCCAAAACCAATCAAAGATGACTAACAATGTTTAAATTGCAGTGGTGCTGACCTTTATTTTCAAGTGCTATGCTCTGCTGACTTTGTGGAGGAAGGGCGTTTCAGACAGAATTTTCAGCAGGTTCACTGATCCTTATTTGTTTCCTGGGCTGATATATTGCTGGCTATATAAATTGTTCGGTGCCACAAGTATGATTATGAGCAGCAAGAACAAGGAGGTGGTCACACACAGACTGGTAAATCATTATTTATCTCGAGGCTTAGCAAAATAAAAATGCTAGAAAATTTATGTCAGCCTTCAAGTAGGCCATCCTTGTTTTGACGAGTGTCTCCTGTTAGTCTAAAAACACAAAGCAGATGGAATATTTGGGTTTCGTAGGACAAAGCCATTGTTCATGTCTCAGACCAAAATGACAGCATTGAGAGTTATGAGCAATGGCATTATGGAGACAGTCTGATGCAACTGGCAGTGCTCTCCGTATATTGAACATGTATCAGCTGTCAGTGCCTGACAGTGGATAACCAGGGGGCTATTTTATTATCGTTACTCAAATTTGCCTCAGTAACTTTCCAATCTCTTGTTATTAGAAACTGTAACCTTTTTTCCTTAAGCATAGATCAGAAACCTGCAGGAGGAGGGACACAGAGCACAGAGCAAAGAGCAGAGCAGGAATTTTAGTTTAGTTAATGTAAGACATGGAAATGTTGAACACTAAAGCTGATGTTGAGAATTATTTAGGGGAAAACTAGTTGAAAGCTGTGTATTTAAGGATAGACAGTGAAATGAACCTATAGATGGAATAACAACCAATCCTGAACCTTCCAGCATGGAAAAAATTCTGACTACTGTAGCCCAATTTCCACATTTTGGAATCAATCTTAATTATGTCTGTGCCATTTTTAATCCCATGGAACTCAGGAAATCTACAGCAAATTTAACACTACACACCAGACTGAATCCATAACTACAATCACTCCCACAGAAGTCTGTTTGCAACAGGGAGTTTAATCCATATCAAATTGCATAGATAGATTAAAGCCCAAATCATTCTTGGATGTTTTCCCCCTTTGTTTCTGTTACGAATCCAACTGCTCAAATTGTTGTACCAGCAGCTGGAATTCATTTGGCTATGACAGAATTTAAAACCACAACATTTATTTAGTCAAAAAGCTGAATCATACATGACCACCAGTGTTAGAGATCTTAGTTCAACAGCAAAGACAAATTTTGCTGTCATAAAATTAAGGGAAAATTCACGTTATCCATATTAAACTTTAACTGTCCAACACAAGCACATTTCAGAGCCTCTGTATCTGCAGTCTTAAAGTCACATGCAAGCACTGGAAAGAAAATAGGGCCCTTCAGATGCAGAACATGAAGATATAGGTGTTAAATTAGGCAAAGTAAATGCCTCTCAGAGTATTTACTTTTCCCATTATGTTTTCTGAAACTGGCAGAATACAGAACAACCTCACAGTGAGGACACCAATAGTAGGGCCAAATATGATAATTACAGTCTCACTGTAGCACTGCAGTCTAAGTACAGCAGAAGTCTGTGTGTAATGTGAGGTTTGGCCCCTGTCATCCCTGGACAGTCAGTGGCTGGAGCCCCAGGAGTCCTGAAGCAACATAAGAGCAAGATTCTCTGTGCTGAACGAGAAACCTGTTTCCTCAGATACATGGAAGTATCTCTGCATTTTCCTCTGAGATCTGACCCAAACTAAAACTGTGGTGGATCAGGAAAGACAACCACAAAGCAGAATCACCCCCAGGAAAGGTTTCTTTGATCATTTTTGAAGAGACAGTACAACTTAGACATGATATAGAAAAGTGAAAACTGACTTTTGCTAGAGTTGTCCTCTTGTAATTCAAAATTGCAGCGCTGATAGAAATGATATGCAGCAATATGTAGATTTCTTGCACACATAAATGAGAGACTTTACAACTGCAGGATTTTTGTGTTGCTCAATTTCTCAGAATTTCCTACCCAAAAAAAAAGTTAGAATGAGGCTCTGCAGCTTAACTTGGGCTGTGTGAGCTGCACGTAGTGTGAGTACAACAGTTGCTAGAGATCCTCGTCTAAAATCAATCCCAAATCTTTTTTAGGATTAGAATTTGGTTAAGGGCATCACAGAAGACAAAGTTAAGAGAGCTTAGGAAAGGAAAAAGGATATAAACTTGGCAGAAATCTTTAATCCTTCATATGCAGTGTCATTCCTAAACAGATTTAACCCAGAGAATTAAGATTCTTTTGGCTTCCAGCCCTTTTATATATATATATATATATTTTCTGGGTTAAACTTAGAATATTGGAAAGCTATAATGTGAACCTAACACTGAAGATCCTCTTTCAACCTATAAGTCACGTAGACCCAAGGCAGAATGATTTGCGATTAGCTCATAAAAGACCTATCCCCAAATGCAGTAATTCTAACCAAAGTATTTGGAGTCTGATCATGAAGATTGCCTCAACGTAAAACTAATGTTTAAAGGGTAAATTGCATTCTGTAAATTGCTTATCCACTTTCACCTTATAACCAGTGTCTGGTTCCACTGTCTTGTTCATTTATTAGCTGACAATGTTTTTATGATAAGAAAAATCCCTTCTCAAAATTGCCTCTACATTTCCTCTCTTTTTCTTTTTCCCCTTTAAGGATGTTTTAAAAACAATAAGCAAAGCCATTTTGTTTCCTTATTGTCCAAGAAGGCATTTTAATTTGATCAAATGTTTATAATGTCAGCCCCCCGCCCCGGTTTCAGATCTGAAAGCTTATGGAATCAAATTAGATGAGGGCTGAGCTGCAGGCATCCCAACCAGTTCTCATCCTACATCACAAATGGAGCAATGCAGCACTAGTGAGTAGGTATCTCAGTATCACAGTATCACAATATAACTTCGGTTGGAAAGGACCTCGAGGATCATCGAGTCCAACCTATCAACACAGACCCCATGACTAGACCATGGCACCAAGTGCCACGTCCAATCTCCTCTTGAACACCTCCAGGGACGATAACTCAACCACCTCCCTGGGCAACCCATTCCAATGACGAATGATGCGCTCGGTGAAGAACTTTCTCCTCACCTCGAGTCTAAACCTCCCCTGGCGCAGCTTGAGACTGTGTCCCCTTGTTCTGGTGCTGGTTGCCTGGGAGAAGAGACCAACCCCCTCCCGGCCACAACCACCCCTCAGGTAGTTGTAGAGGGCAATGAGGTCACCCCTGAGCCTCCTCTTCTCCAGGCTAAACAATCCCAGCTCCCTCAGCCTCTCCTCATAGGGCTTGTGTTCAAGGCCTCTCCCCAGCCTTGTTTCCTTCTCTGGACACGTTCAAGTGTTTCGATGTCCTTCTTAAACTGAGGGGCCCAGAACTGGACACAGTACTCAAGGTGTGGCCTAACCAAAGCAGAGTACAGGGGCACTATGACCTCCCTGCTCCTGCTGGCCACACTATTCCTAATGCAGGCCAGTATTCCATTGGCCCTCTTGGCCACCTGGGCACACTGCTGGCTCATATTCAGGTGGCTGTTGATCAGCACCCCCAGGTCCCTCTCTGTTTGGGAGCTCTCCAGCCACTTCGACCCCAGCCTGTAGCTCTGCATGGGATTGCCGTAGCCAAAGTGCAGCACTTGGCACTTTGAAACGGAATAAGATACCTGCAAGAATACTCTTATGATACCGAGCACATGTCCTCTCATACTCTCTGCGTTTTCTTCTCTCATTGTATTATAAATGTACTACACTCTTTCTCTTATGGAAGATAAATGGAATGAATGGTAATATTAAGGAAAAAAAAAACAGAAAATGCTTTGTCACCTCATCTAGAAAGCAACACTAAAGCTTCCTCATAGCTATAATTTTGTAGAAAGAAGGAAGACAGCAAAAAATATTTAGAAGTCTGCCATATGTCATTAACATTTTGCACAATATGCTAATCTGCTCCTTAGAGGACTCGCAGATAAGGGACAATTGTACAACTGAAGCAAAGGCTTCACAGGTCATCAGTTCTGAATTTAATTTGTCTTTATTCCTTCTCACAAATCTATTTAGTTTTGGAATATGCATTGGAAAATTAAAGCCAGAGTAGTTCCTCCTATTCCTTGCTATCTTAGCCTGCAACACAGGATGTTCCTTTCAAGTGGACTATTAAGATGGCCCTACTTAACCCATAGGTCAGGTCTTTAATCAGGTTTTAAAAAGGCTCATTGCTTAATTTGCATAATGCCCATTGCTGAGGCATAACGAAGGGGGCAGGCTGGGATAAGAGACCCCAGTTTTTATTTACTTTTTTTTTTAATCCTACATTTTCTTGGGTTTGCCTTCTCTGCAACTTAAAAATATGCTCATTGGCAACTGCATTTTAAAGGAAAAATGAAACTTGCAAGCCCTACGAAATAACTACCTTTTGCTACTTTTGCTTTTAAAGGAGGATATTTTTGTCTGTATTCCTAATGCTTTTTTTCCTGTAGATTTGACTGAAGGAATCAATTTTCTACAGAGACAGCAATGTCTCTCAGTAAGAATAGAAACCTATACCTCTCTTTGATCATCGCTTGCTTCATGATATTTCATTTTGCACCGAGTTTACTGTGATAGCCAACATTTTCTTGGCCATCACTGATAGAAGTAAGTACAATCCAAAACACACTATAGACTAGCCTCAGAGCATTAGCACCACACAGAAGAATAAATCAAAACAAGAATCATCTTACTCTTTTTGCTCTGAAAGCCTCGTCTCTCTGTTTGCCCCAGCAGAGCTGGAAGGCATAAGGGAAACCTCTGCAGAGGGCAGTACAGAATGGCTGACAGCCAGGGATTGGTTCTGCAGCTCTGAAAATATTTTCCAAGCTATGTTCTTAAAGTCCTCATGCCTCCATTGCCTCACAGCAAACCAGAAAGCATAACTTCCAGTACATTTGGGTTATTTCCAACAGCACTTAGGAAAAGAAAGAAATGGGTCTCTGAGACATAGTTTAGTGGCAACAGCGGTGTTGGGTTGATGGTCTTAGAGGTCTTTTTCAACCTTAATGATTCTATAAGGTAAGCTGCTGTGACAGCTTTCATAAGGAAATAATTACTCTTTTACTTGTTTTGGAGTGGTTAGTTGTGATTTATAGAAAAAATCCATAAAAATCTCCACCCCTGTTACTCATGAAACAAGTATTTATGATATTACCTGGGAAAAGATGAAATGAAGATATAAGGCTTGAAAAAAAACCACAGTGGTTATATCATGTCCTGCATTTCAGCAGCAGGTTATGAACAAGCAGAGAGCGGTTGCAAGCACAGCTCAGGGGAACTTTGTCACCCTGCATTTCAAGTGATGTAATTGTTCTCTTGAACAAAGGCAGTAAGAATTCCGGTCACCCTTCTCACCCTGAAACAGCTAATATAGAGTCTGGCTCACAGACAGACCAAGGAGCTATAAAAATTTGCTGCTTCCCACTGACCACCAATGCTTTTGTTGGCTATCACTGCTCCCATGGCATAGCTGGCTGAATCAGCCTCCTGTTCTTGCCACAACTCATAACTTGCTGTGTTTACAGAGACCATCAGTGAGTTCACTTTATTTGCAGGCATCTGTAAATTCAGCACAGAGGGGGAAGGACCTTGACTCACTTACCTGATAGAGTTAGCAGAGGTGTTTGAAGAGGTTATTTCTCCCTATTCCATTATAAGTAAACTCAATCGAGACTGTGCATCCAGCCTACTTCTCCAAGCCAGGTGATATTTAGCCTGAAATAAAAACAGCAAAATGAGCAAAAGGATGAAATAGTTCCCTTGAAGTCTCACTCATGAAATGCCAACAACTGTTCCAGCTAAAAGAAGATTTCATTTTTATTTCATTTTGGCACTGATTTACCTCCAATCTGTACTCCAGCTTAGGACTCTAGTGATGGTCCAGGTGCACAGTGACACCTCTACCTCTTGTTGCTGGCAGGTTTGCAGAAAACTACTCAACTTGTTAAAAAATTCTCAAATGCAGAGGTGTTTATGACTGAACTCATTTAATTTTGATGCAAGCACAAGTTAACAGGGGTGCTTTGAAAATATGCTTGCAATTGTGTACAACAAATTGGACTGTGCATGGGCCACATTCCTGTGGAATTTCACAATCGAGATAGAGGAAGCTGTGAACTTTGCCGTGGCTGTGGTTTCGCTGCTTTTGTAGCTATGCTTTGTTAGCTGTGATAATTAGCTCAGATTAATCAAAGCTAACGTTCCAAGGTGCTTTATAGAAAAACAATTTCTATCAATTTGATATCACTGCAAATTGCACTCCAGGGTCCACATTCATCTGAAGTGGTTTGAGAGCCATCTAATTCAAGGGATTCTGTCAAAGCTCGGCATACTTCACTAGATTTATCTTTCAGAGTTTCTCTTCACCTTGGTTCTTATTACTTATCCTATTCAATCTCTTCTTTTCCAACTTTTTATTAAGCTCTTTTCAAGCTATCAGCAGATTCCACAGCAGCTTTTGAGTGAAACCAGGCAGAAAATTATTTACTTTGGTGTCCTCCTTTCCTCATTCCAGGAATATACAGGAAAGAGAAAATATCTTCCCCTGCATACTGCTCAGCACAAGAATGCCATATTGCAAGATGTGTACATACTGATTGCAATAATGTGAAGATTAGTTGCTTGTTAAATTATGCACAGACCACAAACCATGAAATTTGAATAGTCATGTTTGCAGAGTATAAATAATTATTGATAACTTGTGCTGTTCTCACTAACCAAGTCTTATCTGAAAAATAATAGATATATTCTAGAACTGGTCTCTTCTCTGGCTACAACTGTAAACATTATTATTCATTGCATGCTTTCAGTTAGTGGCCTTTACATCATCTGAGACCTGCAGTATCTAATTTTCAGCTGTGAGGAAAAAAGAATGTATGGAAGCTGAAAACACACAGGAGGCAGTTCTGTGCCTCCTGTGATGGAGCTGGCTTCATTTGGTGTAGCACCTGAGTGTGGGCCAAGAGATTATCTTCATACAGCACCTACAGCTAGTTCTTCTTCTGGCAGTCTGTAGTCTTGTCCTTATTATGAACAGGATAATATATAATATTTAAATAGCATGATATATCACTTCCTTCTAATGATAAAATGCATCAGAAAAACAATAATTCAATGCTTTTGGTGCTAAACACATGCACTTGACACATTTTCTACTATGCAGTATTTTGATCACCCATAAAAGAGATTCCTGCCATGTAGAACCATGTTGCTCCAGAAGAAGTCATATCAGGGCTGTGGTTTCAACCACACAATATTTGCAGGTTTTTAACCACAGACCATCATCCACCATGTTATGGAAAATAAGCTTTGCAACAGCAATGATGTGTGGTCATATGAAATCCCCAAACAGCTGAAGATAGCATTATAGCTGCAGTATGAATATACCAAGAGAAGACCTTTTGAAGGTATAAACAGATTGTGGCTGAGGACTAAGAAATTAATTATTGTGTGCATGTAGTTCAAAAGAACTGGTGAGGTTGAAAGCAGATTGACAAGTTTTAAAGTGTTTGGTGGATGCACTTACCGGAGTGGATTCTTTGGGAAAACACGGATAAGATGTTTCAGTAAGCTTCAATCTCCATTGAGAAGACATTTTTTTTTAGTCAAAACAATTTACAGAAAAACCTGCAAGAATTGTCAGTTTGAAACCTATGCTTTCACTGCATGAGTGTGTTTGACTATCTGTAAAGGTCTGTGGGGGGGTTACATTTCATACCTTTTTAGAGCCTTACGACTCAAGCAGCCATCTTCATTTTTAGGTTGTTAAGTCAGAAAAGTCTTTTCCTAGAACATTAAGGTTTCACTTTTGAAACGTCCTACAATGTTCCAAACCCTTTGTCATCAAGAGGTCACTGAGCTGTTTGTGGTTCTGTGTGTGGTAAGGTAAAACCTTGCACAAGTGCACAATGCACAAGACAAAGCAAGAAGACAAATGTAGCTGGGGAAAAAAAAAATAAGAGAGCAGTTGTCTCATTAAATTTTGCTATAAAATAGAGAATATTTGCTATAAAATAGAGAATATTTGCTTAAAAGAAAAAAAAACACATGAAATTTGGGAAAAAATAATAACATTTAAAAAATCAATTCAAGACATTTAAAATGGAAAAAGCTTTTGTAGATTTTGCTAACTTGGAAGGAAGAGTAGGTCAAAAAGATGGAAAATCTGAATCCCCTCAGAGCACCACCTAAAAGGGGTCATTTCATACAAGGAGCCACTTGTACGGGAACTTAGGAAGAAGAACTTATATAAGTTGTGCTCTTTATCTTGGTTTTGTACCCAGTATCAAGTTGGAAAGAATCATTATTTCCAGGCTTGCCCATATGTTACAGTAGGGAACTTAAAGTAATACATCCTGCAAGTCACTGAGAGCATTTTTGTGGCTTGAGTATATCTAGGAGCTCAGCTGCTTACCTTTGAGGTGGATTATTTTAACACAGGTGGAAATACATGAAATCCAACATAAAACTTTCTAAGTATATCACTGAAATTTAGGTTACACCTTAAAATGAAGATGAATATTCAATAAGAGCAGGATGCTCATTCACTAACTTCTTAATTTGAAGCTTCTAAAGTTGAGTTGATGAGGACATGCAATGAAAAAAGATACCATATGAGAGGAGATGCAATGAAAAAGATACCAAATGAGACAAGAGACAATGAAAAAGATACCAGATTCCTGGGGGAAAAACAAAATAAAAATCATGTTAATCATATTTTGTATTGGCAATGTCACAGCTAGAACCAAAGGTTAACTGAGACTGAAAGCACACTGACATGCATCAGGGAGCACTGTAGTTCAGTTTTACTAAGAGACATCATACTTACTGTATGTAAAAAAAAGGCATGTGGGCACGTCCTGGTGGATCTCTTCCCATCCCAGTGGTCTCCCAGCAAGGTGTCCTTGCTGAATGTTGCCAGTTTTAAAGTATCAGAGACTAAAGATGGGTAAGATGATGACCTTTACCCAGCTGTAGCTCAGATAGATCAGTACACACTTTGCAGCTGATGAAATGCAAAGCATCTTACCTAGCCTCACCTGAGAACAGAGATGACTCCACTTTGTCTTTGTTCTGCAGTGTATGTATCATACTGAAAGGCAGAGTGGTGTGGTTCATAGAGGCATAAAGGAGAACTAAGTTGAAAGGAGACATATTTGAGGGCTGGAGGTTAAAAGGAGAATTCAGAAGAGTTGATGATAGGGGGATGTGGGCATTAGTGGTGGTGGGAAGGCAGCTAAGGTGACTCTTGATCCCCTTGCAATGACAGCAGTTGAGTAGAAATACTCTTTCCATGGGGGTCTGATTGCTGGGAAAGGGAAGAGAGAGTGAGTTCCAGAAGAAACCAGGAATGAGATTAGAAGTCCTAAATCCCTGTATCTACTGCCATAAAGCAACAACCTGACTTCCCTAGGCCCTAACAAAGTGCTGGGGAAATGGCATTGTAGCAAAGCCATGGGGAAGGCAGCAGCAGATTAAGGACAGCTTTGCCAGTGGAAGCAATTAAAGAAGGACTTGTGAGAAGGGTTTTTTTTCAAATAATTTATGATCCAAGTGACCCAGGTTAGCAAAATCTGATTAAACTGCAAATCTGTCACTGATATTTCTCTTCCTGTATCCAGGACAGTTTTTTTCCCCTCACTTTTTTCCTTTCAGTCTCACCTGTGCTTACAGCTACAGACATAGTTAAGGAAAATTGGAGGATATTAATTCCTTTATGTGCTTAGATCTGGAAAAACCATTTGCTCACATCCATTAGCTTTTCAGTTTCTCTCTATTTGTGTGTTTTTCCTTTCTCTCTTTATTAGAATTCCTCCCAGAAGTGTTACCTGGTTATGGTTGGGGGTTTTTGTGTGTGTGTGTGTGTGTGTGTTTTGGTTTGTTTGTTTTGTGTTGGTTTTTTTTTCCCCCAGATTTTTACTGCTTCACTGTGATCTTCTAAATCTGATAGAGCTTTTTTTTCCTGATGTTGCTGCTCTGACAATAACACATTTTTTCCTGATGTGAGTTGTGCATCAATGTTTCATATTTTTTCTCTCTATCATTACTCTTTTTTTGGTAAATAGGTTGTAAAAAACCCATCATTTTCATCTCAGATGCCAAGGAGTGAGTTGACAAAGAAGACTTTCTGCATCCCCTGCTGCTCTGCCTGGAAGGTAAAGAGCAATAGTCTTTTTTGTACGCCATACAAAGCAGGTGATAGTCTTTTGCAACTAGAAAGATGTGAAAAGTGTTTGTGAAAATGGTGCTGTTTAACACTTTCCTATGGCAAAAGTTAGCTCCTGCGTGTGCATGCTGGTTGAAAAACATTTTCCTATTAAAGTTATATGCTTCACAAGGATTTTGTAGCTGAGGAGAATGTAGGAAATGTAGTTTGCCACTGAATTTATTAGTGACACATGCCACAGTCCTAGCAGGGTGCTGCATATCACAAAATACAGAGAAGCAAGCATAGTCTGTTTATTTCTAAGATGCAGACATTTAAAAGCACTGCAAAGGGTATATTGTGCAGACTTTCAGGAATACTGAGTTTATCTGCAGAAATATGATACACATATATTGCTGGCAGTGAACAAAGAGGCTACAGGCAAGCCACGTGCCAGACAACATGGTTTTTACCATATGAAAGTAAAAACTGATTCCATGAAGGCCTAGTAGTAATATATCTAATCTAAGATGAAGGCTTGTTAAGTTGACCTAAAATAATGCAGAATTTATTACAACCACTTTAGGCTCGAGGTGAGGAGAAAGTTCTTCATAGAAAGAGTGATTTTGCCATTGGAATGTGCTGCCCAGGGAGGTGGTGGAGTCGCCATCCCTGGAGATGTTCAAAAAAAGATTGAATGTGGCTTCTGAAGCCATGGTTTAGTCAGTCATGAGGTGTTAGGTATTAGATAATATGTTGGACTTGATGATCTCTGTGGTCTTTTCCAACCTTACTGATTCTATGATTCTATGACTTCAGGAAGCAACATGACCTTGTCTTTAGTATCACTTCCTGATGCCTATCTGATAGGAAAATTGAATTTCTCTTTTATTTCATGGGTGCTTATATTTCCTTCATTGGTACTTGTATTTCCTTCCTAACAAAACTGAAAGGGAAGAAGAAACCCTTAACCTATGGACACCTTGTTCTTCTTAATTCCTGCTGGCTTCTGTCACCATCACAAAAGGTATTGTCAACAAAAAAAATCACCAAAAAACAAAGTAGTGTGGAAAGTATTGAATTTCCTCTTACCGTACTGCTTACTTCATGTGTGTTCGTTACTGAAAGACAATCAGAAAACAAATCTAAATATTTATAAAGCAGAAGAAAACTCACTTTTTTTCTGAGGTTGAAAATATGGGGTTTGGCATAGGCCTCATTGTGAGCCCTATATTCAAAATTACAAATATAGATAAATTAATTACAGTATCACAGTATCACCAAGGTTGGAAGAGACCTCAAAGATCATCGAGTCCAACCTGTCACCACAGACCTCATGACTAAACCATGGCACCCAGTGCCACGTCCAATCCCCTCTTGAACACCTCCAGGGATGGTGACTCCACCACCTCCCTGGGCAGCACATTCCAATGACGAATGATTCTCTCCATGAAGAACTTTCTCATCACCTCGAGCCTAAACTTCCCCTGGCACAGCTTGAGACTGTGTCCTCTTGTTCTGGTGCTGGTTGCTAGAGAGAAAACACCAACTCCTTCCTGGCTACAACTACCTTTCAGGTAGTTGTAGAGAAGAATAGAATAGAATAGAATAGAATAGAATAGAATAGAATAGAATAGAATAGAATAGAATAGAATAGAATAGAATAGAATAGAATAGAATAGAATAGAATAGAATAGAATAGAATAGAATAGAATAGAATAGACCAGACCAGACCAGACCAGACCAGACCAGACCAGACCAGACCAGACCAGACCAGACCAGACCAGACCAGGTTGGAAGAGACCTTCAAGATCCAATGGGCAATCACTCTCTCTGTGTAAAACTTCCTCCTGACCTCCAGCCGGAACTTCCCCTGGTGCAGCCTGAGACTGTTAACAACTACAATTGTAATAGTTCTGTCAAGGCTCTGTTGTTTCATGTTTAAAGCAATCAATATACTGATTAAGCACTTGGGTTTCATTCTCTCATTGACATAGTCAAATTTACTGAGGTAGAACCCAGAGGAGGAGGGTAATACCATGCACTTCTCTAAAACAAATTCACGTGTGAGGGGAATGGAGGTGAGGGCCTGTCCTGAATCACAAAACAGAAGTGAGACTGAAAGTTGGGCATGTAATGGAGACATGAGCTGGAGAACCAGAACCAAATGAGCTAGAAAATCAAAAGACAACATGGGCATAACAAGGGCTCTTCAGATTTCACAGTAATTTGGAAGTTGAAAGCCTGATAACCCATAAGCAGAGGAATGTGAACACCAGAAGATGCCTTCTCTCCTTTATCCTGCTACATAAGATACTTAGATTTCATAATTAAAAATATATGTATATATCAATTGGAACAACAGCCAATTAAAAATACAAAGTACCAGCTGAAAACAAAACCTGACTGGCAACAAATAGTATAAAAGCCAAAGAAATCTTGAACTGAGCATGAATCACTGCCTCAGACATGGTTCTTTACATGTGGTTTGGATTAAGTCTGCTTCCTGGAACAAGACCCATGGTGGGCTTGGATCTAAAACGTCAGCCCATCTCTGGAATGATTTCTGACACTTTGAAATAGCTACTACAGCCTATCATAAGCATGGGTTTATTGCTGTCAGAATCCACACTGGAAAAATAGATGCTTTATAGCTTCTGCTGCTCCATAAAGAGAAGCATCTGAGTAGGGATGTAATTAAACATTCAGCATCTCAAGCATCATGTGCAACATTATTCTAAGCAGGTAAATCAGCTCAGCGTGGATAACAGTGTAGAGGGCATGCAGAACAGAAAAAAATACACAACAAAAAAATAAAGCCAAGAAAGCACATCCCTTTGCAAGCACTGAAAAATAATCATCAAAATGGACTTTACAGGCACAGGTTACTGACGCAAAAGGAAAGCAACCGTAAAGCACATACACACCCCAGAAAGCCAACAGACTGCAGATTAGAGAGATTGCTCCTGCTTTCCTATTCCCAAACTTCCTAGTTGTTAGTAGTGACATAAAACACTTCTTCAGCTCTTTCCACACGATTAAAGTTGGGTTATCTCAGTGCGGCAGGGTAATTGTATGCAGCTCTCCAAGAATTTCACGCAGTTGTCTGCTTTTAAATCTTTAATATATATAACCCTTTGTTTTCCTTCAAAACCAACAAAACCAGTTGCTTCTTCAGATCTGAAACTGTGTCCTTGTTTGCTTTGGCAAAAGAAATTTGCTAGAAAAGATGGACAGATTACCAAAATGAAGACCCCCCCCAAAGAGTTTTAAAAAATTCTGGTGAGGTGGAAAAGTCCACTGAAAAATTTATTATACCATTTGTTTATGCAAGTTATATAGCAGTAGAAAAGCTTTTTTTTTTCTTGGATAAATTTTAAACTGACATCAAATGGTTATATAACACATTTTCTTCAGGAATTCATCTGGGCCCAAGGGAAGAATAGGAAGCTGGGACGTGAACTTCACCTTTTAAGGCAACAGTACAAGACCTACTGTTACTTCTGTGCGGTTCCAATGAAGCTGAAGCTGAGCTTCAGGTATTGCCCTCTTATGTATTCAGGCAACCAGCACCAGAACAAGGGGACACAGTCTCAAGCTGTGCCAGGGTGCAGCTCGAGGTGAGGAGGAAGTTCTTCACTGAGCGAGTCATTCATCCTTGGAATGGGCTGCCCAGGGAGGTGGTTGAGTCGCCGTCCCTGGAGGTGTTCAAGAGAAGATTGGACGTGGCACTCGGTACCATGATCTAGTCATGGGGTCCATGTTGATAGGTTGGACTTCAATGATCCTCGAGGTCCTTTCCAACCTAAGTTATACTGTGATACTGTGATATCCAGCCTTCTCCAGATATCCAGCATTTTCCTATTTCTACTACATCAAACAGGAAGAATAACAAGGAACCCATCCCATAAGATGTGACACCACATCTTATTTACTCCTTCCAGTCAAGAAAACACAGGTGAGACACAAAGTCCTTTGGCATCATTCCTTTTAAGAGCCTAAGCATTCAATTAATGCAGAAAGGCAGGTGCCTCCTCTATTAACCTCTAGAGATGATCCAGAGAGCACCTACACCAGAAACTCAGAAAAACTCCTCACACAAGACGAGCATGTGAGGCATTTCCTGTCTCTCAGTGTACATCCAGAGGATCCTACAGAAGACACAGAAGTTACAGGCATTGAATCTCATGTCAATCCCAAACACCTTCACCAAATGTCAGTATGTGTTAGCAGCATTTTCTTTGACCATGATGAAGCATTTTACCTGTAGCAAATGTAATGGGCTGAAATGAGAGTTAGACTACTTGTACTCTCTTCATTGATGTGAGTACAGTCTACGGCTGCTGTGTTTTAGAAAATTATATGCAATTGCCATAATCAGCTTGCCTGCTATCCTTTCAAGTTCAAGGAGTCCTCAGAACTGTGATTTCCAGAGATACTCTCAGCAACTGGAAAGGAAAGTTGAATTACTTTCGCCCTTACTGTTTGACACTAACAGGAGCAGTTTAGGCCATGCTGTACACCGTTGCTAGCCCATTAGTGACATCCATTTAATAGCAAAACACTTTTCCAAGAGGTGAATTCTCAGACAAATGGAATAGAACAGAAAACATTGCAGGCACAGTACCAGCAGGTGTTTCAGAGTTGTAGTATGAGCGGAAATACTTACCTTTGTACCATCCAAAAAGGTGGAGTACTGTGGAATAGAAGCAGAGTGAGAGAAGAGTGATAGAAATGGGCACAAAGCCACAGAAAGAACTTTGAAGAAGGAATGAAAAAAAAAAAAAAAAAAGGATTTTTTTTTTTTAAGAAAAAAGGAACAAATACTTAAGACAATAAAATATGTTGCAGGGTTTCTCCCTAATTTTTTCCCTCATCACTAAAACAGGGTAAATATGTGTGTCCAGAGAAGGGCAACAAAGTTGGTGAGGGGTTTGGAACACAAGCCCTGTGAGGAGAGGCTGAGGGAGCTGGGGTTGCTTAGCCTGAGAAGAGGAGGCTCAGGGCACACCTTATTGTTCTCTACAACTACCTGAAGGGAGGTTGTAGCCAGGTGGGGGCTGGTCTCTTCTCCCAGGCAACCAGCACCAGAACAAAAGGACACAGTCCCAAGCTGCACCAGGGGAATTTTAGGCTGGATGTTAGGAAGAAGTTTTTCATAGAGAGAGTGATTGCCCATTGGAATGTGCTGCCCAGGGGGATGGTGGAGTCACCATCATTGGGGGTGTTTAGGAGGAGATTTGATGGGGTGCTTGGTGCCATGGTTTAGTTGATTAGATGGTGTTGGATGATGGGTTGGACGCCATGATCTTGGAGGTCTCTTCCAACCTAGTTTAATTTATTCTATTCTACTCTAGATCGTTTACTTGGTGTTCCAGAATGAGGAATAGAACATGACTAAAAATGTCAAAACCTTCACAAATATGACTTCTAAAACAGATTATGGACCCAGCAGAACACTTAAACCCAGGATGAAGTTTTGATAACCTTTGAAATAGCCCATTGATACTGTAAGTTGGTATATGTCTGAGTGACATAATAATGAGGAGCAGGGAAGATATATCCATTTCTATCCACAGCATTTACTTGCACTGCTCTTAACACAGCCATTTGCCCTGATCACCTTGTTGCAGATTAACTCCAGCCAGTGAGGTGATTGTCCTTCAGAATTACACTCATATGCCACATTAGTTCCAAAGGACTTCACTATTATTAATGTTGGTATCATGGGAATGAGGAAAGTGCTGTTGTCAGTGGAGTGTGGCATGCATGCAGCAGTTATACCAGTGCTATTTCTGTTAGGAATGGGGTTTTCTACTGAAATATTTATGCTACTACCTTCCTCAGCATGAACGCAGCTGTAATACATCTGTGCATGTCTGTGCTGGAGAGCAGTATTGTGTCCTTCCCTGTGGAGAAATAGATACACTGAGACAGGACTTTTTATCTTTTTGTCTCAACACCCCCACAGGAAGATGATTAAGCAGTGCAATGTTCCCGTGATGAATTGCACATCAATATCTGAACTTATTACCTACTGTAAAACTGGAAAGCTGTTGTTATGATCCCAGCTTGGTTGGATGGGGCTTTGGGCATCCTGGTCTAGTGGAAGATGACCCTGCCTGTGGCAGGGAGGTTGGATCTTAAAAGTCCCTTCCAACTCAAACCATTCTATGAGTCTATGAACACAAGTTCATAGGCACAAACATACTTCAACTAGAAAATAATTTTCAAATATTTAAATGTTATGTCACTGTGATGTATAAGAGCTTAGCATCAGAATTAGTGATAACATGGTACCTAATGGCATTGATTATACCATTTAGAAAGGGCTCTGAGGACTTAAATCGGGTTTGCATCTAACATTCACTACCAATGTCCACCAACAAGAAAATTGCTAAGTATTATCTATTAATCTTTGAGTTAATCTGCTTCCTTGAGCCATCAAAGTGGTTCATTTACTAATAGATATGTCCAGGTTTCCCTTTGCTGCTGTCAGCAATAGGAAAACACAGTTCTCAGCATCTTAGTTTGCACCATTTGCTTTGTTCAAGATGCTTTTCTCTTAGACACGCACTTACTTTGTAAAGAATCTCTACCTCCAATGCATAGGTGCTCTTCCCTAAGAATTAGCAGTGCAAGTTGGTGGAGACATGGGGAAAACCATCAGATCAGTTTTGTAGGTTAGTGGTCAACCTTAGTACTATTTCCCTATCAGTTACATGGTGCAAACAATTCCTGCACGTGTAGAATCTGAGTGTCCTAAAGTGGAAGCATTCTGTGAGGATTATCAAGTCAGATCCATCAACATCTGGGATTAAACACAGGTCAGAATGGTCACCAGGAAGAAACTCAATCCATAAATGAGATTTACCTGTTTTGCCTGGAGGATGTGATAGTCACTTTCCATTGCTCTGTCCTCCACCTATTAAATAAGACAAAAATACAATTAGTGGCCTTTGCTAGGCCCTATTTGCAGGTTCAGAGGTTAATCCTCTGGTATAAGAGCTAAACACACAGTAGTTAAAATTGTCTGAATGCTTTGTCTATATATCACATTGCTTCAAAGTTTTATTTGCAGAGTTTTCAGCATAAGGGAATCATCAATCATTATGTTAGTTGATCCATTTGGTAAAAGATTCAATACCTGCAGCGCCCACCTGCAGAGGGATTTCAAGTTTGGGATTTTCTGCACAAAGGCTATAGAGCTAATCAGCTCTCATCTCTTCCAGAATTCATTTGCCTTTTTTTTTTGCTGCTTCCAGAAATAAAGCAATCAGAATTAGAATGCCTGAAACAGTCTAAGTTAGGGAAACAAGATGAATCTGCTCAGCTCCGACTGTCATCTTCCAGCCAATTACACTTCATTGCTGACTGCTCATGCCAAGACCTCGCTGTTTTCATATGGAAATAAGAAAGTTTTGTACCTAATCTCACTCTTTTATCTGATTGTGCAGGACTGACCACTCACTTGTCCTCAACCTGATAAAATATACAGATAGAACTACAGACCAGTGGGGATCTAAAGAAAATAACAATGCAGCAATACCAGCCTAGCAGCTCAGCTCCTTCCAAGATGTAGTTTTAAGATAACTGAAAGCAGATGAACTATGCAAAGCAGAAGTGGTGAAGACAACAAACCTCCATTTTGCAATCAGCTTTCATTCTCCAGATAACTTCAAAGAGCACCAAAAAAAACCCCAAACCAACCCTCCCCTCCCAAAAAAAATCCACCAAAAAAACACCCCTAGCACTATCATGAGATTGAAATTCTGCAGCCCCAGCACTGTCTTGCCCCTCACCTGAACTGAGGCTCTCCAAATTGCAAACCTACCTACTCTACATCAGATAACTTTTTTCATGATGCAGCTTTAATGATTTATTGCTGCTGCCTGTTGTATTTAATGCCAGTCAGGAACTCTTTAGATATACACATCAATGCAGTTATCTGAACAGCACTGTGAAACCCCACAGTGACTTAATAGAAATATAACTGCATGGAAAAAAAAGTATTAATTGATTTAATGTTATAGTAAAAGGATTACCATAGCAATAAGGATCAAGGTCTAAGATATTTGCTGGGTAATTAGCAGTCTGGCTACATTAACTAAATTTTTCAGCTTGGTCATAAACCCATCAATCCAAAGTTATAATTGCTGCCTTCTCACAGGAAATGGCTCCAGCTAATTTTCAATATAAGTAGCAAAATAAAAAATTGCCTGAGGACTTTGCCCATGTAACACAGTGCTATGTGGCTTTAAATTCTCATGTTTTGTAATGTGAAGTAAGCATTAAACTGCCACATTTCACGTAGAAGTTGAGATGACTGCGTAGCTAAGGATACAAATCTGGTTTAAGTACTACACAAGCTACCCGTGCTCTTCAAAACCAAATAGTTTTCCCCATTTCCATGGCTCTCTGGAATGCTCAAAAATATCAGGTATCTTATTAGTGACACTGCAAGGAAAGACCTAGCTCTTGAGATGTGTTTTACATCTGAATGTAGAGACTAATGATGAGTGTGGAATTCGACAATTACTGGTAACTAAGTGTGTGAGTTGTAGTGTAAAGAACTTGGTGTGCAAGGGCTAAAAATGTGGTCTGCCTGTTGACTGGCAGAGATGTTTCCTGTCACTGAGACTAGTTAATAGAGCCATTGGTTACTTGAAAGAGTAGCAGAACACAAAAAAATTCCCGGGTGTTATGGAAGTGAGATGGAAGAGGGAGAAGAAGGGGAAAGAAAGAGGGAGAAGAAGGGGAAAGAAAGAGGGAGAAGAAGGGGAAAGAAAGAGGGAGAAGAAGGGGAAAGAAAGAGGGAGAAGAAGGGGAAAGAAAGAGGGAGAAGAAGGGGAAAGAAAGAGGGAGAAGAAGGGGAAGATAACAATGAAAACATAAAATAATTTCAAAATCAAATTAAATTAAATTTGAAATCAGTCCTGTCTATTCTGGAGTATGATTTGGGACAATTTATTTCAGAATTTGAAAAATACCCAAATTAAAATCCTCCAGAAAGTCTGCCTAGAGGAACAAACAATTGCCAGTTTGACATAAGTTTGTAGTAGGTAGAGTATATTCATAGCAAAATAACACAAAAGTGTTCTGTTACACTAAAGTAAGTTGGACAGATGATTAGTCAAAGCAGAAGTGGGAAATCATCAATAGAAACTTACTATGACAATGATTAAGAAAGCAGTTCAAGTGGCTGTAACAGGAGAATGGAGAAGATTAATGTCTTAGGGTGGGAAGGGACCTAAAGGATCATCTAGTTCCAACTCCCCTGCCATGGGCAGGGACACCTCACACTAGATCAGGTTGCTCAGAGCCACATCCAGCCCGGCCTTAAAAACCTCCAGGGATGAGGCTCCTACCACCTCCCTGGGCAACCTGTTCCAGTGTCTCACCACCCTCACAGTGAAGAACAACTTCCTAACATGCAATCTGAATCTACCCATTTCTATTTTTTTCCCCATTCCCCCTAGTCCTATCAGTTATGCTCCTGCATATACTTATGCATGGCCCAACTTTGATCATGACAATAGTCAGCTGACTTAGGGTTCAAAAAGTGCCTAAGCATCGGCCAAATCTGGGGCAGAATGTTAAAAATAGATGAGTGAGGGATGGCTTACAGAATTGAAATGTATTCAAAGAACTAATAAAAGAGACAAAGGAGATCAGCTTGATGAAAGGGAAGCATTTCTTACATTGAACATTGGGCTACAGAAGATCTCTTTTCCTGTGTCATCCTGGTTTGTTCTCTCCCTAGTGCTTGGTGAATTCAGTCTGGTGACTCACCTTCTCATGTGCTTGCCAGACAGCAAATGTCATTTGGGCTGCTGTGTAAATAATGAGGGAAGAAGGATTACTCAGCAGTGGGGGGGATTAATTTTGTGGTGGCTGCTTCAGATTCACAATGAAATTAAGCTATTTCAAATCATAACAGCTTCAGTACTGAACTACCTGTGGAAGAGGGCTATTATTATTAAAATTAGTGAACATTTCTCCTTCACTCTTTTGGGTTCTGTTGTTCTACCGCATTTCCACTTCCCTCCCACCTCCCTCTTTTTGTAAAGGAAGAAAATAAAACCCTAGTGTGCTGCTGAACAGCAGGTACAAACCCAGTCACTCACAGAGGGCATGTATACAACTTTAGGAGTGTGCATGATAATCCATTTACAGAAAATACCACATTCACTGCACCTAAATGCCATTTCAAGGAAAGGCAAAGTTCACACCACAGTTACAGTGTCTCTTTTCCTTGCTTGCCTTTCAAGCCACTGACTTAGCTTCTTGCATGTGTCTTGGGTTTTTATTGCTCCTTCTGCTATCGCAGGAGATTCTGGAGAGAGATGAAACTAAACTATTTTTAGATGGCAAGCAGATCTGTGCAAAACTCAGTTGCTTCATGTCACAAGATTTCTTGCAGGCTTTTGGCTTTTGATTTATTTGAAGCTGCATGATCTGAGATATGCTTTGAAAATTGTGTTCAGATAAATCCAAAAATTCAAAGCAAAATTCATCTGAAGGTGTCAACACCTTCTTGCCATTGCAGAGAGGCTGCACAAAAGAGGTAGTTGTAATTGATTTCAGTATCTGAACACAAAAGTGTACTCCAGCCCAGGTTTCCTATTGCATTTCACCTTAATCTAACCCCCCAAAAATTAATTGTTTGTCTCCAGGACATATTAGAATCATAGGATCCATAAGGTTGGAAAAAGACCTCAAGGACCATCAAGTCCAACCTGTTACCCAAGACCTCATGACTACAAGTGGCACGTCCAATCCCCCCCTGAACACCTTCAGGGATGGTGACTCCACCACCTCCCTGGGCAGCCTATTCCAATGGCCAATTACTCTTTCTGTGAAGAACTTTCTCCTCACCTTGATCTAAAACTTGCCCTGGCTCAGTTTGAGACTGTATCCTCTTGTTGTGGTGTTGACTGCCCATTGGACACAACATACAATGTCTAACTTTTTTTGCTTAATTTAAAACCTGCTGAGTTTTTAAATCCTACATCATTTAATTTTTCAGATGAGGTGAAACAGAGATTACAGTTGGCACTTTCTAAGGGTAAGCAGATACTTAGCAGAACACTTTAGAGACGCATATGTCTTAATAAATGAATGATGAAAATGTTATCCTTGTGGAATCCTGAAGATTTCCTTTGTGCTCTACATGGAAACATTCTCACTCCCCTGCTCCTTCCCCTTGCTGTCCCCTTCTTACTTTGTGAGATGTACTGTTATACTTCAGTCTGTATGCTCTTTAAGAGGGGAACAGCTTTTTCCTGTTTTAGCACCGCATTGTTTAGCATAGAGGCTTCAGGGTGTAGGCAGCCTTTAGCTTTCATACCACAGCACAAATAAGAGACTCATCTCCAGAAATACAGCAGGGCTGGACCTGCTGTATGCACCACATTGAAAAGTGACACATCCAAACCTGAAAAGAATTTCCCATTTCCTTCTGGGGTTTTGCACATAAGCAAGCTGTGGCAGAACTCTTATCTGTGTCTCCTGTAGCTGGCATTTCCTCTTGTTCATAGCGCTGCATTAAATTCAAACTCAATATTCAACCCTAAGCATAATTCTGAAGCAGCAAAATGACTCTGCTTGGTTTCTTTAAGCAGGGCTTTTGAGTGCCACATTTCTCTTCCAGACACCACAACTACTCTTTGTCTATGGCCTTAGGTGAAGTACTTATTGATTTTCTCATGCATGTTTGCAAGTGGGTCAGATCCACTTAGTCTAACATCTTTTCATGTCTCTTCCAGTGCCCCAGCTCCTACTTTGCTCTTCCCCATGCTGTGTGCTGGCTCTCCAGCCCCGCGGAGGTTAAATGCATGCCCAGTTGCCAGCTGTTTTGAAGGCTGACAAGCGCCTTCATTTGTTGGGAGGCAGCACATGCTCTCCATCTCTTTGCACAAGTTCTGTGGCAGACTGATGCCAGGGGTCCCAAATACTTCTGGAATTCAGTCTTGGCCCTGGAGTCATGTTTGTAACAATATACTCTGGGTCTCAGTCAGTCTGAGTATGCTGTCACAGTAGGGCACTCACAGTATAAGGTATGGTGGGTAGCAGCACCAGTCATTAAGAACCATTTTCAGAGCAGGCTCCATTTACCAGGTCAGGACCTGAAGAGATACATAAAATAACAAATATGAAGTTAATGATTTTTGTTTAAAAGGCCAAGATAATGCCCAATCCAGCCTTCTTCCTTACAGTAGGCATCATAATTTAAGAGCATAATCCAATTTTACTTTGGAAGCATGCTCTGAACAAAGAATCTTCTGTAACAGACCTGCCTGGGAGGCTTGGAGAGTTCTACTGAATTTGCCTCTATTCTGTTCCTGACAGCAAATGTTCTCTAGCTGCTGCACAGCAAATGTTTATTGTCTACAGCATGGTACCCAGTGATTCCTAATGAAAACATCCAGTGCACTCAGGCTGTACAAACTGCACATTAAAGAGAAAATTCTTCTAGGGCAAGGATCGATACTATTACAATTTTCAGAGAAAACACTGAGTTTACAGAAAATTCTGAGCTCTTGTGAGGTCCAAACTTTAAGACCAGGCATATAACCACTCACTGTTCAGGAAAAAAAAATACAGTCATGCACATTCCTCAGAAGCTGCATAAATCTATTTCAACCTGTGAGGACGCAGTGGTCATCTGCTTCATTCGTCCTGCTGTAAACTCTTTCTGCTCAACACACACAACCATATGGAGTCCCATAAAAACCTGGGAAATTCTAGGCTGAAATCAAAGCTGTGAGTCCCTATTACTTTCCAAAAAACTTAGGAAAAGCATGTTAGACATTTTAAAGGTAAAAATAGAAATACAGTAGCCAATTCTCTGAAAGCAAGCATGCTTGCAGATAATGTGTCGCTTCAACCCTACACCTAGAGAAAAGACAGCCTCCTGCCTTCTACTCTGATAGGGAAAATACCCCCAGAAAAAGAAGTTCATTTCTTTTACACATGGCTTAGAAGTCCTCTTAGCTTAGCAAGAAACTACAGGAAAAGCACCTCCAATACAGTCTGAGTCCTACGTATCATGTAGTAAATAATACTGTTACATCTATCTCATTCTACACATCTATATTTAGGATTCTGGTCTTTTTCTGTGTTTTGATTGCTGTAAGTCTAAGTTAAAAAAAAAAAAAACCCATCTGCTGAAGCTTCTGTATGCTGCATCTAACTGGAGATAACCATGGTTACAATGCCAAGTACTAAGCATGAAATTGCAAGCTTTAGATGCAGCAAAAATGATATATTGGTGTTGTGGCATGCACAGACACATCTGCACCAGATCCAGCATTTGTGTGCTAAGGACAGACTGTTTGCAAGATAAGCTGACTGACATTCTTATGCATCATGAGGTATGCATACAGATTCATAACTCTGGATAAAAGAAAATTATTATTTGTATAACCTGATTGCTTACTCTACTATTATACAGTACTAGAAATCTAGGACTAATAGAAAGCTTTAATAATTTTGAGACTAAGTCTTTTGGATTGGTTTTGGTGTTTGGTTTGTTTTTTTGGGGAGTGGGGCATGGGGTTTTGTCTGTGTGTTGTGTTATTTTGGTGTGTGGAAGGCACATGCTGTAATTTCTTACAAAAGTGATCTCTCTCAGTCTCTACATATACAAATTCATACATACACACCCACACTCTGGGCAAGGAGAAAGTGCAAGACACACTCAGAGACACAGGCCTTGAAGTAGAAAAGATTGCCAGAATTTTCCTCACCACTTGACCGAGATTGTCCTGCTGCAATTTAACATGTTTGTTATTCCATCACTTATAAATTAGTTCTTTGGATATGACAATTCTAGAAATAAGAAATAAAAGGAGTAAAGAGATGGCACCAGGTTCTTTTCCCTAATTCTTTCCCATGGCATTTTGTTAATGAGGTACACAGTAAAATTACATCGCTCATGCAGTATTTAACAAATGCCCTCTGGGATTTCCACAGCTTGAGCTGAAGTGAATCATGAGTTTGAAATCAGGGCAGCTCCAGGCATTCAGAACATGCATAAGCTGTATATGTTTTTCTATGGCCATTATTTTTCAGTAACTTTTTGGGGTTTTTTTTAAGCTTGAACTAGCTGGGGAAATTAACGTGTCCTTGGAATGACAGTTGCAGAACAGTGATCTGAACATAATGACGGAGTTTCCAAACTAGTGTGGTGTTTAGGTGGACTCCTGAAAGTTTACATGTAAAAATCACTCCAATTTAATTAATAGGAAAATGTGTCAGGTTAAGAGAGAAAATCAATCTAGAAAAAAGAAGAAAGGAGAACAAAAAAATTTAAAAAGAAAAAAGAAAAAAGAAAAAAGGAGAAAAAGAAAATGGAAAGAGGGGGAAAGGAAAAAAGAGAAAAAGAGGGGAGAGAAAAAGAGGGGAGAGAAAAAGAGGGGAGAGAAAAAGAGGGGAGAGAAAAAGAGGGGAGAGAAAAAGAGGGGAGAGAAAAAGAGGGGAGAGAAAAAGAGGGGAGAGAAAAAGAGGGGAGAGAAAAAGAGGGGAGAGAAAAAGAGGGGAGAGAAAAAGAGGGGAGAGAAAAAGAGGGGAGAGAAAAAGAGGGGAGAGAAAAAGAGGGGAGAGAAAAAGAGGGGAGAGAAAAAGAGGGGAGAGAAAAAGAGGGGAGAGAAAAAGAGGGGAGAGAAAAAGAGGGGAGAGAAAAAGAGGGGAGAGAAAAAGAGGGGAGAGAAAAAGAGGGGAGAGAAAAAGAGGGGAGAGAAAAAGAGGGGAGAGAAAAAAGAAAAATAGAAAAGAAAAATAGAAAAGAAAAATAGAAAAAAGAAAAATAGAAAAAAGAAAAACGGGGAAAAAATAGAAAAAAGAAAAAAAGGAAAAAATAAAAACAGGAAAAAAAAAGAAAAATAGGAAAATAGAAAAAAAGAAAAAAGGAGGGGGGGAAAAAAGGAAAAAAAGGGAGGGGGAGGGGAAAAAAAAAAAGGGAAAATAAAACTACACACACACAAAGGCCAAACCAACACCTCTCCAGCCCTGGAGACCAAACTGGACTAGAAAAGAGCATTGTCAAATATGTATGTAATTGGGTAAGAACTTCACTTATCCATACCCATCCTCCAAAACACAGATGTGTCATTGCATTACTAGCAGCCAGCAGACAGCCAGCAGTGAGCTTGCTGCCACTAATACCTTCTGAGCTGTTGTTTTTCTGTCAGCTGATGCTTTATCAACTAAACTAACTATGAAGGACACATCTGAAGTAAATGGAAAAATTAGATTTCCCAGCTGGCAGCCTTTAAGTTAGATTCCAAACAGAGCTGATGGTAAAATGCAGCATAACATTCAGTGAGATCTCTGCCTCATAATTGCATCTCAGATGATTCACCCACAAGCAGGAAACCAACTTGATCAAGATTAGTGATACATAAAGAAAGCAGAAAACAGTTTAAAAACTGAGCACAACAGGTTACCCCTGCTCAGTACATAGTGGATTTTAGGGCCACACACACTTTCCTTCCACAAAATGGCCAGCAAAAAGATGGCTGATCCACTACGAGGCAATTTTCTTCCTGCAGTTCTGGCCATTGAGAAGTGGCTCGGCAGAAAACCATCAAAATGCAGGCTGCCATTAATTGCAAAGAGCAAAGACCTTCACGCAAGTAGGGTCAGGTTCTCTGCAGCACAGCTTCTTTCTACTGTCAGAAGTCTGAGTGTGTAGTGGGGAAACTGTGCAGCCTGATTAGCTGCTATTCATATTCACTAGGAGCTGCATAGGGCAGCAATGAAATTGTCATGGACTGGCTTGAGAGTTTTTGATCATTCTGCTCAGCTGCAACTATGAGTGTGTCCTTTGGCTGTGTCCCGAACCTCAGCTGAAGTGGGGCATGACAATTTCATACAAATACATCTGCTTTTGTAACACTGACAAGCACATAGAATCATGTTGGTTGGAAAATACCTTTAAGTCCAACCATTAATCCTACTCTACCAAGTCCATCACTAAGCCATATCCCACCACCAGCCATAAATACATGCAGAGATGGTGACTCAATCATCTGCCTGGGCAGCCTGTCCCAATGATTGGCAGCCCTTTCATTGAAAAAAGTTGTTCCTAATGTCCGGCCTAAACTTCCTCTGCTGCAGCTTGAGACCACAATCGTACTCACAGTCACACAGCAACACCATTTGTGGCATCAGGTACTGAGTACTGCATTTTGTTTCCAGGCACACTGATGTGATGTGGACTCCACTTGATCAGAGGAAGCCGGTTACATAGATGAAAGTCTTGAGATGGTTCAATCCAGTGATTGAACCCTTGGCAGGCTATCTCAATGGCTGCAGTATTACACAGGGAAGAAAAGGTGTCTTCTCAGATACCTATGACCTAAACCAGACAAACCTTTCCTCTTTACAGACAAGCCTGAAGTGAAAAAGAAAGCAGAGAAGTTATTATAATGTGTTCCTTCTGTCCCATAAGCCCCACTGACATCAGCAGGTCTGAGCTGCACGCTCAGTTTTGGAGTAGTCTTTCAGGTCATGGCACAGAAGGCTCCAAAGTACACATGCAGGACTTCCAAGAGAGTACTTTTCTTCTTGCAGAGAAAGAAAATAAAATATTAATTCCTCTCCAGTGATTTCATGTTATTTACAAAAAGATAGATATCTCACACGGCCAAAGGGCTCACAGTGTCAGAGCTCTCTTGACTGGGGCAACAGGACAACATAGCCAGGGACAAGACCCTGCAACACAGCCAATCTTTTGTAGCTTTATGCTCCTTTAATGAGGCAATGCTAAAATCTAGCTTATTTTCCTTTCTAAAGTTCATTAAAATCATTATGTTAACCTTTCACCTCTTCACTATATCAGCATTGACTTCCTCTTTGTTATAATTAAGCCAATGGGACCTTCTCCTGCCAGGTGTTTGTGTGGGACGGTTCATCCAATTTACCTGTTCTGACAGTTGTTTTTCCGGCAGCCTTCCTTCAGTGTTTATCCATCCAGCTGGACATTTGTCGAGGGTCCAGCTCTCTGACTGAATTGTCATCACCACGGGGCAGTACTGCCACACAAACAACACATAATCATGCAGCCTACTCAAGGCCAGGGTGTGACTGCAAGTACAAAATCAATATGACAAACAAAGAAGGAGTACTGGAGAGTAAAGCTGCAGAGATATATGTAAATGATTGCCAGGCTCTTCAGCCTCAGTGAAACGCCTTCTTATGAGGCACTGGGGTTGTGTGTGAATAGGATGACAGAAGGCTGTAGACACTAGAGCAACAGAAACCCCAGAGTACAGGCAGATCAACAAGAAATAATTAGAGAAATATGCAAGTTAAATGGAAAAAAAAAATCCATATTATTTCAAGCTATGCTGACAGAGAAATCCATATGCTTTCAGAATTGTAAACAGGAACATGAAAAGATCTGTTTTCCTATAGTAAATTACAGCAAAATAGAAGCAGTTTCTATCTTCTCATGCTTCTGGACCTTTGATAGAGTCAGTGACACGCTAGTGGTACAATGGAGTGGATTCAAAGACCTGGAATTGCCACCATCCTAGTCTAGCCTAGTCCAACCCCAACACTAAGTACTGGCCAGGATTCACGCTGTATCACAACCTTTCCCAAAGGCTACAACAGTACACTGAGATCACAGAGAAGAACAGATGAGCTTTTCATGTAATTATTGCTAAGGAAGACTTATTTCAGGCAGAGGTAGCACAGCCAATTCTGCAGTCCCTCTCAGGGAGCATTGCCTTAGGCATGTCAGATGCAAGCTGCGGGCAGGCAGGATTTGTGGCATGCAGTGTCTAGGTTAGGACCACATTCAAAAATTAGCACATTACCCTTTCTCTTTTTTCTGTCCTTCTTCTGTAGCCATAGTTTCTGGTTTGGATAACTCTGATACCTTTCTTGAGTTCTCAAGCCCTTTTACTATGACATAATAGGCAGCCAGACTCTCATTTACCCAGGAATTAGTGGTTTGTTGGTTTGGTTTGTTTTTTTTTCACGAGGGTATTTTCTATTAGTACAGAATAAAACACCTTTATTATTCAGCAGTATGCCTTATCTGCAAATACTGGCAACCAGAAGACTTCAAACTTTGATTTGCTAATACCTCAGTGTCTGAGCTCTGCCAATGCCTGCTCCCATTCACCCTGCTTTTCTCAGCAGGGGGTGTAAGTCAGAACCTAGCAACTCTGTGGTGGAAAAATACACCTTTCTCAGTGCAATTTAATTGGGATAAAGGCAGTCTTTTTGGATCAGAAACTTGCCTTCCCTTTTTCTTTTACCATCACTATCTTCCTTTGCCACCTCCACATCCTCTGTCTCCTCTTTTGGATAATTTGACTGTGAATAGCACAGTAATGCATCATTAATGTAGCCTATTAAAAAGCCATCTCTCCAACTGTGAGTTCCTTTCTAACACACAACCATCTTACTCTTGGCCCAGCTTATGTTCATTGTGTTTCCTCTTTCCAGCCTTTTTGCTTCTCAAGAAGCCAGCCAGGGTCCCAGGCATCTGAGGACCTTATTTTACTTCCAATTTACCTGTGTCATGTTGTTCAGATGTAAACTCCAGGGCTTCTCCTCAGGGCTGCATGGCTCTGCTCCTATATTTTTCTTCTTACCCTGAGTACTGTTAGAGCATTGAATGAGTTGCAGAGGTTGATACTTGCCTTTTTCATGTGCAACTATAAATTACAAGCCCAGAGATAAAATGAAGTTTCAAGAGTATAACACAGTGGATAAAAAAAGTCTATGCCCTGTGGCAGAGGAAGTCTCAGACTTTGCAAGGTTATAAGAACAATATCACACCTTGCTTTTCAGGTCAGCATCTGTACTGGATGCATGTGTTCATCCTAAATGGGAAGAGAATAACCAGAGAAGGAGAGGATGGGAAGAAAATTGCAGGAAGATTGCCTGCAATGAAAAAAAAAGTGACAAGGGGAAATTTGGGAAGAAAACTACACTCCTTGTAACAGAGAGAGATTTATTGAAAGCTATGTCACAGGACCACTACTCTGTGGGGTTTTTTGGTAATTTTTTTTTCTCTTCTATTTTTTTCCTCCTTCTACTCCACCCTTAAAACAACCACAAAGGTCTAATTATATTTTGAATTTTCTTTGCACCATTTTCTAGCCATGAAACAAAACACTGCTGGGCAATGAGAAGGCCAGCAGATACCCCCCCCCCCCAAAAAAAAAAACCCAAACCAAATCAAGACATTTGTTGTCAAAACTGTGAGCACAAGTCTCAGCCCAGAAGAAGATGCATTTATCTTTTTAAGCATGTTTGCCAGGGTATCACTGTCAAGTAACTTTTAAAGAGACTTTTAGAGGAGAATTTCTTTCCCTATGTTTACAAGAAGATGTTTCAAATGACAAGTGAAATTGGAGAGAGCAGAAAAACGCTCGTCTGAAAAAGCAACTAGTCAATGACAGTAGCTAATATCCAAGGCTAGTGAAAGGTAAGAGCTGACCTCCTAGTCCTGCCTAGGAGATGACAGATTAGATGTGGATAGGTCATGAAGGCTTTTAGATTTGAGAGACTCATGTTACATCCATCAACCAGTATTAAAGCTCTGCTGCATGCCTGATAATTTACACTGTTATATCTCTTTTAATTAGTTTGTTAGCTCCTACAGATCCTTCCAGATTTGTAAACCACAGTATCACAGTATTGCCAAGGTTGGAAGAGACCTCAAAGATCATTGAGTCCAACCTGTCACCATAGACCTCATGACTAGACCATGGTACCAAGTGGCACATCCAATCCCCTCTGGAACACCTCCAGGGATGGTGACTCCACCACCTCCCTGGGCAGCACATTCCAATGATGAATGACTCTCTCAGTGATAAACTTTCTCCTCACCTCGAGCTTAAACTTCCCCTGGTGCAGCTTGAGACTGTGTCCTCTTGTTCTGGTGCTGGTGCTAGAGAGAAGAGACCGACCCCTTCCTGGCTGCAACCACTTTTACAGACACCTTTAATACCATACAAATTCTAAACAGAAAGCTATTTCACCAAGCTATTTAACTTTTACTTAACTGTAAGTATTTCCTTCAGGTCATATTATGACTCACAGAATCACCAAGGCTGGAAGAGACCTCAAAGATCATCAAGTCCAATCCAGCACCACAGACCTGATAACTAAACCATGGCACTAAGTGCCATGTCCAATCCCCTCTTCAACACCTCCAGGGATGGTGACTTCACCACCTCCCTGGGCAGCACATTCCAATGGCTAAACAACTCTCTCAGTGAAGAACTTTCTCCTCACCTCAAGCCTAAACTTCCCCTGGCACAGCTTGAGACTGTGTCCCCTTGTTCTGGTGCTCCTCATTGCACATGAAAACAAAAATAAAACTATTACCTGGAAGGAATTAGAAGGAATTAAGTTATCAACATGATTAAAAACAATAAACAATTTTTTTTGGCCACAACTCCATCAAACTCTTTTCTTGATCCCATTGCATATGCATGTCATGGTGAAAAAAACAGCTAGGTGAAAAAGTAACTTTTCCTTCGCTTCAAGGAAGAAACCAGCTTCTTTTGTGTATCCAATGATTATTGTCCATTTGTGAGGTATTGTCTTGCAAGGGTCCCTTCTGAAGAATCAAAAAAAAAAAGAAAGGTGCCCAGGTTTTCCATTTTTCAGGTGAAAAAGGGTTTTGCCAGTTCTGATATCTCCATTCTTTAAGGGGCATCTATTGCCACTGACTTTTCAATAAAGCTCAGGATTAATTTTAACAGGTTTTCTCTTTGATCAGTGGTAGACTATGGCCAAGTGCCAGATATAGATTTTGGCAGGAAGTAGCTGAGCCAATTTATTGCTTCCTCCTGGTCTGCTCTGTTCTGTGGAACTTTACAACCTCTACTGTGGAACCAGTTGATCCTGAAAGGATTTTGCTTCCGTCACTGAACGAATCAAAACTGTTTGAAGCAAACTGCTATGACAAGTTTATTTTTCCTGCCCTCTCTTTAAAAGTGAGATTTCACTTGTATAACCCCATCCTGCACTTTGCCATCTGTATCATAGTATCAGTCAGGGTTGGAAGGGACCACAAGGATCATCTAGTTCCAACCCCCCTGCCATGGGCAGAGACACCTCACACTAGATCAGGCTGGCCAGAGCCTCATCCAGCCTGGTCTTAAATACCTGCAGGGACAGAGCCTCAACCACTCCCTGGACAACCCATTCCAGGGCTTCACCACTCTCATGGTGAAGAATACCTACCTACTATTCCATTTCTCCCAGGAAAGCATGTGTCATGCCCAAAGAGTGTGGAGTCCTCTTCCATTGTTCAACATATTAGACAAACACTGGGAAATGCTGTCTTCTATGTGTTCAGTCTTCTAAAGAAAACCAAAATCATCTATATAAACAGTAATGGTGTAAAGCAAAAAACAACAGGTTAAACGGAGCCAGCAGTTTAACCTATTTTCCCAACACAGAAGTGAGGGAGAAACACACAAAAAAACCTCTTGAGTTGAGACTAAAAGCATGAGATAAGGCTTTACTGAGCAAAATCAGATAATCATTGTACAAAAATGCACAATTACCTTAGCCTAGTTGCAGAAAAAGCATGGTGCAAAGCAGCAGCAAGCAGAAGGAAGCGAGCTACATTCCCAAACCAGAAAAGTACTCCTCTGCCCCTCCTCGTCCCACTGCCATCACAGTGGAGGAACCAACACCCAAAACCCCGGAATTCAAAAGCAGCAAGTGGAACAGGAAGCCTCACATGTTGCAGTCTGAGCTTCAAGCCCCAAAACACTTTGCTTGAGCCGGTACTTTGATTTTTGAAGCTGGCATGACTGCAGCACGGTGTGAATTACAGCAGCAGATTCAACTCAGCCCCTGACAACAAGCAAAAATGTTAATTTTTTTTCACTCTTAGAAAACATAGGAATCCCCCATACCAGTTGTCAGGTTAAGGAAAGAAAAAAATAATAAATAAGAGGAAAATTTAAGAAGTAAAACCATTTTGTCTAATAATTTCCTCCCCATCCTCTTTTCACAGCAAGTAATTGCTTGTACATCATAAAATATTCCATTACAGAGTTGAGAGACTTTTTGTCCCTTAAAATATCAGACTGAGCTTTTTTGTCCTTTCTTCTTTACAAACAAACCAAAAAGACTTTTTTATGGGGAGATACTTGCTAACCAATCAATACAGGCTTTCAGATTTATGATTCTGTTTCATACAGCAATAGAATCCTTAATGTTTGAGTTAGGTAGATTCCTCTTTTGGGACTACATATTGTGCATCGAAGTCAACTAACAGGGGAGGTTGTGTGGGGTTTTTTTCCAATACAGAGACAAAATGGCTCATGATAAATTGGATCAAAAAAAGAGTCAAAGTTTTGTTTCCCTTCATTGCTCTTGTCTGAAGACTTTCATTCCAATCGATTGACTGAAATATATTAACATAATATTCAAGAAGCATTAGAATAGAATAGAATTATCCAGGTTGGAAGAGACCTTTGAGATCATAGAGTCCAACCTATAAACCAACACCATCTAATCAGCTAAACCATGGCACCAAGCATTCCATCCAGTCTCTTCCTAAACACCTCCAGTGATGGTGACTCCACCACCATCCTGGGCAGCACATTCCAACAGACAATCACTCTTTCTATGAAGAACTTCTTCCTGACATCCAGCCTAAACCTCCCATGGCACAGCTTGAGACTGTGTCCTCTTGTTCTGGTGCTGGTTGTCTGGGAGAAGAGACCAACCCCCATCTGGCTACAACCTCCCTTCAGGTAGCTGTAAACAGCAATAAGGTCTGCCCTGAGCCTCCTCTTCTCCAGGCTAAGCAAGCCCAGCTCCCTCAGCCTCTCCTCATAGGGCTTGTGCTGCAAACCTCTCACCAACCATGTTGCCCTTCTCTGGACACCTTCCAGCAACTCAACGTCTAATGTGTAGAACCCAGCACTTAGATGTGTTAAATCTCATGCCCTTGGACTCTGTCCATCTGTCCAGCCTGTCAAGATCTCTCTTTGTGTTATTCAAAGAGATATATAGAGAGACCCAGATTGTTATAGCAAATAAAAAATCTTGGATTTTCAGTAAACCACTTCAAAGCAACCTTGTCTACTTGGTGTGGGATTTAATCTCATTCACCACTTACCTTGGATTATTACACACATATGACTACAGCACGGCTCTTTGACTATTCAAAAACACATTCTCTGCAGCACGCCTAAAGATTTTGAACTGTGCTACAAATGCACTTTAAGCCTCAATAACCTGATGTTTAGTTTTCATCTCACTTACAATGATGTAAACCAAGAGAAAATGAAGTGTAGTCAGTATGAAATTGCACACAAGTTTACATTGTGTCAAGGTCAGTAATGAGCCTGAAAAAAAAAAACCACAAACAAAAACACTCACCAGACCTCAGAGTGATTGTCCCAAATGATCTTGGGGAAAATGTAACAGAAATATTTTAGAGGTGCATTCCTTTGGATTGTTACAGTCCATTCTATTTGTATTGTCTCCTCTTTATGTGTTAGTTTACTCTGAAAGAGCTTTGAATCTGTTCTCCCCTTAAAAATAAAGAAAAGATAATTAATGAGAATGTTGTCTCTCTTCTTGTTTAGGCCAATCAATGCCAAAGGTGACCAAAACTGACCATTTAGGTTGTCTCTGCTAAGCCATATACTGCAAACATGAAAGACTGCACAAAAACACGTGGAAAGCACACACAAAAATTACCCAAACTGCAGAACAATAAGAACAGCAGCAGCACCCTTGCTGGTTTTCAAAATGTAAAGAATGGCAATGGAGTAATTAGAAGTCTGAGCAAAGCGACTGATTTGCCACGTAGCTTTTATCTGGCTGTTCCACCACGGTAGGATGTAGTAGGTGCCCCTTACTACCTCCAAACCACTCATGCACACAACGTGGACTTCTTTGTAGACACAAGCCTTCAGCTTTCTGGGAAGTATCCTACAGTGCTCTGTCCTGGTGGTGAAACAATCCTTTGTGAGATACACTGCTTGTATTTGCAGCAGAGCCTTCTTGAAAGCAGCTAAATGAAATTATTTTGTCTCCAGGAGTCACCTCTTTCCAACCATGCAAGACAAAAGAGCTCCATTCTATAATGCTGGCAGTCATTGATCTGTGTAAGATACATAGCTGATGCTTCAGCACTGGCCAGTCTCCTTTTGGTGGCACATTAAAGAACCTGAGAATGAAAAGCCCATTTCAATGAACATTTTGTGGGCTAAAGGAAAAGAATGGCATGATGCAGCAGACCTTGCAGTGGACAGGTTAGCAATTGTCTTTACACTTCTGAAGGAAGATCAGTTCTTCAGCTGGAGAACATCAGGCTGACACAGAACTCCAGGAAGAAATGGTGGAAAAAAATATTTCAAGACAGATCAGAAGTTATCTTAAGATGAGCATTGCAGTAAGCTGAAAGAACAGATATACCATAATGACTGTATTCATCATTCTGTTTTGGGAAATCAGCTCCTACCAAACATTTGGAGCATGGCTTTCATTTATCCCTCCCTGCTATAAATACACCTGGCTAGAGCCACAACTGGCATAAATCAGCTTGACTTCAATGGAGCAATACCAAACTACAGCAAGTGAGGATCTGGCTGCATGGAAATATTGTATGTCTCTTTTCTGGCATTCTGCTGGTTTTGAAATCAATACATCATTTATCTTCTGTCTCTGGTACAATACCACTCCTGCTGTAATTGTCTTGCTCTGAGCCTGCTGGATGTAGCAGTGTGATGCAATGGAGCCATGCTTTCATTTGCCAGAGCACGCCTTTTTCGAAGCAGTTCCCCAAAAGCTTTCCTTTGTTCCACTTAATATTCTTCCAGCGTCCTCTCACAAGCAATTTGGTGTCACTAAAGGTAGCAGAGGTCTGACACCTGACCCAGCTTTATTCCCTAGTTGACACACCTTCATTCTCCCACATACAGTGCCTAATTTCAAACAGCTGTCTATCCATTCCCATGTCCTATCCTGTGTCACTGCTTCAACAGGCAAAGTCAAGTGCTGTCACTTACCCTTCCCATTTGTTCTGTGCTAATCAGAAAGGGGATATGCACAGGATTCAGCCTGCCAATAAATAAAGAGCAAACACAGTCACATACAAAATAAAACAATGAATAATGTTGAAAGCCAGGAGCACACCTACTCTTTGGGACACACTGATATCGCTGATGATGATACTGAGCAGAGAATTCAGTAAAGAGAACTGGGAAGATAAAAGTCCTAAGTAAATATTAGTACAGTTAAAAGTGTAGCAGCAAATTAATACTAACAAAGGAACTGACAGTGTGTACTAGTGGAAGAACTGATAATGTATCATTCATCTCAGGAAAAATATATCCACCACCTCTTTTTCAAAGGCTCAATGAGTAAAGAATAACCTCTAAAAGCTCACACACAATCTCTGAGTCACCTCCCCTAATCCATCTACCTTCACCCAGTGTTTTTTTAGGGATTTAAAGATTCTACCTTCTCCCTCACAGCTATACATAAGTTTGGGTGCCAGGTAAATATCTCATTGCAATGTTAGATGGTTTACCATTGAGAGTTTGTCTATTCTTCTTCTTTTGCTGAATATTTTAATTCTTCTACCATGAGTGCAAAGGGTAAGGGAGGATAGGATAGGATAGGATAGGATAGGATAGGATAGGATAGGATAGGATAGGATAGGATAGGATAGGATAGGATAGGATAGGATAGGATAGGATAGGATAGGATAGGATAGGATAGGATAGGATAGGATAGGATAGGATAGGATAGGATAGACCTTCAAGATCATCGTATCCAGCCCATCAACCAATCCAACCCACCTAAACAACTAAACCATGGCACCAAGCACCCCATCAAGTCTCCTCCTCAACACCTCCAGTGATGGTGACTCCACCACCTCCCCAGGCAGCCCATTCCAATGGGCAATCACTCTCTCTGTGTAGAACTTCTTCCTAACATCCAACCTAAACCTCCCCTGGTACAGCCAGAAAATGAAGCGAGTAGATTGGTACTAGTAAAGCCCAAAATAAAGACAACTATTTAGGCAAATCAGGGAAGAATAAGAACTCTAGCACATCTGTAAATCTACCACAATACTGAATCTTTTCTTTTACTTCACACATATTTAGTGGTTGTGGAGATATGTTCTTTCTAAATGCTATTTATGCAAAAATCCCTCTCACAGATATGTCCTCGTAAAAGCAGCATTTTAAATATTCATTCTTTGCCTATGCACAAAATATTCATAAGCAAAGTTGTTCAAAGCACACTCTGAATAATAATAACAAAAAAAAAAATCAACACTGAGAATATAATTTTAGAGCAGCAAAGCTGTTGTCACTATTAGTTGATTAATAGACTCAGGCAGAAAATAGAGGGATTACAAGTAGGGAAAAAAAAAAACCAAACCAACAAAACAGCTCATTTCAGTTTTGGCAAACAGAAATATATGTTCATTTTGCACAGAAAATAAAGACTGAACATGTTCAGCAGACCCCCAAGAAATTTTATCTATATACATTTCTGAAAGGCCACTGAACCAAAAGATCTCTTACTTGCACAAGTGTACTCATGAATACTAAGTGCCAAATCTTCCTTTTCATTTTGTCCTTTCTTTCCTTCAAATGCCTGCAGTAAGAGAGCTTCTTGGGTGTGTCTGTTTGTCAGTCTTTCTCTACCAAAATAATTCTGCCTGATATATTCAAGCATCTGGTGTGTTTCTTCTTGTTATACACTGAGAATTTCATAAACAGGACTTACAGCAGACAAAAAGACTTCCATGGACGTCAGATATCCTCATCTGTATTATGCAGTCAGATAATATTTGGGGGTTTTTCAACAACATTACACAGCCTTTTGAAACTCAGAACAAATAAATTGTGAAATCAGAGTTGATAGATTTGTTGTCCATGTGAGCTGTAAGTCAAACCTGCTATTCAAAAAGGTGGCAGAAACTGTTTTGCTCTGCTGAAATGCCTACAGGCAAATGCTTAAGGCTCGCCGGTTGGTAAAACATTGCTCCCACTTTGTATTCAGCAGCTTCGCAGTTTCCTCATCTCAAATGCATTCAGTATTTCAGAGCTAGGTAGTCAGTCACTAATTCGGATTTCATGGAATTACACGTGTTTGAGGACAGATCCAGGCAATCCCTCGGGGGACTCCACTGTCCAGAAGTGGCGCAACATTCAGCTGAGCATCACTGGCAGCTGATTCTGTTTGTTCCACGGAAAGAAAATGTCTAAAGTCACCCAAATTCTCTTAACATCTTGTTAAAGTACTCATTTGGTATAAATTAATTCATGTGAAGCATCATACAGTGACAATGCTTTCTTGGCTTTTTGACATTTGAGAGTCCTTTGAGAGAGTCTACCGAGTTGTAATGTTTTGATATGTGTGGCTTTTTGATGTAGTTAGAATTATGATGTTCAAAGGAATCTTCAATGTTCAGCTGTTGCTGCAATTATCTTAGTAACTTCAAACACGTTTTATTGCTAATATTCTCCTGGTTTTGGAAAAAAATACCAAAGGCCACCTACACCTAATTTTCTCTGTCCTATCACACAGACTACTAGGATTTTTCTCTTTAAACTTTACCTACCAGATACTCCTTTGCCCTCAGATTTTTTTGCTTACCCAATGACACCAAACTGGGAGGTTCTGTTGACTTTCTTGAGGGGCAGGAGGTCTTGCAGAGTGATCTAGACAGATTGGAGCATTGAGTAATGATTTTATTAAATGAAATGTAACAAGTCAAAATGGTGACTGTGCTGGAGAGCAGCCTTACAAAAAGCCATCTGGGGGTATGTGTGGAGATAAGTCTCAATATGATTCAGTATTTCGCTCTGTCAGCCAAACACATCCTGGGGTGCATCAAACACAGTGTAACCAGCCAGTCAAAAGAGGTGATTATCCCACTGTATTCAGAGTTGGTGTTGCCTTACCACAAGTGCTGTGTGCAGTTCTGGGCCACATAATTTAAGAAGGATGGGAAGGTTCTTGAATGCAGCCAGAGGAGCACAACAGTGCTGATGATAAAGCTGTAAGGAACACCCTATGAGGAGCAAGAGAGGGCTCTGTGCTTGTCTAATTTGCAGAAAAATGTTTAGTGGAAACCTTATTGCCCTTCCTGAGAAGGCTAAGGAAAGATGGAGATGCTGAGCTCTTGTCTCTGGTATCCATTGATGGGATGCATGGGAACAGTTCCAAGCTGTGTCATGGGAAGTTTACACTGGAAGCATTTCCTTACTAAGAGGACAAACACTGGAATAGGCTTCCTAGAGAGGTGGTTAATGCCCCAAGCTTGATGCTGTTTAAGAGGTGTTTAGAAAATGTCCCTAATTACATCCTTTAACTTGGTCAGCCCTGAACTGCTCAGGCAGTTGAGCTAGATGATTGTTGTAAAGCCCATCCAGCTGATCTATTCTTTTCTATTCTACCTAGTGAAAATTAGTGCATAGAGCATGATCAGAGAAGCCATTTATCAGCTCACCTTTTTGTTTTTCTTGTTAACACACTGAATAAAAACAACATTATTAATATTCACAGTAAATCTATCATAGTCAGGCAAAAACATGGAGTTCAAACATAAAGTATCAAGTACTTCAAGTGTTCCATTCCATGATCATAACATACACATAGGAAATGTCTGGCAACATGTGAATAGTAATGAGGAAATCCAAACAACTTATGGGTTAGCACCCTGATAGTTGGCAGAGGCAAGCTGAATGTTTCCATTCCCTCATATTTAACAGGTTTGTCTGTGAGTTTCAGGTCAATGAATCAGAGAGAAATCTGAGACTTGTTATCAAAGAACAAAACTCAAGATTTCTGGGCTGCCTGACACTTTTAGGTTGCCTGCACTTTGAGTGATTTCCATCTCCCCAGTGACCATGAATTCTCTTATTCCCCCTTCAGGTCAGCACTGACTATTCAGAGGATCTTTGTTGTGAGCTATAGAAAATCTTCACAATTCTATGGCACAACTTCAGGAGAAAGTTTGGAAAAGGATGTTAGGCTAAGAGGATCCTTCAAATTACTTGCTCAGGAAGCAAATCTCAGGTGAAGCAAAAGCTCAATCAGAAGCAAGCATAAACACAGTTAAAATGGAAATGGAAAGCAGAACCATTTTACATTGCCAGTTAATTAGTGAAGTCAAAGGAATTTTCCTATTATTTGTTACAGAACACAAGTTGTCCTGGGAAGTTTAGATAAGCCAGAATAACAATGTGTTTTCACTGCACTTAACCACAGTCCAGGTGGCATTTGTGAGCTGTTTACAGCAGAAAAAAGGCAACCATCTGGGTAAGGATTGGATATGTGGAGGTTTGGAGACTTAAAGCACAGGAGCAGAGCGGTCTTTTGCCTTGAGATATCAAACACAAAGCAGTAAAGGTAAGTAGAATGCTATAAGAGGGTTCCATTATGGGTTTTTGCACTTGACATACATGAACCTGTCCACTCTCCACACCATTAGGAATGAGAATTGAGCACAGTGACTAACATTATCATCTGCCCCTTTTTCAGAGAGCTGGGGGTTATTGTTAGGGTATGTGTATACATGTGACTTAAGGTAACAGATAAAGGTACAGGTAAGTAACTCTGGTCAGTGACCCCAGCTGAGGACATTGTCCATGCCATTTTTACAATCTGGCACCTGGGGACAGTGCCATGGGCTGCTTTTTGTGCACTTTGTGAGGCTGAGATTTTGTAAGAGGTTAGCATAACACTAAGGAAACTATCACATTTTACAGTGAATAAAAAGCCTCAGTTTTGAAGGCTGCAGCAAAGAGTGTGGTAAGGGAGATGATTGACAGAAGTCAAATATGTAGACTATGAGGCTACCAAACTTCCTTACAGTTGTGATGAGAGAGTACCAGTGGGTGCAACAGGGGATAAGGCTGAAGACAACTCCCTTTAAATAGGTTGCCAAGAGGAAAAGGGCATGATAACCTATAATGCACAAGTGACTGCCAGATAGCTCTCAGATGTGCAAAAATCATAAACTTTTAGGCTAATTAAACCATATCCCCTGTGCTTTGTCATTCTCTCCCCGTGTCCAGCACAATGAGTAATTTAAAATGAGACTGCAAAATAGAGCTGTTTAACCAGCCTTTTAATCCTTTCTCAAAGGAGTAGCACCAGTAGCATTTTCATTTCTCTCTGTTTCCTTTCTGGTGTTATTAAAAGCACATTTGTGGTTTCCAGGTGGGCTGCAGCTGACAGTCAGGTGGGACCACCATTTCAGCTAGTATAGTGTCACTATCTCTTCCTAGCAGTCTCTTTTGGTCTGTGTAGTCATCAGGATGCTCATTGGGGACCATATGTGAATGAATGCTGTTTCACTGTATACAAATACATCAAGCTATATTTATGCATGTTGATTTTTGTATCCTATTTGGAATTCCCACCACTCACTCATTCTATATGCTCCTCTTTCTAATGGGACAACTAAATGAAGATAAAAAATCACCCATCTTACTGAAAATGCAGTTTAAAGATGGAGATATTTAAGCGGATTTAATATCCAGGAGGAAAAAAAAGCTCTACACAGACATCTCATTTTTATCTCCAGAACCTGTACAATGCAAATAACAGCAATGGAAACTTCCTGTCTGCAAAGAGCTGAGTCATAAATTCCAGTGTCTATAAAGTTGTTTTTAACCTGTGTTCCAGAGACATCTACCAGACGGTGAAATATTTTTAATGACTCCATGAAGGGTAAGCAAACGAAAGAAAGTTCCTCCTGCCAGAATGCTTCAAATCAGTCAATGTATCTATGCTTCTGCTGGAAAATATTTGAGGATCTGCACATCCAGAAAGAAAAGACAGCTGTAGGCCAATATATGTCACTTGCCTGCCAGGATGATCAAGAAAGGTGATGCTGATGACTGCTACTGAAATATGGACATATCCACTGAGAAAGACAGAGCTCACAGATTCGCCTCATCTGCAGCTTGAAATTACCACTGGGTCTGAAACATCCCTGTCATTGTTAGTGGTCACTATCAATTTGAGTGAATCTGAGAGAGAGGAAACAACATTAGCAGCATTCCTACAGATAGAAAACACAGAAGAGCAGAATCCCAAGTGTGAATTAGGTCATGATTTTTCAAAGCATTTTAATATTGTGTAGGATGTTTTGATGTTCAGCCTGCATTTCACGTTACTTTCATTTTTTCCCTGGAGACATCAGACACTTGTGCATGTCAGCCCTTGGGTTAGAGAGTCAAAAGTCCAGAAACCAAAGACTATGAAGTAGATTAAAAGAAGGGGGGTTAATTTCTCAATTAATTGAAAGTGTCCATTGGCAAAACCAGGAATAAAACCCCAAATTTCCAGAGCACCATTCAATTGATTTAACTAACTGCTCTCCCTTCTCTTTCTATTTTTGAAGGACTAAATAAGCCTAGCAAATTTAAAGGTGTGAAAGGATCATATGACAGTATACCACTAGGTTGTTGAATAATGCTCAAGCAATCAGAGGCTTCAGCATCCTTGTTTACCAAGGGCTTTCTTCGTAATAGTATTTCTCATTACCTTATTGTTATTGCAAAGAAGTTTCTAGAAAGAAGATTTCCTGCTTGATCAATTTACAGAAATAATATTCTTTATTGGGGAAAGAGGGGGGGAAAAAGTATAAGGAAAAAAATAGCACAAAAAAACACACAAAGAGAGAAAAAGGGGGGGAGGGAGGAAAAAAAAATCAGTTGCAGCTACAAACTCCTACTTGCAAACTCACTGCTACAGAAAGGCAAACACATCACATAGCCTTATCAGCCTCTTCAAGACCTGGCAGATGCCAGAGTCAGGTTTTTTAAAGTCAGTGCTGTTAGCTGCCCTTCTGGTCACGGGTCACAGCGCTGCTACAAAAGATGAAGTCTTAGCTAGTTAAATCAGTCTCTGTGTTTAAACAGGAGGCAAAAGAGTACCACAGGAAGGAGGTTAAAAAAAAAGCCCTGAGAAGGCTGAGGAGCAATAAGGGAATTGTGAAAAGGAAGAAATAAAAAGAATAACAACAATTTAAAGATTCCTGCTTTTTTGTTCTTGTTCATAATTAAGTCTAATTAGAATCTCACAGCTCTTTTAGACCAGTTTCCTGCCCCAGCTTCATTTTGCACACCAGTTAGAACGTTACCTCAGACTCTGGGTGAGGCTAGGAGGCACTTTGTTTTCACTGTTTGCTACATTCCTTTGTGCAGCAGAAAAACTGGGTTACAAGGCTGCACAACTCATTTGACATTTGTGACTATTTGCATCTCATGCAAGATAAATTCATCAAGAAAACAAGGAGATTTGCATAGAGCAAATGAGACCTGCAGAATTTCAGACAGAGATGCCTTCTGCACAGTGCATGGCACTGGAATGCCATGGAAAAGTAGTGAGTCATCATGCATCAAAACCCCATGAGACAAGATTCTTGCCTATACACCCTGCTTCTCCTAGCTCCCTGTCTCCATATATTCACTTGGGCAATCCTAGATCTGTTTGTTTCTCTCTGATGTGTCACATTTTGCCCCTTCTCTTTTCTTGGTCCACTTCCATACATACACTCCCTGGCCATTTTCTTGGCAGCTCAATACACCTTCCCAGGACTCCACCTTCCAAAACTCTATGTCTCTGTTCTTAACTTTTGGTCCAGAAGATTTTTGTGGAAAACAGAAGACATATTTCATAGAATCAACCAGGTTGGAAGAGACCTCCAAGATCATCCAGTCCAACCTATCACCCAGCCCTATCCAATCAACCAGACCATGGCACTAAGTGCCTCATCCAGTCTTTTCTTGAAGATCTCCAGGGACAGTGACTCCACCACCTCCCTAGGCAGCCCATTCCAATGGGCAATCACTGTCTTTGTGAAGAACTTCTTCCTAATATCCAGCCTGAACCTCCCCTGGCACAACTTGAGACTGTGTCCCCTCATTCTGTTGCTGGTTGCCTGGGAGAACAGACCAACCCCCACCTGGCTACAACCTCCCTTCAGGTAGTTGTGAACAGCAATGAGGTCTCCCCTGAGCCTCCTCTTCTTCAGGCTAAACAACCCCAGCTCCCTCAGCCTCTCCTCACAGGGCTTTTGTTCCAGGCCCCTGACCAGTTTCAGCACCCTTCTCTGGACACATTCCAGTACCTCAACATCTCTCTTGAATTGAGGGGCCCAGAACTGGACACAGTCGCTCTGCTTCTTCCTCATCTCCTTCTGTTCATCCAAATAAAACACACTGCAGTATTTCAAAGAAAAGCTTCTGAATCATATGGACAGAACAACCACTTTTCCCCTAGCATCATTCTCAGAAAAGCTTGAAACATTGCAACGCAAAGATTCAGCTGGAGGCAGGAATTGGCACAGGAAAATTCATCACGAACAACAAGAGTCTGCCTGCGTTAAAAGTAACTGAGAAAAGGCATGCATCAAGGAGAATGCCTGGCAACCTCAGGAATACACAGTGCCACTTAGTTTTGCTTAAAAGATGAATGCTCCTGACAGAGAAATCATAAATAAATAAATAAAAGGGTAGAAGATAACTCAGGAATTCTAAAGATGTTGTCATACAAACATGGAGGGCAAGAAAGATTGAAACCAACAGCTGCTGTACATAAATGTGCAAAGCCACTATTACAATATTTGATTCGTAGAAGAAAAACCCAGCTGTGGTCGCTTACAAGCCTGCTCACTGGAGCAATGAGTGTGTTCTAATACAGATGGCTCAGGGTCTGTGGAACATGGATGTCAGGTGTGCCCCTCAATATCCAGCCCCAGATGTATCCTCCTCTCAGGTTAGGCTAAGATCTGCATGCAGTAGTCTCCTCCCTGTAGATTCCTGCTTCCAGGCAGAGGCTGAAAGTGGCTCACCATCACGTTCTCTCCAGTCTAGATGGGCATACCAAGTCAGTAATTATTGCCATGGGATGTGCCTGCTCATACTACTTCATTTTTTCCCATCCCTTTCCCCCTAACCTGGCCTTAATTTCAAGAACAGGTATTATGACAAAGAAGTTTCAAAGGCAGGTAACAAGGAAGATGATCAGAACTATTACCTGCCAGTGACCCAGAAGTTTGCCCAATGATCTCCTCCTTCCCCAGGTGTTCAGCTCTCCATGCTCCAAGGCCTATTCTGATATGATTCTGCTGTGCAGACTTGGCTCTGACCTTTGGGAAGATAATTAAATTATCAGGGAGAGCTGTGGAGGTGCCTGACATGAGGGGCTAGGGCTGCCACAGATACCCCCCCACTAGGCTGAGGCAGTGGAACCACAGGTCTCTACAGCACTATGACAACCCTAAGTACTGAAGAGTTAAACAAGTGATGTGAAAATAGAAAACTCCTGAAGAAAAAGTCAGGGAATTGTAGATGGTGACTCAACAAAGACAATTCAGGGAGCAATAGGCATAGAACCCTCCACACCTGGATGATGACCCAGCAGGTCAGGGTGGTAATGCTTATCCTAACAGCTCACTAACTCCAGCTCTCAGCTGCGTGTTACATGCAATATTTTATTTATTCCTACAAGCTGTGCAGAATTTCTCTGAACATGACCAAAGAAATTCCCAGCCCAAACAATCCAAGGTGATGACACCAGTATGAAGGAAGTCATGTAAGCAAAACCTCCTAATTCTAAATGAAGCAAAGACTTCTTTTTAAATATTTTGATGGGGCAGTGAAAACTTGCAATATTCATGTAGACAATGGTTAAAAGGCTAGAATTTGTGGCAGATTTTTATGGTTATTCCTCTTTTTCCCAGTTTTTCCCAGCATGACTTATTAACCTGGTCCTTGAGAAACAGCATCCCAAAGAAACCTTGACAAAACTCTATTGTAGTATCATAGTATCATCATAGTATCATTCAGGGTTGGAAGGGACCACAAGGATCAGCTAGGTCCAACCCCCCTGCCATGGGCAGGGACACCCCACACTAGATCAGGCTGGACAGAGCCTCAGCCAGCCTGCTCTTAAACACCTCCAGGGATGGGGCCTCGACCACCTCCCTGGACAACACATTCCAGGGTTTCACCACTCTCATGGTAAAGAACCTCCTCCTCACATCCAGCCTGAATCTCCTCACCTCCAGCTTCATTCCATTCCCCCTAGTCCTATCACTACCTGAGATCCTGAGAAGTCCCTCCCCAGCCTTCTTGTAGACCCCCTTCAGATACTCGAAGGCCACAATTAGGTCACCTCAGAGCCTTCTCTTCTGCAGACTGAACAGCCCCAACTCCTTCAGTCTGTCCTCATAGGAGAGGTGCTCCAGCCCTCTGATCATCCTTGTGGCTGTTCTCTGGACATGTTCCAGCATCTCCACATCCCTAATATTTGAGCTAACAGAAGCAGAGAGAACACAATGCAACGTAGAGGTCCAGGAAAATGCAGAGATAATCAATTCAGCCACATGGTTTTACCAGGTTAAATTAAATCAGCAGTCAGTTCATAGCACAGAAAACAGCAGCAAGATCCAAGGGTGTATAATCGTTTCAGCTCTGATTGTGCATTCTCTGCACACCCACCTGTACAGAAGTCATTAGACATTTTGGTGCATAAAGAAATTGGGATTAGGCCTTCTACAAACTCCATAGGAGCAAAAGCAATTAAAATGTATGACTTCACAGTCTGGCCATCCAGACAGCTGATCCAAAGACTCACATTTCAATCAGAAACTTTTTCTTCAACCTCTGAATGAATTAATCTTGCCAATTCCTCTGTATCTCTGCAACGGCAATGGCATATTTAGGGAATCAAAAATGGCACTGGATCCAAAAGCCATTGCTTGTCCATTGCTTCATGCTTTAAATTCCTGTTCAAATTAAGTTCACATAAATAGATTCCCCAGAAACTCCTGTCTATTAACAGTTGCCCATAAACACTACAGGTACATGATTTATTGCACAAAGCCATGAAAACAAAAGGCAGAACAAAACAACAACAACAAAGGACTTGAACCTTTTAGAATCTCTTTTTCTGTCATTCTGCACTGAGCTTTATCTAAATTACTCTTGTGTTACCTGGGCCAGATTAATTGCCAGATATCCAAGAACATCTTTTTCATTGGCAGAGTAATCTTTGCACCTTCTGTTCTAACCTGTGGCAAAACATTGTGGAGCTATAGTGTTCAAACAGCAGCTGAGATGAGAGGAGCCTGAGCACCTCACATGCAATTACTCATCCCTGCTCCCTTACTAGACGCAGCAGTATGTCTGAATAAAACCTTGCATCCCATCCTGGAAAAGAGGACCAGGACTGTCACAACATTCATAGCATTGTTGTGGTGACTGACCACATTTGCCCATGGTGCAGGACTTGTTATGCTACACATCACTTATGATATTCACTCCCCACATGCTTATAATGCTAGTGTTGGTCCAGCAGCACAGAGGCAGTGGCAAAACAGAACCTTAAGAGCTAAACTAAAGTCTCTCTGGTTTCTCCCTTTAAGTTATACAAAGGAAACACTTTGAAACAATATCAGTAAAGACAAGACATTTCACAGTAGCTGAAGGTTTGATTCTTTATATATTTTTTCTTTTATAATGGATCAAAGTCTTTTCTAGCATTTAAATAATGCCACCCTTGTATTTTATTTAGGTACTATGCATTCAGCAATTTGTCTGCATTTGTAACGTGCTCAGATTGCCTACATTTTCTCCTTAGACTTTGCCATAAACTTACCTTCAGAAGTCACTACCTTTGTGGATTAACAGCAAGTCTCTCCTTGGAAGAAACTGTTCCCTGAATTGCAGACTTGTGTTTTAGTTCTTATTAACATATTGCATTCTGACTGGTGTTATACAGCAGACATCTGAAGTCACAACAGAATGTCAATGCCAGATCACAATACAGACAGAAGAGAGCAAGGGAAACCTGAGCTTCTGTCTCATATAAGGCAGAGAATAACAACAAAGCAGCCTCTTTGAAATACTTCTGTGACAAAGGAATATCTGAAGTGCAGGTCATTTGTCAGCAGATGCTACAGATGTATATCCTCATATCACAGGCACTTCATGATATGTCATTACACACATGCAAACGTGACACAAGACGAGGTGTTTCTGAATGCAATCATTAGCAGCAACTATAGTAACAGTGTCATGGGCTTAGACTGATCCCTTTGCTATCACTGCTAAACAGCGCAAAGGGCTGCCAAAACCCCTCCCCAAAAACTAAACACATAACCACAATCAGGCAGAATAACAAAACCCATGGAAGTGGCAGAACATCATTTGTTGTTTGAGACTGCAGACTTCATTTAGTTTCAATTATTTTTTAATCTTATTATTTTAAAGACTGGGTTTCTTTGCTGTTTGGGTTGGGGTGTGTAGGGTAGGGTAGGGTAGAGGTAGGATAGGTGCGGGGTAGGGTAGGATAGGTGCAGGATAGGATAGGATAGGTGCAGGATAGGATAGGATAGGTGCAGGATAGGATAGGATAGGTGCAGGATAGGATAGGTGCAGATTAGGACAGGATAGGATAGGTGCAGATTAGGACAGGATAGGATAGGTGCAGATTAGGACAGGATTGGATAGGATAGGTGCAGATTAGGACAGGATTGGATAGGTGCAGATTAGGACAGGATTGGATAGACCAGGTTGGAAAAGACCTTTGAAATCATTGAGTTTGTAAATATTTTTCATATTTTAACTTATGTATTTCAAATAGAAATGGGAATGTTGGTTTAAAATACAGTTGAAATCTAAGCACTGAAATAAGTGTAAACCTTTATCAAACAGGTATTGGAATGTTATATTTTTTTTGTTATATTTGGTTACAGTAAAAGGGACATTATTGTCAGTAAGAGATTACCACAGGGTAAGTCCTAACATGTATGGAAATGTCTGGTACTTGGCTGATAATTGTTTTGAGGGTTTGGCTGAGGACAGTCCCACAACATAATGGAGGTACCTGAAATTGCTCATTGTTACATCAGCTGTGGGATCTGCTTCATTTTCCTCAGCTTGACCTGAAAATGGCTTCATTGCTAATGGAGATGGGACTAAATCCATTATCAGCACTGCTGAAAGAATTTCAATAGCTGCTGTTTTCTACTGAATCTCCAACAAATTTTCTGTGATAGGGTTGAAAGTGGTGTATTCCAGTTTCCACTGGAGCAAATCAATTTCAGTACTAGCTGACTTAACTCCAAAAGGAATTTCTGAAAATCATCCCTCAGTCATATTTTCAGTCTGCTGCCTCAATATTTTTCACTGTTTCTTTGTACTTTGCAATATCCTGGTACCAAAATCTCTGCAGTCCATCAGATTTGCCTTCATCGCTTCTCTTTTCTCCCTGCTCTGTTACAATTAGACACAGTTTGAAGATCCTTGCTGCCCCAGACTCAACAGGAAAATCAGAATATAAATAGGATGAAAGAATAGGAAATCAGATGCCAGGAAGAAAAAAAAAGACATTCCCAATATAGAAAAACAGAATCAGGAAGACATAAGGAGAAAAGAAATAAAGGGCAAAAGAAATCCCAAAAAAATATTTAGAACAAGAGCTGGCAGGGTGAGATCTGCAGAGTATTAACCTTCATTTTCTGATTGCAGAAAAGCAAAACCTGACAGGATTTTCAGCACTGTCAAAAGAGCAGCACTCAGCTCTGGGAATGGGAAAAGACACTGGGAGAGATACTACGAGGTTAATAATAACTGGAGTCCTCTGGGAAGCATAGCCTTCCAAAGCCAAGCCTAGGCAAACCTAGAAGGGTTATCCCTAGAGACACTGCCAAGAAGAACTCATAAATGAAACTCCCAAATGCTGCCTGTGGCCACAGGGAGCAGAACTTTCTGGTGGCAACTTTTAATGACCAAGGTGACTGCAGGGGGAAAAATTAATTTTATCACCTAGCTTAGCCTGGTTTGCACTTTCACAGTTTTGATTATTTTTTTAAAGGAGCATGTCATAAACAGCAGTGTTCTATAAAGCTGCATTACTTGACAATTTCAAATGAAAGGAAACATAATAGTAACATTTTACTAGTACAGTTCCAATTGAATTCCCCAAGGCTTTCCTTTTTCTTTTTCCAGTGGAAATTGTTCAAGCATCCTAGAAATAGGTGTGACCTCAGGATGTAACCTAGTCCAGTAGTCTGTCATTTTTTTTTCTAGCCTCTCTGCTGGTGCTTTGTTTTTTCAGCCCATGCCTCTCTTAATAGCTGTACCATACTCCCAATCTCTACCTGTCCCTTAAGATTCACCATTCTCTCTGAATAGAATAGAATAGAATAGACCAGGTTGGAAGAGACCTTCAATATCATCGCATCCACCCCTTCAACCAATCCAACCCACCTAAATAACTAACCCATGGCACCAAGCACCCCATCAAGTCTCCTCCTGAACACCTCCAATGATGGTGACTCCACCACCTCCCTGGGCAGCCCATTCCAATGGCCAATCACTCTCTCTGTGTAGAACTTCCTCCTAATCTCCAGCCTAAACCTCCCCTGCTGCAGCCTGAGACTGTGTCCTCTTGTTCTGGTACTGGCTGTCTGGGAGCAGAGACCCTCTCCCTCCCCAAGCATTTCTGCAAAAACACCTTAATTAACAGTCCAGCCAGCCAAAGCTGAAATTTAGCCTGGTGTAAAAACCACAGACCTTTTCAGCCTGGCCTCTAATGTTTACTTATTCAGAGGGCAAATTATTATTTCATACCTCTTCCACCAGGCTCAGAGGAGACCTTATTGCTGTCTACAACTCCCTGAACGGAGGTTGTAGCCAGGTGGGGTTTGGTCTTTTCTCCCAGGCAACCAGCACCAGAACAAGGGGACACAGTCTCAAGCTGCACCAGGGGAGGTTTAGGCTGGATGTTAGGAGGAAGTTCTTCATAGAAAGAGTGATTGGCCTTTGGAATGTGCTGCCCAGGGAGGTGGTGGAGTCACCATCACTGGAGGTGTTTAGGAAGAGACTGGATGAGGCGCTTGGTGCCATGGTTTAGTTGATTAGATGGTGTTGGATGATAGGTTGGACTCGATCTCAAAGGTCTTTTCCAACCTGGTTAATTCTATTCTATATATGCCCAACCTATTCCTGAGGGACATCTATACACCTGATCTTTTGAAACCTTAAGTGGCAGAAGATTCCACAACCTTGGTAATCAAATAATTTCAGACTTTAACTACCTTTATAATTTCTAGGTTTGTAACCTGGTTTATTTTCTTCCAATTGACTGTTGTATGTCCAACATGCTGCATATGGAAACCACTTCTTTTCTGTTTCATTTATTCTTCAGCCACATTTGAAAATTTGCCACTCTGCCTTCCTGACACATCCTCTGAAATAAACAATCCCATTTCTTCTGATGATTCTTCACACACATGCCTTGTACAAATACATACTGAAACTGGACTCAGGACTCCAGTTATGCTTGTATTAAGGCTGTCAAAAGCAGAAAAATTATTGAGCTTTACACACACATGCCTACCCCTGGACCTCCACATAAAACAAAATGATTGATAATAGACATTTGCCAATGACAGTAAAAAGGTTTATCACGTGAACTGTGGAGTGATACAAACTTAACCTTAAAATCATACACTCCTGCCTTAAAGCCCTAAAGCCTTGACATGTGTCCATTTTCACCAAGGCAAGATGCCAGTGCTGCAGGATTCCAGAGGAGTTTTGAATTAATGTGAACATAAGGCAAAACTTTTTAATTGTGAGGGTAACAAAGCACCAGAAGAGGCTGCTCAGAGAGGTTGTGGAGTCTCCTCCACTGCAGACGTTCAAAACCTGCCTTAATGTTTTCCTGTGTGCCCTCCTCTAGCAGGTTCTGCTCTAGCAGATGAGTTGGACACTATGAAATTTTGAGGTCCCTTCCAAGCCCTGCCATTCTGTAACTGTGTCCTAGTGCTCAAATGCTATATGTAAAATCTCAGCAGCATTTGGTGACACCTGAAATAAAAATGCAAAATAATGTATTTGTCTCAGCAACAATCCTGAGATGCTGGTTTCATTTGTCTTTCACTTAAATCCTCAAAATTACTACGATAACAGCTTCCTATCCTCTCCATTTAAAACTAGGACATAACACTGATATTTGAGCTCTAATTTAAAAGACATTTTGCTCTGCCTATAGTGTAATTTTCTTTTATTAAGGTCACATGGAGACCAGCTATAAATAATGGTTGGAACTGTGATTACCTTTGAGGATAAGTTTAATGTGTGAGGGGTTATAATATATACATCATTTTCTGAATTTCTGCCCACACTGTAGATTTTTCATCAAGTCTGAACATGGATTTGAGGAACAGGATAACTTGATGCAAGCCTTGAATACTGTGGTCAGCACAGACCACTGGCATCATGAGGACAGATAATTACAATTTCCCTTTTTATGCTTTATACAAATTATCATTTTCTCTTATGCTGAGCACAATAAAAGCACTCCATAATTCCAATTCTATTTCACTTTATTCACAATATCTGCTATGTTTAGTTTTAAATGTGGTCATATGTGACCTCAGGGAAATACCAGCTTAAAACCACTGTTCATATTACCCTAAGCCTCTGTGGGTCACATCACCCTTAGGGCTCACAGTTGCTGAACATTGAATCCAGCCTCAGATGTTTGTGCTGCTGAGGAAGTGTCTTTCCTCAGATATCCAGGAGTGGTTCTGAAAGGCCCTAATCAAACTGGTTAAGATGCAGCACATAAAAGTTTTAATCTATAAGAAATGTCTATATAACGTGTACCTTCAGCCTTTAGGTCATGGCCTGAGTGGATCCTACAGGAAAGTTGGAGAGGGAATTTTCATAAAGGGTGTCTAGCAACAGGACAAATGAGAATGGTTTTAAACTGAGGGAGAGTAGGCTTAGACTGGATCAGCATGAGGATAGTGAGATTGTGGAATACATTGCCCAGAGAAGTTGTGAATAATTCCTCCCTGGGGCTATTCTAAATCAGGCTGGATGAGGCCATGAGCAGCTGAGTCTGACTCAGAGGTGGCCCTGCCCATAGCAAGGAGGTTGGACTAGAGGATCTCTAAAGGTCTCTTCCAGACTAAGTCACTCTATGACTCCTTCAATAGCAATTTTCTCACTGAACACTACAAAGTACAAAAAGAAGATAATGAGAAAAGAGCAGAGCCCTGTTCCATCTGCAGGCAAGATAACTGTGGTGCTTCTCCACAGATAGACTGAGGTTAAAAATGCTGGAGGATTCCTCTCTAGTCATAATCTACTCCTGTTTATTAGGAGGTTGGAAGCATAGTTTGTCAAAGAGCAAGGAAACACAAACAAAGAAGGGATAATATGCAACGTGCACTTTCGAGAGTGAAGTTCAAAAAGTTATCTTGGTGTAGATCTTGTTGCTGAGAACCTCAACAAAAATACAAATATAGCTGTGGTCACCAGCTCTTTCCTCTGTGCACTGAATTATGTATGTCTCTGTAGGCTCAGAAATTGCATTAGAAAAACTGAAATAAAAATAAGACTTTCCTCTAAGACTTCAGAAAAAGATCAGAGTGATCTGCTGGAGCTCTGCTCTCCAAAGAGTAAGGACAAAAAGTTCTCACTCGTAGCCTCAATCTATTCCACATTCCATTAAAAATATCCTCAGGCTGGTCAGAACTGGTCGGTGGGGGGGAAGAGAAATATGAGCTCTTTGGGGTTTATTTTAAATGGTCCTAAAAATCCCACGAAGTATGAGGCAGAGAAATCTTTAAAAGCGCTTTAAAACTATCAGTGAGGATTTCCTATGTAGCATCAAAGAAAATACTTTAAAGTAGAAGAAGCCAAATAAAAGCTGATGTGCGCTGCACTGCAAACATCGTGAGCGCTTTAAGTTTTATGTAATGAAATGTTCCAGAGGCAGAAAAAGATGAAAGAAAAGGGAAAGGGGGAGGAAAAAAAAAAGATATGTTGAAGTTCAAAGGAATACAAAGCAGAACTACTAGAGCTGATTGCTCTACACAAATCCTAAGCTACAAAAAAAGACCGAAACAAAACCCAAAGAAACAAAACAAACAGATTCCACCCTGCCCTGTTATTAAAACATGAAAACATAACAATATGAAAGTCTGGTGCAGCTACATTTCTTCACTCTATATACTCAGACTTCCCAGTCAGTGAGGTGTTTTCACTTTCCACACCAACATTAAACAATTTATCTCCAAAAATCAATAAAATATTAATATGGGAAGGCTCTTTCATGAGAGGATTCTTATCCAGCACCTAATAGTAGACATTTACAGCATATATCCATGAAATGTGTACACAATATATAATACACAAAGGGAAAGGATTCAGAGAAAAAAATTCATCTCCAGTCACAGTAAGATGCATTTAGATTTAATAAAGTAACTAAAGCTATCATACTACACAACTTTTAAATTGGTAAACATTACAAGGTGAGGGCAGCCTGATCTAGTTGGAGGTGTCCCTGCTCACTGCAAGGAAGCTGGACAAAATGACCTTTGAGGGTCCCTACAAACCCAGTGCAATCTGTGAAGGTGTAAAAGTTCAGAAGCACTGATCCTGTGGGCATTCTATCTTTCCTTTCAACACAAGCGCTGCTGTGTTCCCAGGTTTCAGCCTTTCCTATTACCTCAGCAATCTTCATGCGCAAGTGAGCTGCAGAGCTCTCAGGATGATGTGTGTACAAGTAAAGCATCACAGCAGAAGAGTAATCAGGATGTAATATAGAGCTGTACAAGAACTAATACTGTGACATGGATGCTGTTGGAATGTATCCATAACATGATGCTCCCTGATGATACACAAAGAACAAAAAACCACCAAATAAAACAATGGTGGAAAAAAAAAAAGAAGAATCAACATAGTCTTTGTATGACAAGAAAACACAAAAATCAACATTTTGAAACAAAAGTTCCATGGTAAAACAAACCTTTGGATTTAGACATTTTTGTAAGCACTGTCTAAAACACGATGAACTCTCCCTTCATTTTTAGCACAATCAATGTAGTTTCTTTCCTTGATGGCTTCTGGGTCAGAACATTTTGTTTCCCAGGGCAAAAGAGTGCCCTCATAGAAAATTAATTACCAAAATCTCATTAATCTCATTGGGATTGAGATTGTCTGCATTCTTTGTATCTACTATTAAATTCTCTTCTTCAAAGCCTCTTTTTTGTTTGCCTTTCTTTTGAGAGATATATTCAATACTGCAAAGCTCTTTTAAGAAGCAGAGCAGATACAGTGAATTCATCATCAAGGAAATAGTTTCTTTGGGGTCATTTTGGTTTCTTTGGGTGGGTTTTGGGGGAGGGGGTTGTGGGGTTTTTTTTGGAGTGTTTTGGGTTTGGGGTTTTTTTATTGGTTTGTGCTTTGTTTTGTTTTTTTTCCATTGAACTGTTGCAGAGGAGATTGAAAAAGGGTAGAAAATCCAACATGGAAGAAAAAATATCCTGACATTCACTTTTGAGAGGAGCAGAATAGAAAGGAAATCAGAGAGTAAAATAATGTGTTTAATTGGCTTAAAAAAGAAATAAATAAAGTCTATCAAAAGACAAGAAAGTGAAAGAGAAGTAAGAAATCACAGCATCACAAAGGTTGGAAGAGACCTCGAGGATCATCGAGTCCAACCTGTCACCACAGACCCCATGACTAGACCATGGCACCAAGTGCCACGTCCAATCTCCTCTTTAACACCTCCAGGGATGGTGACTCCACCACCTCCCTGGGCAGCACATTCCAATGACTCTCTCAGTGAAGAATTTTCTCCTCACCTTGAGCCTAAACTTCCCCTGGCACAGCTTGAGACTGTGGCCCCTTGTTCTGGTGCTGGTTGCCTGGGAGAAGAGACCAACTCCTTCCTGGCTACAACCACTTTTCAGGTAGTTGTAGGGGGCAATGAGGTCACCGCTGAGCCTCCTCTTCTCCAGGCTAAACAATCCCAGCTCCCTCAATACCATAGATAAATTCTATACACTATGTATTCAGTACCAAACAGACATCTTGTATAAAAGGATCTGAGCAGCATAGCATACCAAGATAGAAATCATAAGTCATGTCATTCATAGTAATTATTCAGCGACTTACAAGACACTTCACCTGGTGGTAGCAACACCATCTCTCTCTGGCAAGTGTCTTCCTGGGAATCTCATCTTGAGGACTTACATGTTTCAAAACACCACCTTGCTCCACTTCCTTAGTCCTCCTTTGGTGTTATGTCTGGAAAGAATATACCATCTACTGAGTGTCAGAGTGAGAAGCAGAAAGTCTCCTGGGAAACAGGATGAAGACACTAGGATCATCAGGTGACAAAAAGCAGGATTTGCCCTATTTGGCACACTGGTTTATGTCAGGATCAGATACAGAAAGAAGGAGACACAACCCTCTCCTTGACAAAGCCTTGCTGTATCAAGGGCAATCTACCATGGTCAGTAAGCAAAGCTCCTCTCAAACAGATGTGCCATTGTTCAAAAGCTACTAAACATTTCTTAAGTTTTAATACTTTGGGTCCAGTTTTGTTCAATACCTTCATCAATGACCTGAGAGAGGGGATGAAGTGTACCCTTAGCAAGTTCACTGACGTTATGAAACCAAGGAGGGGTGGCTGACACCCTGTCAGGCTGTGCTGCCATCCGATGAGATCCAGACAGGCTGCAGAGCTGGGCAGTAGACATCCATGAGGACAAGCGTAAAGTCCTGGATCTACTGGAGAGAGTCCAAGAGAGAGCTACAACACAGTTGTGGGACCTGAACATCTCTTTGATGGGGCATTTAGTCTTGAAAAGGCTGAGAGAGGATCTTAAAGTCTATGAATATTTAAAGAGTGGGTGTCAGGATGGAGGTGACGATCTCCTTTTGGTGGTGCCCAGTGATACAACAAAGGAACAACAGGTACAAGCTAGAACACAGGAGGTTCCTCCTCAATATGAGGAGAAACTCCTTTATGGTGAGGGTGACAGAGCTCTGAAGACTTTCAAACCCCACCTGGATGTATTCCTGTGTGGTCTGTCCTAGGTCACCCTCTGTGCTAGTTTTAGGCTATGCCTTTAAAATTTAGCTGCAGATTTTGAGCAGAAAAGTAGAAGAATGCAAAAATCACTATTGGGAGTAAAAAGGAAAACAAAAGATTATTCTAAATAAATTCATTGGATAAATGTCTGGGATAAGAGAAGCTGCATCATAACAATTCTTCACTTTTCCACTTCACATTTCCATTCCTTTACTCTTCCCTTCTGATCTTTGCTGTTTTGCTTTGCTCAGGAGAAAAAAACATGGTTTTTTGGGATAAGTCTAACCCACTGCTTTCTCTCAACTCCTTTCTCTCTCTTGGGAAAAGGGGGGTTGGGGGGACAGTGGAACAAGTTTCTCTGGTCTTCTGACCAAGGAGGGTGTTTGTGTTGCTTGCTAATTGTAAATATCTGTGTGATTTTGTAAATGCTGTGTATTTTGTACATATTCATTGCACTCCATTGTGGAGTGTAGTTTTTGCTTGTAAATACAGCTTCATCTGCTTCTAACTGAGTTGGTCTGGCTAAAAGTTAATGCTGGGAGGAAACTTCAACCCACCACATCCTCCTTTGGCTGGACTCAGTCTCTGGAGGTCTCTCCCAAACTAACATTCTGGGATTCCAGCCCATCATATCCCATTTTTGCAAGGCTACAAATGACAGCTTTGTACCATCTGCAAAAGGGAGAATTGCTCCCTTAAGAGAAAAACATGTACTATGAATTCAGGCTAATAAATTTCTTAATACTAGACCACACTGAAGTACATTTAAAAAAAAAACAACCACCAACCATACATAGAACAGAGATTTGGAAATTACAGAGATTTTGAAGCAGCACAGCTAGAGGTGCATTCACCCTACCTGCTTCATCTGCTTTGTAATGACCTGAGTGAGAATATTAACATGGTTCAATCACTTTAAGGTAAGGTAAATCTGCTGCAAGCTGGTCATCTTCCATGGCTCATCTGCTAGCAGTGCTAAAGACTGCAGTGTGGTGGTTTGAGCCGTAACTGGGATTTAAGAGCTCAGATGGGGGCAAGACTGAGGATCCCTCCCCCGTTCCCTTCCTCTTCTTTCCCAATAGAGGGAAAGAAAAAAGGGAACAGGGCAAATCCACTGAGCAATAATTTAGAGTCTGTTTGGAAGTAGAGAGGTAAAAAATTTTCTTTTTACTATATATAAACCAATAACAGGAAGGGTTCACAAGGGTAAGGAACAAGGATGGGTGGGGAAAAATATGTATACAAAACCAGTCCTTTGAAGAGGTGTGGATGTAGCAGGGAGAAGGAGCAAGCCTGACCATGTGGCAGAGAAGCAGGAAGCCAGCAGCAGTTCCTCTCATCCAGGCAAGGCAAGAGCCAAAGAACTAATGGCTGCAGTGTCTTCCTTTTTATAGGCTTGCTGGACAGGGAAGGGGAGTGGAACAGACAAACTCAGTTTTCCCAGGGGGAAAACTCCCTCCAAGGAGGGCAAAGCTCTCACAAGCCCTCCCCCCTCCACTTTCAGGATGGGCATAACCCATCACACTGCAGTCAGCATCAGGAAGAGAGGCTGAAAGTTAGACATACATCACCTAGGAACAATGTTACATATAGTTTTTTTTCTAAGCTCTAAGTGCTGATGGAAATAATAAACTTTATGATATTTTTTTCAAAGTTACAGTCTCACACAAAATGTTTTCGTGTTCTCAGCAAACTATTAGAGATAAAGGACTCATTTAAAATTAATACATGTGCTCCCACGAGCCCACCGTGAAAGCATTAAAGTATCTCTAGATCTTCAAGTACTCTGAAGTTATCAAAAAAGCTGATCTATTCTACCTTATGTTCATTGTGCCCACAGGGTATTTCTACAGCACTAACCGGTGCAGGGTACTTTTCCACATAGCCAGCACCTCTGTGTAGCTCATTTGAAAGTTTTGAAAAGGATGAGGGCTGAAACTCAAAGTATGCTTATTGAATTATAATTTATGAGTAACACATTACCCAGGTGTTTTGGGCAAGATAGTGAAAGGGCAAAGCAGGAAAGATGACACACTGCTTTCAATTAACCCCCTGGCACTCGCGATTTGGAGCTCCCCTTACTAAAGGCTAATCCATTTTGCCGTAGTGCTTTAGCATTTTAAAATCTCAGCTCCTCATGTCAAAATATTGATGTGCATTTAGATATTAGAAAGGCAGGCAGCAGTTTTTGATCCCCTTACGCTTTTGCACATTGTCACACCCCATCAAAACAAACAGCAACACAAAACATACCCACTGAAAAATACAGCTCTTCAGTCTGCAAGCGTGAACTATTTCAACCTCTATTTTCAGACAAATGCTTTTGTCCAGTCTTCCCCAGAATTCTGTAACAAGTAATAAGCACTCACAGCAAAGCTGAAGTTTAATACATCTAGGCTCTAGCTAACACTAATAATGATGTTATTTGTGAAAATGACTTTTCATTGTTGTCTAGAAAGTAGATTTAGTCATAGCAGGAGCAGCCTACCTATTCTTTAGTGATGAAAGTGGAATAGGAAACATTTTGCTCTGATGTTTTGCAGCACACATCCTTTTCCTGGATGAAACCTAAGTGCTTTAAGAAATGAAACAATCTGTTAGGAAAGTGTCTATTAGTTCATTCAGTTCAGCAGGTCTTATATATCCATTTCCATAACAGATTATTCTGGGAGAAACAAAGCAAGATAAGAGTTTGAGTGTCATTTGGAACCCCTACTGTTGCTACCATTAGGAAAATAATGACTATAATTCCAAAAACACCCTCCATAATTTAAACAAAATTACCCTTGCTTCCAAAATATCATCACACTTTCCTATGCAAGCAGGAAGCAGATAAGCATCTGGAACTGATGTAAGTTTTCTCTAGAGCAGTTAGCTTAGCAACCTATGCTGTGATAATATGCATTTGTTTCCCTTGGATTGGATCTTTTGACATCTCTCTTTTAAGCTTTAGAAAAATCTCATATCACTGAGAATACCCCAGTTCATATGGATGACAGTCACCTGCTTAGGAGGGAGATGTTCTTATGATGAGTTTATACTGGAGCCTACAGAAATTACATTAACTATTAGAAAATGGAAGTGTCATTTCAGTCACTGATGTGGAGAGCAGATGCTGCCTTCAAGTGACTGCACTCAGATGAAAAAGAGATCAGTGGTATTTGTCTATTTTCTCTTGAAGAAGTCTCTCACATTTCATGTTGTAAAATTCCCTTCTGTCAGTTAACATCTACATGACTTCCAGGCAGAGCAGAGGGAAACAGCAACTTCTGATTGTCTACATAAAGAATATAACTTTCAAGCTCACTTTTGCCAGGAGGAATACTGCTATCAACCACTAAGTATACTCTATGTGTAATTAACTAGCTCCTTATCTTACAAAATATAGTCATAGAGTGGTTTGAGTTGGAAGAGACCTTAATCATCTAGTTCACAGGATCACAGGATGTTAGGGGTTGGAATGGACCTCAGAAGGTCATTGAGTCCAACCCCCCTGCCAGAGCAGGACCTCAGAATCGATCACAGGTCACATAGGAATGCATCCAGGTGTGTCTTGAAAGTTTCTAGAGAAGGGCACTCCACAATCTTTCTGAGGAGCCTGTTCTAGCGCTCTGACTCTCACAGAGTTGCAACTGCCCTGCCACAGGCAGGATCACCTTCTGCTAGACCAGGTTGATCAAATCTTCATTCAATCTCGTCTTCAACAATTAACTTTGAGAAGTATTTACAAGTGTGAATATTTATTGCCTATCAGCTTTCTGAAACACTAAACAATTCAAATGAAATTTTTGGATAAGGATGTCTTAAAGGCACCTACTCATTTCCATTTTGTTCTGGGGTTTGTATCATGCACTGGCACTTGGAAAGAGAGAAATACTGGATGGCAAATTGCATCTTCAAGGTGCACTCTCTTTTTACTTGGTCTTTCTCAATACATTTGCACAGAGAGAACAAAAAATAAAATATAGCCAAGAGCCTGACTTTGTGAAACTTCTCTGCCAAGAGAGCACAGTAAAAATATCTAAATTTTACACTTTTTTTTCTTTTTTGGTGGAGGAGAAGATTTTTGTGAAGAAAATCTTCAATTCAGTAGCTCAAAAATAAACAGCAATGCTCTGTATCTGAGGACAGAGCTGGGAGTCTGCCTATCAGGAGCCCCATAAGATTTGTAATCCCCACTCTGTGACGCAAAGAGTAGGCCTAATGTCTCTGACCACAAACTGCAAACATAGCATGGTGTGGAGTTTTGTATGGAATTCCCAAGCCAAGCAAACTTAATGAGAACAGAGGGGACAAGTGGAAAAGTAGAAAGCATCAAAGAACAAAATTAGTAGTGACAGGACATAGTAAAAAAGGTCTCTGAAGGATAGGATAGGATAGACCAGGTTGGAAAATACCTTTGAGATCATCAAGTCCAACATATCATCCAACACTATCTAGTCAACTAACCCATGGTACCAAGCACCCCATCCAGTCTTTTCCTAAACCCCTCCAGGGATGGTGACTCCACTACCTCCCTGGGCAGCCAGACCAGAATAAAACAGAAAATAATATATATATATATATATATATATATATATATATATATATATATATATCTCATCTAAATTAAAAAGCTAGTTTATTCATGGGTACAATGTTATAAACCCCCAAAACATAATGCAATATATTGTATATATCCACTAACAAATAAGCTATTTCTGCAGATATATGTTTAGGTTCATTTTACACATTTTGGCCTCATACATTCAATTAAGGCAATCAGGAGAGAATAATGTATCTAGTGAGCTCCAAAGGAAATAAAGATAGGCCAAATGTAATTACTCAGCCTAGAATTCACATTTTTTTTCTTTACACAGAGTAGAAGTGCATATATAAAAATTAAATATTGTGCTCGAAGTAGTTTGAGACATTTAAATTCAAGGCTAGCATCAGGAAATTAATTAGCAGTATGTTAAGAGGAGACTTCCCAACTAGACAATTTCCACAGAAGCCTAGATACAGATAATTTTAATTTGATCACTGATTTGATTTGAATGGGCACTTTTGAGTCTGTACCAGACTAGGAACTTGACTCTTTCAAATAAATGAATGAATAAATAAATATAGTCTATCACTAAACAATTAAAATTATTACACTTCCAATGTGAAATGCTCTCCCTTGTTATCAGTCAAGTAGTTAAAAAAGCATTGGACTGCATCTATTTATTTGCAAGTTTGGGATTTAAATGATTTTAGTTCTTTTACTTCGCCATTCTTACCTTTGAATATGAAGGTAAGTATAAGTGCCAAGAAAGTGCACCTGGGAGAGATTCATGGTGGCCAACCTATAAGCAAAAAACTTCTAGGCCATGGAATTTTTTTTCCAAAGGAAGCAGCTTGCATGCTGTCAATGGACACCTTCAACATCAGACTTGGAAAAACCTTCACAACTTTTCATCTTAAAAACAGAATCATTCTCTCAAAGACAGACAATAGATCCAAGACCTTTTTTCTTCTCTGGTACCTATATTTTGCAGGTATGCAGAGACTGGATATTTTGCTCCATGTTCAAAATGCTCATCAGAAACTCAATCAGGGATTCTGGTTCTCAGTCACCCCCTGCACCATAGCTTTAAACTCAGTTAGTTTTAGACTTAGTTTTAAAGTTTAAACTCAGATGTAGACTTCAAGATCTCTCTGCAGTGGGTGACATTAACTAAAGCTGTTTCAGTGAAGCTCTCAGCTTTACTGAAAAATACATGGTGATGTTTTCCTGGATAAGATAAACCCACTTAGCCAAATGATTACAGGAGATTTTTGGTCCATTTTCAAAGGAACTTGGTTTATATCATTTCAGTAAGCTGGCCCTTTCCCTTGACTGTGTTTTCAGTTTTTAATCATGCATCTGTGCATTTATGCATAGGTGTGTATATACGTGTCATTTAAATATAAACTAATCCTTTAAAACTTACTGAAAATAAAAAGGTTAATTTGCAAGCATTTAACTGTAGCTAGTCTAAAGCTTTTTATCCAATCTTCTTTTCCTCAAGCACCTTGCAAAATTAGCTGTTGTCAGAAAATAAACAATTGCAAGCTTGATCTAATCCTCCCTCTATTTTATTGCAGTGCTTTTGCCCGCATTAAGAACGTGTTTTATTCCTTACTGCATATAACATCCTATTAATATAAATCCCTCAGAAAAAGGTCTCTGGCACCAGCATTTATGAAGAGATCTCATGTAAGTGATTTGTTTCTCCCTTCTCTGACTCTTACCATTAATCTGCCATTTATCTCAGCAGGAAAGAACCTTTATTTCCCAAACCAACGAACAAACAAAATCCCCTCATTTATATCCTGCTTAAATAAAATGTTTGGGACAATATGTGATGTGGTAGGGATATGACAGGTCTCATTAAAAAGTTATTAAACCTCAATTCCTTTCTAAAAATAATGTTTTCCAAAGGCAGAGCAAATAGCTGGTGGGTTTTTAATGACTATGTACTGACATTAATTGCAAACCAAAAGCCTAGGTAATAAAGTCTGATAAAAGTTTCTTTTACATATATATGTATTTCCAGTAATTTTCAATTCTACCATCTCTTTGGAAACAATGAGAAAGTAATTATTCTTCTACTGATGCATGCCTTAGCAACTTCAAAGGCCAAAGGCAATTCAAAACCAGGAGGATGTTTGCATACTGTAAGTAGCACTGTAAGAGAGCCAAGAAATACCATGACACTTTAAAACAGAAAGGTACAGGGAGTTTGTACTTAATTGTTAGTGGATTGCACCTTAGTTACAGGTCCAAATGTTCTTAAATTGCTTATAAATAGAGCAACTACCTAAGTTAGATGTACTCTGCAGTACAGCATAGCTCCCTGTAGACCCAACCGAGCTGACTCTTCAGGCTTTGCACTAGCACAGCTAATCAGCCTGGCCATGGTGCAACGCTAATGCAGCTATATCACCTCCAGAATCAAGCTACATGGTGCAAGGAAATATTACAGCACACTAAACTCTCTCTCAGACAGCTTTGCATGGCATTGGGTTTTATATATGCATATTCTACAAGATCCCCAGCTCAGTTGACAGAACCTCAAAACACAAATTTGCTCTTAGTACCAGATCACACTCTGGAAATGTCTGTTCATAAGGACAGATGCTGTTTCCTCTCTTCACAATTTGATATCACTTACAAGCACATGTAGTCTCTCTGAATAACCACTCTTTACTATGTGTTTGGTGTTTAGTACATAACCCATTTCATGCATTCTTCACGAGCTGGAAATAATTCTGTCAGAGTCCTTGCATTCTAGCATCGTGGGGGTCTTAGTTCTGATTGCTAGCTCAGGTGCTCTCACCATATATAATAATAACAGCCTACAAGACTCTACAGCTACACAGAGCTGGGATGTCAGATTTTCTTTGAAAAAAATGAAAGCACAATGAAACTTTCCGAAGTGAGGGGGTTTTGGAGGGAAATTACATTCTTGCTGTCAAACACCTAGCATACAGTTTTGTTAACTGCTTATTCAGAAATTTCAAACAGAGTCATTTAAAAGCAACAAGGAATCACATTTTTACAGGCAAAGGACCAGAGCTTATCATAAAAGCAAAGCGCGGTAGCAGAGAGCGGCTCACGCGGAAAACAAATTCAAATTCTTCAATCCCAAACACATTAAGGAGAGAAGGAAGACATAAAATTTGAAAAGTGATGTTGATTTAACCTGACAGCATCCTTTAATCCAAAGGAACCACATAGCATTTTAAGACAGCAATGTAAATTCCACAGCGAGCAATCCTCATGACAGCTTCTCTAAGAGATAACCAGCCGACATCGCGGAGTAACAACTACTCCCATGCTTAAATGCTGAATAAGGATATATGCCTGTGCAGCCCTACCGTCAGGCAGCGTGTACATCCTCAGGCCAGCCATAAATACACAAGCGTGGGTGCCAAAAGCTGCCAAGCAGCCTCAAAGCAGGATAAATTAAATCACATACTGTTCAATTCTACTGCAGCTAGACTCCTATGGGACTGCAAACAAGTTCTCTCACAGCTAGCCTCACCTGCCTTAGCAACTGTGGAAGAGGTTTGTATCACTCTCAGATTTTAACATTTTCTTTCACAAGTAAAGTTTTCCTTTTCAACTCTTTGTAGGAGTTAAATATGTAATGGTTTTTTTCAAAACAGGCAAAGGGGACTTTGGGTATTTTACTACTTGGAGTTCCTTCCAGTATCTTAAGGGAGCCTACAAGAAAGCTGGGGAAGGACATTTTAGGGTGTCAGGTAGTAATAGGACTAGGGGGAATGGAAAAAACAGAAATGGATAGATTCAGATTGGATGTTAGGAAGAAGTTCTTCACCATGAGGGTGGTGAGACACCAGAACAGGTTGCCCAGGGAAGTGGTAGAAGCCCCACCCCTGGAGGTTTTCAAGGCAAGGCTGGATGCGGCTCTAAGAAACCTGATGTAGTGTGAGGTTGTCTCTGCCACTGAGTTTCCCACATTTGGGGAAATTGCAGGGGTCAGCACACCCAGAGTGCACAGGATGAGCCTCGCCCTGGGAAAAGCACCTGCCTGATCATGGTGTCTCCCCTGAAAGGAGGTTATGAGGTGAGGGTCAGTCTCTTTTCCCTAGTATCAGCTGATAGAACAAGAGGATATATCTTGAAATTATGCCAGTGAAGGTTTAGGTTGGAGATTAGAAAAACATTCTTTACTGAAAGAGGGGCCAGGCATTGGAAGGCTGCCCAAGGAGGTGGTGGAGTCACAACCCCTGGAGGTGTTCAAGAAACATGTGGACATAGAATTTGGAGACATGCTTCAGTGGTTACAGTGGCATTAGGTTGAAGGTCTTAAAGATCTCATCCAACAAAGATGGTTCTACAATTCTACTATTCCACAATTCAGTATGAATGCTGAGGGCCTCAATCTAAATATGTTTGCAAACACCACTGCATTCCAAAATACCATTTAACTGAAGAGTATAATGATGACTAATAGGTATGAAAGAAATCTCACTGCTTCATTTTCTAACTACAAAACCCGCAGGAAAAGGAGGAATGTAGCTGACACATTAACATTCAGAAAACCATTTGGGGATATAATTGGTACTTGCCAAACCAATTAGTATCAAGTAATCAAGTGTCAGTGAATATATATAATTTACTGTCGCCACTTAGAGTGGCAAAACTCTTTGTTCTTCTCAGCAAAAGCATACAAACTATCACAGGCAAACACTCTGGTATTTAGGATACAGTTTCCTTGAACTTGTTTATTATTTGACAAAGTTTTGTCTAGACAAACTCCATCAGCAGTCAAACAAAATGTCTACACAGAATCTCAGCTTGCCTCAGCTCTTAAATTTTTCCTTCACCTTTTTTCTATTACCAGCCACCTACACACTCTTCAAGCAGGTGCTCAGTTTTGCTTTGAACATGGACTTAACACAGTCAGCTGTAAAGTTTAAAACAGAGGCTGCTCCCCTCAGGTTGGAAATTGCCCACTTTCCAAGGAGCATGTTTTGATCTATGGATGCAGAACGCAGCAGGAGGTGTGGGCATCTATACATAACAAAGCTCAAGAAGCTGTTTTGCTGATCTCCTGAAAAAGTGAATTTTACTTCACATAGTACCAATTTCTGTGGAGTTGCAGATCTTCAAAGCAGTGGACATGAGCTCCTTTTGTGGCAGGAATGGTGTGGATGGTATGTCAGTTCATTTACAGGATGCTTTCAATTAGGTAGAGCAGGGCTAAAAGCCTCAAGAGCAGTTCACATGAAAGATATCTACTCCATTTGCTCATTCTGGCAAATAAAAATTACTTCCAAGTTTAATAATCTGAAAGGAAGTAAAAATAATATTTTTAATTCTTTTTTGGAAGCCTCAAGTGTCTTTTATATAGCAGTCAAGTGATGAGCACAGATGTCTTACATGAAGAGAAAGACTGATTTCACTCCTTCTTCAGCCACACAAAGTTCCAAATCTGTAGTGAAGACTACTAGAGAACAGGAGGGTTACTACTGTTTTTGAAGCTGAACATCAGATTCTGGGAGGCATAGGTAGCTCCTGCAATTAGCATGTAAGGGCAGCAAGTAATTAGTGCACATTGCTCAGAGAAGTCACGTGCAGGCTGCTTCTCTGGAAGGCTTTCTGACCTGCTGGTAATGCTAGCTGAATGTAAAACACAGATAGGATCCTGAAAATAGACACCAAAACTCAGAATGCTCTTTTCCTGGAAGGCAACGCCACAGTACACATGCCTCCATGCCCCACTGATGTCTCTGCCCTTGTTCTTTTTCTTCTGAGTCCCATTTGACCCCTCACAGCTCCCACAGTCCAAGGACAAGCATCAGGGAAGGGACACAGCACCCACAGAGACTCTGGTTAATGAGCTCACACTCTGCTGGAGACTTGGAAACAGTTCCAGGCTTCAGATGTTTTGAACTATTGTTTTTTAGCTTCTCAGTATCAAATGTCTTAACAATTTGGAACCACAGGCTTAAATTGTGTTCTTCCTTTCTCTCTTTCAAGTCTCTTAGCCACAAATGTTTAATTCTTTCCTGGACTCCAGGCATCTGTGAAACATAACAAGTCTGTATCTTTCCAACTCATCATGATAGTAAGCTGTGAAGAACTGGAGAAGAGGAGGCTCAGGGGTGAACTCATTGCTCTCTACAACCACTTGAAAGATGGTTGTGGCCAGGAAGGGGTCAGTCTCTTTTCTCTATCAACCAGCACCAGAACAACAGATCACAGTCTCAAGCTGCATGAGGGGAAGTTTAGGCTTGAGGTGTGGAGAAAGTTCTTCACTGAGAGAGTCATTGGAATGAGCTGCCCAGGGAGGTGGTGGAGTCACCATCCCTGGAGGTGTTCAAGACAGGATTGGATGTGGCACTTGGTGCCATGGTCTAGTCGTGAGGTCTGTGGTGACAGGTTGGACTCCATGATCTTTGAGGTCTCTTCCAACCTTGGTGATACTGTGAACTATAAATGCTGGCATCTTTGACTAAGTCTTTTAAGGCCTTTCCGTTCAGACAAGACTTCCTGTAGAAGAGTCTGGCCTATTATTTTAAATAAAGGCTGGAGTTCTCTCTGGAAAGGTAGCACACCTTTCCTTACAAACTGTCTTACTCCTCCTGTTCTTTCTCAGGCCACCCTAGAGCACCCCATAGTTTGGGCAGAAGCATTAAAACCAGTGCTTGCAAGTTATTCCTACCTTTTAAAAAAAAGCATAAGGATGGTTTATGCTTCAGGGAACCACAGAATAGAAGCAGATTATATTTAGTCTGAAACCATTCATCTACCACAGGCATTCTGGGCAATTAAATGTCTGCTTATTGGGATCACTGCCAAAAGAAGATATTCAATTAAATGAATTGCAATGACTCCTAATAACAGTTAACTGGCCCACCTAATCCATTTAAAGAGCACAGCTGGTCTTGCCTGCTCATGGTTCACTCATACAGCATTTGCTAAAATAAATGGGCTGCAGTAGAATGCCTTTTTCTTTTCTCCCTGCTGGTTTATTGCTGAATTCTGGCCACTGAATGAGCAGAGAAAACTTGGACTGGTGACATCATCCGATATTTCCTTTCCAAGTTTTGCCATCTATTGTTAGACAGTTTGGGGGAAAATAAAAATGGAGGAACAGATACAAATAAGTGGCTGTGAAAAAATGATAAGCACAAGTAGTGTCAAAACTGAATGACTAGTCTAAGGGAACAAGGAAATCTTTCACCACATTGTGAATGAAGTGGCATCAACCAGTTCAGGGTGCATCAGGGTGTAACCCAGCAGGCAGCTAAATAGCACAAAGCAGTTCACTCACTACCCTTAGTGGGATGGGGGAGAACTGGAAATAAAACTTGAGGGTTGAGGCAAACACTTCAGAAGAACAGAAAAATGAAGGGAAAATAATAATAACAGTCAAAGTATATACAAAATAATCATGTGCAGTGCTATTGCTCACCACTCGTTGACTGATACCCAGCCAGTCCCATCACCCTCCAGCCAACACCTCCAGTTTTATTTTTCAGTATGACATCTTAACGGTATGAACTATGCCTTTGGCAAGTTTGAGTCAGCTGTTCCGCTTGTGTCCTCTCCCAGCTTCCCATTAACAGTTGCAACGGATATTCACTTTGGAGTACAAAAATCTATTGCTGAACTGCTACAAGAACCTATTTCTTCAATGAAATAACAAACCTTTTGCCACAACACAGTACAGAGTTTCACATTTTTACTTTGAGGCTCATGACTGAAATATTTGGGACTCAAGCTGGGCACAGGGAAAGTCTAATAATATAAAAGGGTTGTAGGAAGAGCAGCTTTTTCAGAAGTCTAGGAATCATCTTTTTCTGAAAGGTTCACCTGATGTGCAGCTATGTCAACCTCAAAACCTATAAAGACCTCTTTTAGGGTCAGCAGGACACAGGAGAGCATCCCAGGCTGCAGACCTGAGCATACATTTAGCCATCCTTAAAATGCATAAGAGGAGGAGTAAGTAACACTTAGAGTTTAGTTGAAAAAAGAGCTGTTAAGTTTTTAATGTCAAGGCTGAAATATCAACTTTTGAGAGTCAACATCTGAAAAAACACTGCTAATTTGAAGGAACATCTGGCAGAACAACGTTCCACTTCAAAGGGGTTAAGCTACAAGACAATAATTATTGAGATGAAGGGAAGCAGCTCTAGCATTTGTAATACTCTGATTGTAGAAGACATAGCAACTGCTATATTTGTGGAACAATACAGGAAGAATATTTCATTAAGAATTAGCACTTAAATTATATGAAACCCAAAATTTGAGTCCACTGCTTTGACAGGCTATCTTCTCTAGAACTGCAGGTAGCAAGCAACAGGTTCTGATTATTGTAGAGTTTGGGGGGGGAGGAAGTGTGTGTTTATAAATAGCATTTAATAAAACAGTTTATGGCATCAGGTAACTGCTGTCTACAACTACCTGAAGGGGGGTTGTAGACAGGCAGAAGTCAGTCTCTTCTCCCAGGCAATCAGTACCAGAAGAAGAGGACACAGTCTCAGGCTGCACCAGGGATGGTTCAGGGTGGAGGTCAGGAGGAAGCTTTACACAGAGAGAGTGATTGCCCATTGGAATGGGCTACCCAAGGAGGTGGTGGAGTTGCCATCGCTGGAGATGTTCAGGAGGAGACTTGACAGGGCGCTTGGTTGCATGGTTTAGTTGGTTGGGTGGTGTTGGATGATAGGTTGGACACGATGATCTTGAAGGTCTCTTCCAACCTGGCTTATTCTATTCTATACACAGGAAATAGGTGAAGGAATAAAATTACCAGATAGAGGCTGAAGCTCAGCAGGTTCAAGGAAGAAATGAGGTGCTCATTTTCAGCTGTTACTGGAAATAATTTACAGAAGGGCTGTTGCAGACCTACTGCCATTTGGAGTCATTTAATAAAGATTGAGAATCCTTCTCAAAGGGAAGCTGAAGAGATGCACAGAGAAGAGGCTGCTATGTGGAAGCACAGTCTGGGTCATTACAGTGATATTGTCTGAGTTTAGCATCCGTGAAGTTACAAAAGCTGAATAGTTTAGTGATTTATTATACAAATGCATAACAATGAGAAATTATGCAAAAAATTGAAGAAAATGGTCCTGCAATTGCAAAACAGAAAACTTCATTTCTCTGGTGCATGCTAATGACTGAAGAAATAAGATGCACCTTTTCTCCTGCCAGCTTAGTGACATTTAATCTGGTCAGTACTGGATGATTAGTTAAGCACTCTTCATTTGGGAACTGTCTCCATGATTTATCACTGTTATCACTGTGCTTTACATGGTCTTAACCCCTTAAAAGAAAAAAATGCCAGTGGCATACAGTAAACTACAGATACCCAGGGAATTAAAAGATCTTGGATAGATCAGGGCAATTTTTATTATTCCCCACCCCCAAGTCACTGTCAATGCTCCATGGAAAATTACAGGAAGATCAAAACTATTTTTACTGCTAAACAAATTCAGCCAGTGTTTGGGAATACTCAAAAAGAGGAGAGATCAAAAGCATGGAAATGTTCCTATTCCATCATCTCTGAAAGAAATATGCCTAGCAGTATTTCATGTAGTGGTGTTTTGGCCCTGGATGGGGGCCAGATGCCCACCAAAGCAGCTCTAGCACTCCCCTTCTAAATGGAGAGGGGAAAATGTAATAAAAAGAGTCCATGAGTCAAGACAGAAGCAATTTAATAGGATGAAAAATAAAAGGCAAAGCCATGTGTGAAAGCAAAAGCAAAAATGTTCTCTACTTCCCTTCAACAGGCTATGTTTGGTCACTCCTTGGGGAGCAGGGCTTCAATACACTCAGCAGTTGCTCCAGAGGACATACACCATCAACAAACATCCCTACATTTCCTTCTTTCACTTCACTTTATCTGAGCTGATATCATAAGAAACAGAATACCCCTTTGGTCAGTTGCCCCAGCTGCATCCCCTCCCAAGACCTTGCCCATCCCTCAGTCATCTGTTGAGAGTTGAGACATTGGAAAAGCATGGCCTTGGTGCTTGGCTCAGCAGTAGCCCCAAACACTGCTGTGTTATCAACACCCAGCTACAGCACTGCAAAACACAGCACTAGAAAGATGTTCCGAGGAGAACTGACTCCAGCTGGTTCAAACTGAGTACATACTGTGCTGGCAGTTTTCAGTTCTTGAATTAGAACTAGAATTATGATACAGTTTAACTAAGCTAGAAGAAAGTGCTTATTGTAAAGGAGTTTAAAACCTGAAGATTAAACAACTGAATATGATGAAGTGATTTCCAACAAAGCAGTTCCCCCAAAGCAAGCCACAGGTGTCCAGAGACCAGTATTTCTTGCAGTCCACTCAGGGTGGTCTGCTTTCTTTCCAGAATGGTGGGATCCTCACCTAGATTCTTGGGGACCACTGCAGCTAGAGAGTCTGAAACAAAAAAACTCAATATCAGTGCACTGACACCAAAATCCATGCACTGTTTCTCCTAAGCAACATACACCCAAGCATAAAAGATGTTCTCGGTCCCTCCCAAAGAGCAGCAGCAGGACAGCTTTTCAGGGTAAATTTGATTAAGAGAGAAACTCTGTGGACCACAAGTTTTCACAAACTGATCACCTTCATTTTCTGGGATAGTTGACAAATCCTCACCAGAAATATCTGCTCAGGCTGTACCATTTTTCCTAAGAAAAGCAGAATCTGAAACAACATTTTTCCTTGCTGTAGAAAAGACTGATGTGTCTCTTTACAGCTATTGGGAAACTGCTGGTACCAGAAGGTGCTCAGGAGCAGATGTGATTTGGGCCAATCTGATCAGTCTAATGTAGAGTCCTTCACTGCTCACTACTTGACTGTATAAGTATTCCAATTTTATTAAGCAGCAAGGCTGCATAATAAGCATACTACATACCCAACAAGGAAAAGGTAATACCCTGACAAGTCTTGCAAGTCTTCCCTCTCCTAGTCCTCCTGCCTATGCTGAGCCTTGGCAAGAGTGATCAGCCTTGCATGTGTCAATTAGGAGGCTATTACAGTACCACAGTATCACTAAGGTTGGAAGAGACCTCAAAGATCATCAAGTCCAACCTGTCACCACAGACCTCATGACTAGACCATGGCACCAAGTGCCACGTCCAATCCCCTCTTGAACACCTCCAGGGAGGGCAACTCCACCACCTCCCTGGGCAGCCCATTCCAATGATGAATTACTCTCTCAGTGAAGAAGGTATTCATACAATGAAACATGGTGGTGGTGAATCAATATGATATAAAATGCCATCGTGTTCACAGCACCCATTCCTTGGGTTTAATCACAATGTAAGCCTCATGCTGAAGCACTTTTGAGATGTAGATTATGCTGACCATTAAAAAAAAAAACCACCTATAGTACTCACTTTTAGAATTCACAAAGCTAATTTCCACTTTGTGGAAAAATTATGTAAGTTATTTTTCAGTCTAGTATATCTCAGTCTGTGTGAAGTGCTTGTTAGCCAGCAAGTTCTGGGGGGGGGAAAAAGCACTACTGAAATTTCCAGCAGAGGTACAATCAGACAATTGCCATTCAAAATGACTGCAGAAGAAAGTCATAGATAACAATCCAAAAAAATCAAAATTGCCATACAATTACAACATGAACACACACCAAGCACAGATACAATCACAAAGACAAGCAGAGCTGATAGCAAATCTAGAAGCAATTACACAAAGCCTTTGAAGAATTACCAACATTTGTTTAAAATTGGTAAGTGTGTGCATCTTAGCAGTAGCCCTAATTGAGCAGGATGATTCTGGCCAGTGAGATGAGGCAACTTCATTTGCATCAGTAGGTTTACAAATGCCTAATATTTCAAATTTGATTAAAAAAAAAATATGAAGTGGGCAGTTATTAGCATGCAGGTTATTCGTTTTTCTGTCTTGCAATCATTGGTTTAGAGCCACCAGAAACCTGAAAAACCACTTCATGTGTATGAGCAACCACGAGACTTCCACAAAAGCTCCTGATAAGTAATCTCGGCCACAATTTGCAATCAAGAGATAACAAGGCAGGTAGGAAAACAACAGGGGGTCACAGAAATTGTTGGCTCCTTGAGTCTGCAACACTTAAACCATGATCTGAAATTCTGCAAGTCAAAAGATGCATTGCAGTAACTTGCAGGGGTGTTGGATCAAATCCTTTCCTATTTTTGCTGCTCAGTCATAGTTCAAAAAAATTAAAGCTTGTCTTGTGCTTTCCAGTGCTTGGAGTGGAAATAAATCTGAGACTGATTTGAATGACAAGAGGGTAATCATGAAGTTTATTTCTCAGGAAGCTACTAAACACAATAAAACTAAGGTGTTTTTTTTTCCCCCCCAAAGTGATACACTGAAAAAAAACCAATCAGAACATCTAGCAGCTCATCTTAAAAAGACATCATTACCAAGAAGGTGCCTCTGAAGTCACGATGAGGAGTATTTTAAATTGCTAGCAACAGAATCACACACAAAGAAAGGTAAACCAAGATAATGAAACACCAGCATTGTCAAAAGGGGGCACGCTGGAACATGATTTTACTGCTTAGCCTGGAGAGGAGGAGGCTCACGGGAGACCTTATTGTTCTCTACAACTACCTGAAGGGAGGTTGTAGACAGGCAGAGGTTGGTCTCTTCTCCCAGGCAGCCAGCACCAGAACAAGAGGACACAGTCTCAAGCTGCACCAGGGGAGGTTTAGGCTGGAGGCTAGGAAGAAATTCTACACAGAGAGAGTGATTGCCCATTGGAATGGGCTGCCCAGGGAGGTGGTGGAGTCACCATCATCGGAGGTGTTTAGGGGGAGATTTGATAGGGTGCTTGGTTGCATGGTTTAGTTGATTAGGTGGTGTTGGATTAGTTGATAGGTTGGACACAATGATCTTGAAGGTCTCTTCCAACCTTGTTTATTCTATTCTACTTGACATGGACTTGACAGTCTCTGGCATGGATATCAGAGCAAAGATCTTTTCTGGCATCAAAATCAAATACTTGGATAATTTTAGTCCACAGACTCCAAGCTACACATGACATACTCTTTCATGAATCCTGCTCACAGATCAAGGGCACTGCTCTACGCAAGCTCTGCAATGTTTTTCAAGCCAATAAAGTCAGCCTCTCAAGTTGTTGATTTGCTGAGTATCCAATTGCTTAAAAGAAAAATCAAACAGGCTGAATGCCTTTCACCTTATGTATTGCCCAGCAACAGTTCTACTGCCAAATCTTCCTTCTGACAAAAATCAGAGAGTAGCATTTGGCTACTGTATATGAAAAGGCTTGAAAAGTCATTTAACAGTGTTAGTAGGGAACTATAAAGCTTATAAAGACACACACCTCCATATCTTCACTTGAATGTGTTCTAGGAATCTTTTTCCTGTGCCAGCTGCTACGGAAGATGTAGGCATCTTCACTTTTTAAATATCAAAATAAGCCAATTCTCATCTAAATATCCAGCTTAAACCTGTGATTTGTGTGCTCTGCTTTGTGCTTTCAGGTTTTAAATAGATGAAGTCTGAAGGGTCACATCCTTTTAGACTTCACAGGTAATTATAGTTTAAAATTGATAGTTTGCTGTGTTTGTATGGCTCTGTTCTGCCTGATTCCTGCCCAGTGTTTCTGAAATCATATACAGGTCGAGGGAGTATTTCCTCCTCCTCTACTCTGCCCTGGTGAGGCCACACACATCTGGAGCACTGTGTCCAGTTTTGGCTTCCCCATTTCAAGAACCACCTCAGGAAACTGTTGAAGAGGGTACAGCAAAGGGCTACTAAGAGGATTAGGAGACTAGAACCATCCCTCTTATGAGGAAAGGCTGAAGAAGGGGGTGGTGTGGTTAGCCTAGATATCTTATCAATGTTTAGAAACACAAAGGGTGGGTGTAAGGAGGATGGGACCAGGTTGTTTTTTTTCCTCCAGCTGGTGCTCGGTGACAACTAGTAATAAGCACAAACTCAAGCATAGGAAGTTTCACCAAAGCATGAGGATGAATTTCTTTACTGTGAAAGTGCTGAAGCATTGGAACAGGCTGCCCTTCTCTGGAGACTTTCAAGAGGTGTTCCTGTGTGATCCTGCTTTGGCAAGGGGATTTTACTTGATCTGCAGAGGTCACTTACGACCCCTAACATTCTTCGATTCTTTACATTGAGAGTGGTAGAGCATTGCAACAGGCTGCCCAGAGAGGTGGTGGACTCTCCATCTCTGGAGTAATTCCAAACCTGCCTGGGTGTCATCCTGTGCAAACTGCTGTAGGTGAACCTGCTCTGGCAGAGGGGTTGGGCCAAAAGATTTAAAAACCCTATCATTCTGTGATCCTGTAAACTTAATGCCAAACTGGTGGGATGAAGCTTTAAACACGCTAAACATACCTATTCCTGCCAGAAACCAAATAAAGGGTGGGGAGCATTGATCAGTTCAAAAGACAGTAAAATTCAAAAACAACCCTCAAAACATGACTTCTAGGCCCTAGAAGCAAAGTTTTGAGGCCCTTAATTAAGCTGACTTCTAAATGATATGTGCAAATATTTCCTGGGAGAGTTACACTGTTATTACAGAGGTTTAGGCAGGAGGTTAGGAGAAAGTTTTACACAGAGAGAGTGATTCATAGTTTCATTCAGGGTTGGCAGGGACCACAAGGATCATCTAGTTCCAACCCCCCTGCCATGGGCAGGGACACCCCACACTACATCAGGCTGGACAGAGCCTCATCCAGCCTGCTCTTAAACACCCCCAGGGACAGGGCCTCGACCACCTCCCTGGACAACCCATTCCAGGGTCTCACCACTCTCATGGTGAAGAACCTCCTCCTCACATCTAGCCTGAATCTCCCCACCTCCAGCTTCATTCCATTCCCCCTAGTTCTATCACTACCTGAGATCCTGATTGGGATTGGAATGGGCTACCCAAGGAGTTGGTGGAGTCACCATCACTGGAGATGTTCAGGAGGAGACTTGACAGGGTGATTGGTTGCATGGTTTAGTTGATTAGGTGGTGTTGGATGATAGGTTGGACACGATGATCTTGAAGGTCTCTTCCAACCTGGTCTATTCTACTCATACTATAAGCTACCACTAGTTTCATCAGGCAACTATGAACCTTGTTGAGTTACCTTGTTTCCACAATCAATCATTGCATTACAGCCTACCTGCATCTGCAAGATGGAATTCTGATCAATTAATTTATTCTTCCATTGCTGCAGAAGATGACCTTACCATTATAGAATTAGTAAATAGGTTTCCTCAGCAATGTAATTGCACTTATTCCATGCTCAGTACAGATCACAAAATAAACAGCATAATGAAACAAAACTGGGAACTCAACAGTTGGTTAATCTACATAATACACTCTAGTTGGTATGCACACTACAGCAGCAGAATGAGGAGGGGAAAAAAAGCTGAAACAAAATTGCTTGACCTATTTTAATATTTGATGAAGAAATACTAAGCCTAGAAATATCATGTCTTCAGGGACCTTGTAGTTGATACTATTAAAAAACACTTTAAAAAGAGGCTCCTATAGTCTATCATAATAAGCTTTGGCTAATACTTTAAGAGTCTATTAACTTATGCTCAACTAATCTTGAATTACAATAGAAATCCTTTGAAAGCACGTATGATAATCACACAAATACCACACAAATTAATTTCCATCCTTTTGTGAATGTTTTCCCCTAGGCACACTACAGGTTTTAATCCCTTTGTGTAACAGGCCAAAACTTGATATTTTAACACTGATGGAAGGAAGCCTGACCAGTTCCAACTCTAAGAGAAATCAGATTCTCTGCACTTTTAAAGAGTCCAAAGCTGAACTGCTTGTGAAACAAATCTAATGATACCTTTAAAGTCATTGATCCATAACTTTGAGACTACAGTGAATGTGGGGTTCTTTAATCTGAATAGTAGAATTGTACTATTTATTTGCAATTATTATTGTCACATTTTCAACTATCTGTCTTACTACTGCAAGCTAAAGAAACCCTCCAGAAAAATCACTATCACACACTGCAACACAGCAGTACCTTTCAAACTCATGTGGATGAAGAAAAATGTTGTGAGAGAAGAAAGTCAGCCATGCAAGGCTGAACTATTGAACTGAGAAGCAAAATATTGAAATGGAAAGCATCTTTGTCAGAGAATAAGACTTTGGACTGAAATTTAGGAGACTGCTGTTCCAATTCTGCAGTTCTGCCAATGGCATTCTAAAAAGAGTCACTGCATTTCGAGTTTCTTTACTAGATATATTCTTTTCCATCAAAATAATGCATTTTCACAAAATCTAAGTATTTGTGATGGCATCTTGCACTGACAAGGTCTAGTAATTTCAAAGGGAAAGACAGACCTGAGAAGCTAGATTATTTCAGTATCAGACATTGAATGTTTCTACAGAATTCCTCCTGTCTGAATATGCTTGAATGCAAAGGAATGCTGAAGTCACACTCATGAGAAAAAGAACTATTTTTCTTCAGTGTCCCTACTCCAGCACCTCTCTAGGTCACTGCTGAGATTTTAAGGGTTTTCAAGGGAGAAGTTTCCATCATATGTTAGCTCATAGAATTGTTCCTCTAAGCTCACTGAGTCCAACCATTGACCTAACACCACCACAGCCATTGAACCATGTCCTGAAATGATATGTCTACATGTATTTTGAATACCTCCAGGGATAGTGACTCCACCACCTCCATGGGCAGCCTGTTTCAATGCTTGATAACCCTGTTTGTGAAGAAGATTTTCCTAATATCCAACCTAAACCTCCCCTGGTTAAGTTTGAGACCATTGCCTCTCATCCTATCACTTGTTACCAGAGGAAAGAGTCCAACACTCAACTTGCTACAAAGACCTTTCAGAGAGTTGTCAACAGCAATGAGGTATTCCCTCAGCCTTCTTTTTCTCTGGGCTAAACAACCCCAGTTCATAGTTTCATTCAGGGTTGGAAGGGACCACAAGGATCACCTAGTTCCAACCCCCCTGCCATGGGCAGGGACACCCCACACTAGATCAGGATGGCCAGAGCCTCATCCAGCCTGCTCTTAAACACCCCCAGGGACGGGGCCTCGACCACCTCCCTGGACAACCCATTCCAGGGTTTCACCACTCTCATGGTGAAGAACCTCCTCCTCACATCTAGCCTGAATCTCCCCACCTCCAGCTTCATTCCATTCCCCCTAGTCCTATCACTACCTGAGATCCTGAGAAGTCCTTCCCCAGCCTTCCTGTAGGCCCCCTTCAGATACTGGAAGGCCACAATTAGGTCACCTCGGAGCCTTCTCTTCTGCAGACTGAACAGCCCCAACTCCTTCAGTCTGTCCTCATAGGAGAGGTGCTCCAGCCCTCTGATCATCCTTGTGGCCCTTCTCTGGACACGTTCCAGCACCTCCACATCCCTCTTGTAATAGGGGCTCCAGAACTGGACACAGTACTCCAGGTGGGGTCTCACCAGGGCTGAGTAGAGGGGGAGGATCACCTCCCTCGACCTGCTAGCCACACTTCTCCTGATGCAGCCCAGGATCTGATTGGCTTTGCGGGCTGCAAGTGCACACTGAGAGCTCATGTTGAGCTTTTTGTCCACCAGCATGTTCCCTCAGCCACTGTTCACCAGACCTGTTCTTCAGGCCCTTCAACAGCTTCATTGCCCTTCTCTGAACCCACTCCAGCACCTCTTATAGCAAGGGACTGAAAATTATGCCAGTATTTGAGGTGTAGCCTCACCAGCACTGAGTACAGGGACATGATCACTTCCCTGTTCCCGATGGCCACATTATTCCGGATGCAGGCCAGAATACTGTTGACATCAGCTTGCAGAGTGAAACCTGTTACTGAAGTCTGATGTAATAAAGTAACAGAAATACCTGTGGCTTTGTCCTTTGCACTTGGATTTTTCAGTGTTTTGCCCAGTTAACCAGCGCAGAAACCAGGCTTGGAAGAATCACAGATCAATAATGGAGACCCACGCCAGCCTAGTGATATGACCTCCCAAAATATACCCTGAAGAGGATCTTGGACAGAGTAACTGGAAGGATTAGGCATGGCCCTGGGTGACCAGGAGGTCCAAGCACAGGCACCACTGGAGACTTGCCCCGCAGTGAGCACATGCATTGATGCTCATGTTGCCATTACTGCTTTAGAAATTGACTGTTTCATTTTTCTTTCCAGTGTTTGAGAACTCCGTCATCACTTCTGTTTGGTAGAATGAACCACTGCACACACATCAAGGAGCAGAGATCATCACACCCTCTCATCAGCCTGTAATTAGCTCTGAACAATTTGAGCTACCCTCTGTGTAGCAGGCAGGCCAGAACCTTGACTTATCCATGTAGTAAAAGGTCATGATGACATCGCTAATTTGGAAATAAATAGCTTCCTGTAATGTTATAGAATTACTGTAGCAATCAGGCACATAAAGATAAAAGCTCATATAGATAAAGGCATATTAATAAGCTCATAAAGCCTTATTAATCAGGCTTGTAATGGTAGCAGTTTGAAACCATAAAAGAAATGAGTAAGATGTTTGTCTGCAGGCATAAAGCAGAAAAGAATGAAAACCTCCCCACAGAGCATGGTATGACATTAGCACCCTGCTACTGGGGAAAGGAAGATACAGTCTAAATGCAGCATCTTCTTTACAGTACATGAATGATTGAATATATTTGCTCTGGTCTAGCTGAGGAATAACAAAGAGTACTCTGAGCATACCCAAAAGCATTAATCTACTCCTAAAGCTTGGTAACCTTAAGTCTTTGCTCAGGGAAGTCAGTGGAACTCAGAGTGGAAACCTGTGACCCTATCCAAGACAAAGTCAACAGCTACAGACTCCAAAAATCGCAGCATGCCACTGATCAAGTCCTAGATCTTCTTCAGGAAAACCTTCTTGTTCAGATTGAGATCAAATGAAATTCAAGAATTCCAAAATATAAAAATAGAGTATTTCCATTCCAAAAGAGAAATCTCCACCTTCACTTAGCTTTACATACTTCCAAGCAAATGCAGCCACACCAGTCCATCAAATTGTCAACAAAACCTAAAGATCAGAAACATGTAGAAAGTTGTATGCTTTCTTATTTGCTTTTGCCAAACCCCACTAGTTCAGCAAGTTTTAAAGACTCTGCCTTGTTCCAAGGAAGACTTTCTGTACACAGTGCAAACAAACATCCCACTTCGATGTGAGTAATTGTTGCAGCAATTTATGATTCTGAAAATTGCCTCTGTAATCACTAAGTCTCCATTAAGTTCAGATCTATTTCTTGCTTTCTGTGCAAGAGATTGCAACAGAAAAGAGTATGATCCCTCCTACCCCTTTCTTTTTGATCTCAAGTTTGTAACAAATACGTAGCAGATTTAGAATAAACCTTTATTTATTTAGAATAAATCAAACCAGGTTGGAAGAGACCTTCAAGATCATTGCATCCAACCTATCAACCAATCCAACCCACCCAAACAGCTTACCCATGGCACCAAGCACCCCATCAAGTCTCCTCCTGAACACCTCCAATGACGGCGACTCCAACACCTCCCCAGGCAGCCCATTCCAATGGCCAATCACTCTTTCTGTATAGAACTTCCTAACATCCAACCTGAACCTCCCCTGGTGCAGCCTGAGACTGTGTCCTCTTGTTCTGGTACTGGCTGCCTGGGAGAAGAGACCAGCATCCACCTGTCTACAACCTCCCTTCAGGTAGTTGTAGAGAGTGATAAGGTCACCCCTGAGTCTCCTCTTCTCCAGGCTGAGCAACCCCAGCTCCCTCAGTCTTTCCTCATAGGGCTTGTGTTCCAAACCCCTCACCAACTTCCTTGCCCTTCTCTGGACTCATTCCAGCAAGTCAACATCCTTCCTAAACTGAGGAGCCCAGAACTGGACACAGTACTTGGGAAGAACTCCACTCCTCTGCTGAGCAGCTATGATAGTCCTTCTCACTTACCCACCTCCTCATTGTACATTTAGAATCATAGAACTGTTTTGGTTGCAAAAAAAAACCCTCCAAGATCAAGTCTAATTGTCAACCCAATACCACCATGACCCCCCCTTAAAACATGTCCCAAAGTAGCATGTTGACACATTTTTTTGCTCACCTCCAGGGACAGTAACCCCACCATCTCTCTGGGCAGCCCACTGCAATGCCTGACCACTCTTTCAGTAAAGAGATTTTTACTAATACCTAGCTATTTCACCATTGCATCAGACTCAAATAAACCAAGAGTTACCCTTGACACAACCTGACAGGGCCACATCAGAGCAAGGAAAGCTCATATTCCATTTTAATTCCTTCCAAAGGAGAACATTTTGGTACAGCAGAGAAGCTGATTTTCATCTAGGAAGAAAAGTATGGGGTGGGTTTTTTGTCATTGTTTATCTTTTCACCTGATATTAGATCAAAGTCAGTCTTATTTTACATCTTCTGCTGTTCAACCCTTTCATTGAAATAATGGTATCTCTTAGATTGCCAGTGCATTCAGCCTTGTCCTTAAACACAAGATGGTGACAATTAGACCATTTTCATTTGTTGCTTTGTCATAGAACATTGTTTATATGATTGCAAAACAACAGTGACATCCAGAGGCACAAAAGCCTAATCAGCAGCAGTCATTATCCAGGACAATCTGTTCAAAATCTGAATTACTCAGTATCTCAATAACTTTGGTCCTTTGCAAGTCTATAAATTTTAGAAGCCTATATAGTATGTAAGGAACTCATGTAAGCTTTTTACTTCATATCAGTTCCCACCCAGTATTATATTGGTCAATATTTGCACACTAGAGTTGACAGGGACAATACTGGCGTGCAGGAGCACTATGTCCTGTCATAGATAGTTGTCACTGATGAGGTTCTGTGTGAAACTTTTGGCCTCAGGTATGTCTTTGTAGTCTTTTTGTTGAAGAGGGAAGAGTCAAAAATCAAAAGAAATTCAGATACTTCCAACTGAAGCACAAGAATACTTTAAAATAGCTTACAGTTAGATGTTTTCTTGCTGTTAATGTACTATAAGTTTTTCCACAGCCCAAACCTACCTGGGGCTCCCACGCACAAATATCCATGACTTTTTTTTCCATGCTGACTGAAAACATCCAGAGCCAGCTCCCCCAGGGAAGGTGCCAGCACTGAATGCAGTTTCTGGTCCTCACCTTCCCTTGGCAGCCATTTCACAGCTCCATCAAAACTACAACTCCCACCTTTGCTTGGGCCACTCACCTTCACAACACTCTGTATTCATGCCCAACACAGACCCAGCTCCACAATGGGCTGCAGGAGATAAAAATATATATGAGGTCCTGAAGGGGAAATCAAACTTATCCATAGCACTTACAACTATCCCAGTCTCAGAAAAGTTCAAGTCTCAAAGCAGTGCATTTATTGACCAGCTCCTCTGCTTGTGTGAGTCATAATAGCTCCATTTATTTCAGTGGAGATCTGTCAGGTTACATCAGCTGAAGACTGGGTCCCATCAGTCTCCTCCTTAACATTCCTGTCACTCCCAAACAAATGTGTTGCATCGTTTTTCATCTCTTTAGACCTCACCTATGCTGAGCCTGTGCTTGCAGCATGAAGATAATTGCATATATTTACCATTTTTGTCTACAGCACTGGAGAAAATTGCAGGTCTATTTAACTCTGCTCACTCCTTGCTTTGTCAAGGAAGAGTATTTTAAAAGGTGCCTTTTAAGCTCTCTCTTTATACATTGAAGGGAATGGCTATTGTAACAACCACAGTACCATTTTAGCTTTCAATAGCATTTTCTCTTGGAGTAGCTTCTGGTTGTAAATAATGCTTCCCAGTAGCCCATTTTAGGGGGTTATCTTCCCTTCCAGATAACACTTTGGTCAGGATTTCATTCAAAGGAAGAAGGTGGGGGGTTAGGAAACTACAGTCCACTTTTTTTCTGTGTCAGACTAGCAGTCAACACACCGGTGACCTGTTTGCAAAAATGAAGGCTGCAGCCCATATCCACCTGACAGACTCTTGCAGCTGATGATTTATCAGTTATTCTTGCTATGAAAGAATACATACAGAACCTCTTTATTGTATTCATTTTTGCATATGACAGAATAATTGCAATTCTTTTATAGGTGATCACACAGCTGACATAGTTCTAAGCATATAAAGACAATGTACTTGTATTAAATGCTACTGTATAAATAAGGTTCTTTCCCTTTGACTACTGCATGATAATCCAATGACTTTAGTTACTATGATAATATGCTTGTTTCTGAATTCAGAAATTCTGGAATGAGCAGAAGAAAATTTAAGCCTAAGAAAATAGACTACATAGTCCATACATTACTTAGAAGATGGTTGAAGAGAAGGACAAAACTGGAGTAGAAAAATCCTTGAATACATTTACCAGTGATGGAGAAAGTGTTTTATAGGTAAATATTTTCTACCTCGGGAAACAGATGTTCAGGTAACATAAATCAGAAGTGGCACAACCCTTATTTTCCACTGCTAAGAATCTAGCTCATATGCTCTACTACTACATAAAAGTGGTTTTCATCCTGACTCAAAAGAGAAAATTCACACTCATTTCATAAATCCAAACAATAGGGGGAGGGAAACAAGATGTTTAATAGTATGGCCAAGGCTGCACAAAAAGTATGCACTCTGGCCAAGGCTGTCAGCACAGTTTACTTGTCTCTAACAATATTGCTCTCACCAAAGTCTCTGTGTTCAAATTTTCAAAGTAGGATGAACTTGGATTAGGCATCAAGGACTAACCTCCTAGTATAAGTAAGTGCCTTCCTCCCAGTAGTTATTCAATATGCATGGCAACCAAAAATGACAGAAGTCTCTCTCTTCAGGGATATGAAAAAGGTTTCCTTGAAAAGCATGAAGTTGAATTTATCCCCTGGTTACCACACAGCAGAGATGAGCAAAGGGTACACAGAAGTGAAGGATGTTTTTAATTGAAAATTGTACAATAGATTACTTGTCATCATGATCTTTTCTGGCTTAAGATCTGCATTCTGGTAAATCCATGGCAGAGGTATTACAAAGGAGAGTTCATGTGACACTGCACACATTTGCAGCTCGTACTTCAACCAGCAGCCATCAACTATCTCCCATTCTGTGCATGCTGTCAAGGGTCAGGGTTGGGCTGGCCACTAGAGATGAGTGACAGCTACTTTCTATTAACCCCTTTCCTTTTCCTAAGGGGAGGGGAAAGGTAATAAGGAAGAGACACCTATGGATTAGGAAATGAAAATAATAATAAAATGAAATATACATATATAAATATATGTAAAGTCAATACCACACACAACTCTTCTCATGTCAATTGCATTACTCTCACCACTGTGAACAGACCAAAGACTGGACTTAGCAGCAGATGTGAAAGGGATTCAAGAACACATGGATTTGGATCGAAAGTAGAACAGAGAGAGTCCTCCTTGGACATCAGCCATTGAAGAAAGGTTTGACCCTCATGATCCCTCAGCCTTATAATGCATTTCACGTGTATGGAATGGAATACCTAGGTGGCCAGTTTAGGATCTCCTGTCCATTCTCTGCAGATGTCTCCACTTTCTTTACAGCATCCAAGATTTAACATTGACTTTGGACTCCATAGGAGCAAGTATAAGTAAGAGCCTTTCTGCAGGCCAGTCCTTGTTAGTAACTGTCAACAGCAAGCATTACCACTGGCAAAAGCAGACAGTCTTTGAGAACATGCCATTAACTTCAGAAAGTGCTGTCACTGAGGAGACTGAGCTGAAAAGTAAACCCACTGAACAGAATTAGTTCTGTTCTAGCTCAATTGTTGTTAATAATAATTGATGTTTATAATATAAAGGAACATGATGCCTTGCAAATGCAGCCACATGCTATCTTGACCTCCGTCCCTAATTAGATATTTGGGTAGGGATGCACAACTCATCACTGAGGATGATGTAGTGCTTGGCAAGGATGTGACCTCCCAGTCCCAGACAAACCAAGTACACTATAGTTTCAGACCATCGTGCCCTAAGCAGCTGATGTACTGTCCATCTCAATCCAGTTGTGGCCCTCAAAGATGCTGCATTCCCTTCAGGACACCACTGGGCAAGCCCTCTTTGAGAGCACTTTGACCTCTGAGTAGAAGATATGCATGCAACCACCTTTCACCTCCCTTTTGGAAATAGGGGGACAGATGTGGCTCAGTTGGTAGTGCATAAGACCCTTAATGGGAAGGTTCATGAGTTCAAGCCTGCAGTGGGCAGTAGCCTCCTCCCTACTCTAGTCATGAGGTCTGTGGTGACAGGTTGGACTTGATGATCTTTGAGGTCTCGTCCAACCTTAGTGATACTGAACCTAATTTAATTAGCGAATAATTCAAAGCTTATTTGATGTACCTTCCCAATTCTGAGGTGGTCTTTTCAAGAATGATTCATATCAAGAGATTAATGTAATCTGTTAATCTCCAATTTGCATATGATTAAGCTTCAAGAGTGTTCCCTGTCTGCCTATGTTGTATTTCTTTCTCCAGTGCCTATTGACAGGCATTTTTCAGAGCAGATAGTAGCTTATCACTACAAAATGCAGCTCAAAGTCCTTAGGAAAAACCTTTATCTTGGCATCTGTCTTTCAAATATTGTAAGCCATGACTGTTTTCCTTCATCTTCATAGCTATTAATAGGCATACTTTTCATGACAACAGGATTTGTTTATGGGGTTATGAGATATCATCTGCTCCTTCGCTTCCCTCCTCTCTTAAGCTGCGATTTTCTGTCACATCATAACAGGTCATCCTGGAAATAGCTTGTCACAAAATGAAAGATCTGTTGCTACTGAAAGAGTGGAAACAACTGTAAAAGAGCAAAAGTGAGATTTCAGGCAAATAAATGCTCCTTAAACATACAAGCAAAGCAAAAAAAAAAGAGGGAGATCCTAAACAAAGTTTACTTAAGCGGTTTTGTTTCCCCAGTCTTTACAAAGTCTGGGAAGAATGGTCTTACAAATGGTTGCAGCTTTAAATAGATCGTGTGGGTGGTTAAGTACGGGGGAGTAGAGTGAGTGATTGAGATAGGATGAGCTTGGGTCTGTACTCTGAAGGAAAACAGATTTATTTTCCAGCAGAAAGCAATTTCCATAAATAAATAGGATGGCTAATCATTACCTGCTTTAAGCATGATTAGGCTAAATATACTTCCAGCAGTCAAAACAAAAAGGAGATCCAAGCTTTTCTGCTCTCTGAAAAGGCTCTGCTGAGCTCAACTGGTGCCAGGCATGAGCACAGAAAGGGCCAGGGTCCAGCTACCACTCTCAGATGCCCAGTCTGTCTTTGGCCCAGGGTGAAGGGGAGAGAAACATGACAGCTACTTCTCTATGACAAGAGTTGATGTGGCTCAGTTGGTAGTCCACAAGACCCTTAATGGGAAAGTCAAGAGTTCAAGCCTGCAGTGGGCAGTAGTGTCCTCCCTATTCTAGTCATGAGGTCTGTGGTAACACGTTGGATTCGATCTTTGAGGTCTCTTCCAACCTTAGTGATACTGATACTGATCTATTTGCTCTAAGACCCAGGGTTTCTGCAACCAAGACATGCTACAGGGCTCCACGCTATAGCAATGATAGGTGAGCAAATATCCTAATATCTTACCAGTCTGTGGTGGTTTTAAGCTATGCCTTTAAAATTTAGTTACAGATTTCAAGCAGAAAAATATAAAATCAACCACTACTGGGTGTAAAAAGGAAAACAAAATATTATTCTAAACAAGTTCATTGGATAAGTACCTGGAATAAGAAGAGCTGTACCATAAGAATTCTTCCCTTTTCTCTTCTGATCTCTGGTTGTTTTGCTTCACTCAGGAGACATAACCAGATTATGGGCTGGCCTTGGCTAAGTCTAACTTCTCTGCTCCTTTTTCTTGTCCCTTTTGTACAGGGGGGGTAAGAAGGGTAGGGAGGGAGAACCTAGTAGCTTCCCCTGGTCTTTGGCCGGGGGGGTCCTTGTGCTGTTTATTAATTGTAACTATCTGTATAATAAATACTGTGTATTTTGTACATATCCATTGCATTCCATCCTAGAGTATAGATTTCACTTGTAAATACAGCTTCATTTGCTTCCAACTGAGTTGATCTGCCTAAAAGTTAATGCTGGGGGGAAACTTCAACCCACCACACTGCTCCCAGCATGAGGAGTAGGCAGACACGCAGCCCACTAGCTCTATGTTCATGCATGTGAACACAAGACTTGTGCTAGGGACATCCAGGTATTCTTACTACATGAGCAGAGCAATGGACCAAAACTCAAGCTTGGTGTACACAGCCAAGCACATCAGGGATAAATTAATCCATTTTTTTCCTCAGTTATTCAAAAGTCAAATGACTATGGCCAGGGAGGTTAGAAGCATGGTCAAACCCTTCCAGCAGAAAGCAGCCTGTAAACAATACCAGGAAGGTGCAATTTTAGTCAACCTGCTGTGTACAGTAATATTTGTGTCTGCTGTAGTCAACTTTACACAGGAAACTAAACTCACTCAATGCAAACAAGTAGTTGATGCATCCCTTGAGGTGTTCAAGAGGGGATTGGACGTGGCACTTGATGCCATGGTTTAGTCATGAGGTCTGTGGTGACAGGTTGGACTTGATGATCTTTGAGGTCTCTTCCAACCTTGGTGATTCTGTATAAACAGAAATAAGCTTCTGATGTTGCCTCAACTTAAAAGCTGGTCTTATTCATTACCTTCATAAATGGCCATGTGCTTTATCCTCTGAATAATTACTAATATCATAGCTGTGTTGACTTCTAATAGCACCCTGTTGTTCCACCCAAAACACCCAACATTGTTACGCACTGCAAACAGATGCTAAAATATTCCACCAGATGAGAAGGAGAAAAATTGTAATTGATTTACTTGTTCTGAAGCAAACATCTGTAATTACAAGATACACCTTTTTTTTTTTATGGATCCTGTGAATGGAAGAGACTCACTGATTACTGGTTTTGTCTTCAGTTCTATTAGATGAATCACATATAATTACAACATAATGAGGCACCACCTCTGGAAAAAAAATATGCCATGGAATAGTTAGAAAGAATGAAAATAAGTGATCATACTGTAATTTTGAAATACATTCTAGCAATTTCTTTTCATTACATTTGTGCAAAGCATGTCACATCTTAATTGCCAGTGTCAATATCACAGCCCAATGTTATAGTTTCCCTAAAACTTATCTCAATCCCAAAGTAAAGTCTGTTTACTTCAGAAATTATCCCAGGCCCATTTAACTGCAAACACACAAAAGATCTCACAAGACCACAGAATTATTTTTATGGAAGCTTTAAACAACATTGGAGTCCTCTAGCATAATTCTGATTCAAAACAATGTATTATGTGGGTTTGTAGATATGTTTTAGCCTCCAGCAAATAGAAATACTGTTAAAAACGCCTCCTCCTCCATTACTCCAGCTTCCAGTGACTTGAGGCAAGATTAGAGCCTCACATAATTGAAATGTGTCAGCATTTAAAGTGAACCCAAAAAAGTCCTTGCTGGATTTAGGTAAAAAGGAAACAAGCAACCAACGAGGATTTGAGTATGTAGTGAAAGTAACAACCGGTAGATAATTCAATAGCCTCATCTTCAGGGGGGCAACCTTCTCTAAAACAGCTAGGCTCAGTATCTTGCATACTGGTATATCCTCTGCTGACAGATAAGCTGCCTTTTTGTTAGCCTGGTGACACATGCTGAGATCTACTGTAGGGACCCACATTACACAGGTTGTTTGAAACACTGAAGTCCAATAAATCTAGATCTGGACCCAAGTCACTGTTTTGTTACTCTGATTTTACCCAGTTTTGTCTTACTAAAGCCTCTTAGCCTTAGTTCCTATCTATAGCATTTTCTTGTCCAGGATGCTGGGTCAGGCTCAAGGAATCATCAAGAAAATATCCTGTAACCAGGACAGACTTTAGTAAACCCATGTTTCACATACTGTTGCAAGTCTTTGTATTTGAGTGCCAGACATTTCAAAGGTGACAAGTCAGTTCTAAAAATATAAATCTATGGGTTGGCTTAAGCACTGTCTTAAAACTGTGTATTGAGCATCAGTTCATTTACCCACTGGATTTTTAATCTATGAAGTTTGAATCTTCACATGTTTCCCTAGGTCAAAAGGCTATGATTAAACATATAAAAAGTTTTGATATCTACTTCCTCTGTTTCTTCAGTAGAACTTCTTTCTCCCACCCCACAGGATACTCTGAGGTCCATTTCCAGGTGAAAATGCCAGATAGTTTGAAGTGCAGTTGCAGTCATGGTTACCAGTGTTGCAGACTGAACAGCAAGGAAGAAGAGCAAGCTGGCCCAACACTCACTCTCCCTGGCACAAAATAGTTTTTCTGTGATGTTTTCAACACAGAGAGTGGTTGGGCTATTAAAGGAGACTGCACCACTTCACTGCCAGTGCAGCTATTGGCACAGCTGAAAACCTGCCAGACAGTTCCTGTGCCAAAAGCATCCTGACCTCTCTCTCTTCACAGTTCCAGAGAAGAAAGACTCAGAAGCAGGGCTTTGAGCTATTAGCTGCTGCCAGGTTTCCAGGATAATATGGATTTATGGAGGTAAAGAACATTTTTAAGCCCAAAGGGTTTTCAGGGGAGTAGGCATCCTCTGCACAGGTTTTGAGATTTTAGCACATTTACTTGAGAAAAAGTTAGGGCCAGGTATTCCGCCTAGATGCAAAGGTACTCTTCAAGCTGTAACCTAAAGGAAAACTAAGTTAAGAAATGCAAGTATTACTTCCCCCCACCTCACCATGCAGTTTGCAGTACAAGCCAGCACCAGGAGGTTACCCAGTGCTAAGGGCCACAATCAGGCCTCTGAAAACTGAGCTGTATTTCTCCTAAGAGCGAGTGCACAGTATTTTCCATAAAACCCCAAGTCCCAAAAGATGCCTACAGAGTATCCTTATGCCAAAAGGGGCATAAACAAATTCTATTGCCTTTGGGAGATGTTCAAATGTTCTAATTGTAAAGGTTCTTAGTCATTAAAAAAAAAAAATATTAAAGTCAGGTATGCAGAATACTAAGGAAGGAAAAACAGAATTTGGGATGCCCAGGGAGGTGTTGGAGTCCCCATCATTGGAGGTGTTCAGGAGGAGATTTGATGGGGTGCTTGGTGCCATGGGTTAGTTGTTTTGGTGGGTTAGATTGGTTGAAGGGTTGGCCATGATGATCTTGAAGATCTCTTCCAACCTGGTTTATTGTTACTATTTCTTCCAGGTGGAAGAAACAGTGCCAGTGTTTTAGCTTTGTAGCTGTGTTCAACAGCTTTCTTTTCTGAAATGCAGGCTCATTGTGAGCCACATTATGATGGTCTCTCCTCCCAGGCAGCCAGTACCAGAACAAGAGGACACAGTCTCAGGCTGCACCAGGTTAGGTTCAGGTTGGATGTTAGGAAGAAGTTCTATACAGAAAGAGTGATTGCCCATTGGAATGGGCTGCCCAGGGAGGTGGTGGAGTCGCCATCATTGGAGGTGTTCAGGAGGAGGCTTGAAGGGGTGCTTGGTGCCATGGGTTAGTTGTTTAGGTGGGTTGGATTGGTTGATGGGTTGGACACGATGACCTTGAAGGTCTCTTCCAACCTGGTTTGGTTTATTCTAAATAAAGGTTGTTTATTCTAAATTAATCCCTGCTGCAACTTCTATTTAGATACAGGAAGAATCCTGCTTTACATCACCTAAAAAACCAATAAATCACAATCAGATTATGTTCTGTGGATGTTAAATGTACAATATGACATAAACCAGTGGTGATCTATGTAAAATGACACATGATCCCAGGGAAAGAACTTTATTTTAGAGTATCTTGGTTTAGGTTCAGCTAAGTAGCCAGTTTAACATGCCATAAAATGGCCAGGTAGTGCTTAACACCATCTACTCTAAAAAGCTGCTTACAAGTTAGAAAGAAACTTTAATGAAGTCAAGCTTAATTGGAAAACATATTTTTTCCATCTAGCTTTCCAATTTTAATTAAATATCACAAAGCCAGCACACACTCTGTAGTCATTGTTAAAGCAGTACTGGTGTGATTGAAATGAGTAGCTCTTAAGATCTTGCTTCTCTGGAGTAACTCTTGTGTAGTCATTCTCTCACTACCAATAAAATCTCTTCCTTTTTCTAAAAGTTCCCAGTTACATCACCCAGCTTGTCTTTACCAGAAGAGCTGAGATTTCTCCAACAGGGCAGTAGAAACCTGTCCATTCACATCAGGAAGTCAGCTGAAACAAAGTCTTTGCAGCGTGCTTTGGGATGGAGGGGAGCTTGAAAGATCATCTAGTCCAGTCCCACTGCCAGAGCAGGATCACCTAGAGTAGGTCACCCAGGAACACAAGAGTAGTAAGAACAGCTTTTTTCTGTACTGAAGTATCAACTTCCCTGGTCAAACTGACTTTTTGAAAATACTATTTAAGTCCATCACAATCGTACAACACCAGGTTGGAAGGGATGCCAAGGTCCAACCTTCCCTGGCAAAAGCAGAGTCTAGACAAGATGATCCAGAACCCGGTTCAGCACCATCTAAAAAGTTCCCAGTGCTGAGGAGATTGAGAGCAATAAGCAATTGAAGCATTGTAAAAATTTTTCCTCATGTCCAATTGAATTTTCCCAGGAGTAACTTGTACTCATCACCCCTCTTCTCCACATGACTCCTTGCAGAAAGTGTCACCATCTTCTCTGTAGCTGGAATAGCATGATAAGGCTTCCCCTAAACCACCTTTTTCTCAAGGCTGAGCAAACCCAGTTCCCTCAGCGTTTCCTCACATCATCCTTTGACCTTTCTCTAGACCTCTCCAGCCTGCCTACACTTCTTTTGTATAGCAGGGATCACAACCAAACACAGAATTTCCATTGTAGCCTCACAAACGCTGAATAGAAAGAGATAATGACTTCACTCCCTCTGCTGGTGATGCACTTGATGCAACCCAGCACCTTCTTGTCTTACTATGCCACTGCAGCATGCTGTTAACTCATAGAGTTTGTTTTCCAGCAAGGACCACCAGGTCCCTTTCCACAAACCAGCAACCAGCTTTCCAGCCAGGTAGAGCCCAGTCTGTGCTGCACTCCTGGAGCATGCCTTCACAGGTGCAAGATCTAACACTCAGTCTTGTTAAGCTTCATCAGGCCCATGTTACTCTTCCAGCTGAAGCACTACTTCCTTCCATTTCCCCACTCAGTTTGGTAACATCACAAATTTGATCAAGTTACCCTTGATCCCATCATATATGAAGGTAGTAAAAAGCACTGGGTCCATCATTGACCCATATATTTTAGAATAAGACAACACAGAAAGAAGCTGAAACAGTGCTTGAGAAAAAAACCCAAACCACCCTGTTTAAATTCTCCAAAACCAAAGCTCTAAAGCTCCACTATGTATTCTGGTGGGTGTCACAGGGGGTTTTAATTTGCTTTAACTTTTAAGAGAGTGTTTAGGTTTTGTTTTTCCACAAAGAAGGCTCCATCAAAGATTTTACTGCCCAGTTATAGTATCACATTGAAACCTAATTACATTTTCCCTATGACCAAATGAAGCACATCAGAACATTTATTTATACTTCTGTAGAGCTTTTACATTGTTTGTGTTCAGCCCATACCTGAAGCTAAACCCCAGCAATTGCTATATCATCAAATGATCCCTCTCCACCTGAGAGGGGTGATAAGGAACAGAAGAAAATACCCACAGGGTGAAATGAAAGCAGATTTAATGAAGTAATTAAACTAGTAGTCATGTCAATATAAAGTAAACAAAGTTATACTCACCCCAGCAAAAGGACAGCAGTCACAACAACTAAGAAGGCAGTCTTCAAGCACAGGACAAAGCACCAGAGCAGAACCAAGAGACAACTGAGTAAGCCCCTCTAACAAACTTCCCCCTTTATACTGAATGTGATATGCAATGAGATACACCTGGAGTCAACTACAGCTGGCTGACTCAGGATTGTAATGGCCTGCAGCTGCTGGCTGGACTGGCATTCTAGCCTATGAAGACCAGAACATTCCATCACATTCCAGTTTCCACTGCTCTCCTTCTCAAAGCCCTGCAGAAAAAGTAACTTATAGTAACCATTTACACCAGGACAGAGGGATGTCTGCATTGGTGTGATGACAGTGAGGTCAGAAGATGGACTGAGACAGAGCTCCACTCCAGTCCTCTGTCCATTTTAGGTGCTCATAGTTAATAAAATTGGAGAGTAGCAATTATAAAATAGAGCCTATGTCTTGTATTTGTCTTCCCTGTTCCTCTGAATATGAGCAAGAGTCACACTTTGATCTCCAAAGCTGTGGAGGAGAAATAGGAGAAATCAGAGCAGCAGCTCACTAGTAGGTATAGAGAAACTTGGTATCTACAGAAAAGTAAGTTCAACATGGTAGTAACATCCTGTGATGCTGAAATCAAATGCCATGGACCAGTTCATGCCCATACTACTAAATTCTCTTCCCCTCTCAACCAGGATGGCCTCACCCAGACTGTCTGTTAGGACTGGTCCCTCTCTTCTGTTAAAACCTGAGCAAAACTCCAACATGAGCTGAGAGATGGCTGGTGAGGGCAAAACCACCCTAGGGATAGCTATGACAAGTCACTGCTGTAGTTGGTCACATTCCAGGCCCCAGGAGCACTTCCTGCCACCACTGGATGTACATCTATGGATACAGTGCCTCCCAGGAAAGAGAGAGCGGGGCACTTGTTTTGACAAAATGTTAAGCAAAATGCAATAGCAAGGAAGCCCTGGAACCATTTAGGCTGTTGCAGGTTCACAGCCAAGTTATGGCATAGGACAGATGTGTTGTAAGCTGTCCACAAAAGGAGGCTGAGCTGAATTCATCCTGTTCTGGTTTTCCCCATGCTCAGTATAAGTTACATAAATGTACATATATCCTTTAAATAATTCAGGAACTACCTTTTTCACTTTAAAAATAAATTGTTATGCTTTGCTGCTCCCTCATTTCACTAAACTCCTTGCCAGTTAAATGCTGTAGGGAATTTTTTCTAAAAGCATTTGCAGTACAAGCAGTCTTGGAAGTATGTCTGAGCTTTTTCCTCTGCCATCTCATCTCTATTCATGATTTTAACCATATACTTAATGAGACTGAGATTCACCTCAAAAATTCTCCTCACAGCTGTCAAGCATTCCTTGCTCCTTTTCCTTCGGCTCATGTGAATTCTCTCAGTAGCACCGTTTCTGCAGTGAAGTTCCTTCATTACATGCTGCCCCTCTGATTGACAGGCAGCACACACACGCCAAGCAGAATGTCAAAGAACACAACATGATAAAACCAAACATAGCTTAATACAGTTATGATAATGCCAAACTGCTTAAAATTCTCCCTACCTTTGACAGGCTAGCTATGTTTTTTGCCTTTCAAAGCTGGGCATCTGCTTTAAAAAGCTAGTTTCTCTGGCCCTTGAAGGAGATAAATACCATTTGTATTTTAGACCAGGTTTACACTGAAGCTGAGCAAATTGATTTTTGTTGATGAGAGGAAGATGTTTATTGTGATCTTTCCGAATTACAAGCCTGCATTTCATTGCACATGTGAGTGATGTGAAGGCTACCTGACTTCAATGACACTCTTATTAAAGCTTGTTAAATGGCAAAGACCTGCTTTATAAATATTTTCACAGCTGAAATTTCCAGGATAAGGTTACTTGTAGATTATGTAGTTGTATTTGCAGACAATAACTGGGGGGGGGGGAGGTTGGGGGGGATTGTGTTACGTACTTCATAGAAGATTATTCTTCAACACTTGATTTTAAATATTCTAGATTTTCCCTTTGTTCAAGAAAGGAGAAGGCAACTGAGACATAACTTCAGCAGGGAGTACAAAACACTGAGAAAGACTAGCTAAGCAAACAGCTCCTAAACAGCTCATAGATTAAAAATTATTCACTCAAGCAAGTATATTTTTTTCCCAAAGACAGGTATGTGGAGAAAGTTTAGGAGTCATTTACAGACTCGGCTCTGAATGCTGCTATATAAATGGGTTTCCTACACAGAGAACCCATGTGAGGTGCAAAGGGCATGCATCTACAGTATGCTTGTTACTCCTGCCACTCTTCTGTGGACATATTTGAGTTGACATTAAAGCCACAGTAAATGAAACAGCATCACAGCCCCATTCCATAGCCTCATGGCTCTAAGATGCATCTAATATGGGGTTAGGGGAGCTTTCTCATTCCAAAAGTGTCTGAAACACAGGCTGTGCTACAGCCCACAGCCCATCAAAGAGATGCTTTGCAGCATGAAACCGTGTGGTATGACTGGCAGTGTGCCACAAATATGTGAGCAACTTGGGAAGGCAGAGCCTGCTGAGAGAGTACTGGAGGTGTACATGGTGGAAGCCAAACCAAATGTTGGGCATAGTGTCTCCTGTTCTCTCAGCCATGTCTCCAGTAACTCCCGGTCTCTCTTTCATTGAGCAGTAAAGAAAGAGGCTGAGAATTCAAAATCTCACTGGCCTTTGCAGAGAAAGTGAGGAAAACAAATCCCAAAAGCCTTTTTCAGCTGCCCATGCACAGCAACTACAGAAGGGGCAACCAGCCTTCTATCAGCACCTTGACAGACTTTGGGTTTTAACTGCTTCTGTCATTTAGAATACTCCATCACCAAATTTGTTATCACCAACACTTCCTTTTAAGCTATAAATTTTACTTACTCATGCATCATTTCTCTGCTTTCTCTTAAAGATCTGAGGAAAAGCTCATGTGCCCAAACCTTTTAAAATCTAACCAGCTGTGTGAGCTAGTGATAACCTAAATTACTTCCATTCACATTCTGGCTCTGCCTTTTCTCCCTAGACTATCATGGTTAGAACAAGCTATAAAATCCAGCTAATACTGGGCCACTGCTCAAGAACTCTCTTAAACTTGTATTAAATGCTGCATTTTGAGCAGGTGATAGTAGGAGAATATCTATGCTGAACCAAAAATAAATTGGAAAGCAACCAACAAACCCCACAGCATGCTACTTGAAGTCTAAGTTGCCATCCAAAATCACACTTTTTTCACTTGGGAAGTTGAGCGCAATAGGTTTCACTCAAGCCAAACTGAACTTCCTCATATCATTCAGCTCTAAGTAAAGTTTTAGTTAGGAGACAGTTCATGGTTTCACTGTTTCTAGCTATGATGTCTCGAGGGAATCTGAAGTCTCCAAAATTCTCAGTCTTTCAAGCTGCCTGGCAAGACAATATATTCTACACGGGGGCATGGCACTGGCCTTCACTGTCTTCTCACAGCATTTCAGCCAATCTGAACTCTGAGAGAAACCAAAAAGGAAATCATCTACTCAGAAATGAAAATATATATATATATATATATATATATAATTTCCTTGATATATCAAAGCACTTGTTTATCTAGACTTTTCTAGATTAAATACATCCTGTACTAACAGCAACTCACGCATGTATCTTGCAACCTGGTGGGACTTTTGTGCTTGTTTTACTAAACCTGACTTTTATTAAGCATGGCATTACTAAGTGTGGGGGTTTTACCCTGAAAAACTCTAATCAGTCAGAACAACAAAAGTCTTTATTGCTAATGGGTAGTGACTGGCTGGAAAGCAGCCCCGAGGAGAGAGACTTGGGGGTGCTGGTGGACGAGAAGCTCAACATGAGCTCTCAGTGTGCACTTGCAGCCCAGAAAGCAAATCAGATCCTGGGCGGCATCAAGAAAAGTGTGGCCAGCAGGTCAAGGGAGGTGATCCTCCCCCCTCTGCTCAGCTCTGGGGAGACCCCACCTGGAGTACTGCCTCCAGTTCTGGAGCCCCTGTTACAAGAGAGATCTGGAGGTGCTGGAAGGTGTCCAGAGAAGGGCCACAAGGATGATCAGAGGGCTGGAGCACCTCTCCTATGAGGAAAGACTGAAGAAGTTGGGGCTGTTCAGTCTGGAGAAGAGAAGGCTCTGAGGTGACCTAATTGTGGCCTTCCAGTATCTGAAGGGGGCCTACAAGAAGGCTGGGGAGGGACTTCTCAGGATCTCAGGTAATGATAAGACTAGGGGGAATGGAATGAAGCTGGAGGTGGGGAGATTCAGGCTAGATGTGAGGAGGAAGTTCTTCCCCATGAGAGTGGTGAAGCCCTGGAATATGTTGTCCAGGGAGGTGGTTGAGGCCCCATCCCTGGAGGTGTTTAAGAGCAGGCTGGATGAGGCTCTGGCCAGCCTGATCTAGTGTGGGGTGTCCCTGCCCATGGCAGGGGGTTGGACCTAGCTGATCCAACCCTGACTGATACTATGATACTACTACAATGCTCTATGAAAAATTTGGCATCCCAACACACAATGGTTTGCAGGGTTCAGATATAATCTGTGTCCCTACTCCTGAGTCTAGGGTTAGTTTCTCAGTCCTCCTATCATGCTCACTAATTACTGCTGCTCAGAGACATTTCAAAACTTCTTGGGTTTTTTCTTTAGTGTTACTCAGAGCACAGCAGCTTCCAGAGCTATTCCTTAATTACACTCATTATAAATATAATGGTTTAATTTGATAACTACCAGTAATTTGAAACTTTCATGAACCAATACCTGCACCAAGGGTAAAACACTGAATTTCCACTAAAAACCATGGAAAGAAAAGAAACACATCTTAACAATGAGGAGATATTTTTGTCTTTCTTTCTTCATTACTGTTCTTTCCTTTTCTACTTTGAGATCTGCTGCTGCTTCTTGGGTGCTGAGAAAAAGGCAAAAGAATCATAGAAACATTTTGGTTGGAAAAAGATCTTTAAGATCATTGAATCCAAAGATTCTCTAACTCAGCCAAGGCTGGTGTTAAACCATGTGCCTCAGCACCACAGCTCTGCTTCTTTTCACCACGTTGAAGGACAGGGATTTCACCACCTCCACAGGGAGCCTGTTCCAGTGGCCAAGAACACTTTCTGTCGAGAAATTTCCTCTAATATCCAACCTAAACCTCCCCTGGTGCAACTTGAGGCCATTTTCTCTTGTTCTGTAACTTGTTACTAGGCTGAAGAGACCAGTCCCCATCTGACTCCAGCTTCCTTGCAGAAAGAGATGCAATAGACAGGCACAGTATGAAGTCACAGACAGTGATTGCTGTACAACAGGCAATTTTCAAGATGAAGCAGTAGAATGATGGGGACAATGAGAGCAGCTTTACAGATTCATTGTGGAAACAGCAGCCAGCACCTTATTTGAATGAAGACCAGGTTCAGCACGAGGAACCTGCTGGCACAGAGAGCTAGTGAAGATCAGAGCAAATCAGCTAGCACCAGCTGAAAGTGCAGCAGTTTGAATTCAGCTGGGTTATTCTTGACTTGCACCTTTAGTGGGTTATGCTCACATTTGTTTTGCCTTGCAACCCGAGTTACATAAATTGCCATGCAAGCACAAGATAATGTTTGCAAACAGACTCATTGGCACATTAATCTGTAGCACTCTCATCGGCCTGAGGATCAGATTATGATTTTTTTTTCATTAAGCAGTGAATGTCAGCTCCTTTGAGCATACAAGGTGTCATCAACTTTATGCCAGCTTTGCTGACTCATATAAACATCTACGCTCGCGAGCATTAATTTTCTTAGAGCTTCAGCACATTATGCACTAAAGGAGATCAGAAGTAAGCAAAATCAGCTGGAAAATGCAGTCTAAATTTATATTGCGTCTGCTGTGAGGATTAATTTAACTGGCTGGAGATAGAATATATATTAAGCTATTAATGTTACTAAATCTAGAGACACAAAATAGCTCATTTTGCACCAGCTACGATTACCATGCTTGTTTTGTTTGTGTGTGCTCAAAGTGCTCTGTTACCTGAGTCTTGAGAGTACCCTGAAACTATGAAGTATCTTTATGTTTGTGGGCAAATGCATTTTGTGAGTTTGAACTTTTTGACTATTTGATAAAAAACCATTTTTCTTCTGTCTGTTAGCACCCAGTGACTGAAAACTGCAGCTTCCTTTTCTAAGGAGATGTGCTTTCTTTTTTACAGACAGGAATATCTGAACTTTGGCTACTATTTCAAAGTCTCAGTTGTTCAAGTGCTATTTCAGCAAAGCCTAAGCATCTCCCTCATTGACTGAATGCTTCCCAAGGGTGCCACAGAAGGACAATTCCCCTGTCCCCGCAGTGCAACACCAAGGGTCACATTGGCAGCCTCCTTCTTCTTCCCAAGATGTGGACAGTGAAGAAATATGATGAGGGACAGCAAAATTGCACCATAGTGAAAAGATCAGGGGGAGAAAAAGATTAAGCCTTGAGGGGAGCTTTAAAATACTGCAATAGAATATTTTATAAGGAGAATCACCCTTGATAAATAATTATTCTATGTCTTTGGTAAGGGTCATAGATAAAATTTAATATACAGATGTACCTCTCTGTGGGTGAGGGAAAAGGATGAATTCCATGTACACTGAAAGATGGCTGGGTTTAGCATGCAAGTGTTTCTGAAATCAAGTTGAAAGTAAAGAGTTTGGATTACATATTGTCTCCTTCTTCACCAAAACCAAACAGCAGGCCCATTAGTTAAGTACTGAGACAAGGAGTTACTCAGCTCACCCTGTCACATTCAGAATAGGTCCAGGGTTTATCTGTCCTTGTTATTGAATTGGCTTCATTCATATTTGTCATTTGAAATTATGTTAGAAAAATTCCATGTGCATTTAGGTTGCTCAGGGAAATGGTAATGGAATACTGAGCCATCTCTTTATAAGGTCGTGAGAACAAAATTGGCATGAGTTAGCATTTATTCCTCATAGCTATACAAATTAAGCTGACAGCCTCCATCTTTTACAAGTGGACTCCCTTCTGTGAGCATCAGCAGTGAATAGAAACACGTGGTAAGTATGAACACCATCTCACCTGGACTCCAGCTTTTCTGGTATTATTCCAATAGTTCTTCATTTGGTGTGATTTTTGTATATTCTCTTAGCTTTATGATTATAAGAGAATGAAAATATCTAGATTCCCACTGCCAAGAACATTTAAACTGACATCAATAGTTGTGTTCTCTGCACACTCCTAATAATAAACCTAGCCCAGAATCATTCTATGATTTCACGCTGACTGGGTGAGAGAATAGGATAGGATAGAATAGAATAGAATAGAATAGAATAGAATAGAATAGAATAGAATAGAATAGAATAGAATAGAATAGAATAGAATAGAATAGAAGAATAGGCTAGGCTAGGCTAGGCTAGGCTAGGCTAGGCTAGGCTAGAATTGAATTGAATTGAATTGAATTGAATTGAATTGAATTGAATTGAATTGAATTGAATTGAATTGAATTGAATTGAATTACCCAGGTTGGAAAAGACCTTTGAGATCATCAAGTCCAACCTGTCATCCAACACCATCTAATCAACCAAACCAAGGCACCAAGCACCCCATCCAGTCTCTTCCTAAACACCTCCAGTGATGGTGACTCCACCACATTCCAATGGCAAATCACTCTTTCTATGAAGAACTTCTTCCTAACATCCAGGACACTGAAGCAGCCTGTTCAACAGGGAAACCTACGAGACAGGGGGAAAAAAAGGTTGATGCCTAACAATTTATGAGTATGTTCACTGAGAGATGTGACAGATCACAACACACTGAAGGACTCCAGCTGTTGGAAGATCCAAGTCATCACAGACAGCATTTTATGTGGGTAAAGCACCACATTCAGTTTCTCAGAATGCTGGGCTATGGAGTGGGGAAAGGAAGCACCATTTCCTCCTTCTTTAGACTTAAAAGCCATGCTGCCACGGCAGCTTGTCAGGTCACACCAAGACAGGAAAGCAAATGCATAGTTAGTGAGCCCCGCTACACAGCTGCAAAGGTAAAAGCATGAAACTCTCAACACTCAAGATTTAGGGTCTGGGGAACAGTGCTGGTGAAAATGCAGCCAGAGCCTGAGATGTTCTCAGGGCTAGGAAATAACTGACCAAGGCTTTTGAAGGTCTATGAGTCTACAGTGACCAGTACAGCACTTAGACTGCACTGAATTCCTGTTTGCCCTGGTTTAGATGTGTCGCTGGGGCTGGGCCAGGTAGGAATTTTACAGACCACCATTCCTAAAACCCTGTAATGTTGGTTGTCTGGATGAGCATGTCTGAAAATAATCTTCCACAGTGACAAGCAAATGCAGTACAGGTGCACTTCTTTTTCAGCTCATGCCCTCATTCCATTGTGGAATATTATCCAGTTTACAACAAAGTCTGCAAATCAGGGACCATATCAGAGACCAGCGCAAAGGTCTAAAAGAGTCCAGCCTAACCTTAGGGTTACACTGAGTTATGACTGATTTACATCAGTGCCCCAAAAGTAGGATCAGATTGCCAGAACATCTGTGCTAACCTCAAACACACATTAAGCATAAGAAGTAGAACACCGTAATAAGCAATTCTGAAGGAAAAGAGACCGTTTCTCCAGGCAGTTTGCTGATAGACTGTGAAATTTGTTTCTGCAGGGATTACAGTGTCTTATATTGGACTTTGACAGGAAGAGGTCATTTTCAGCAAAAAAAAAAAAAACCCTTAAAATTTATTTCTAATGGGATGAATCTGGGTAATGGGCAGGAGCTGATGACATGGGATTAAAAGTGGAATTTTTCCATTATGGAAACCTTCATGCAGCTGGCACGCTACGTTATGTCTGTCCTCTGCCTGCTGATGAACCATTAGACAAATCAAATGCTGGAAGTATAATAATGGATCTGGTGGAGCAGATTGTATTTCTCTACTCAGAGCTATTTAACACACCACATTGTGAGTGGAGTCTGCAAAATCGGTACCTTGATGACCTTTAAACAGGATTTTACACTGGCCAGATGGATCCTGGCAGAGATAGGCAAGGCTAGGGTCTCATTCTCAACAAACATGAGAAATTAAGACTGGGGGGGAGGGAGGGAACAAATATGGTACTTAGAGCCTGCTGTTAAACACAAGGCAGGAGCACCTGGGCAAGGAGAGAGACAAGTAACCTGTATGACTTGAATCACCGCAGTCATCTCTGCAGCCTGATGCCTACAGATCTCTCTGTGCTCTCAGTCCACTCTTATGATAGAATCAAAGAATCATGGAATAGTTTGATTGGAAGAGACCTTTAAAGGTCATCTAGTCCAACCTCCTCTGCAACATGCATAACTGAGTTGTTCAGAGTCCTGCCCAGCCTGACCTTGAATGTTTACAGGTTGGACTCGATGATCCTCGAGGTATCTTCCAACCTTAGCGATGCTGTGATACTGTGATACTGTTTTCCTCAGGTTGTCTTGAGCCTGATCTTCCCTTACAGCCTTTGCTCCTCCTATCTCCATGTTCCAGTCCCCCCATCAGGAGATGTGGGAAGAGAGGCTGCCAACCATAGAAATCAGCATAATAAATAGCATTTTGAACCAGAGTAGTAGAAAGAAACTTTAGCAATAAAAATTAACAACGTATCAGTTTACTGCCTTATGGTCCATTGCTTGCTGAGTTCAGTTTCCTCTTGGATGGAATCATAAAGGCTTCCAGTAGAATAATAATTTGAAAGACATACTTGTTTATGATCTTCCACTACCAAGAGAGAGATCAAATTCACATTTTTTTTAAATCATCTTTGAGAAAGAAGTGGGGTGCAGAAAGCAGGCTGCCTTTGCTCAGCAGGGCATGCTGGCTGTACAGGAGAGTTGTGAAGAAACACCTCAGAACATGCCATTTTTCAAGGGGCAAGAAAATCCCTGTCAAATCCTAGCAGCGAAGCAAAATGAGAAAGTATGATTAATAGCACTATTTAAAGTAACAGAATTAACCATGAAAGGCAAGCAATCAAGCATCATGCAGGGAGCCTATGAATGTGAAGAACCCGTTTAATTTCTGCATGTTTTAGTGATTTGCTAAAAGTTCTCAGTTCTAAAGGGTGTGGGAATGCACTCCCATGCTGACTGCACACAGTTTCCAGCACTGGACTGCACAAACATCCACTGCCTCCTTTTACATTGTCACTGGTACAGCTAGCACACTGCACAGCTATCGAGGAGTTGTCAACCCCTATTGCTCAGACACCTTGGAGGGGGTTGGCTCAAGTTTGTGAGAGTGAGCACTGATGAACAGTATCACAGTATCACAGTATCACTTAGGTTGGAAAGGACCTCGAGGATCATCGAGTCCAACCTACCAACACAGACCCCATGACTAGACCATGGCACCAAGTGCCACGTCCAATCTCCCCTTGAACGCCTCCAGGGTCGATGACTCAACCACCTCCCTGGGCAACCCATTCCAATGCCGAATGACTCGCTCGGTGAAGAACTTCCTCCACACCTCAAGTCTAAATCTCCCCTGGCGCAGCTTGAGACTGTGTCCTCTTGTTCTGGTGCTGAACTTAGGCTCCTGAAGGAAACATACATAAAGAGGGTACAACATAGATATAAACTTCCTCTGCTTTGTTTAGGTCAAATCAGCTGTTTCTTCTGGTGCTTTGGTTTAGAAATAGCAACACACAGGTTTAAAAAACAAAAACAAATCCCTTAAGTAATGGCTTTCTTCCTGATAAAACTTGATGAGACCCCCTAAGACATGTCAGCTTTTTGCTGGAACTCTGAATAAATACATTTTCTATTTGTCTTATTAAATATTCATTTTGTGTTGATGAAGCTGTTTGAGTTTCAACTTATGAACGAGTGAAAACAGGATTCATCAGTACCTATGCAGCACATTTATACACTAGGTTGGGAAAAGCCACATAAAATATGCTCATTTTATTGCTTTTGTCACACAAAAAAATGGTAATTCTGGGTAAACAGCTTAATTCCAAGAATATTCCAGAGAGAGTTACATAAGGGTTAGATCAATGCAAACACACATTCCTCCAGCTCTGACTCAGATCCATTTTCACGCTATAAATTCTTACTTAAAATTTGTTTTCATTCACACAAAATAAGGGACTCAAAACATTTACCAATAAATGATCTCTGTCCAAGGAGGACACTCCCTAGTTCCACAGAATGGAGGAAGAGGTAGGTCCAGGCAACTGAGTCAGTCAAATTAAGATCCTCTTTTTTTTTTAGTACTTATTTCATGGAATCATAGAATGTTAGGAGTTGGAAGGGACCTCTAAAGGCCACCCAGTCCAAACCCCTGCCAGAGCAGAATCATCGAGGGCAGGCTGCACAGGAACACATTCAAGAAGGTTTTGAAAGTCTCCAGAGAAGGAGACTCCACAACCTCTCTGGGTAGCCTGCTCTGGTGCTCCCTCACAGTAAAGTTTCTCCTCATGCTGAAGTGGAACTTCCTGCCACTCAAATTCTTGCCAATCATTACCCTCAACCCCCCCAGCCACTTCTGCGGAGGGAATGCTTGACAAAACATTGGCTGCAATACATAATGGATCTCCTAACTCAGGGAAGACCAGCCATCCTGCAGCTGCTTATTTAAATTTCAGACCCCTTTTCAGTGTCCTGATCCTGGTAATATCACAGAATTGCTTGTACTACAAATGATAAGTCACTGGTTTCTGCCATCGTGCTGCCATGAACAATCTACTTCCCTCTCCCTAACAACTGCATGCAGTACTTTCCCTCTCCACTACTCATCCCTCTATTTTCTCCTGGCTTCCCCACTAATCCCCTGGAATTTATTGCTTCCTTTCAGCATCCTTTCTTCTTACCTCTGAAATGACAGACATTATTAGAATTCATGAATGTCTGTTTTATAACTCACGATCAAACAGACCAAAAAACTCCTAGGCTTCAGAGTTTAATAAAGCAGTCTCACAGCTGTATTGCTATAGCATCATAGAATGCATTGGGCTGGAAGTGACCTTTAAAGGTCATCTAGTCCAACACCCACTTCGGTTAGCAGTGACATTCCCAACTAGACCATGTGGCTCAGAGCTCCATCAAGCCTGACCTTCAATGTCTCCATGGATGGGGCCTCCACCACCTCCCTGGGAAACCTGTTCCAGTGTTCCACCACCCTCATAGTAAAGAACTTCTTCATAATGTCCAACCTAAACCAACCCTACTCTAATTTAATACCACTGTCCCTTGTCCTGGCAACAGATGCCCTTATAAACAGTCCCTCCCCAGATTTCTTGTAGGTACTGGAAAGCATTAATCAGACCCAAACTCACTCGACTTGTATTCATAGGTGTTCCAGCCCTCTGATCAGTTTTGTGGCCTTCCTCTGGACTCAGTCCATCAGGTCCATGTCCTTCTTGTGTTCAGGGCCCCAGAGCTGGACACAGTACTCCAGATGAGGTCTCACCAGAGCAGAGTTGCAAAACCACCTCTCTTGATCTGGTGGCCACATTGCTTTTGACACAGCCCAGAATGTCATTTGCCTGTGGGGCTGCAAGTGCATATTGCTGGCTTACGTCCAGCTCTTTGTCCACCAATACCTCCAAGTCCTTTTCTGCAGGGTGGGCTGCTCTCAATCTCATCATCCCCAAGCTTGAATTGATATCAAGGATTGCCCTGACCTGGGTGCAGGATTTTGCACTTCACCTTGTTGAAACTCATGACGTTCACCTGGGCGCACTTCTCCAGCTTGTCCAGGTCCCAGAGTGGGATAGTCTCATTTCTATGATATTGCTGGTTTTATCACTGAGGCTGATTGCATTTCTGCTAGCTACATGGCAGTGTAGCTGGCACAAGGTTGTAAACTATGGTGGTTGTTTAAGACCACAGAATCACAGAGTGGTAGGGGTTGCAAGGGACCTCTGAAGATCAGCTAGTGCAACCCCTCTGCAACATCACCTAGTAAATCACACAGGAAGATGTTCAAATGGATTTTGAATGCCCCCAGAGATGGAGACTCCACAACCTCTCTGTCCAGGGAGGTGGTTGAGGCCCCATCACTGGAGGTGTTTAAGCCCAGGCTGGATAAGGCTCTGGCCAGCCTGATCTAGTGTGGGGTGTCCCTGCCCATAGCAGGGGGGTTGGAACTAGATGATCCTTGTGGTCCCTTCCAACCCTGACTGATACTATGATACTACGATCAGGTGATGAGGTTATGGTCCCCAGCTGGTCAGCACACCCTGAAAGCTTCAGGGTGTGTCAACATTTGAAGTCAACATTTTAGCAACACAGCTGGACTTTTTCAATACTTTGAAGTATTGTCATGATGAAACTTCTTTTATCAGTTAAAACCTAAGGTGATGTAAATTAGAAATGGTTAACTGATATGACTTAGAGCACTTTGAGGTAAAACAAACAGATCTTGTCCCAAACAGAGGCTTATCTGATTGTCAGAATTAAGGAGGTAATCATAACAGGCATGATTTCTTTGGGGGTTTTTTGTTGCTTTTATCTTTTTTCATTATTAGCACTTGGAAGAAAATAGATCTTCTGAGCATACAACTTTTGCTTATGCTGCATCTCAAAAGCATTGTATTTGAAAGATTGGCATATTTCTGTCTACAACCTGTCCTCCCAGTCCTTAGGTTAACCACCTACAGTGTTGCTTTCCTGTACCATATTGTCTGTTTATCTCTAAATATTGGAAATTACATAATTGGATAGATAGACATCACAGCTGAAACATACCTTGCAGAAGCTGATAGCAAATTGCTGATAGGGAGGTCAGTTATCTCAGGCAGTTTCATATGCCTTGTATTCCTGTAAAGGTCAGTTTCCTGCTGGTTTGAAAATGTAAAGGCTGCTAGAAGGCACAGTATATAAACAGAATGCTCATCAGGCACAGAGCATTGAATTCTGACACAGAGTTATTGTCTCACCTTGAAGGTTAAAATTAACACTTCATGTTTGTCCTTCTCAAATCCATCCTGGCAGGCTGCACAGGATAATTTAGACACGGGGATGTGATTCTAAATGACACGGGTTAGCACCAGACTTGTTAGAGTTAAATAATGGTTGACCTTGATGATCTTAAAGATCTTTTTCAGCCAAAACAGTCCTATCATTCTCTGGACAAGGAACAATAGGAATAAGATGGAACACTTAGGAAGTTCCACCTCACCACGAGGAGAAGCTTCTTTACTGTTAGGGAGCACTGGAAGAGGCTGCCCGGAGATCTTGTGGGATCTCCTTCTCTGGAGACTATCAAAATCTGCCTGGATGTGCTCTTGTGCAGCTTGCCCTAGGGAACCCTGCTTCAATGATCTCTAGAGGTCCCTTCCAGCTCCTAACACTCTATGATTCTGTGATAAGATTCTATTAATTCTGTCAAGGCTTATATTTAAGCATACCTGCATGGCTGTTGTGAGGATCTGTTTCCCTACCCCACCACCCTGCCTACTAGCAGCACTCTTTGTGAACAAGCTGGGCACAGAAACATTGTGAATGTTTTGTCAGTCTTTCTCTGTCTTAGAAATTTGTAGAAGGTAACTGAGATTACAAATCTTTACATTAAGTAAAATAGGCTATCATTTAAACAGAATCATGGAATCACAAAACTGTTTTGGTTGGAAAACACCTCTAAGATGATCAAGTCTGACCACTTGAACTAATTGACTCCTGATATATAACTTGAAAATTAGGCTTCTCATTTAAGTCTTGTGAATCAGTCCTTTGTGAGAGGTTGGGTGCACAGGCTCTCTCTCAAGGGGTTTTCCAAAGGCTGGCTCCAGGACATCTCAGCTCAACTTCTGCTGAATTTAATGGGAATTTGATCATGAAATTCCCATGACAGTAAGTTTAGCTAGCTGTCCATGAATACTATAAATAATTCTACTTTAGCTTCTGTAACTAAAAAGCCTATTAACAGTGTTCCCAAAGCTGTAGTTAATGTTTTGTAACAAATATTTAGATAGCTTCAGCCTGTTCCCTAGCAGAGTAGCATACACCACTAATGCCACATCCTGGCAGTAGAAAGTACTGGCTAGGCTGAATGAAAGCCTCTGATCCTTTGTTGAATTATCCCAATGCAAATTCTTTCACTATTCTTGTGCCTAAACCTATAGAAAGAAGATCATGCAGTAACTGCCAGATAGAGTCTTCTTCAAGACTAGTGTCACGACGTGGTGTGATCCCATCCTCCTGAGTGATACCTGAACTTTGTACAGATGTGACAGCTGTTCCTGGTTTGGCTACCTCAGTCAAACTTCCTGGTCAGGCTGCATGGCTGGCTCTCCTCTGGGACAGGAGAAGTGGGTTTCTGTAGCCCTTTCCCCAAGCTATAGTACATGCACCTGATGTCCCACATGAGCAGCAGACCTCAGGATGTGCAGCTCCATCACATCACTCCCGAGGCCGCACCTAACCTCTCACAACATCCTCGCAGGCAAGCTTAGGAAGTGTGAGTTAGATGAGTGGACAGTGAAGTGGGTTGAGAACTGGCTGAATGGCAGAGCTCAGAGTGCTGTGATCAGTGGTGCAGGGTCTAGTTGGAGACCTGTGGCTCATGGTGTTCCCCAAAGGTCAGTTCTGGGTCCAGTCTTCATCAGCGTGTTCATCAGCAACCTGGATGAAGGGACAGAGCATCAGCAGGGTGTTTGAACTAGATGATCTCCAGAAGTCCCTTCCAACCTCCACCTTTCTATGATTCCAAGGAGACAACTTGGAACAGATGCAGGCCAATAAATGGGTTTGTATATGCAGAAATAAAATATAGGCAGAAGAAAACCAGCTGTAAATCATGCTACAGAAAGAGGCAAGCTCCTCTGTGCATGTTAGAAGATCTGTTTCCTCCTGGAAAGAAACCTTCTGTTTTAAACAAAGCTGTAATGCTTTGTCTTAAACTACTGAAAAGAAAAAGGGAAAAAAGTATGGGTCGGATTCACTGAGGTAACACAACACCTGTGTGCAAAGAGGTATTCACACATCTGAAGTTTGCCTCACATGCTTTTATCTGGTGGTAAGGACTTCTTATGCATCTTAAATGTGGATCCCTTCTATCCAGAGTTGAAGGTCCATCCAACAGCATAGAAAATCTAAAATCATTTGCTGTCTAGCCAGCGACAACGATGCCAGGATGTCTGGCCTTGACCACTTCTGGCTTTCACTGGTAGGTGAAAGGTGTTAATCCACATTTCCCCCCACTGCTATGAGAACTTTGTAACAGAAGGTTAAACAACCATTTCTCAAACTAATTAAGACAGTGTTAATCTAGCCTCAGCATGCAGACTATGGGGATGACCTCTCAGAGCCCCTTCTGTGGCTATTTTCTGCAATCTGCAAATGATTCAGGCTGTCAGAAAGCTACAGATCCAGCCTGGTGCAGCCATAAGTGCTCACATCTTCCATGTTTCTTCATATGTTTTGGCAGAGGTTGGTTGTTTGTTTAGGTTTGGTTTGTTTGGTTTTGGGTCTGTTGTTTTTGTGGTGTCCTTTGTGGGTTTGTGTGTGGGTGTGTGTTTTGTTTGGGGTTTGTTTTGGGTTTGGTTTGGTTTTGTAATGGAAATAGAATCTATTGAATAACCTGGGCACAGAAAATTGATTCAGCTGAAGCTTTCAAAACTGCAGAGAGATCTTGGAACAGTGTTAAAAAGAATACCCTCCATCATGGGCAAGTATGTTCCTTTTGCTTTAGGTGAGGCTTTAATGTCATGCTATATAGGGAGCTAACAGAGTGGAATCACATACTGTTGCTGAAAAACATCAGCTTTAAATCATAAAAAGCCAAGGCATTTAAGTACTCCTGAAAAAGCTGCTCAATAATTTCTTTATCAGGAAGAATCAACTGATAATAGCCACCTCCCTGATTCAGACAGATATAACAAGAACTAGCATCTCAGCCTGCATCAAAGCAGATTTCACAGAATTAGTCTGGGCTGCTCTTCAGATGCAGTGCTGATGTCCCTCTGGACACATCATTTATCACAATGTATTACAGCTGATTCATGGGTGCTGAATACAAATAGCTACGCCAATGTTAAGGATGTTGCAAAGCTAATAATGATAGCTATGAATCCTAGTTTACCATCACTGCTCTGCAAGCATGTAATTCATTTCAGGAAGGTGAGAAAGCTATTAAAAAGTAGCATAATGTGACTCATTCTGTCAGCCAGTATAAATAGCACAGGAGAAGCAGAGTTTGTCAGCATCCTTCCTGGCTTTGGATGCCTCTGAAGGGCAGGTCTCCTTCCCTCCAGGTGGGGTGGTGTCTTGCTGCCTGTTTCTTAGTTACCTACCAGAGAAAAATTAGTTACCTATATGAGAAACTGCTTGTCATTTTGTTAGTGAAAGAAAGTTTTGGTTCTTTGGGCTAGTATTTTACTATGTTACAGTACAAGGACTGAACTTGAAAGCTGCTTTGCTACTGAAAAAAAAGCCTTCAAGATAACCTCATGCCTTACTCATCTGCTCAGGATTTAGTCACAGGGAAGGAGAGAGAGCAAAATCCCTCAGATAATACTCAGAATGAATGATTTACCCAATTTCAGGAGTAAGTGCAAGTTTTTACATACTGTCAGCTCTGAAATGGTACTCTATGCAGATTGGAATTAAAAGGCAGGGAAAGTGCCTTTTTGAAGTGGGCAGAAGTGGATTAAGGCAAAGGCACTACAAATCTGCCAGTGTTTGTAAGATCTGCAGATCATGCTCAACAGTCCCAAAGTGTCTGAGCTTCCTTTCCTATAGCCTTTGTCTTACCCTCTGCCCGTACTGTGCTTCTCACTGGGAAGCAGCCCTTAAAACGCTTGTCTCTTCCTGATTAGTCTGCACTTTTGGTCGAAGCACAAACCCCTGTCTAGCCCAGCTTTGAACACAGCAACATTAAATCACAGTCTCAGTTTCCATAAGAAAAAAATAAATAAATCCAAACCCTTCTAGCCTGCATGAAGACAAAAGAAAAATTGAATCTATGAGTAATAAACTCCTATGTGAGTCCACATGAAACAGTAATTTTCAGCTGGAACCTGATGGCCGGTGTTGTCCAAAGGAGCAGCAGCGATATAAATAGGAAATCCCTGTAGGAGCCTCTCTTGCCTTAAGCCTGAACAAAGCCCAATGCTGTCCCACTCAGTATCACAGTATCACAGTAGGTTGGAAAGGACCTCGAGGATCATCGAGTCCAACCTATCAACACACTCCTGTAGAGTGTACTAAATCCTCTGTCTATAACTCCTACTAACTTGCTCAAAATAGTACAAATGGACCAAGAATAGTAACCAAAATAATAGCACACAGTGCCTTTTACTGTGTCCCATACTCCCTAGTTAGAAATTGGCCCCAGGTAGTCCTCCTCCATCCAGAGAACACAGAAAGACAGATTTCTCTTCCTATTTTAAACAGGGCTTTGTCAGTTCTTAGAGCATGAAAATAACAGCCAGACAGGAGGAGAAGAAATGATGGCCGACGATAACATTCCATAATAACATGTGTGAAATTAAATTGAAATTAATGTCAGTATATTAATTTTAGGTAAGAAATAATCATTTCCAGCAGTTAAAATATTCTTCCACACTTCTGACACAATAGTTATTAAACCTCCTCAGAAATTTCCAGTAGGCTTTCAAAGCTATACCTCAGGAAGTACATTCAGTCTGGAATAGTCTGAAATAGTCTGAAATAGAACCTGCAAATGGATTTTTTCCTTATCATCTGTGAAGATGTGTAAACGTAATTTAGTTGCTGGTTCTTTATCTCAATTCCTTTTTAATTGGCATTCTGCTTAAACTAATGAAAAACCACCCTCTCTAAAGCCCCTGCCATTAGTACCTTTTTCTGGCCTTGTCAGGAAGGAATGACAGAGAGGTGAGGCTTAAGCACTGATAGTTGGAAATCTTTCTGTTAATCCAAAGTCACCAAAATCTTCAGGCTCTTCAAACTGAACATACAGCTACTTTTTTTTTCCCCCCTTTTTTTCTTTCTGTTACTAGCTTCAAGAGGATTTGAAATGGTAGATAATGTGATTCAGTAAGACCTTGGGACGCTCTTAAAACTCCACTTAAAAAGCCTAACTGGGTTATTAGACATTGTGATTTATTCCAGAAAATGCTTTCAAAGAAAGCTCGGGGTGAGGGAATACACTAAGAACAACAAACAACAAAGCATTATATTTCAGAAATAGTGTGGCCAGCAGGAGCAGGGAAGTCATTCTGCCCCCGTACTCAGCACTGGTGAGGTCACACCTTGAGTCCTGTGTCCAGTTCTGGGCCCCTCAGTTTAAGAAGGACATTGAGACTCTTGAATGTGTCCAGAGAAGGGCAACGAGGCTGGAGAGAGGTCTTGAGCACAAGCCCTATGAGGGGAGGCTGAGGGAGCTGGGGTTGTTTAGCCTGCAGAAGAGGAGGCTCAGGGGAGACCTTTTTGCTATCTATAACTACCTGAAGGGAGGTTGTAGCCAGGTGGGGGTTGGTCTCTTCTCCCAGGCAAACAGCACCAGAACAAGAGGACACAGTCTCAAACTGCAACAAGGGAAGTTTAGGCTGGAGGTGAGGAGAAAGTTCTTCACAGAGAGAGTTGTTAGCCATTGGAATGTGCTGCCCAGTGAGGTGGTGGAGTCACCATCCCTGGGGGTGCTCAAAAAGGGACTGGATGTGGCACTTGGTGCCATGGTTTAGTAGTCATGAGGTCTTGGGTGACATGTGGGACTTGATGATTTTTGAGGTCTTTTCCCACCTTATTGATTCTATGATTATATTTGGAACATAATCCACCAATTCTCCTTGAAGAGAGCCCAGATCCAGCCGATAAAACTAGGACTGAGAGTAAGCAAGGACTAGCCAAGCAAGCCCAACCTACAGTAAGTCTTCCTCAATTCACGTGACCTCTGGGCACATGTGTGTTCACTGGACAGAAACACAACTTGGTGGCACAGGGCACTCTGCCTGTCTGAAGCAGGTTATTCAGGTTACACTAACTCATCACTACTCTGCTAGACCATTGGGTTAGAGGAAAATGTTTTCAGTGAAACAGGATGGAGTAGATGGTTTCATAGTTTCATAGTTTCATTCAGGGTTGGAAGGGACCACAAGGATCATCTAGTTCCAACCCCCCTGCCATGGGCAGGGACACCCCACACTAGATCAGGCTGGACAGAGCCTCACCCAGCCTGCTCTTAAACACCCCTAGGGACGGGGCCTCGATCACCTCCCTGGACAACACATTCCAGGGTCTCACCACTCTCATGGGGAAGAACCTCCTCCTCACATCTAGCCTGAATCTCCCCACCTGCAGCTTCAATCCATTCCCCCTACTCCTATCACTACCTGAGACCCTGAGAAGTCCTTCCCCAGCCTTCCTGTAGGCCCCCTGCAGATACTGGAAGGCCACAATGAGGTCACCTCAGAGCCTTCTCTTCTGCAGACTGAACAGCCCCAACTCCTTCAGTCTGTCCTCATAGGAGAGGTGCTCCAGCCCTCTGATCATCCTTGTGGCCCTTCTCTGGACACCTTCCAGCACCTCCATATCCCTCTTGTAATAGGGGCTCCAGAACTGGAGGCAGTACTCCAGGTGGGGTCTCACCAGAGCTGAGTAGAGGGGGAGGATCACCTCCCTCGACCTGCTGGCCACACTTCTCCTGATGCAGCCCAGGATCTGATTGGCTTTGCGGGCTGCAAGTGCACACTGAGAGCTCATGTTGAGCTTTTTGTCCACCAGCACCCCCAAGTCTCTCTCCTCAGAGCTACTTTCCAGCCAGTCACTGCCCAGCCTGTATTAGTGCCTGGGATTGCCTCAACCCAGATGCAGGACCCTGCACTTGCTCTTATTGAACTTCATGAGGTTGGCTTGTGCCCACCTCTCCAGCCTGTCAAGGTCCCTCTGGATGGCCTCCCTTCCCTCCAGCGTATCTGTTGACCCATTTTGATGACAGCCAAGGGGGTTTATGCTCCTGGACAAAATACTTCTTGTTTTCCTAGTTTTTGGGAAAGATATAAAAAAAAAACTCCCAAACCTTCTCGGTTGAATTCCTTATACTAAGGTTTTAATTTGGGGAGAAAAAGCAAATACATTTTGTGTGTTTTCTGTGTGTTCTTTAACCAACTCTATTCACCGCTCAACAAAATTAGTTCAACGCTTAATAAATTACACACTAGCTTTAACATCTTTATTTTGTTGGACATCCTATAAGTGTTTACACATATTTATGTTTTCTATAGGAATATTTTGCTTTTCAAGCCATCCTGGGGGGGGGATTTTTTGTTTGTTGTTTTCAGTATTTTGCTGTAATCATTTGAGCTACAATTATCAACGTACTTCTTGGAAACCAGGGCTGTAATTCATTCCTGTCAGAAACAGATGGCTGAGAAAATGAAAGCAACAACAGCAGTGAAAGACAAGGCCACCTGGGTCCATCAAGCTGATGAGGGAAGCCTGTGAAGCTAATGCCAGTGATATCTGGAGCCAACGCAAGAAGCAGGCTTTCAAAACAAGGAAAGCTAGGAAGCAGTCAGCAATGAATCAAAACTAAATAAATAAATAAAATGAAGCTGTGGGAGAAGCAGTCCTGGGAAATTTAGGCATAGTCAGCATCACAAAACAGCTTAACTTTGAACTGAATTAAAAGGTGGACAGAATGAACAGCAAACATTTCTGAGTAAGGTCAAGTCAGCCTGGTATTTTCACAGAAAATGACAGTTAATCAGAAATGAAAGCTCCTGTTACTTGACCTATGTCCCCTAACAACACAGGATGATTTCTTCTCTCCAGAGATCCCTTAAGCATTTTGTGAACCAGCATACAGCATTCCCTGCAAACTGACAGATAGCCACATAAAGTCAAATTTCCTCCTCCTTTTGCCACTTCAAACTCCTGAACTGAGTGCCACCACTTCTACCAGACCAGGTGCCTGTTTGTAGGTTATTACATAGAATAAACCAGGTTGGAAGAGACCTTCAAGATCATCGCGTCCAACCCATCAACCAATCCAACCCACCTAAACAACTAACCCATGGCACCAAGCACCCCATCAAGTCTCCTCCTGAAAGCCTCCAATGACAGCGACTCCACCACCTCCCCAGGCAGCCCATTCCAATGGGCAATCACTCTCTCTGTACAGAACTTCTTCCTAACATCCAGCCTAAACCTCCCCTGGCACAGCTGGAAGAAGCTGAATAACCTAGAATCTGCAATGGATTCAGGTAACAGCAAGAAGCCATGGTTTAGTTAGTCATGAGGTGTTTGGTGATAGCTTGGACTTGATGATCTCTGAGGTCCTTTCCAACCTTATTGATTCTATGATTCCATGTTGCAGGGCAATTTCTAGCCTGTACTGGTGCCTGGTGTTATTCCTCCCCAGATGCAGGACTCAACACTTGTCCTTATTGAACTTCCAAGTTCAAAAGAGTTTAGTGCTTTCTCTTCTCACTTATCTATAAGATCCCAAGAACTCCCAGGGAAATGGGCTGATCAGCACTAGCTACTGCTGTTATTTTTGCTTACAGATATAACATGTGGCATGATGCTGAGGGGCAAATATATGCAGAGCATCCTGTGGAGGCTTGAGTCCCTGTGCTGCACTTAGCAAAATTCAGCAGGATGCTCATATTTCACATGCAAAGGACAGCTCTGTGAGACTTAAAGGTACAGTACCCTTCAAAAGATGCGGAGCTGCAATCATAAACCACAATATTTATTGTGGTGAAACAAAAGCCTTGCACAAATACAATTGCTAGTCATGGCTTGCAGTAGCAGTTATCTGCAACTGCAGCCACTTTGAGCTTTTGGGTTTTATTTAAAAAGCTTAATTGGAATTTTTATTACTCCCAATTAAGCTTTTTAATTAAAAAGAAAGTTGAAAGAGGCTGGAGGCAAGTACTGCTGAAACTCATATCTGCATAGACTCGGTGAGGGGAAAAAAGGGGAGGTTTGTAAAGTTGTGACTGTCAGCCAGCTGCAGCCTTCAGTAACGCTTACTGCTGATCCCATTTACCTTGCCAGTGGCACACTGCAAACAGAGACACACACATCTAATTGGGAAAACAGGCTTTCAGCTTTAAATAGCACTATAAGAATACGAATCCTATTTCATTCCTGCAAAGGACACATCACATCAGTAATCCTAACTGCTCCTCTATATCTGCTTTATTTATTCCATTAGCAATTTGAGCCTGGTACGCATTTTCCTTTTCCAAGACCAGGGTAGATTCACTACATAGTGAATTTAATGACACTCCAGCAGATGTGGGACTACCTGTACATCTCAGTAAAGAACTCTACATGTACAGATAGGACCAACAGGTAACATGTTCACAAAACAGAGACCCTCCGGCCCCTACCTGATAAAATCCAAACAATATTTTTGGCCTGAGATTTATTTCAACTTTACCTTCAAACTCAGTTGTTGCATGCAGCCTTTAGCACTTTATTTGGATTAAGGAAAAGGCACTGGTTTAAAGAAAGAGCAAGAACTCAAATTAGCACAACACTTAGTAGCTGGATCATAACTGGATTCAGTGATCTTAAAGGTCTTTTCCAACCAAGACAATCCTATCATTCTAACTATCATGGAGACATCTGCAAGATTCACCTGGCAAAGCAGAGGCTGGGAAACCTCCACACATCCAGACAACTAAAACTTCTGTTAGATGATTAAAAACTTGGACCAAATCTAAAAAAAAATTTAAATCCTGTCATTAATTCTTGCACATTAACTTTTCCACTCTTTGGAAGCAAAAATACATCACATTTAGCCCTGCTTGAGGTTTGCTCTTAGAGTAAGTCACCTTCCCTGGAGGTGTTCAAGAGGGGATTGGACGTGGCACTTGGTGCCATGGTTTAGTCATGAGGTCTGTGGTGACTGGTAGGACTTGATGATCTTTGAGGTCTCTTCCAACCTTAGTGATTCTATGATTCTGTAAGATAATATTCTAACAAAGGGGGATGTCAGATTAGCCCTTGGAATTTACACTGAGTTCACAGAGAAATCATTTGGAAAGTGTAATTTTTAGATCCATTTCCTAGCCAGAAACCTCGGCAGAGCTGCTTTTTACCCCACCTCTGCCTGAGGTAAGTATCTTATTGAGAATTGCTCTTAGAGAATAGATGAGCTTTGCATAGGATTTATAGGACAAAATTGTAGAAAGAAATGAAGGTTAGTGGGTGCATGCATGGTTTTTTTTACATAGTTAAAGAGTGAAGAGATTATCCAAGCTGCAAGTTTTTTCTCAGGAGAAAGCATAAGCCCTATAAGGAGAGGCTGAGGGAGCTGGGGTGCTTAGCCTGGAGAAGAGGAGGCTCATGGAAGACCTAATTGTTGTCTACAACTACCTGAAGGGAGATTGTAGCCAGGTGGGGGTTGGTCTCTTCTCCCAGGCAAGCAGCACCAGAACAAGAGGACACAGTCTCAAGCTGCACCAGGGGAGGTTTAGGCTGGAGGTTAGGAAGATATTCTTCACAGAAAGAGTGATTGCCCATTGGAATGGGCTGCCTGGGGAGGTGGTGGAGTCACCATCACTGGAGGTGTTTAGGAGGAGACTTGATGGGGTGCTTGGTGCCATGGTTTAGTTGATTAGATAGTGTTGGATGATAGGTTGGACTCGATGATCTCGAAGGTCTCTTCCAACCTGGTCTGGTCCATTCCATTCCATTCCATTCCATTCCATTCCATTCCATTCCATTCCATTCCATTGAGTTATTTCATTCCACAGGAAATTAAGGTTTCAGGAAAGGTTGATCTCCTCCTTGTTACTGTAGCTAAAGCTGTGTTTTGAGCAAAGACTAGAAAGTAAAGTGTGTGGATAAACATGAACATTTTTACTTAGAATGCCATAAACTAAAGATTTAGGGATGTTCACTTGCTTAGATACAGTCCAGACAGCACTTTGATATCTTTAATAGAAATTATAAATCATGCTGGGTACGTTCTTGAAACAGATAATAGAATCATCCCAGTACATAAATCTTAGAACTTTTATGTCTTTTGTGTTCTTTATCTTTCCATCTCTTATATATTTCATTCTGAATATTTGCCTGTTTGTGCATCAAATTCATTAGCAAACAGTTTACTAATTTAAAGGGAATAAGCTTCACAGATATTAGTAGTATGAGGATCTTTGAGGTCTCTTCCAACCTTAGTGATACTGTGAGGACCAGAGATTATATTGTAATGCTTCACTTTTAAAAATCTCAGGACTGTTCTTATCTATGTCAGAGTACAATAAATACAACATGCAACATGCAACATAGTCAGGCACCAAAAGCACTGTACTGATAACATTCTGCATTTTTAATACCTGTGACTTTTGAAGCCAAAATATCTCAGGGCTGACAACACAAAAGGTTTCCTCTAGCTGTGCACAACTGGAACCTCCCACGCTGTGAACTGTGAAAGATGGTGAATTTTGCAGGCTGCTCACCCCAAGGTCACCATGGAAGCCATAAGGGAACGCTGTCACTATTCTCTGTTCTCTTTTTCACACATATGGGGTCCAAAAGCAAGAAAAAGGGAGAGCTTTGGCTCTACCTCCCAAGCATAAATTAGTATAGCTGATCTGTAGGGTGAGCTCCGCTTCTGATCTACACTGGTATAGACATCCATGCTGTGTTTGATCCTGGAGCTGTGCAGCTGTAATATTGACTCTAATTCAGGAGAGACTATGATTTGGCAATTTACATTAAATGCTCTAACATCAGCCATTCCAGACTATGTAAAGATGACAGCCATCTTAAAAGATTCAGATCTGCTAAAGAAAAGGCCAGCACACAGCTTTGTTTCTCTGCACTCAGTGCTCCATGAACAAGATTTTCTTTTTGAAAGACCACTGCTGGCAATACTGTAAACACATCTACTCTGATTCATCAGTGAGCCCTGGGATATTTTTTCGTGTTTGTGGATGTGATTTTATGTGTTTACTCATGACTACCTCTTAGTGAAAGGCTGGCAATGTTTTTATATGAATCATTAAATATATTTTAGCAGGAATTACGACAACTTTTATTTGTTTCCACAACAAAAAATGAGGTTAGGTGATTTATTTTGTTAGTGTTACTTACTGAGAATCTGCTGTGGCCCCATTGGTAAGATGGGGATAAAGGTTTCAAAGCCAATTTCAGTTGTTTTAAATGGGTTATGTCATCTGGTATATACTGACAAATGTCTTTAGCAAGTGGGAAACCAAGGCAAATAAATGAGGTATAAATCTAAATCACTGGCTTTACTGTAAGGAGAACTGCATTATTTACGTGGCACTTGGTGCCATGGTCTAGTCATGGGGTCTGTGTTGATAGGTTGGACTCGATGATCCTCGAGGTCCTTTCCAACCTAAGTTATACTGTGATACTGTGATTTTCTCTGAAAAAAATTGGTAGACTTTCTTCTTTAAGAAGCTATCCCTCCTCAAGATGTGATACCAGCTGCAGGAGTGACATCACCATCACTCCAGCACCATTCTAGAGTGGCTGAAGGGATGTTCACGTCTGCTCCAACCAAAGGAGGGTGGCTCTGAGCTAAATACAGAAGTTGGGCTAACATTCAGGATGCACCCTCAATACAGAACAGAGAGGGAGAAAGACAAAAAACCCACACCTTATTTAAATGAGTCTACATTTTTCCTTTCTTGTTACGAGGTTGGCTATAAATGTCTGCCTTGCCTAATCTTCCAATCAGTCAATCTCAGTCAGGGAAGCCAAGGCACTTAGGAGCTGCTGCGGTTCCGAGTAATTACCTGAACAAAAGACCGTCTGGGATTGGACTTACTGTTGGCTCATCATTATTCAGCAGCATTTTCAGATCATGAAAGGAGAAACCTGGAAAGTACAAGGGAGGAGGGGCAAAAAAAGCCAGACAAATGAAAAGGGGGAGGGGGGGAAATCTACTGTAAATGTCGACCATAATAAAAAGGGTGGAGATGTATTTTTGTCGTTTGCTCAAAGCAAGGATTTCTGTGAGAACACAGAATTTGCAGGGGAGGTGGGTGAGGGAATAATTAAGAAGGTTTTTCTGCTTCAGCACTACATCTCTGCTAAGGGAGAGGAGGGAAAGGGGTGAAAAAAAACCAACCAAAACTACAATGGACATTTGAGCTACAAATAACCAAACACTTATTTGGGCTGCCTGAAGCCCGGAGTTAGCTGCTATTTCAAGTCATGATGGAAACTTAATCTTTGGTCTCTCACATAACTCACCTGATCAACAAGCCGTTTAATAAGCTGCAGGATTTCTTTTTCTGTTTCCCCTGAACCACTCTGAAAAGTCTCTGACTCAGCCTGATGTGAGGTGGAAAATATTGTAAGATACGCTCAGAAAATGTTGTGCAATAAGGAAATTGCTACCCAGCTCCAGCTGAAACTGAACCCTGAGCCAAACTGTGAGTTCACACATACTGAGTTCAGTGCTCCACTCAGGAACACTCCAGTGGGCTGTGGCCTTGTTTAAATGTTTTGGTAGGGACTCTAAATGTAGACAATTTTTTATCAATATCCTCAGGTGGAAAGATTTTCACTTTATTCTATGGATATAGACAATTCCATACAGCAATGAACTTCTTTAGGGAGCCATTTTATTCATAGATTCATAACATTTCCCATTAGCTCATCTAAGTTAAAAACTTACATAAGCCACAGAAGCTGTCCCAATTATCCTGAGCTTTAGCTTCATTTCTTTTCTGCACTTTAATTTTTCACTACTTCCAGAACTACCCTCCCAGCTCCTAAACTTGTTACTGGCCTTGTGATTGGCAGGAATCAGAAGTCTTGATCGTAGCCTCAGCCTTTGATTGAAGATGGACTCAGACCTCATACTCCTTCACTAGCTAGCAGGCGATCTTACCAGAGGAAGATTTGCAATGAGTGTCTCAGAAGAAACAACCACACAAATACGAACAACCAGCTCTTTTAACTTATCCATGTGGCAACTTTGCTGAAGATAACCTTGTACTAAAAAGCAAGATCTTGTTACTTCTGCCTAGCTTCATCCTGGATTTCTGTTGGGGGGTCGAGGGAGGTGATCCTCCCCCTCTACTCAGCCCTGGTGAGACCCCACCTGGAGTACTGTGTCCAGTTCTGGAGCCCCTATTACAAGAGGGATGTGGAGGTGCTGGAAGGTGTCCAGAGAAGGGCCACGAGGATGTTCAGAGGGCTGGAGCACCTCTCCTATGAGGACAGACTGAAAGAGTTGGGGCTGTTCAGTCTGGAGAAGAGAAGGCTCCCAGGTGACCTCATTGTGGCCTTCCAGTATCTGAAGGGGGCCTACAGGAAGGCTGGGGAAGGACTTCTCAGGATCTCAGGTAGTGATAGGACTAGGGGGAATGGAATGAAGCTGGAGGTGGGGAGATTCAGGCTGGATGTGAGGAGGAAGTTCTTCACCATCAGAGTGGTGAAGCCCTGGAATGGGTTGTCCAGGGAGGTGGTTGAGGCCCCGTCCCTGGACGTGTTTAAGAGCAGGCTGGCTGAGGCTCTGTCCAGCCTGATCTAGTGTGGGGTGTCCCTGCCCATGGCAGGGGGGTTGGAACTAGCTGATCCTTGTGGTCCCTTCCAACCCTGAATGATACTATGATTGAAACCTTCAAACGATGCCAGTGTCCACCATTCTCAGTCTTGTAACTTTCTGATGATGCTGCCTTAACAGATTTTCACTCTACAGAAATCCAATATATCCCAGAAGCAGTTGGTTTCCTCAGATGAAAGGCAGTGTGCAGAACAGGAGGCTATCAGCAGCCCAGTGAGTAACATAGAACCTGTTGGAATGACTATCAAAGCAGCAGTGCAAATCACTTGGGCACTCATGGCAGTTAAGACAGGTGTTTTATACAAATATATGTAGCACTGCACAACATGCAAAGAGGTAACATTCTCTAAGATAAAGTCACACTTCTAGTAATTAAAAAAAAAAAATTGCATTAAAATTATAATAAATAACAGCCATGACAAAAAGGAAGACCAACCCTGGTCACCCACAGCCCCTCTCCTAGTACATGGTACAAAGTAAAGCAGAAAGAATGCTGGCAGCTTTGTGAAAACTCTGACAGCAGCCTTTGAAGACAAAGCAGCTAGATGAGGATGAAGGATAGTAGAGGCAACTACAGCTGCAAACCAGGGACCTTCCTAGAAATAACCTGTGGTGCTTAGGAAAGTGCCAGACTAAAAACCTTTTCTTTGCTGACTGTGCTTTGTAGTTCAGGAATATTCTCCAAAATAAAAATGATTTCTAAATTAAGATTTAGCTCTATATGTTTTTAAACCTTTCAGCATTATTTATCATGGTATTATAGTATCAGTCAGGGTTGGAAGAAACCACAGGGATCATCTAGTTTCTAGTTCCAACCCCCCTGCCATGGGCAGGGACACCCCACACTAGATCAGGCTGGACAGAGCCTCATCCAGCCTGGTCTTAAACACCTCCAGGGATGTTGCCCCAACCCCCTCCCTGGACAACCCATTCCAGGGCTTCACCACTCTTGTGGCGAAGAACTTCCTCCTCATGTCCAGCCTGAATCTCCCCACCTCCAGCTTCATTCCATTCCCCCTAGTCCTATCACTACCTGAGATCCTGAGAAGTCCCTCCCCAGCCTTCTTGTATGCCCCCTTCAGGTACTGGAAGGCCACAATTAGGTCACCTCAGAGCCTTCTCTTCTCCAGACTGAACAGCCCCAACTCTTTCAGTCTGTCCTCTTAGGAGAGGTGCTCCAGCCCTCTGCTTATCCTCATGGCCCTTCTCTGGACTCCTTCCAGCACCTCCATATCCCTCTTGTAATAGGGGCTCCAGAACTGGAGGCAGTACTCCAGGTGGGGTCTCACCAGAGCTGAGTAGAGGGGGAGATTCACCTCTCTTGACCTGCTGGCCACACTTTTCTTGATGCAGCCCAGGATCTGATTGGCTTCTCGTCATCTGTTGAGCTTCTCGTCCACCATATCTGTAGGGCCTGGAGATAGGGTTAGATTGTATGATTTTAATGCCCAAACCATGAGATTACCAGTGTTAATTACTGGGAGAAACTGCTGCGCATAACACAAGTTGTGCCATATTCCAGGGTAAAAATCTGTCAGTCAGGAAATCTACAGCTTTAAAGGCCTGAACTAAATTCACCCCTGCTGGCACAGAGGGTTGCAAATCATTTGAATAACTGCTGCAGAGAGCAGATGGTAGAAACACCCCAGTAAAAGAGTTTCAGATATACCTTAGATAGGCAAGGGGAGTGAGAAAAGTAGAGAAAAAGTTGAAAGGAAATCTGGCATCATCATCATCATCAAATTAACATTAGCAATAAATATCAGTACTAATAATACTACTGCAACTGAATGGGAACTTAATTGGAAAAAAAAGTATGCCAAAACTGTTATAGAATCATAGAATAGTTTGGGTGAAGGAACCTTTAAAGGCCATCTAGTCCACCCCACCTTGCTCCTTTGGGCTGTTGCTCTCTAATGAATGCCACCAAACAAGAGCAGTTTGGTTTGCATGAACAGCATTTCTGAGAGTGCCATTACAGCTAAATACCATCAGTCAAGTGTCACATTATATCATTTCTGGCTTGGGCTAGAACACTGAATCAAAGGGGTCTCCTGGGGTTTCCAACCCTCTTCTGTCTTTGCACACCATAATTGGACACTTAGGTGTCCCTCAAGGATGAGAAATATTCAGTTGCATGCAATGCGGTAACCTTCTCATTCAATGCTTTGCCCCAGGGCAAAGAACCATGAAACTCAATGTTGAACTGAGTTGCTCACCCTTACACTCCTCTTTTTTCCAACAGACTGTGTGCCCTGCAATGCCTGAAAATCCTAGACAGATCACAACAGCAGAAATGGGTCACAGAGTCAGTGCTATAAAATCATAAATCACCAGAGCCATGGTTCTCAGGTAGAACTTTGCTGCTGTAAAATCAGGGACTTGAATTTGAGAGAACCTTCTTGAATGCCCTTCCTCAATGCTCCTGTGAATGTTCATCATATTTGTCAGATTAACAAATTAGGCTGAGACTGCAGAAGGACTCACTTCTTAGAAGTACACCATAAATAAACTTTAATTTGGTTAAACTCTTCATAGGCTACTGATGAATTAATTTGAACTTCTTTCTGCTACTCTAAAGCCATACATGAAAGAGAGAGACACAAGAGTTCAGTCAAGTCATTAATCACATCATATGGTCTTGAAATAAACACACCACAAATCAGATCCCAATATGGCAAAGGAAGTTGCCATTGGCTAAAATAAGTGACATTTTACACAAGTAAAAGTACAAAGAAACAAAGGGAAAGACACAAAATGATACAAACCCATTTTACTTTGAAGGTAGCCTCAAATTCTGGAGCTCGCCATCCTAAGTATAATGTTTAAGATAACTCACTGCAATTTACATTGCAGCCTATTTTAGCTACTTTAAAGGTAATAATGGGCATAATGGATGTCCTCTACATACATTTGGAGGAAAATAAAAAAATCAATAAATCAGAAACGTTGCCAAATACATCAGAAAACATTTGAAGCTTCTACTCCTACCTGCGAAATCGAAGTCACACTCACAGCTTTCCACTCAGACATGCAAATTGCAGCATTTATAGCAGCAAACCTGCCTTACTTGCATTTATTTTTCACTAGAAATAACAACTTTGCCCATGTAGGCTTTTCATTTGTGTACACAAACCTCTTATTGCACAGGGCATCATTGTGGAGACTTAAGTACAAGTGCCATGCTTACTCATTACTGCAATGCATACTCACTACCTCTCGCCTCGCCAAGGTTTTTGAGATCCACAAACTAAACAAAACAAACAACAACAACAAAAGCAGCAGAAAACAATACAGGCTAAAAAAAACCCCAAAGGTTTGTTTTTGTACCCTTAAGCACTGAAGAAGGCTTAAAGAAGATCAAGCACTTCAAATACTGCAACTTTCTTCCCTGGAAATATGCCTATTCAAATCAAACATGAACAGAATCACATTACATGAAGAGTGATGAAATCTCTGATCAGGATCTCTAGATTTCAGTGAGTGGTCTGCTACAGCTTTCCTACCTTCTCTTTTATAGGAGTCACTATTAGCTGCAAGAGTAGTTCAGTTAGGGGGGGAAAAAAATTACTTCCTGTGAGAAAAAAGAAATTGGCAGTGGTTGTTTAAAACTGAACCTACTCATATTTTACAAAGAGAGTGCATTGTAGATTATTCTTACTGCACTGAAAACAAGTGCACTGCACTGAAAAAAAAAGTGTAGCCCCCAAGACAATGATGAAGGGAACATCCAAATATGAAATACTTTGGTAAGAAGATTAGAAAATGTCCTCATTGTTTGAGTTTGCAGTCAAGCATCTGGAATAATTCAGCAGCAAAGTGGCCACCAGAACCAGCTGAAATCATAGAATCCTTTCAGCTGGAAAAGGCCTTTAAGGCGATCAAGTTCATCCATTCTCTAATTCTGCCGAGGCTGGTCGTAAACCACCTCCCTCAGCACCACATCTCTGCCTCTTTTAAACATCTGCAAGGATGGGGATTCAACCACCTCCCTGGGGAGCCTATTCCAGTGGTTGAGAAAACTTTTAATGAAGTTTCTTCTAAAATTCAACCTAAACCTCCCCTGGTGCAACCTGAGGCCATTTCCCCTCATCCTGTCACTTACTACTAAGAAAAAGAAACCAACACCCACCTCACTATAACCTCCTTTCAGGGAGTTGTAGAAAGTAATGAGGTCTCCCCTTGGCCTCCTTTTCTCCAGGATAAATAACCATAGTTCCCTCAGCAGCTCAATGGAAGAAGTCACCCCTCTGGCATACCTACAGAAGCTATAAACTGGCTTGGAGGTGTTTTACAGCTTTCCTTCTAAACCAATGACTTCTGTAGGTAGCTCAAAGGGAGAGAAGAAAACAAATGGGGAAAAGGGAAGGAAGGTTCAGGTTTTTTCCAACCAGAAAGATTCTATAGTTCTATAAATGCCCATTCCCAACAGCCCAGAGATAGCGTGTTCCACCTCTCCTATGAGGACAGACAGAGAGTTGGGGCTATTCAGTCTGGAGAAGAGAAGGCTTCAAGGAGACCTTATTGTGGCCTTCCAATACCTTGAGGGGGCCTACAAGAAAAGCTAGTGAGGGACTTCTTAGGGTTTCAGCTAATGATAAGACCAGGGGGAATGGAAAAAGAAATGGATAGATTGGATATTAGGAAGTTCTTCACCATGAGGGTGGTGAGATAGAATAGAATAGAATAGACCACACCACGTTGGAAGAGACCTTCAAGATCATCGTGTCCAACCTATCATCCAACACCACCTAATCAACTAAACCATGCAACCAAGCAACTGGAACAGGTTGCCCAGGGAGGTGGTAGAAGCCTCATCCCTGGAGGTTTTTAAGGCCAGGCTGGATGTGCCTCTGAGCAGCCTGATCTAGTGTGAGGGGTCCCTGCCTATGGCAGGGGGGTGGAATTAGATGATCCTTGAGGTTCCTTCCAACCCTAACAATTCTATGGTTCTATGAACAATGATCCCACCACTTGTTTGCACAAGGACTCAGATTTATTCCTGGTGCTGGCAGACACGGGTGGGTGCCCCAGTCAGAAGCACAAGAAGGCATTTTGACACACTTTTGTGAAGGGAGCTCATTGTAACTTGGCGCTTCTCTCACACTCCTCTGCTGAGCTGTCTTCTTGCTGCGCATTGCCACCTGCAGGACAAGAAGCCACGGCCAACTGCTGCTGCTCCAACAAAAAAAAACAGGCTCCAAACGCTGTTCTCCTCGCAGCTTTTAGCAATCATTTGTTTTCATCACAATGCCAAGCATACATAGGCTTCAGCGAAAACACTGTTGGGAGAGGCAGCACTGTTAGCTCCCAGACTAAAAAGTCACAGTGGTGAACGCCTCTGGACAGTACAATATGCCTAAGATGGTGCTGCCACTGCTAAGCCCCAGGCAAAGGGAGATAAAACCTTTTCCAAAATCAAATTTTCATTGAAGGACTGTGGAAGGGGGGAGAGGAAGATGAGATATTTGTGTTTAGAATCGGATACAGGGAATCCAGGATTTAAAGGGAATACTGTATTGTTTGCCTTTCCAAAAGTCTAACTCCCCAGGATGACTTAACTAACTGCCCATCCAGCTTCATGGCACCTGAAGACAGCAGATACCTTTTCAGTGCTGGGAGGGAGAATCAGTAAACATAAAATGTACTTTATGATGTACCATGTGGAATCCTCACCCTACTGATCATCAAGGCAAAGCTTTCACTGACCCATGAGAACATCCTTTGATGTCCACAGGCTGAATATAATGACTGTGTGAGATTTTTTTCTTAACTGAGGTTTCAGAAATGTCAAGGGCAAAACTGAATGTTACAAAAAGCAACTCAAATAGTTTCTTGCTGCACATAGGATAAACCCAGCAGCAGTTTCCTTGTTACAAGGAAGATCTGCACACATTCTCCAGAAAATTGCTCCTTTCAGCTAAGTATTGTTAACTGCTGGGAAAAGGAGGTTTAATATAAACCATTCAGACCATGAGGGAGTTAAACTCCAAGCAGTGAGAGAGTCTCAGCTGAGCTAAGTTGAATAAGAACACTGCATTGCAAGGAGCTGTCTCTGTATCCTAGAGAGCACAGCACTGCGGGGGTTCAAGAGGGCAGCAAAGTATGCCTGGAGGCAGAGCTGCTGGTGTGCTCTGCTCATACAGCACCTCACTCAGGTCCTGTTCTTGCCTCACATCCACCACTATCATCAATACCAATTGCCCAAAAAAAAACCCCACCCCACCACATGCAAAATAGGGCAGGGAAGCCATAAAGTGCATTGGAGGCACTTGTGCAAGGCTGATGCAAAAACACCAAATGCAAGTGTGGGGTGTACAGGTGTGGATGTGGTTCAGCAGAGACAGACATGGCAATTCAGGAAATCATGTTCAGCAGAAATCAACAGGACTGAGAAAGACAAAGAGAGAGTACAGAGCAGTGTGACTGGCTTAGTTTCAGATAAAAAGGCATAGTGAGACAAGGTGAAATGTTGTCATAAATGTGGCAGTGATTAACCGTTTTCATGCAATCAGAGAATTGTTTTGGCTGGAAAAGACCTCTAAGATCTGTATACAGGAAACTTGTAACACTGGTGAAAAAGATTTGTGCAAGGTGTAGGAAAAATCTGTGATTATAAAGAGACTTAAGTCTGAAAGAAGCTGGAGAAATTAGGGAATCCTTCCACTTAGAGGTATTTCATAGTATCATAGTATCAGTCAGGGTTGGAAGGGATCACAAGGATCATCTAGTTCCAACCCCCCTGCCATGGGCAGGGACACCCCACACTAGATCAGGCTGGACAAAGCCTCATCCAACCTGGTCTTAAATACCTCCAGGGATGGGGCCTAAACCACCACCCTGGACAACCCATTCCAGGGCTTCACCACTCTCATGGGGAAGAACTTCCTCCTCACATCCAGCCTGAATCTCCCCACCTCCAGCTTCATTCCATTCCCCCTAGTCTTATCATTACCTGATAGACTGAGAAGTCCCTCCCCAGCCTTCCTGTAGGCCTCCTTCAGATACTGGAAGGCCACAATCAGGTCACCTTGGAGCGTTCTCTTCTCCAGACTCTTCTCCACTGCCAGATGCAATGATATCACAGTTTTCTCATGCTTATTTCTTATCAGTATCTCCTCAGTCATGGGCAGATTAACAAACCATGACCATAACACAGTTCTAAGTGGAACACAGAAGAACACACACACGTTATTGCCTTTTCACATTTCATGAAGCCAAGGCTACTTTAACAATTTCCAGTCTGACTCATGATTTTTAATACTGAGAGAATAACCACACTGGAATCAAGACAAATAATAAGGATATTGAACTTTGTTCAATAGGCAAACATACATGAAATCAAAATACATGTACTTTTAAGCTGTCTAGTATTTTTATATCTGCATATTTCAATGCTGAGTAATGTGGTTTTAAAGACTCTCAAGGACATCCAGAGTACTAGATACAATTTAATAACTGTATTATTAAATAGACAATTTTCTAGAAATCAGATGATTTATTGACAAGATGAACCACTAAAAGGCCAGTGAAGGTACCAAATATAGGAGTCTTAACACAACAGGGTTCAATCTGAACTGTGCACGGGAGCCAAGAGCCTTCTTCTGCTTTGGAAGCCTCAAGTGTCACATGATTATAGAAAACAGATGTATTGCATTTAAATCATGAAGTCCAGTATTTTATGTTATTTGGAAAGCTCAGACAGTGAGCTTCAAGCTATTGGAATAGTACTAGAAAACATCTGAATAGGAACTCATTGTATCAGAGTTGTCTATACTTCTTGTAGTTGTTTAAACTCACTGTAGTTGTCTAAACTCATTGTAGTTGTCTACACTGATGTACAAAAGTTGTCACAATGTCCAGAAAATGGGAAGGAACAAGGATAAAGGTGGGGATTCAAGAAATAGGCACCTTTAGCAGAAGACTAACAAGGGATTTGTGTATGAAGTGTGCACCAAAAAATATGTACATTGGGCATTTAAAGTTCCACTTTTTCTTAAAGGCCTTTTTAACTTAAAAATCTCTATGACATAAAGGGTTTGGACGTTCAAATTTCAGACCAGAAAAGCTCAATATAGAATTGTTTGGAGTTGCTGGAACTATTTAGATTCCATTTTGGTGCAAGAAGGGAAAAGGCCTATTGTCATGCCTCTCTGGACATGATAGACAGCCCCCCTACAAGGGCTAGCCTAGGTCCTGTAGGCCATTGATGCTTCCTGCTGAAGCATAACCGAATTGATGGATAAGTGAGGGACACGGCAGGATTTCCAAGGTGAATGCAGCTCTGTGGTTAGAGAGACTGCTCAGAAGATGTCTGAAAGCAGAGGTCCAGAAGCGAAGCTGAGCCAGCCACCAGGGAAATGGCTGAGTCACCAACCCTGGATGTGTTTAAGGTCATTTGGATGTGTTAACTGGGGATATGGTTTAGGGTGAACCTTGCAGAGTAGGGTTATCGGCTGGACTTGGTGACACCGAGGGTCTTTTCCAGCCTGAATGTTTCTGTGATTCTGCAAATTTTGGGTTCTGGTGTCTCTGCCTGGGCCAAAGCTCTGGCTCAGACTAGCCCTTTTTGCTTTTGTAAACAGGGATTCACTTTCTTACTCAAGTGTTCTCCAAGTCAGATGTACAGCATAAGCAAGTCATTTCAGTTGCCTGCAGAGACAATAAAAACACACAGACATTTGCAGGCATCAGATCATTTTCCCTTAAGTTATTACATTGTGGTTAACTCTATTATACCAAGAAGATCTGTGTCCTGGAGAGGCTTACTGGTCTGCTTAGCATATAGAAGCACCACAATAACATAAGTTCCAGTTCCAGCTCAGACCTATTCTTGCACAGACAGCTGATTGAAAACCCCAGTATTTTATGCTGTGTTTTGGGTTTTTGACCAGAGCAATAGCATGGGGCATTTAGACATCCAAACAGGTGATTGCTTTCCCTGCAGGAGCATCACAGCCTCTTTGCTGCTTTCCTATAGAATTGGGTATTTAGAAAATAGAAGATGCATTGCTGATTTGCAAACTGATTCTTTAGGGCATGATGAGGTGATGTATATTTAAATATCATCAAGCCACTTGAGACATGTTAAAGTTTCTGACAAATCCCTGCAGAGCTGGTAGATATTTCATAAGACCTCTGTGAGACCCATTCCCTTCTGAAGGCTGCTGGAGAGATCCCTTCAGATAGTTCAGACAGCACTAGATGTTCACACATGAGTAAATGAATCAAGCCCAAGGACACTTAATTTGGACTTCAGCCCTCTTAAGTCATCCACCAGTCTGAAATGTTCAACCCATAGGAGGAGATGCTGACATAAAATCCTATTATCCTTGATAAATCCTCTGGTGAAGCCAGAAGAAGCATGAAAAAGGGGTCAGGGATGGTGGAGGCAAGTCAGCATTGCTTGGCTCTAGGGACAAGTAGCACAGAATCTGCTGGTTTGGGTAGAAACACATGATCTGAAAGACAAAATACACCATGACACGGATGCCCTTCCATGAAGCCTCTTGAGGATAACAGTGTGATCACTTTTTGCTTATTATTATAAATATGTGGTTACACAGCCCTGTCTTGTCTAACCTCTATAGCAGTATTACTCCACTAAGAAAATAATAACACAGTGCTAAATTGTATTATTTCTACAAATAGTGTGAGAAATTGCAGATAACCAGAAAGGTTAATCCCTGTTCAGTCTTCAGTTGCTGTGCTACTGTGGTATAAATCTGATGGTAAATAGGGAGTAGGAGAGCAGAATTGAGCCTTTGTCTCCTACATACAATACACAGTCATCTGAAAGTTTGACTCTTACTTTACTTCAGCACAGTAATTTCTCATCAAAGGCTTGTGCAGTAACAACAATTACAAAATAGCTATTTAAAAGAACAGCATTTATCTGCCCTTTCTGGCACGCTCACTTTGGCTGCAAGAGCCTAGGGAAAGAAAGAAACACGCAGCTGAAATGCACAAACCATTTGGTTTTAGTACAGAAAAAGGGTCCCTCAAGGGGTGGTTAAAATACTCAGAGGATATATCTTCTGCACATCCAAACAACCCTTAGATAGCTCTGGACACAGAACTGCAACACCAGGTAAGGAAGCTACTGCAAACAAGTGTTTATTCTCTGTCTGGCATTTTTTTGTCCCTTCCTGCTGCTAATAGTATTCTTGTGACACCAGACACTGAATAATTTGACATTTCAAATGTATGGCACCGTGACAATGATGTATGAGGCAACATTTACAGAGCTTGGCACCAGAAGCAAAATTAATACTGAAAAGTAAATGACTTGCTTAGATTGGCTGCTATTTCTAAGTTTGCAAAGTAAATAGTCAGTGTAACAGTTGAACTTGGGAACAGAGATAATTGATAGCTTTCAAGACTCAACTGTAGATATATAGAATAGAATAGAATAGAATAGAATAGGATAGAATAGAATAGAACAGAACAGAACAGAACAGAAGGGAAGAGACCTTCAAGATCATTGCGTCCAACCTATCATCCAACACCACCTAATCAACTAACCCATGTAACCAAGCACCCCATCCAGTCTCCTCCTGAACACCTCCAGTGATGGCGACTCCACCACCTCCTCGGGCAGCCCATTCCAATGGGCAATCACTCTCTCTGTGTAAAACTTCCTCCTGACCTCCAGCCTGAACCTCCCCTGGTGCAGCCTGAGACTGTGTCCTCTTGTTCTGGTGCTGGCTGCCTGGGAGAAGAGACCAACTTCTGCCTGTCTACAACTCCCCTTCAGGTAGTTGTAGACAGCAATAAGGTCACCCCTGAGTCTCCTCTTCTCCAGGCTAAGCAACCCCAGCTCCCTTAGTCTCTCCTCATAGGGCTTGTGTTCCAAGCCCCTCACCAACTTTGTTGCCCTTCTCTGGACACACTCCAGCAAGTCAACATCCTTCCTACAGCCTACCTGCTTAACTACCTGCTTTCTAATAGCACCAAAATCATTTTGCTGCAGGCTTGTCAGGCCATACCTGGCTAAAAAGAGTCAGACAATATAAATTCATGACGTTCTTTCTGCAAAGCGATGATATCTAAGACTTCAAAGAAATATGGCTGCAAAAACACAAGTGAAGAAAACAGCCCATTGAGGTCACTCAAGAGAGCTTCCAAGAAAATGGAAATTAATAGAGTAGTGCTTCCTGTGCAAAGTACCTGGTCTTCCTCTGGACAACTGTTTAAATAATTTGTGAAAGAAAAATTAAGAAATGTATTGAGGTTATCTGCCAGCCTTCCTTCTCCAGCCACCCCTCCCCATCCCTCCTGCTCATTCAGGACACATCCTCATGCTTAGTTTGCTTTAAGCTCAATCATCTTAAAAGAGTTTTCCTGAAGGTCAAGAAGAAACAAAAAGCATATATCAACATGAAAGGAAGAGGAATAATCTAAGTGTGGATGCCAAGAAGGAATTGGAAAGAAACTAATCATGTCCCAGGCAGGCCAGAAGGACAGAGAGAAGAAAAGCATCACTCTCTGAATTCCAGCCCCACCAAACAATCAGTTAGTTGTAATAGAAATTGGTAGATTAGATTATGCAAAAATCATATGTCCCATGATCTCATCACAATTGATGTTGGTACAAGAAATGCTTTAGACTACATCTTAAAGTGGGCAGCTAAAACAGATAGCTATGCTGCCAAGGAATGAATACCAAACGGGTGTTTCCCAGATCTGTTTTCTAGGTTGACAAGACAAAAGCAAGAGACTCCTATGGCCTTAAGCACTGCTAGATTAACTTTGCAGGTGATAAGTTCTGTAACCTCCACAGAGTGCAGCTGACTCAGCACCATTACAACACATTGCTGCCTTATAGAATCACGTCTAGGACTTTGAAATGGCTAGAAGGTTATTAACCAAGATGTAATGGGTTGGGGCAAACCCCCTCCCCACCACGCGCAGAAATAACGACTCAGACAAACAGATTGCAAAAGTGATGGAAAGTTTAAATAGAATGGTGAGTATGTGCAGAGAACTAGAAATACAGTGACAAGAGAGACCCCAAAATAGACCCAGAGAAATCCCATCCCCACCTGAGGGTGCACCCAAACCCCCAGGGCTCCTCCTTCCCCCCGCCACTGCTAGGCTAGTCTCAGCTGGCCAGATCTGAGACTGCCCATCCCCCTGTGGCCTTGGGCCTAACCAGACCTGTGGCCGGGAGATCTCTTCCCCAGTTACCAGGCAGCGGAGAGGAAGGAAAGAGGAAGTGCCAGACCCCGCCATGAGACTTATAGTGGTGCAAGGGATCATGGTAGGAAATAACCTAATTTCCTGTGTCCACCCACTGGGCTGGACTTCTGGACACAGGAAACATCCCTGTAGCAGAGGGCACCCAGCCAAACTATGACACAAGATCTTCCTAATGTAAGACTAAGTCTTTCCATACTTCCAGCCTTCTGGATCTAAAATTCCATTTGTTCAAGGGTCTTAGTACATATTCTTGGTTGTAAAAAGCTTTGAAAAGCATTTGTTTATGTATGATTCTGAATGCAGTCTTCTCCAACTGAAGGAGGTTAGAAGGCAAGGACTGTGCACTCTTGCTTCTATCTGGTTCAATCCTAGACTAGCAAAATCCTTCTGTCTAGTTTCAGGGCCAATGTTAATTTATATTACCCTTCATTAGATTAAGTTTTCCCATAGTTAAACAAACCAAAATAACAACAAAAGGAAACCCCACTGGAATAAACAATTTTGTCATTCTCTAGACATTCAGATCTACTATCAAGTACCAAACAGGGGTTGAAATGTTTCTTACAAAGAAAACAGTATCTCTTTTAAATTAGGTCTTTTAACCCCCTTTAGTAAGTTCTATAATATCTTCATTTATATTTTTTAGTAACTGTTGGGAAGTTCATTAACTGATCAGTTGACTGCATAATGATAATATAATTTATTTCTGTAGTGGAAACTGGAAGCAGGGTAAATCTCAGCCACCAATTCCTATTAAACCCTAACCCTAAAAATTGAAACACACAAAGAAAAAATAGTCGTAGGCAAAGAAGTAAGACAAATCAGTTTATATTCCAGACAGCCACACAAGCTACTTTTTCTGATCTCCTGTTGAAGGGCCTTTTGTGAAGTCTCTGCACAAAGTCTTTTCACTCATGTAAAAGGAAAGATCAATAAATATCCATTTGCTTTAGAAAAAATTCTGTCTATAAGCAATTTCTTACTAAGTTGACAGCCCTTTTTTTAGTCCCAGACCAAAGCTGTTAGACAGCCTTTTGGTGAGAGCTCTGTCCTCCAGGAACACTCTGAAAGTCAAGTGGTCTCTTACCTTTCAGTTGCATCTGGGACTGGCACTGAAGGGATTTAAGGTCATAGCAAAGGTGCCATGGTTTAACCCCAGCCCCACGCAGCCACTCACTCAGTTGCCCATGGTGGGATAGAGGAGAGAACTGGAAGGGTAAAAGTGAGAAAACTCATGGGTTGAGAAGAACACAGTTTAATAGGTAAAGCAAAAGCCAGCACATGCAAGCAGAGCAAAACAAGGAATTCACCCACAACCAGATGTTCAGCTAACTCCAGGAGAGCTGAGCTCCATCACATTTAACAGGTACTTGGGAAGACAAATACCATCAGTCTGAACATACTCCTTTCCTCCTTCTTCCCCCAGTTTTGTATGTTGAGCATGACATCATAAGGTGTGGAATATCCCTTTGGTCAGTTGGGGTCAGCCATCCCAGTTCTCAACTTCTTCTGCACCCCCAGCCTGCTCACTGGCATGGTGACAGGAGGTGAAGAAAAGACCTTGACTCCATATTCGCTCTGCTCAGCAGTAACTAAACCATCCCTGTGTGACCAACACTGTTCCCAGCACAAATCCAAAACATAGCCCAAATACCAGCTACTGAGAAGCAAATCAACTGTACCCTAGCCAAAACCAGCACCACAGCTAGCATCCCCAGTTAGGCCCTGCAGTATGGATGGCTACAATGAGTTCCTGTCCCAGCCCTTTACTGAGACAATGCATCAAGACAGCATCTATTCTCTTAACTCTGACAACTTCCACATCAGTTTACCAGCAGGTCAGATTAAGCTCAGAAGCTTGAGACCAACATGTGTTTTGAGATAATCAAGAGAAGCAGATGAATAAATACATTATATGTGTTTAATTTTGGCAGGTTGAAAGTGTTTGGCATTGAAAATGAGAATGTTGTGGCAGGGCAAAACAAGATTTGCTCTCAGAATAGGTACAGAACAGATACTACACTTGCATACAGAGATACTCTCCCTTGCTTTTAAAACCCTGTGCTGTCTTGTGGGCCCTCAGTAGGAGTTGTGATTCCATAGACTATAAAGATTCTCCTGGATTAGTAAGTAATAATGCAAATTATGCACCTATTTGGACCAAATAGTGAGGCTGAAATGATTACACTAAGTTTTACATTAAGCAAGAAAATATTTTACAAGTGCTGTCACTGGATGTGTGACACAGTCTACATGATAGTCCTGTCCAGAGCCAAGTAGCACGGTGTTCAGTCTGGCAGTTGTGTAGCTCAACAGCAGAGTCAGCTGCAACCACATACTGCTGTGAACTACATTGGAGGAGTATGGAGAAAAATGGATCTCCTGAAGACAGGGAAAGGATAAGTTTGGGTAAGAGCAAGAACACAGACCAAGAGAGTATTTACTGCATTGACCCTGGAGGCATTCAAGAGGAGATTGGACATGGCACTTGGTGCCATGGTCTAGTCATGGGGTCTGTGTTGATAGGTTGGACTCAATGATCCTCGAGGTCCTTTCCAACCTAAGTGATACTGTGATATCCTAAAAGACTTGTCATAACTCAAAGATGAAGTTATGGTTTTGATACAAAATTGCCTGGGATAAGTGAATAGCTTGTGTTTTGCTCAGGGATAGATCACCTCATCACAACAGTCTCCTCTGGAGATGGAAGGCAAAACCAGCAGTCAGCAACAGAAGCAAGAAACTGGTACTGTTTACCTTGAAGGAATTCAGAAGGTGGCAAGAGAGAAAAGTAATGTGCTCCCCTTCTTAGCTCTGAAATAAGAAGGTGAAACTGCAGTTTCCAAGGTAATACTGAGGGCCTAATATTGTGACTGTCTTTTGTAATCAGTCACCTCCTTAAAACGGCCCAAAATAACGACTTGAGTGAAAGGAGGCAAAACTGTGCTCTTGGAATTGTGACAAATAATTGCTTTCATCATAATCTGAGAGAATAATAAACTCCTTAAGAACAGACGTGAGGTAAGGCTGATTTGTTCAGCATAACTTGGTAGCTGCTGTAAAAACCATGCTGCATTAAAAAAAAAGAGAGAGAGAGAGAGATTTATGTGTTCTTCAGTATGAGAAATGTCAAAAAGTATTGAGGAAAAAAAGCTCTGTTCTGCCTGGCAGGAAGATGATTCACCATCCACCTCTTGTAGTCGCTGAAGTCAGACACATTCATTACCCATTATGCTGAAGACTTTTATTTTTCCCCTTTTGGTGAATAAGCACTGAATTACCCATATCACTGGGCCATCTCACTAAACACAGTGCCTGCTGCTCATCAAAATGATCATAAAGTTATCTGTGAGGGATTCCAGACATTTAAATGTATGGAAGCTGCCTCTGTTAATAACAGCAATCTATATTGGGAACAGTCAGCATGGCTTTGCCAAGGGCAAATCCTGCCTGACCAACCTGGTGGCCTTCTATGAGCAGGTGACAAAATTAATAGACGAGGGGCGAGCAACTGATGTCGTTTACCTGGACCTGAGCAAAGCCTTCGACACTGTCCCACACCACATCCTGGTCTCCAAACTGGTGACACATGGGTTTGATTGGTGGACCACTAGATGGATAAGGAACTGGCTTGATGGCCGCACCCAAAGAGTGGCTGTCAATGGCTCCATGTCCCAGTGGAGGCCAGTGACAAGTGGAGTCCCTCAGGGATCAGTCCTGGGACCTGTCTTATTCAACATCTTTGTGGGTGACATGGACAGTGGCATTGAGTGCACCCTCAGCAAGTTTGCTGATGACACCAAGCTGTGTGGTGCAGCAGACACGCTGGAGGGAAGGGAGGCCATCCAGCGGGACCTTGACAGGCTGGAGAGGTGGGCACAGGCCAACCTCATGAAGTTCAATAAGAGCAAGTGCAGGGTCCTGCATCTGGGTCGAGGCAATCCCAGGCACAAATACAGGCTGGGCAGTGACTGGCTGGAGAATAGCCCTGAGGAGAGAGACTTGGGGGTGCTGGTGGACAAAAAGCTCAACATGAGCTCTCAGTGTGCACTTGCAGCCCGCAAAGCCAATCAGATCCTGGGCTGCATCAGGAGAAGTGTGGCCAGCAGGTCGAGGGAGGTGATCCTCCCCCTCTACTCAGCTCTGGTGAGACCCCACCTGGAGTACTGCATCCAGTTCTGGAGCCCCTATTACAAGAGGGATGTGGAGGTGCTGGAACGTGTCCAGAGAAGGGCCACAAGGATGATCAGAGGGCTGGAGCACCTCTCCTATGAGGACAGACTGAAGGAGTTGGGGCTGTTCAGTCTGCAGAAGAGAAGGCTCCGAGGAGACCTAATTGTCGCCTTCCAGTATCTGAAGGGGGCCTACAGGAAGGCTGGGGAAGGACTTCTCAGGATATCAGGTAGTGATAGGACTAGGGGGAATGGAATGAAGCTGGAGGTGGGGAGATTCAGGCTAGATGTGAGGAGGAGGTTCTTCACCATGAGAGTGGTGAAACCCTGGAATGGGTTGTCCAGGGAGGTGGTCGAGGCCCCGTCCCTGGGGGTGTTTAAGAGCAGGCTGGATGAGGCTCTGTCCAGCCTGATCTAGTGTGGGGTGTCCCTGCCCATGGCAGGGGGGTTGGAACTAGATGATCCTTGTGGTCCCTTCCAACCCTGAATGAAACTATGAAACTATGAAACTATATTCTGTTCTGAGAGGGCTGCACGCAAGTTCTAAAACCCACCCATCAATCCCACATGCAAATATCAGTGCTCAGTGAGTGCTTGTGGTTTAAGACTCTGCCTTTCAGAGAAGACAAGCATTTGGCAATCTTCAGGGGCAGAGTCAATGAAAAGGTGAAGTCACTAGATGAGGCTCTACAGAGGGACAGGCTAAATCAGCGGGCTGAGGGCAACTGCATAATGCTGAACAAGATCAAGCACTGGGTCCTACACTTGGGTCACAACAATCCCATGCAATGTTCCAAGCTTGGGGCAGAGCAGCTGGAAATTGCCCATGAGAGAAAGACCTAGGGGCTGATCGACAACCAGCTGAACGTGAGACAATGAGTGCCCAGATGGCCAAGAAGTCCAACAGCATCTTGGCCTGGATCAAGAACAGTGTGACCAGCAGGACCAGGAAAGAGATTGTCCCCCTGTACTGGTGTGGCCACACCTTGAGTACTGTGCTCCATTCTGGACCACTCACTACCAAAATAGACACTGAGCCACTGGAGCACATCCAGACAACAACAAAGCTTGTGAAGGACAGGTCTGGTGAAGTGCAGTTTAACCTGGAGAAAAGGAGGCTGAGGATAGACCTTCTCACTCTCTACAAGTCCCTGAAAGGAAGATGGAGTGAAGTGGGTATTGGTTTTTTTCTCCCCAGTAACAAGAGTCAGGATAAGAGGCAAGTCTCTCTCCAGCTCTCCTGTAGCCCCCTTCAAATACTGGAAGCCTGTTGGAAAGTCTCTCCAGAGCCTTATCTTCTTCAGGCTGAACAACCCCAACTCTCTCAGCCTGTCTTCATAGAAGAGGTGCTCTTTAAACAAGCTTCTGAGGAAAATGCAGTTTCTAACACTCTCTTTGAACTAACAGATTTAACATAACTTTAACCTACAAAAACTGACCAAGGAAAGCCGCCTTCTCCTCTTCTTTTCCTTTTAGTCCTTGGTGTGGGGAATAAAGGGGGTTTAATCGTCTTGCTCTCAAGTTGAATTCAGCCCTTCAACAATACTTCTCACAAATTATCTGTGGTGACAAAATCAGTATGTACTGCATGCAGTAGAGCTATAGAATGTTCTGAGTGAAGAGGAAGCACTTTAAGGTCCTCTTTGATTCACATATCCTGTCATTAAAAACAACAACAACAAAAATCAAATTAAGCACTGCTGCTGTCTATTGGAAATTAAATCAAAAGGCATTGGTGATATACACAGTTAGATTAGGAGTCAAATCAAGGAAGATAAAGCAGCATGCTCCCTAGAATACTGCCCATAAAATGTGTCTTGCTAACTTGGATCTAGTGAGCTGCTAGTTTAAGCTGCTCATGCAATTGCTCCAACTAGATTCATAGATTGAGTCAGCTGAACTCTTAGGCTTTGTGGGATTTTTCAGTTTGTCTTTTTCTTAAATGGTTTATGCCCACAAACCCCTCCTCATCACTCTAAAGAAGCTGTTATTTACACTGGGCAGTTCAGATCCTCCGATTAGGAACATGCCTCTTCTTTTACTATACCATGAACAACAAATGTTCTAGCACGTGGCTTAGATGCAGCTTCAAACACCAAAAGAAGCACCTCACCAAACTTCAGTTGTCCAGAAGACTGGCATCAACTTCAGTGCTATCATTTAGGCTTCTTCTATGCAGTCAGTGGACAGAAACAGACATCTCCAGAGTATGATTCATCTCATCTATTCCAGAAAAAGATATAGCATCCACTGGAAGTACCTGCCTCTTTTCTTTTGAGGCATCCTATACAACCACCTCAGAACTGATATCTAACTGTCCAACACTTTCAGTTAAAGAAGATGAATCCCACCCTTACTGCCTCAGGCTGTACCTAATTACCTAGAAAAAACACAGCATGCTCCAGGATTTTGATTGCCCACCAGGGATTCTGCCGGAACTTGATTGACTTTCCCTTCTGTGGAAATCAGAGCAATAGGATGCAATGAGGAAGCAGCCTTGAGCACTCCAGGGTCATAGCCTGAAAAGGCACCAGGATGCCATCTCTGACAGCATCTCAATAAGATTAGCTATGGCAGCTTACAGCTGTACAACCTTTCATTGCTGGAGACATGTCTGCTCAGTATGGTGCAGTGCTGCACGGATCCCAGAGGCTTCTTGGAACAAGCTAGTCCAGAAGCAAGGTAGTTGCACCAACCCAGCCCCACATACCAACTTTGCATCACAGCTAATTAGCCACTTTAATTCAGCACACTGCCTTTTTTATATGCAAGCTACATGGTACAAATCCAGCTTGGTTATTTCTTCATTTGAGATATAACCAGAATACCTGGAAACTCACACAGACTTTACTAGTTTGTATTACAAAGGTTGCCTCTGCAACTAAAGGACTGGAAACACATTTTCCCCACATGAGAACTTCTTTCCTGGAGCAGAGCTGAAGCTCAGGGGAGATAAAGGAGGAGAACTGTACAAGGACAAGCCCTGAGCTATAGGAGACAGTCTACCAAAACACAACAAACATTTCCATACTGAAGAGCTTAAGTGCCTCCCAGGTCAACCTGTTCCCAGTGCTCAGATAAGCTTATAAAGGCTGGGGGGGGTGTGGTGTGGTGTGGTGTGGAAAGTGTCCCTTTCTATCCCCTCAGACATTTTGAATGCTAAATTTTTTGATCCCATGTTATAACCATGTATTATGCAAACACTTGTACTTTTTTTGATCTATGTCTTGATGAAGGGTTTTGACAGGACAGCCCCTTTTGTAACCTCCAGCGATGACACAGCTTCCCCCAGGGATAGCTGAGTCATGGGCACAGAGACAACCAGTATGTGACTGTCCCATTCTGCACTGCTTGATTTCTCCCAGAGAGGGGTATAAATTGAAAAGTTAACTTGGGGCTCATCCAACAGTCAGTGAATACAATGCTGAGTGGTGAACAGCCTACACCAAAGCCTGGTCCATCATCAGTGAAAACCTGCCTGCGCCTACCTGGAGGATTACACTTTAACTTCGCAAAAATACTACTTGCCTGCAGCTGCCTCAGCACTTTTATCTGTCCTTGGGTCCTGAGATTAAAACAGCAGGCATGCAAGCAGCTGAAAATACTGTACCTTCTTTTCTGCAGAGCAATGGCCTTGCCCCTCTCCTCTGGAAGATCAGGGCCAGAGTGAGCAGCTTCTACCCCAAAGTCCTCTCCTCCCAACTGCACACCACTACCACAAAACACAAAGTCAGGCTCACACGTCTGCCACAGCGTCACTTTGGAGTGATAGCAGCTGCACGTGGCACGAGCCACAAGTGTCTGAAAGCTTCAGCTGCACATTGGGCAAAGGAAGACTTCCAACCACAAAGCAGGGAAGGAGGGATGTGTTTCCAGACCACACCCAGCCACTGAAAAAATGACTGAAATTAGCTGCCACTTGTTTTCTTTGGGTCTGAAGCCTGGGATGTATGAAGTAATTCATATTTAATCAAGCAATGCCAATGAAGAGTAGGAATCAACATCAGTGCACGTCTACCATCAGCCTGCCTCCTCAGTACATGCACCATATGCCTTCCCTGCACATCTTCATCTCTTTCTTTAGTTAGCTGTAGCCTGGATGTTACTTAGGAGAGAGACTCAGTCTTTCTGCACATCTGCCATCTCCAAGTGGGGATATTACTGTAAAAATCATTAGCAGCAAAGGCAGAGAGTTACTCAGGAGACTTCTGACTCACACTTCACACCACAAGTCACAGTGCAATGACATTTTCAGGGTATTCAGGGACAGACATCAGAATCACAAGGATTCTAACTCTGATGTATATATTTTGACAGTATCTGAGGGCAAGGAGCAGCTTAATACAACTACAGCACATAAAGCCAAGCACTTTACTTCCTAAGCACAGTTCATGGTGTGCAGAAAGGCCAGAAATTAGCTCTGTACTCCCTGTCTGGTGAATCCCCAGGCACAGGGAGCTCTCAGCATCACCTTTCCAAAAAGCTCTAGAAACAGTGAAGGCAACTGACAAGAGCACAAGGCTTTCTAGCACAGAACTCTGGCTGAGAGTTCTGGTAAAACTCTCAGCTTTAACCTTCATATTGTGCCTTCACCAGTACTGGCAGGTGAACAGTCCTGCTTCTTTCCCTTTTGCTCACAGCGGAAGAGAATCCAGAAAGATTTGATACTTCACCCACCAGGAACAATAACAACATTCACTAGAGAGAGATGTGAGCTTCTGACAGTTCACTAAAGTTCCACCTGTGCAATAAAACTAACTTGGAATTTTGTATTCCAAAGATCATTTGGTATGATGTGAAAAAGAACCAATATTGTTCCATGGGTTTCTGAGCACTGTAACTCCATGAAACACATGGAAATCTTCCATGTTCATAGCCACAATAAATACATTAGTCCACTCACTCACATTCATTACCAAATATGCTTATCAACATGAATCTTGATGAAGCCTGGTACACTATGTCAGTGACATTCCAGAGCAGTTTATTAGGACAAGAAGAGGCTGAAGGAGCTGGGATTGTTTAGCCTGGAGAAGAGGAGGCTCAGGGAAGACCTTATTGCTGTCTACAGATACCTGAAGGGAGGCTGTAGCCAGGAGGGAGTTGGTTTCCTCTCCCAGGCAACCAGCACCAGAACAAGAGGACAAAGTCTCAAGTTGCACCAGGGGAAGTTTAGGCTTGAGGTGAGGAGAAAGTTCTTCACAGAGAGAGTTGTTAGCCATTGGAATGTGCTGCCCAGGGAGGTGGCGGAGTCACTGTCCCTGGAGGTGTTCAGGAGCATACTGGACATGGCACTCGGGGCCATGGTCTACTAGTCATGAGGTCTTGGGTGACAGGTTGGACTTGATGATCTTTGAGGTCTTTTCCAACCTTGTTGATTCTCTGATTCTATGACATGTAAGACAGGATTTTGTGGTCCATTGGCACATTGCTGCCTCTCAGCATGAACACAAAACTCAGCTGCTGAGTAGAGTTGCCCTGTCTCCCAATACAGTCTTGGAAATAGATGTCAGGCATGCCTTCATTTGTCCTCACATCTGATTCAAGCCATCTAAAGGGCCAACATACCCTTTCACATAGCTGTTCACCTAGAAGAAAAACACTTTCTATGTGGTACATGAGACTGGGGAGAAAAGCCGAAGGAATTCATTCCAGCTCTGAGAGGAGCTCTTTTGTTCTTTTTTAAGCATATGAATATGCACACATTTAATCTCCTGCCTCGTTTTAAATGTCAGATGGAAACTGGCTTCACAGTCGATGCCACATCTTGGTCTCATGGGACATAAGGAGAGAACAGCTTGATCTACAAATCGAAGCGCAATTAGAGGTAGTTACATCATGCTTTAATTTTTAGCAACAGAGGAGGGTTGATCACACACATTTTACGCTGGGCAAGAAACACCAATGAATCCAGGAGAAAAATGAGGCAACCAAAAACAAATAAAGGCAAGCCTCAGTACTTCTCTAACCAGTTGGGAGGAGTGGATGATGCTCAGTAAGATAAACCAGGTAGGCTTGTGCATTGTCTTGCGGAGGATGCCTAGCTGCACACATGGAGTTGCTCCAAAACAGATTCAACACACACAGTCCCTGAAGCAAACACAGATGTACCAACCATAACTTAGAATTTTTAAAACACAACTACTATTAAGCTCTTTTTTTTTTCAGTTTTTCAGAAGGGCTAGACAGTTGCTTACAGGTTTTTTTCCCCCACGTATAACCTACATATTAGCAGATGTTTCTTCTTAAATCTTTTATTATTTGGGTAATTCTAATCCTCACTGTTCATATATGACTCCTACCAATAATGTATTCATGTAAAAGAGATGTTTATCACTTCATTCAGTTTATAAATGCAAGAATAGAATAGAATAGAATAGAATAGAACAGAACAGAATAGAACAGAATAGAATAGAACAGAACAGAATAGAATAGAACAGAATAGAATAGAACAGAACAGAATAGAATAGAATAGAACAGAACAGAACAGAACAGAACAGAATAGAACAGAACAGACCAGGTTGGAAGAGACCTTCAAGATCATCGTGTCCAACCTATCATCCAACACCACCTAATCAACTAAGCCATGCAACCAAGCACCCTGTCAAGTCTCCTCCTGAATACCTCCAATGATAGCGACTCCACCACCTCCTCAGGCAGTCCATTCCAATGGGCAATCACTCTCTCTTTGTAAAACTTCCTCCTGACCTCCAGCCTAAACCTCCCCTGATGCAGCCTGAGACTGTGTCCTCTTGTTCTGGTGCTGGTGGCCTGGGAGAAGAGACCAACCTCTGCCCATTTACAACCTCCCTTCAGGTAGTTGTAGACAGCAATAAGGTCACACCTGAATCTCCTCTTCTCCAGGCTAAGCAGCCCCAGCTCCCTCAGCCTCTCCTCATAGGGCTTGTGTTCCAAACCCCTCACCAACTTCGTTGCCCTTCTCTGGACACGCTCCAGCACGTCAACATCCTTCCTAAACTGAGGGGCCCAGAACTGGACACAGGACTCGAGGTGTGGCCTAACCAGTGCAGTATACAGGGGCAGAATGACCTCCCTGCTCCTGCTGGCAACACTGTTCTTGATGCAGGCCAGGCTGCCATTGGCCCTCTTGGCTGCCTGGGCACACTGCAGGCTCATGTTCAGCCTACCATCAACCAGCACCCCCAGGTCCCTCTCTGCCTAGCTGCTCTCCAGCCACTCTGACCCCAGCCTGTAGCACTGCATGGGGTTGTTGTGGCCAATGTGCAGAACCCGGCACTTGGATGTGTTAAATCTCATGTCGTTGGACTCTGTCCATCTGTCCAGCCTGTCAAGGTCTCTCTGCAGAGCCTCTCTACCCTCCAGCAGATCAACTCCTGCCCCCAGCTTGGTGTCATCCGCAAATTTACTGATGATGGACTCAATGCCCTCATCCAGATCATGAATATATGAATGTTAGCTCCTCAATATTCAGGAGAAATGCCTAAGAGCAAGCATTTTGTTTATACACAATTTGATTAAGCACAATGCAACTGTTCATAGGTGATGAGACAGTTAAAACAATCTCCAGCTTCCATCTGAGTACAGTGGGGAGAAAGAGGATTCAAAATGCTAAGTAAGTTTCAGACTTAAAAATGAAATTATGTTACCCATTCAGACCTAGAGTAAATGGCACTGAATGCTAAGCCAAACAGATAATCTTTCCCTCAGGAAAGAAAAGAAGGGGAGGGGGAGCCAGTTTTAAATTAATCTCCAAGCACAGGATTAATTCAGTAAAATTACAGCCTAGCCTTCCTTCCACCAACTCTAATCATAAACACCCTAAGTCTGCTAAAGATCAAGTACCCTCCTTTCACACCAACTGCCAATAATGACAATAATCCCTGCCAGGACTGCATCTAGGGCTGTTCTTTGCACCATGTTTTGCAATAAGGAAGTCATCCTACTCATCAATTAATCCTGAATTAATCAAAGTATAGTTATTTTACAGTTCAGGGCTAAGCACAGTAAAATCTCTTTTCAGGACAGCTTTTTCCACCATAGTGAGGATTTTAGTAGAATGATGGCACTGCTCACAGCACTCATGGTCAGCACAGACTGACAAAGAGACCAGAGCAGAGCTGACTCTTAACTGGGCAGCTCAGCCTAGAATTAGCTTAGCAAGATATGAACAGCCAAGAAGATACTGTCCCAGTTTCTCAGTCACCCTGACAGTAGCTGCTGACTCCTCCATTGGAAGACAGTGAGACAAAGCCTTTCTCATTTGAATGGGATCACAAAGGAGTTTCACAGGTAACCCTGGTACAATCATGCCAAAGTTAAAGAAATAGATCACAAATCAATCCTTTAGTGCGAGAAGCAGGAACTTCTGCCCATCCTCCAGACACACTCTGGTAGCAGAACTGTTACCAGTTACCAGCAGAACAGTTACCAGACTGTCTGAAGAGTGGCACTGAAGAGTGCCTGAAGAGTGGCACTGACTTGTGAAACAGACATGAAAAAAGTCCTTTCTCTGAAGGGAGCCAAGCCAAAACAAAATGTTCTCACTGGGTGGTGAATATCCAAGTACTCTCATAAAAACACCTTCTACAATCATGTGTACCACTCACAGCTTCTGAGCTCTCCTCCCTGGTGCGTGTGTCTACATAATATACAAACACAGGCACACTCTCAAGGGTGCTTTCTCCCTTGAGCAACCTTCACTCCATTTTCCTGCTCCAGGAAATTATTAAATGGCATGTATCCATGCCTGCTAAGCAAAGCTGGAAATGTGTTCTTGAACTACTGATACAGTGGCACATAAGTCACATTTAATCACTCTCCAGAATAAGTATCTCCTAGAAGAAGAATGGGAGAAAGGATGAAGCATCAACCCTCCTCCATCCATTAAGGCAGGGAAGGAGGATGAGAAATAATGCAACTTGCCTAGTACCAGTAAAGAATTCTGTGGCAGAGCAGGCCACTAAGACTGCTAATCAGTTTAGTGCTTTAACCCAAAACATTTTGTCTATTAGAAGAGTAATGAAAACTTACACATATTATTTAACATGTAACTGGATAGAGAGAGGACAGTCAGGTGAAAGCTATTCTGAAAGCAAGAAAGCATGCCTCCATCTCCAAAACAATGTAACTGCTTTACTGTGGCATCCCCATTCTACAAGGTCAGCTCATTGATCACACAGAAAAAAAGGAAACACTGCTATGAAATCATTCAGCATTTAAATTGCATTGCTTCAGAACTTGACTCCATCTTTTCACTTCATAAAAAATAGGCAAGAATGGTTCCACCACAAAATCCTTTGCATCTGCAAAGTGATCCTCCCCCTCTACTTAGCTCTGGTGAGACCCCACCTGGAGTACAGCCTCCAGTTCTGGAGCCCCTATTACAAGAGGGATATGGAGGTGCAGGAACGTGTCCAGAGAAGGGCCACGAGGATGATCAGAGGGCTGGAGCACCTCTCCTATGAGGACAGACTGAAGGAGTTGGGGCTGTTCAGTCTGCAGAAGAGAAGGCTCCCAGGTGACCTAATTGTGGCCTTCCAGTATCTGAAGAGGGCCTACAGGAAGGCTGGGGAAGGACTTCTCAGGATCTCAGGTAGTGATAGGACTAGGGGGAATGGATTGAAGCTGGAGGTGGGGAGATTCAGGCTGGATGTGAGGAGGAGGTTCTTCATCATGAGAGTGGTGAAGCCCTGGAATGGGTTGTCCAGGGAGGTGGTTGGGGCACCATCCCTGGAGGTGTTTAAGCCCAGGTTGGATGAGGCTCTGGCCAGGCTGATCTAGTATGGGGTGTCCCTGCCCATGGCAGGGGGGTTGGAACTAGATGATCCTTGTGGTCCCTTCCAACCCTGACTGATACTATGATACTATGCATCTGCAAAATTCAGCTAGAGTCAGTAAAAGGACACTTTCCTCATGTCAAATTGTACCACAAAATATGAAACTCTGGCTCAGTTATTTTCATTTCTTGTCTCACCTACTCTGCAAGTTCAGATTAATGCAACTGGTAAAACTGCAAGTCTTGTTATTTGAGCTGCAGCTCAGTTAGTGGAGGAATAAGCATCTTCCAAGACATGTCCAGAGTAACAGAGAAACCTTCACGTTTTGCTGTGGAAAGTCATTCTGCAAAAGTTTTAGAGAGATTTAAAATGGGCAGGAATAATGTTCCATTTCATCAGACACTTCCCACATTTTTAAACTGAATGGCAGAGATGCAAGCTCAGGATTTTTTCCTTGCTGCCTGCCAAGGAAGTCAGACCTTCAGCCTTTTCTTTTACTTCAGAGTACTTAATGAATGGCACCATGATACAAAATCTCCAATTCAGCTCTGAGCTGAAGGAAGAGAGCAGATCCTGAGGACTTTGCTAATAAACTAAGCTGCAAAGAAGCCCACCCTTGTCTTTGACATACAGATGTTAGCAGAGAGGCAACATTTTCCCAGAGTAAATACAATGGAAAGGTTTTTTAACATAACTGCTGAAGCTGCAATGAGCTCCTACCTACCATATCAGCAAGTCTAAATATCTACTTGTTTTCCCCTCCAAAGAGTCATTAAATGCCTAATACAAAATTCAGTCAATTTGGAGACACAAAGAGGTGACTGAAGATCAGGTCAAGCCATATTCTCAAGTAAAAGGATGCACTAAGGAGGTGAAAAAAATATTAAGCTTAACTTAACTCCTCATTTGGTGCAAACATCTACAGAATGAGGCAATTACAGTTTTTGTGCTGGAAACGTGTCTTAGATCTGCTTGCCAGTTCAGAAGACAGGTGAAGAATAACCTAACCAGAGAGACAAGTGACAGATCATGCTGTGCTGGCCACTGCAAAGTGGGACAATGATGTTTAAGTCCTTGTTCCAAGCCAGAAAAAGAAAAGATTTAGACCTTTATTTACCATTATGTACTTTTAGCATCCTAACTACCTGAATAGTTTGTGTTCCAAGATAGCAGGTTTCTGGTTTGGCAATCATTATTTTACAGGAAATGTCAGAATATCCAAAGTTTTGCCTACATTGGACCAAGACTACCACCCAGAAAGCAAGCTTTGACATTTTGCAGCTCACTATGCCACGTTCAGGCCTGACATAAGTGATTCCATTCCCTTGCACATATTTGTGCCCAGTTTCACAAGGCCTGATTTAACCCTGATCTCTAAACTCCTCTTACTCAGAGCAGCTGCCACCTATTATTTTGTACCACAAGCAACAATCCCACTCTTCAGCATCAATTTAAAATCAATTGCACACCACCACAGTCAGCCAGGTACCTAAGTGCATCTCAAATAGGTAAGGCTCAATTACACTGGAGGAGTGAAGAATACACAGAAAAGATTCACCACCAGCTCAGATGGTTATCAATAACAGATGTAATCAGCAAGGGACCACATGCAATATAACAACATGGGCATGTTTTGTGAATTAATCCTCCTGTATTTCATTAAAATCAATGTTTAATCTTTTCTCAGTGGTAGACTCTAGTCAACACCCAGACCACTGGAAAATTTTGTCTTAGCCAGGTGTGGATTTCACTGGTGAACTTCTCCATGTGGATTTACCTTACCATACCATCCTGCTGGCCCATCAGAGTAGCCACAGCGGCACTGCATGCCCTGGGCACTGAGCAGTAAATGACATGCCTGGCAGACCCAGACATGATATACAGGTTCCCATGGAGCAGACCTCAGCCAAACTGCTCAGCATGTCACCAAGAATGGATTGAGGAGCACCACAGAATGGTAGGGTTTAAAAGGGACCCCTGGGGATCATCTAGAATCATCTAGACCTATCCCTCTGCTAAAGCAGGTCTCCAAACTAAGGAGAGTTGGGTGGAAACTCTGATTTTGTTCCCAAGCAAGCACTCTGAGAGCACACTTACGAGATGTGGTGTAATAGACCAGGAATCTTCTCTGCATCTGGACAACCTTTTGGGTATAAGACACACTCATTAAACACTACTAGCAGCTCAAGAGCAAAGGGAGAAATGTACTGAATGGATATTCCTCATGATAATGAACAGGCCAACAGAAAAGAAAATGGAGACAAACAGAAGAGCCAGGGACAGGAATGGGTAAGCTACCATTATAATCCTCTTATCTTATTTCAGCTTCCTCCCAGGAGAATTTTCTTGGCTTTTACAAGCATTCAACATATTTGTTCTCCCTACTTGATAGATGCAAAGACAGCTGGAGTTACAAATTCCTCTTACACTGGAATTTCAGTTTTGTGCCTCACAAATGTGGAAAAGCAGGTAAAACTAAAGAGTTTTGGGTTGTTATTGTCAGTTAAAGACCCCCAAATCCACTGCATTCATACAGTGGCTTGCCCTTGGTTTTGTTTTTCTTTTAAAAGCAATAAAAAGCTTTTCTTCTAGATTCAATTCAATAGTATGGAAAGCTTTGGAGCTCTGCATCCAAACAAGCTTTTAGCAGTGTAGGTACACATTCACTTTTTATTAGTAGTATTATTACTACCACTATTATGTGGGTTTTTTTTTTTTTCAAAGCTTTTTTACCTCTGTGGATTCTAGTCTTATCTAGCATGGAATAATTTATCAGTCCTACACTCATGGGAAAAAGAGAGGTTTCCTTTTCTTCTTCCTTGAATGCTATCTGCTGCAAAACAAAATGTAAAACCTGCTGTTTTCTGTCAATTACTTATGAATAGAGAAAGGGAAAAAAAAAACCCAACCCACAATATCTGATATTGTATTTCTTTGTGAATAACTTAGCTGGTTATACTTTTCTATGGAATATACAATTAGTATGTCCACAATAGAACAGAAACAACATAATGGCCGAGCTAAATCTGCTTTTGTACACAGAAGGAGTAGCAAACGTGAAAATAGGTCACAGACAGGCTTCTGACAGGTGCTGGAAGCTCTGCTTGGGTGACAGCACAGATAGCTGTTGGTGTGATGCCATGCCCAGCACACCCCATGCTAGGATCCACAGCCCTGCAGCAGCCAGCCGTGAGCCAGCCGTTGGACTAACACACCCTGAAAACCACTCATTACTTGGGATGCTCACCTCTCTGTATGGGGGATCACGTAGTATCCTGCACCCTCTGTGAGACAGGAAGAGAAACAGTTTAACAGGTATTTAACAGACAAGCTGCAGGAAGACCAGAGTCATTCATGGGCTGCAAAAGGGTTTTGACACATTCTGCATCCCATTTTGTCAGAGGAAACATACAGGTCGCTAGGCTGGGCTGGGCTGTGCTGCGGTTCACACCCCATTTCCTTCAACAGGCACACACTCTGGTCTTCTGCAAACTTCTGCTGGGACTAAGTCCTTGTGACTGACATATTAGTGCCCATGGAGTCCTTCAACTGATGCATTAATTCCAGGAAAACAGCACTTTTGCAGAGAGAGCTGAAAGCATCCCATAATTTCCTGGTTACAATCTGTACCCTCAGCAAGAGCACTTTGACAGCAGAGATCAGCACCACCATAGCAGCACGTGTATAGCAGGGCTACATCTGGCCTAAGGTCCTGCTGCTCAATCCCTCTTTCCTCCCGCTTTCACCTATCTGGATCATGTTTCCCTTTCTCTTCAATTTTCTACTTCAGCCTTGATTATCAATTTCCCTGCTGCAGGAAGGATGCTGAGGGCAGGTAATATGCACTAAGATTTATTAGCAGGATCCCCTGCTGATGGCACACATTGACTCTAACACAGAAATTCAGGGGGGCACAAACAGCAAAACAAAAACACAAGCAGAGGAGACCAGGAGAGGTAAATACAAAAAGAGGAAGAAAAACTCCCCAGAGGCCAGCCAGGAAGGGCATGGGGTCCTGGGTGAGCATCAGGACAGTCTTCAGTGATGATGGAGGGAGGTGGTGATGATGAACCATAGAATCATCTGGTTGGTAAAGGCCTTAAGATCATTGAGTCATCTCTCCCTGCACACACCTGTTAGACCATGTCCCTAAGCACCTCATCCAAACATCTTTTAAACACCTCCAGGGAAGGCAACTCTCCAGGCAGCCTGTTCTGGTGCTTGACGACCCTTTTGGTGAAGAAATTTTTCCTAGTATCTAATCTAAACCTCCCCTGGTGCAACTCAAGGCTATTTCCTCTCATCCTACCATTTGTTACCCGGGAGAAGAGGCTGGCCCCCACCTCACTACAACCTCCCTCACACTCCCTATGGATTGCTCCTGCTACCAGTGCAGTTAGCACTGACCAGAGTACACTGGTAGCACACACAGATGGAAGTGCTGTATACTGACTGTTAAGCTTTGTCCACATATATTATTGGATAATATTTACTGAGCATTTGGATGACTATTTTCTACTTTGTCATGTAGAGATTTATTTTCTCTGATACAAATTAAAATCTATGAAACAGGAGGAAGAGAAGGGAATGAGAGGCAATTCTCAAACCAGTGCTGCCTACTTCCATGAAAGCCACTGTAACAACACTGTCACAATCTGCAAGTCCAGAATAACAGTGGCTTCAGAGGGAGGTTACAGAGCTGCAGCAAGCATGCTCTTGCTAAGACCAAGGCACTTTGGTATCATAGTATCAGTCAATCTTGGAAGGGACCACAAGGATCATCTAGTTCCAATCCCCCTGCCACGGGCAGGGACACCCCACACTAGATCAGGCTGGCCAGAGCCTCATCCAGCCTGCTCTTAAATACCTCCAGGGATGGGGCCTCAACCACCTCCCTGGACAACCCATTCCAGGGCTTCACCACTCTCATGGTGAAGAACCTCCTCCTCACATCCAGCCTGAATCTCCCCACCTCCAGCTTCATTCCATTCCCCCTAGTCCTATCACTACCTGAGATCCTGAGAAGTCCCTCCCAAATATCCAAGTCATCTGCATGGGCTAGCAGATATAACATAAGGGGAGCAAGAGTTTTCTCCTGCCATCAGGGGCAGGGACACCCCACACTAGATCAGGCTGGATAGAGCCTCATCCAGCCTAGTCTTAAACACCTCCAGGGACGGGGTCTCAACCACCTCTCCCTGGACAACCCATTCCAGGGCTTCACCACTCTCATGGTGAAGAACCTCCTCCTCACATCCAGCACTACACCTACAGCACCTACTACTCACCTACAGCACTGTGCAACACTCCTGCAGCACAACACATCTTTGAATCCATTCCTCATCCCCCAGACTTCCTTTCCTATATGGAGTCAAACCAGATCTATTTCCAGTGTAATTAATATGAATAATAGATTTGTATTTTAGTGATTATAATTAGAGTTGTCCCTATTATAGCTCTCGCCTCATACAAAGGTAGGAAGGCCAGAACTAGGCATGGGTGTTCAAATTAAAACAGCCCTGCACTTTCTGAATTTGGAAGATTGAAGCTGGAATTCATACAATCCTATCCCTGAATTAAAGTAGCAGGCTCTCTACATTTCTGGTTGTTACAGGTAAGGAAGAGTTATCTCAAAAAACAGAATCCAAACCAGCAGGGGAATCTCAGCAAGAAGGCTGAGGACTGAATGCACATGGTGAGTAAATTATCCTCTCATCTTCCAAACTGCTCCCTCTGGATTGTGTTAATGATATGCATTAGTTGTGTGCATCAGTACAGAAAAAAAACCCTGAGCCATGTTTCCACACAATAAATGATCTCTTTATCAGGAAGGGATAGGTGGACTAACTGGACAGCAGCAGCCAGGCAAATAAATGAAGTTGTCAAATAAACAATTTGTGAACTTCATCGGACCCCAAAGGATTAACTCTAATCTCTCCATTTGGATTCTGTCCTCAGCTTCTATTACAGGCAAGGTAAAATTACAAGTGTTTGTGACATGCCTACCCTTGCTGGGCCACTGCTTGTGTTTCTTTGACTAAAGACAGGATTTCAGTTATTAGCATTCTTGGATTAACAGGGGAAGAAAGAGGACAGCAGAAAAAGCTCCAGAAAATCCACTGAATGTCCAAGGCAGTAATCCAAGCAGTTACTTCCCAGCATAATGTACAATTAAGTGACTAAGTACATCTGTCAATGTAGTAGGCAGCTAAATACACAGGGAACTCATCACTGAACCTGAAAGCAGAAGACAAGACTAGGCAGACAAGCATGAGGACTCCAGTCCCTGAAAAAGTTATGAATGATTTACTACTGCATGGGAGGGAAAGTAGGGCAATGGGCCAGCCTGAAGGGCATTGTCTCAGGAAGAGGGAGCCCTGGTGCCAGGCAGTGGGGCTTCCTTGATGTCCACTTATCCTACAGAAGAAGGGAACAGGGTCAGTGAAGTCCATTCACTAGGAATCACATCTGTGTTTATCTGGCAATCCAGCCATGCAAAGCCCACACACTCCCCGGGGGCAGGGGCTGTAATGTCAGCTTTCCCCAGAGGTGTCCCGGTGGAAGAAAACTCCAGCACAGGCTGAAGGTGCTACATTCCCTATGCTGCCAGGGGAGAGAGAAAGGCTACATTAGGAAGACTAGATCCTCACTGAATGTTGGTGGGTTTTCCTTTGCCACTTTCAAGATGTTTTGAGAATTATTTGAAATTATCACAGGTGATACTTGCAAATACTGGTCTACTGGATTTCTGCCATATAACCATAACTAACTCTGCTAAAATAGTATTGTAGCGACCGAAAATGTTTACCAGCTGGTACCTTTTCTTTCTTCTTTTCCTTTTCTTTTTTTAATGAACAATCTATGAACTACATTTGGAAAAGGAATGAAGACAAGGCACATAGGGCAGAAGAGTAATTTCAGATAGTAAATAATCAAAAAAAGGGCAAAACTTTCAGCTCCCACAAAAACCCAGACATACAAAACCTTTAGATCACACACCATGGCAATGCAATCATTTGCCCTCTCAATTTTCACCAGAGGTCAGTAACTATTTCAGGTGCTTCTAAAAACTCAGTTTTAACAATTTTGAAAATACAGTATCACAGTATCACCAAGGTTGGAAGAGACCTCAAGGACCATTGAGTCCAACCTGTCACCACAGACCTCATGACTAGACCATGGCACCAAGTGCCACATCCAATCCCCTCTTGAACACCTCCAGGGATGGTGACTCCACCACCTCCCTAACAATATATAATAATATGTTGTTAACTCAAAAGAGGACTTGCAAGACATCTTTTGCAAAGAAACCCAGGCACTCATTAGAACAATAGTGCAGAGAATGCATCAGACAACATTTCACAGTATCACAGTATTACAGTACCGCCAAGGTTGGAAGAGACCTCGAGGATCATTGAGTCCAACCTATCAACGCAGACCCATGACTAGACCATGGCACCAAGTGCCATGTCCAATCCCCTCTTGAACACCTCCAGGGATGGTGACTCCACCACCTCCCTGGGCAGCCCATCCCAATGACTAATGACTCTGTGAAGAACTTTCTCCTCACCTCCAGCCTAAATCTCCCCAGCCTAAACCTCCCCTACCCCTTCAGGTAGTTGTAGAGGGCAATGAGGTCACCCCTGAGCCTCCTCTTCTCCAGGCTAAACAATCCCAGCTCCCTCAGCCTCTCCTCATAGGGCTGTGCTCAAGGCCTCTCATCAGCCTTGTTGCCCTTCTCTGGACACGTTCAAGTGTCTCAATGTCCTTCTTAAACTGAGGGGCCCAGGACTGGACATAGGACTCAAGGTGCGGCCTAACCAATGCAGAGTACAGGGGCACTATGACTTCCCTGCTCCTGCTGGCCACACTATTCCTAATACAGGCCAGGATGCCATTGGCCTTCTTGGCCACCTGGGCACACTGCTGGCTCATGTTTAGGCAGCTGTCAATCAGCACCCCCAGGTCCCTCTGCATTTGGCAGCTCTCAGCCACTCTGACCCCAGCCTGTAGCTCTGCAGGGGGTTTCCGTGGCCAAAGTGCAGCACTCGGCACTTGGACTTGTTAAATGACATCCCATTGGACTCTGCCCATCTGTCTAGTTGGTCGAGGTCCCTCTGCAGAGCCCTTCTACCCTCTAACTGACTAACATCTGCCCCTAACTTGGTGTCATCTGCAAATTTCATTCCATGAGGCTGTAGCTGCAGACACAGAGACAGGACAACCATCTTCTGCTCTAAATTTCACCATTAGAAAGGTTTAGTATAAACCAGAAAGTGTCACCCAGTTAGAAAACTTTTTTAAAGGAAGCCCTGAAAAAGAATAAACATAAAACCATCTGCAGCAGGCCTCCAGGGCTTATGTAGATGTGCACTCCACTTTCATGAATCAGTCTATACATAGTCCTTGGCCAAACTGCGTTAAGTGCTTAAAACTAACACATGCTTGCTGAAACTGTGTGATTTAAATTGCATTGCGTTATCTTAAACTTTTCAGATGACCTCCTACTGCACAGCACCACAGGAGTGAATTGCTTTAAAGCACATGACATCCTCCAAGAATTACAAAGTGACTACCAGAGCCTTGTTTCTGACCCAGAAACTGAAACAGCCTTTTTGTTACAGAACAGATGGTAGCAGGAAATCATCATTAAAGCATGCGTGTTACAATTGGCATTTAGCACTGATGCCAGTTTTTACATGTGGAGTTCCTCTTAAAAATGCAGAGAATTATGAGGACTGCACGTTTGTCTCCTCTTAGGGACTTGCAGGTTAAATACCTCAACATAGCAGTAAAAGGGCTTTTTGCTTCTAAATCTCAGGCCTGGAAATTCACTCTGGGGAACTGGAAGTCAAGCTGGGATGTTTCCTCTAAAGCATTAGTACCAGAAAGAAAGGCTTTGCAAACCAAATTTAACTCTCAGTTGTGCTTCTGTAAATTCCCTACTTTTAAATCAAGCTTTTAGTTTTGAACAACACATCAGCTTAATTGCCTTAAATGGTTCTCAGGGAGAATATTTAAAGGTGTTGGAGCTAAGATCAAAAGGAAAGAGATTTACCCAAGCACTGCTGATGCAGGAACTTGAGACCCTGACAAATATTGTCCTACCAAGGGTCTCTGGCACAGGTCAGACCCACTCTGCACAACTTGCTCGAGGCCCCGAGCAGGAGCTGCTGTGATGTCTGCTTAATAGTCTCCAAACTCTCTTTGGCCCTCAGACTGCTGACTCAGACATCTCTTCTTCTGCTTCACATTTTCCCTTGAGAAATAATGTGGATGATATATTTAATAAATAAGACTTCCCCTGAAGACAAGGTTTCAGTTGAGTAAGTAGGGAGCTGAATTATCTTTTCAGTCCAGAGATGAGTTTCAGTATTTCTGTCCCTTGTGGCTGCCCTGCTAAATGCCACTGAACCAAAGAGCAGGCTAAAGCACAGTGCCTTCCCCAAGCCATACTGGCTGAGGTCACTTGTGCCACAGTGATCTATTTCCCTCAAGGACATGCTGACAATAACAGCAGTATCTCTGATCCACGTATGGCCACATTACATGGCTGTAAGACCTTGTGGCAGTTACGACAGGCAATGGGGGCTAAGCAAGAGCAGGCACACTTATGCTTAGTTCTCCTTCCTGGTACTAAGTACACATTTTGCTCACACTACAAATTTGCATAGCCTCAGGTATTGTTCTTCTGCACTACTCTGGGCTTGCAAAAAGCTGCTTTGCCACTGGCTTGGGTTCAGAGAATTTGGACAAGTCAGTTTGGGCCCATGCTGGCAACACAGTCTAATCGCTGCGTACAGCTGCGTAAAGGAGTTCATTTCACTGGCAAGCATGGAAAACTACTGCTAGACCTGCCAATCAGGGACACTTCATCAAAACTAATTTCAACTCTAAGCTCTGTCACTGAGTATTTTGTAAGCCCATTATTTTCAGGCCAGCTCTAAAATACTACAGCAGAAATTCCAGAAAGCCCAGAAATGTCTGCAACATTTTTTACCTGTCAATGAAATGCTTCTTAGCAAAGCCGACAATGTCTTGACTGAACCAACTCCCAAAGAAATCTGGTAGATCTCTCTGCTTATTTGGATGCACAAAGCTCCACAGCAATACTGGTGCATCTCTGAAATAGCTGATGGCAAGCCATGCTTATTTACTTGTTCAGGTCTACAGGTTCAAATTGCCTCAGTTCACTTACTTGGAACTAATGCCATTATAAATGTTTGTAAATGTCAGAGATTATCCTCTTGGTTGATTTTATATTACTTACTCTTCAGTGCTTTAAAATGATCCAAGTGCTGCCCTATTTAAAAGTATACTTTCCCCAAATACATGCAAATGCACCAAATGCAAGAGTTTCCTATTGTTGTGAAGTTCCTTGAATGGCAGGGGGAAGTGGGGGGTAGGGAAATCACTGTTCTGCTTCCACAATTCAAGCTACATTCTATTTCCATTGCATTTATTTAGAAAAACAAAACCAAAACAAACACACACAAAAAAAACCCCACCCACCCAAAACAAAACCATCTGCAATACGTAATAACTTCAGATTGCAGATCTGGAAATGTTAAACTTCTTACCTATGTATCAGGAAAGAGGCAATAATTACATGTATAACTTGTAGCATTCACTGAGATTTACTGCAATTTAGTCTCTCTTCCCCAGAATTATCAAGAGAGGAAGATACAGATAGCCAGCATTTGCTTTGAAAAGAAACACTGACCCCACTATTTCATCTCCCTTCTACAAGAATACTTAGAAAGGGAAGGCTTATGAAAATTAATACAGAAGTTACACAAAAAGTAGTTCAGGTCAGGCAACAATACAATCAGACTTGTCACAAACAACACTTAACCATCACTTAATGGCTTCAGACTTATTTATGTCTGAATTTTAGGTACACTTATATTATGCTTTGCTTCAAATGTGAAGCATAGGGCAAGACCTGTCAAAAGACACAAATCCAAACCTTACTTCAAACACTAACAATTACACAGTTCTGTACTTAGAATCAGCATGAGCCTCAATACTTAAGAGGATGGGAGTGTCCCCCGAGGTATAACAAAGGGAATTGCTACCTTCAAAATGTGTGCATTTTTCTGTTTCTCCTTCCTTTTATACTCTTAAAAAAACATAGTAGCATTTGCTTCTCACCTAACAATCAAAAATTGACACAATTTTAAATACCAAGTAAATCACCACAGCACAACAATCCAATTTTTTAAATCCTAAAATAACATGTGAAATAATCTAACCAGCAGCAGATGTGTTTTTCTGACAGATCACTTCCAGAAAATCAGCAAAAAGTAGAACAGGAACAAAGGAACAGAGAAATGAGTTTGAAAGAGCACTTGTAGAACAGCACTTCTGCCATTTTCAGTGGTCAAGAGCATGCATGAATGTTTGGATTTATCAGCCAAGGACTAATGGTGGTGATCTGATGGAATGAGTCCAGAGAAGGGCAACAAAGTTGGTGAGGGGTTTGGAACATGAGTGTTATGAGGAAAGACTGAGGGAGCTGGAATTGCTTAGCCTGGAGAAGAGGAGACTCAGGGGTGACCTTATCACTCTCTACAACTACCTGAAGGGAGGTTGTAGACAGGCAGATGATGGTCTCTTCTCCCAGGCAGCCAGTACCAGAACAAGAGGACACAGTCTCAGGCTGCGCCAGGGGAGGTTTAGGTTGGATGTTAGGAAGAAGTTCTATACAGAGAGAGTGATTGCCCATTGGAATGGGCTGCCCGAGGAGGTGGTGGAGTCACCATCATTGGAGGTGTTCAGGAGGAGACTTGATGGGGTGCTTGGTGCCATGGGTTAGTTGTTTAGGTGGATTGGATTGGTTGAAGGGTTGGACGCAATGATCTTGAAGGTCTCTTCCAACCTGGTTTATTCTATTATTCTATTATATATGCTAGTATAGCTAACTCCCTTCTAAAACACAGCTTATACTGTGACAGCAAAGAACTCTTTTTCCAGTACAGTATTCTTTTTCCTTGGAAGATGTGAGGGATCCACCAGAAAACCTAAGTGATGACAGAAAGCAGTACTTTTGACATCCAAATTATACATATAGAAGACACAAAATAAAGTCTCTATTGTCACCTCATGAATGAACGAGAACATGAGGCTTTTTACATGCTGGATGAGTTCATAATGTCTCCCTTATGGTTTATTTGAACTTTTCCAGAGGAGAAGAATGATTTGCCTGGCCACATTTTATTACCTATGGCACCGATTAGAAGGAATCTTCCTTCCTCCCTCAGACATATTGCAGGGCTCTGCCAGCCTCTCCTGCACATCCCTCTTTGGCGGGAGTCTTTCTTCAAGAATGGCAAAGGTGACCCCATGTAGATGAGAGATGAGATGCAACAAAAAACCCTTAAGCATCATTAGCTATGGAGATCACTCTGGTTTAGGCAAACTACTAAAGAGGAGTGAGCAGTCTGCTGGAATGTTCAATATACTCGCACCAAATGTAAGCACGAATTAGGAGTACATGTGAGCAGTGCACAGTGCAGGGTCAGCACAAACATACACCAGGTCAAAACACCTTCCTGAAGTCATGGAAAAGCACCTTCCCCGTTTGTATCTCTGAACAGGAATTGTTCTACAGAGACAATGACTGATGTTAAGAACTTTCCTAGGGCCACTAGATTCAACATATTATGTAAATGGCAGCATTCATAACTTTTCCCCATCTAAAATGTAATTATAACTCCTCTCTGTGATATAGCAACAGACAATCCTTCTCTGCAAGGAGATGATCCTAATCAGGTTAACCTGAATTTTGACATTGATTTGCATAGGAAGAATATTTGGACCCTGACTACTTATGCATAAAACAGCAGTTACCTGCCTCTAAGACATTTCCTACATTGGAACTAATCTGTCACCTTGCATGACTCTCCCAGCTTCCAAATTGAGCTTCAGAAGTGGTCTGATTTTCACATTGCTGTTCCTAAGTCAGCAGCTATTACCCATAACTAATATAATATGACAACGCTCCTCAATGTCCCACTCTTGAAATGCCCTTAGTAATTGCCATCATTCAGTATTTAGAATTATGCATGCTGGGAAAATGTAGTTCCTCAGTACAGTGTCTGTTAATGCACAGAGGTTCATCTCAGAACTTTATTCCTGAGCTCTCAGAGGTCATTGGAGCTCTCTAAATCTAAGTGCTTCAAAACTAACACATTTCAAAACTACGTGGTTTCTCCACAGAGAATATTCTGGCAAATATGATCAAATTCTCTTTTGTTTGGCTGCTATCAGTAAAAACAGATCAGGTTCAGTTCCCATTGCTTAAGCCACTCAGGTATGCAAACATCCCACTAGAGTTACTCTGGAGCTCTGCAGCTAACTTTGCCAATGCCACTCTAGCTTACATGAGAGGAATTATGACAAATAATGGCATATAATTGCCACTTCTGCTCTTCAAGGTCTGTTATCCTGCTGACCTGGTCTTTGCTTCCCAGTGTCAGAGAGCAGTCCAGAAGAGAAGGGCTTTGGGGGTGCTGAGAAGCTGAACATAAGCCAACAATGTGCACTGGCTGCCCAGAAAGTCAACCATGTCCTAGGCTGCATCAAAAGCAGCATGGCTAGGAGGACAAGGGAAGGGATTCTCCCGGTTTACTCCACTCTGGGGAGACTCCAATTGGATTCCTGTGGCCAGCTCTCAAGACCTCAGCACAAGATGGACATGGATCTGTTAGAGCACATCCAGGAGAGGGCCATGAAGATAACCCAAGGGCTGGAGCACTTCTATGAAGACAGGCTGAGTGAGTTGAGATTGTTCAGCCTGGAGAAGAAAAGGCTCTGGGAAGACCTTATTGCAGCCTTTCAGTACTTAAAGGGGGCTATAGGAGAGCTGGAGAAGGTCACATTGCAAGGTTACATAGTTACAGGACAAGCAGTAATGGCTTCAAACTGGAATAAGCTCCACTGAGATTTGACATCATGAAAAAATTGTTCCTAATGAGGGTGGTGAGGCACTGGAACAGGCTGCCTAGAGAAGCTGTGGAGGCTCCAAGCCTGGAAGTATTCAAAGGCAGGTTGGATGGGTCCTTGAGCAACCTGGTCTAGCAGGTGGTGTCCCAGTCCATAGCCGGGGTCTGGGAGCAGATGATCTTCAAGGTCCTTTCCAATTAAAACCATTCTATGATTCTGTTATGAAAGAATATTTCATAGAGTTACAGTCTTCTGTACTAGTCCATTAATATTCTATTTCCCACTGGACTTAAGTGCAAGGAGCCTGGTTTTACTTCCCTTTCTCACATAAAATAGCACTTTGTCACATAAACTGATCCACTGAATCTAGCAGCACTTGCACCATGTATTACATGAAACTGAGTCAAATTGGGTGCAAATACAAATGTGAGATCAAAATCAGGCCCACTCCACACACATTTCTATGGGTGCAGACTGCAAACCCCTTAGCAAGGTGCCCTGTGTGAATGATGGAGACATAGATGGTGCTCCTGTGCACACAAGACAGACAATGACTGACTGAATGGGTGTATATGACAAAAAAAAAAAGCATGTGTAAAAGCAACAGAACAGTGCTCTGCTTCAAATGGCCAACCACAGATCCCAGCTCAGAAGAGGGGAAAAGTATAATGTCCTACAACAGCAGCAAATGTAGCCCTTAGACCACCTGTGGGAGTCCCTGAGGCCACAGGAACTTTCCCAGTGCTTTCTATCACAAACTTTATTGAAAGTCATATTGGTCACTCATAAATGTTGAGATGTGACAGGAGCCCAAAGAGCCACAGCTCAATGCTTAAGAAGAGAGGACTAGCTTTGAAGAAGATTAACTCATATTCTATCAATGATAAGCAGCATTTATTTAGAATAGAATAAACCAGGTTGGAAGAGACCTTCAAGATCATTGTGTCCAACCTATCATCCAATACCACTTAATCAACTAACCCATGCAGGTCAAGGCAAAAGAGGTAAACATGACCCAAGTACGAGGCAGAAACATAAAAATGCCTTTGGGCAAGCTTCTCTTCTCTTGCCTTCATCTCATCTGATTTCTCAACATCTTGAGGTATGAGAATGCATTAACACAAGCAATATTTTTGTCTCTACCCTGAAATCTTGAGACTGTGACTTGGTCAGTCATCTGAGTGATCAGCTCACCATCCCTAGACCATTCAATATTTGAGAGGGTGTTATTTTATCAGCGCTAAGAAGCACTGAAGTCTCCTTTCATCGCAGAGAATTTCTGAGAGGAGAAGTCTTTTTGGTCTGCAGACAACAGGAAGAAAAGAACCTGAAGAAATCTTCACAGATTAATAAAAAGGAAGCCAGTCAATATCCAGGTATTTGACTGGAGCTGTTTTTACTGCCATTGTCCTTGAAAGCATCCTCTGCATAGGAAGAAAAAAAAATGTAGGTGGTGTTTAGTTGTATTAAATGCAAATATATATATATCTATATCTATATATATATCTCAGTGTCTTTACTCTTCATTACACTATGGGTTTTTTTTATATTCTCCAAAGGGAATAATTTAATGGACTCAAACAGGCAGAAGTAAGTTAAATAGGAACAGAAGAGAATTTTGTCAGAAGTGACATGGACCCATCTATATCACAGTGCCTCTTTCCTTTTCAGCATGTTCATCTAGCTAAGGATCAGGGTAATTTTGGTTTTCTTTACTAACTCTTAAAAATGAAAGCAACAAAAACTCCATTAGGGAAAAAGAGACATTTTTGAGAGGATAGTTGATTGGAAGGATAGCCAGTGATGACAGAGGATGTCATCAAGTGCAGAAGAGTTTTAAGCTAAACCCCCAAGCAAGCAGAATTATGTTGTCAAATGGGGATAAATTTAGAATGAGACTAGCAGTAAACAAAAAAACAACTCTCCAAAACATCATCTTTCTTTTTCTTTTGAACACAAAAAAAAAAAAAACACTAAGAGAATACAGAGAAAGATGAAGGAGAGCAATGTGCATTGCTAGTGGCTAACATCACCACCATTTTTTTTGTTGCAAACCAGAAAAGTTTCCTCTCTCAGAACAAGAGGACACAGTCTCAAGATGCACCAGGGGAGGTTCAGGCTGGAGGTTAGGAAGAAGTTCTACACAGAGAGAGTGATTGCCCATTGGAATGGGCTGCCCAAGGAGGTGGTGGAGTCCCCATCACTGAAGGTGTTCAGGAGGAGACTTGACAGGGTGCTTGGTTGCATGGGTTAGTTGATTAGGCGGTGTTGGATGATAGGTTGGACATGATGATCTTGAGGGTCTCTTCCAACCTGATTTATTCTAATTCTAAGTGGGACTAGTTACTCAGGATTCAAATTCTTGCCTATAGAAATTAACTCAGTTTCTAACAGGAGATGTAGATTCTGATCTTTAGGGGGAAAAGTAGCTTTAAAGAACAGTGGGCATATTGCAGATGAGAGAGAAACCAAGAAAAGTGTTAAAGTAGAATAGCTATGAACAGGATCTAAATGTCTTGGAAAATAGCCAAATTTGCTCAGTGTGATTAGATCCAATTACTGCTAGGCTTTCATTAGGAACCCTCATTTAAAATAAATTATGGGTAATTTATGACACACTGTCCCCTTTTCATGATGCCTTTATAGGACAGCTGGGTGCTTTAAATTGATTCAAAAAAATCCTGTTGAAAATCTAGGAGCTAGCTTGTTGCACCTTCCAGGTCTAACTCAGCTAGAGGAAGACAGCAATTTTGTCACCCAGGAGAAGTGCTTGAATTACTGCTCAGCTCTCAGTGTGGTTGATCTTGTGTCTAAGTAAATCTCAGGATTCATCAGTGAATCACACAGCATGCCCCATTCAGTACCTATCACTAAATTATCTTTCAGGGGCCCACACTGAGATTTCATTAGTTCTGTTTCCAGCTTTTGTAAGTTACTCAGAGACTGCTTGAATCTGTCTTTCCTTTATGGGGATTCTCAAATTCAGGCAAGAGACTTAAAGGAGAGCTCAAGTATATTTGTGGAAAATGTGAGAGGAGATGACAGATCTTTCAGACTACCCAGAAGGCTGAGCTGCCTCATCCTTTAATGGCACTGACTGAAATCAAACATAACAATAAGGGATTTAGCACTGGAAAGGCTAGTCTTCTAATTTAGCCCAGCTTTGTGAGATCATTATTCTTTCCCTGTTGGAAAGCAGAGGGAAATGGTACCCAGACTGTATTATCCCTCAAGAGGTTACTGAGATATCTGCAGAGATTCACAGGATGAGACCAATGCTGTAAATTACAAAACAGTACCTCAGTGAAAAACATGAAGAGGTATTTCTGGAAGGCAAACTGAGAAGAGTCCTTCAGAGTATTTATCTAAGCAATCACAATTAACAATTCAAGCCAACAAAAGCAGCAAAAGAAACAATCAAAGCAACTGACTTGCCACTCAGCCAGATATTTTGAATAAATAATGTTGGCAGGGGGGAGAAAGGATGGGTCCTGAAGAAAGAGTTCTCATTTGGTGGCCTTTGGCAATGCATTTTCTGGATAAACAATATTCTCTGCAACACAGAAAATACACACACCTGCTAGGGCTGGAGGCAAAGATGGACCTTCATCCAAAAATCAATCATGTTATGGTTAGTTACCCTTTTCCTCATTAGCAGAACTGGTCGTAGAGCAAACATCTGGTCCAGACACATGGATCTTTAATAAGACATGGCAATGATTTGCTTTCCAATTTTTCACAGCATCCAAATATATCATCAAGAGCACAGCCTAGAGTAACCCTTCTGCTCTGTATTCCCTCTAGGGGAAAGGAAAAATAAAAGAATTAAGGCCACAATAAAAAAATGAAATACCATAGAGGGTTCAAAAGCTGCAGCTGGAAAATCTATGTACAGCTTATAATTGTTTGCTGCCCAAAAAATGTGATGAATATTCAAATTAAGTCTGTAGCACCTACTGTAAGAGACCTAATAGCAGCCTTCTAGTACCTAGATAGCAACATTTCTCATTGATGCTACATGGACAACCTGTGCAAATCCATCAAAAAACCCTCCAAAAATGGGTATCTCAAAGAAATGAAGGTGTCTGCAAATGCTAATCCTAGCCAACCCCCTCAAACATAAACCCAGATGGCCAAACATAGGTAAGAAGCCTTGTTCCCACGTGGGTATGGAAAGACACTCCACTGAAGCGAGACTAGACCAGACCACACATGAGCCTAGTCAGCAAAAAGAAGTTTCCTTACCACTCTACATTAGCCACTTAACCCCTTCCTAAAAGGATCATCTATCATGTTCAAAGAATTTTCTCTCTGCCATGAATCCTCAACCACTGCTTAGTCTCTGGCATCAGTTGGATGGTATTGATCCCAGCAATCTTTTTTGTGTGTGTGTGTGTGTGATGTAAACATCTAACAGGACTGAGAACAAAACAATCCATTCATTTCACATACACCACTGAACAGTCTTCTGGCATTAATGACTTCAACCCACTATTGACATGGCTGGAAAAGGACTAATGACTTCCATAAGAAGATTCTTTATGACATTGGCAATCCTTTCACCCTCTACTTGCCCCCACTACCATCTCTCTGAAACTTTAATCAAGGAAGGAGTTTAAGAAAAGATAGTTTGTAAATGCAATATTGGCTACAGTGCTCCAAAAACTTCAGCTTGTAACCACATATCATCTTTAATGGTCATATCCCTGATTATTTATTTTTCAGACAGCAGCTTAAGTCATTGGAACAACTTGGTGGGCAATTTCCTCTACCCCATTTCTTCAGGCATTTGCAGTCATTTCATAGGTACCAGCTCTTTACATTATTTTCTAGCTCATCACTTTTACTATCATTTTGACTTAGAACTCATTTCTTTGATGTATAATAATCTGCTGAGAGAACACAGGATATCAAAGGACAGAAATATCTTCATCACCTGATATGTAGCATGATCTGCATGTCAGAAAGAAATGGTGAGGTATTATTTATGCTGCCTCTCACCTATCTCTCTAGCACAAAAGTCAGATTGCTACCATTCAAATTACAGCGCACAACTGATTTCACAACGAAGAAACTCCATTTAATACCAGGCAAGGAAAATTCACAGACTGAGCTGTGAGGTGAAAAATCCTGTATTCTGCGTTATGCAAAGTATGAGAGTCCAGTTGCCTTTGTCACATAACTGTTCACTTCTCTTTAGATTAATCTGTAGAATAGAATAGACCAGACCAGGTTGGAAGAGACCTTTGAGTTATCGAGCCTAACCTATCATCCAACACCATCCAATCAACTAAACCATGGCACCAAGCACCCCCTCCAGTCTCTTCCTAAACACCTCCAGTGATGGTGACTCCACCACCTCCCTGGGCAGCCCATTCCAATGGCCATGTGAGCAGTTCAGATGTAAGGGACAGACATTCCAGCAGCTGGGATCATGTCCAGATGGCAGTGAGACAAGCAGTGCAGAACACACAGCAATTGAGAGACAAGTCAACTGCACGGTGATTTTGGGGGGCTCTTAACACATTCACTCAGCAAAACTCGCTACAGCTGAGATGGGCTGAGGCATTCCACTAGAGCTCATCTCTCCTAAAAGACTCTTTGCTCCACATAATCATCCATCATGATAAAAGTTGTTCAATAATAAATTCTATGGTGAGGCCTAAAATGAGCAAGTGATTGATCTTCCTGTGATAACCCTTGTTCTCTCTTAGCAGCTCCTGCCCGAGACATACGTTATCATCATTTGTTTCATTCTTTTCCCTATAAAGTAACAAATCCATCCAGAAAATAATGATGTTTTTGTATGTGCCTGCAAAAGTTTAGCACACTTCTGGGCTCTGCAAGATAGCAATAATAATAATCACTGAACAGTAGCCTCTGGCCCTAGAACAGCCTGCAAATGTTAATGCTAAATTAACAAGTCCATGTGCAACATGCACTTGAATTGCAATTCAGGATTGTTGAAATACAGTCATAGAATGGTTTGGGTGGGAAGGCACCTGAAAGATCACACAGTTCCAACCCTTCTGCCATGAGCAGGGACACCTATAACTAGACCAGGTTGCTCAAAACCCCAGCCAAACTGCCTTCAAATAATTCCAGGCTTGGAGCCTCCACAGCTTCTATGAGCAGCCTGTCCCAGTGCCTCACCACCCTCATTAGGAAGAGTTTCTTCCTAATGTCTAATCTCAATCAAGCATTAAGATGGAAGAGGGGAGATTTAAACTGGCTATTAGGAAGAAATTCTTTACAGTGAGAGCGGTGAGATGCTGGAACAAGCTGTCCAGGGAGGCTGTGGATGCCCTCTTCCTGGAGTGTTCATGGCCAGATTGGACAGGGCCTTGAACTACCTGGCCTAGTGGAAGGTGTCCCTGTCCACAGCAGGGGCATTGGAACTAGATGGTCTTTGAGGTCCCTTCCAACTCAAACCATTCTATGATACTGTGATTCTCCCAGTTTCAAGCCATTACACCACTCCATGCCTTTGTAAAAACATCCTTTTCATCTCTCTTTCAATTCCCCTTCAAATACTGGAAGGCTGTTAGAAAATCTCTCCAGAGCCTCCTCTTTTCCAAGACAAACAGGCCCAACTCTCTCAGCCTGTCTTCACAGGAAAGGTGCTCCATCCCTCTGATCATCTTCATGGCCCTCATCTAGACCTGCTCTAACAATTCCATGTGCTTGTGTTGGGGGCTCCAGAGCAGGACACAGACTGCAGGTGAGGTCTCACCAGAGTGCAGCAGAGGGCCAAAATACCTCTCCCTCAACTGGCTGCCAGTGCTGCTTTTGATGCAGCCCAGGACACAGTTGGCTTTCTGGGCTGCAAGCACACACTGCCAGCTCACATTGAACTTCTTATCACCCAGCATCCCCAAGTACTTTTCCACAGGACTGCCCTCTATCTATTCCCCATCCAGTCTGTATTTGTGCTTGGGATTGTCCAAACCCAGTGCAGGACCTTGAATAGCAGCAGAATAAAAGGCTACATAAACAGAAAACAACAGATTGAGTCCTTCTGAAGGGCAAAGATATTTTTCTTCTTCAAAGCTAAAAGTCAAAACTATCTGATGTTTTAACCATGTGAAATACATCACTGTATAATATTAAGCTAAAAATAACTAACTCCATGTTGCTAGTTGAGAAGAAAGGGGCAGAAGTATGACTATCCAACTCTATATGCAGCAATGCCAAGTACAGCAGTATTTCAAAGTCTGCCTCCAATTGAGAAGGAACTACTGCTACAGTTTTGGCTAGCTGAACACAAGCTGTGCACAACACCAAAGCTCACTTCTGTGTGGCAGCACCCAGGCTGCCACCCCTGGCACTTACTGAAGCACAGGGTGAGCTCATTTCCATATCAATGAGCCACATGTTCCTCCAAGACAAAGCTGTTTCATACCACTGCTGCTATCTGAACTTTGGAAATCAATGGAAAGGTTTCTGTATTGTTGTTTAAAACAATGAGACTCAGATCATTTGTGCCTAGGATACACTAGGGCAGTTAAGGAACACTGCCCTTCATAGGGCTGGATTAGCGAGTACAGGCAGAAGGGAGGGATTGTAACCCAGCTGTGTGGTGCAGGAAAGACAAGCATCACTTTGAATTCAAGACACAAAGTTCCAGGGATGCCTTCCAGATTTAGAAGGAGATTCTATTCACTGTAACTTTCTTAGCTTGCACAATGAGCCTACAGCAAAACCTGAGAATCAACACTGAGGTGATCTGTGCAATGTCACATAGAAACCTGTGAAACAGCCTGTCCCACTTGTGTGTCCAGCTGTGTTTTAACAAGACCAGAGAAAGAAATCTTTTTGAGACTTCTCACAAATCAGTATGAAAATACACTGTGCCATACAAACCAGGAATCTGGAGGGCACTAGGAAGGAAACTCAAAAACCTTCTACAGAGGCTGTATCAAAGGCCCAGAAGCTTTGCCATGTCACAGAATCATCAACCAGGTTGGAAAAGACCTCAGAGATCATCAAGTCCAATCTATTACCTAACACCTCATGACAATTAAACCATGGCTCCAAGTGCCACATCCAATTTTTTTTCTGAACACCTCCAGGGACAGTGACTCCACCAACTCCCTGGGCAGCCCATTCTAATGGCAAATTACTCTGTGTAGAACTGTCTCCTCACCTCAAGCCTAAACTTCCCCTGGCGCAGCTTGAGCCTGTGTCCTCCTTTCAGGTAGTTGTAGAAAGCAACAAGGTTTTTCAGAAGGGAGGTTGTAGACAGGTGGGGGTTGGTCTCTTCTCCCAGGCAACCAGCAACAGAACAAGAGGACAGTCTTAAGCTGCACCAGGGGAGGTTTAGGCTGGAGGTGAGGAGAAAGTTCTTCACAGAAAGAGTAATTGGCCATTGGAATGTGCTGCCCAGGGAAGTGGTGGAGTCACCATCCCTGGAGGTCTTCAGAAAAGAATTAGACGTGACACATGAAGCCATGGTTTAGTTAGTCATGAGGTGTTGGGTGATAGCCTGGACTTGATGATCTCTGAAGTCTTTTCCAACCTTATTGATTTTATGATTCTTAGTAATGGTAGACTCTATCTCCTCATCCAGATCATCAATAAAGATATTGAACAGGATTGGGCCCAACACTGATCCCTGGGGGGTACCACTAGTGACTGGCTGCCAGCTAGAAGTAGCACCATTCACCACCACTCTCTGGGATCGACCCTCTAGTCAGTTTCCAACCCAGCACAGAGTGCACCTGTCAAAGCCATGGGCTGCCAGCTTGGCCAGGAGTTTTCTGTGGGGGACAGTATCAAAGGCCTTGCTGAAGTCCAGGTAGACTACATCCACAGCCTGCCCCACATCCACCAGGCGGGTCACCTAGTCATAGAAGGAGATGAGGTCATGCCAAATGACCACACAGAGTATCATCATGTCCAAAAAGATTATTACTGGGAAAAAGCTACCTCTTCCTTGCAAGGGGAGTGAGTGTAACTTTCCATGATGTCAAACAAAGAGCCTTTAAAAACACTTCTAGCTAAGAGCAAAGCAACCATTTTTAAACTTGACACTTCGGATGCATGCAATTAAGTCATTATTGCACAGGAATATGACTCCTCAAAGTGCCTGAAATCTCTGCCATAATAATTTTGTTTAGATTGAAAAGAAACTGTGCAGTCTGCTATTAAATTAACAGTAATTCCTTATTCTCTACTCCCTGGGTTTTCATTGCGAGGTTATTTTCTTTTCACATTGATTACAAGGAGAGGGGGGAAAAAAAACCACAACAAAAGAGGGGGAAAAAACCCACCCCTTATTCAGAATAAAAACCATCAGCAAGCACAAAGATTACCTGTCAACCTGCAACAAGCAGGATTTTATTGCAGTACACAATAGCAAATGAGAACAAATTTTGCTCCCTTAATCTTTGAAGCATAGATGCTTTTAGATGCTCTTAAGAAAACAGAAATTGTGCCTCACCTCTTTTTTTTCTGCAGCAACAGCAGGATGGCAGGCCTCTGAGCTCTCAGAATCACACAAGTGTTGATGTTGCAAGGGACCTCTCTGTAGCCTAGCCCCTGCTTGAAGTGAGGTCAGCTAGAGGAGCTTGCTCAGGGCTGTGCCCCGTCAGGTTTTAAATACCATCACATAACTTCTACGGGCAATCTGTTCCAGGGTTTGATCATCCTCACAGTAAAATGTGCCTTTTTTTAATGTCTAGAGGGAACTTTTTGTACCTCCATTTGTGCTCTCTGACCCTTGTCCTTTCACTGGGTACCACTGAGAAAAGCCTGGCTCCAACTTCCTTCCACCCTCTCACCAGATGTTTCTGCACATAGTTAAGACACCACCAAACCATATTCATTCCAGGCTGAGCAACCCCAGCTCTCTCAGCTTCTCCTCATTTTCAGATGCTCCAAGCCTGCAATTATCATTGTGGCCCTTTGCTGTACTTGTTCCACCATGTCCATATCTCCCTTGTGCTGGGAAAACCAGAACCAGACACAGTTTTCCAGATGTTATTGACCAGCACTAAGCAGAGGGGAATCAGCTCCCTCAGCCTGCTGCAAATGCTCTTCCTAATGCAGCACAGAATTTCTGCAATACTGCTTTCCAGCTGTTTTCCAGTCTGTACTGGCTGTCCCACAGAGTTATCATGGAATGATAGAATATTTTGGGTTGGAAGAGACCTTAAAGACCATCTAGCTCCAACCTCTCTGCCATTAGGCAGAGGCACCTTCTACTAGATCAGGTTGTCCAAAGCCCCATCCAACCAGGCCTTGAATACTTTCAGGGAAAAGAGCCCTCACAACTAATCTGGGCAGTCTGTGTCAGTGTCTCCCCACTCTTACAGTAAAGAATTTCTTCCTAATATCTAATCTAAATATACCCTCTTTTAGTTTGAAAGCATTATCTCTTGCCCTGTAGCTCCCCAGATCCACTTTCTTGTCATTCTTGTAATAGCAAGTGACATTTTCTTTCTGCCAGCCCTCAGGAACCCCTGCCAACTTCCACAGGCTTTCAAAGATGAGTGAGAGTGGCCTTGCAGTGACATTGGCCTATGCTCTCAACATCTATGGGCATATCTCACCATATTGCTGGACTTCTATATGTCCTCTTTATTTAAAGAATGCCCAATATAATCCTCTTTCACCAAGGTCAGTCTGCCTTGCTCCAAGCTTTTCCACTGATCACAGGGGACTAAGAGACCCTGAAAGTGAAATTTACCAATAAAGAGCAAGGCAAAGAAGGCAGGGAAATCAGGGCACTATTATAAAAATAACTTATTTTGTTCTTTTGCCAGAGCATAGCCAGGTATCAAAGAGTCTTTAGATGTCAGTTTCTAGGCAAAATTTTGCCCTAGCATCAATACAATCAATTAACAGAATACATCTGCATATTCTTATTAGACAGACCACATCCAGCAGTTGGCATTTTAAAGCCAAACTAAGATATAGCCAGCTAGGACAGGAGCTGAAAATGCTGATGGTGAGGATAAAAAGGAAGGATGGACTCCATTTGCCAGGGATCTCAATACCTGACACACAACAGAAGCAAATGTTGTAATTCTCCTATTCTTTCAAAATGCAACACTTATAGCTCATTCATCTGAAAATACTGGCCATAACACCCCTGAGCTTTTCTACCCAGAAGCAATCCCTGAGCAAGAAAAATTCTCTATAACTTAAAGTGGGCCTAGTCTCTGGCAGGCAGGAACTTTGCAATTCCTTAAAGTTAAAAGTGTGCCTTCCAACACAAACTATTCTAGAATAACAGAAATAATTGCCTTTAGGAGAAACTCCATCACTTCTAATGGTGAAGAAACAGCTGAGAAGCAAAACTGGCTTTTTTTGTCATAAAACAAATGCCCTTCAAGTTACTGATTTCATGTTATCCTGAGAAAGGCCCAAATCCCTGTGAAATATAATGGCACAGAACACCTGCATTCTTCTCCAAACAAAGTGAAATTTTAATGTCTACAACCAATGGAAAAGAAATGAGATTTGAGGGCTTAAATCCCTCACCTTGATTAAAAAGTCTACTCTCAGTATCTTACACCATCAGGAGGGCAGGTGGGGGCTTTGAAAACATGGCACATTATGCCTCATCTAGCACAGCAGAAGCTACATTGAATGCAGTAATTGATTATCCCAGAGTTCTTATCTACAGGATAATTTGTGGTTTGGTTTTTGTTTTTTTTTTGGGGGGGGGGATGTTGGGTTTTTTAGAACAGAATACTGAGTTTCCAGATCACTAGTATTACCTGATTAGCAGTTCCTGCATTATTCTTCCTAGCAGAGAAAGGGCTGGTTGCATAAAGTTCTTTCACACTAATAGGCTTTTCTTACTCTGCAAGCCCTACCCCCTGAGCAAGGGTAAACTAAGCTTGTTAACCAGCTAGCACTAGCAAATATCATGCATTTGGCCAAAGAATTATGATGGCCTGACAGATTTTGATCAAGCCTGTAATACAGAATCATAGACCTGTTGGTTGGAAAAGACCTCTAAGATCATTGAGTCCAATTTCTGCTGAGCCTGGTGCTAAACCATGTTCCGTAGCACCACATCTCTGCCTGTTTTGAAACACCTCCAGGGATGGGGATTCAGCTACCTCCTCAGGAAGCCTGTTCCAGAGTTTGAGAATCCTTTCTGTGAAAAAGTTTGTATGTATATCAATCCTTTCGAAAACCGAATAAGTAGTGGATGAAGGCATCTGGTATCAGCACGTGGAGTTAAAGAACTAAAAATACTTTCTAGGACAGTCCAGCAAATACTTTCCAGTCTTTCAGACATGTAAGTCAGTAGTTTTGTTGTCTTTTCGCCTCACTGAAGGTGAAATGCACGGCGTTGCCACACGGTGGCTCAACCAGCCTGCGACGACAGCCAGAGATTGCCTGCTTACACAAGCAGCTGAAGCAAGGCAGCCTCAAAGCTTCAAGCATTGCTGCAACCAGAGCTCACAGGGAAGAAGTACTGCTAAAAGAAAACAAGGAAAGACATAGCTCCAATTTTAATTCGCCTTAATTCTGCATAGTTCCTCACACCCCAGTGAAGCAACCGTCATTCCTGATGACTTTGTGGGTGAATAGTGCCTTGTGACGAGAAGGCACCGAGCCCACATTCCTCAACTTGCCAAAAATCCCACTGACTTCCTTGGAATTTCTGAATGACCAAAGACATGCAGCCTCATGCCTTCTTCCTATACCTACTCACTGTGGAGAAAAATGTCCTGTTCCATCCCAAATCCTTTGAAGAGGATTCTTGCTTGCTTGACAGTTCCCCCATGAAAATTGATCTCACTATTGTGGAGGGGGCTGCTAAAAATTTTATGTTAACCTGTACAGGAAATGTCGTGTCACAAGCTGCTGGGTGAGCTGGCCAGCAAACTGAAAGACATGCATTTATAACTATCACATGCTTCTAGAGGTGAACAAAAACAATATCTCATTTGTTTAAAAAAAAAAAGTAGCTCAGTGTGGACACCAAACTTTAAAAATTTGTGGTAAAAACCCCCACAAACATTCACAGGCATAACCAACTGCTGCAGAAAACACCTGAAAATTGAAATTCCTTGTTTCTAGCAGGTTCTTCTCCTCTGCTGGAATATGTTAGAGGATATTTCGTGCTCAGTGTATCAGGTTTGGCAGTGGACTTTTCAAAATGCATTGGTTAAACTTCCCCAGATTTAGTGCATCATTACAAAGCTTTTCAAAAATCCACTGCACTACCTCTTCTGAGCACCACACATTCAAAATAGAATTGGGAAGTTACAGAGCCTATTTGATCCCCCAAATTTCCCAATGGCACGGTTTCTGAGCTAGTCATTCACAACTGCTTTTCAAATCTATTAATTCTATCCATGCTGAATGCTAGCTAGCCTTCTATATTTAAGGAAATTGCTTGAAAGACCAACATCCACGATACTACTAAGTTCAAAATTAGGTCCAAATTATCCAAGGCACTGCTTCAATAATATGACACAGGGGGGAAAAACCTAAGAACAAAATTCCCTAAAATTGCAAGAATATAATTCCAAGAGCAGCAGAATTACACTCTGGTGGTAACAGATGCCCCCTGAGCAGTACGCAAGGAGACAGGTAAGGCAACAGGCCAGTACCACTGTATCCAAGCCCAACCCACTTCTGCTACACTCTTCGTGAGCCCAGCCCCTACAGAAAGCATTGAGTTTATCATAAATAAGCAGAGGAGTTGCACAGCATTTGAACAAGAGGTACAACCCATTTCCTGGAAGCATCTCATGGCTTCCAGACCCATGAACTTGTGACAGATGTGGGACAGCAGGCACAGCTACTGCTCTAGCAGGCTGCCAACTGCCCTGAAACCCCAAAGCTCTCAAGTTGCTGGGAGAAGAACCAAAGCAGAAAAGGCAGTCCCAGCAAACTGGGGGTGTGGTTCCCTCCAGATGAAAACTCAGCAGCAAGACTTTCTCAGAAACACATTTTTATCTGGTGTCTGAAGAACGTAAAATACAATGCAAACATTTAAACACACGTTGCGCTGTGTTCATTTTCTCCACAACATCCTCTTGCTGCTTAGATATCTTTGTCACTATGAAACGAGATTGTTTTGTGTCCTCCAGTATTTAAGAACAGGGATTTGCTCCTGTCTCTCCCAATCACTGCCACCCATTACATTCCACACGGCGCTCTGCTACACCACTTGTTAGCTGCCATATGGCATCTCACGTTATAGCAAAACTTCGTCGTGATGTCGACCGATATCACCCTTAACCCCCCCGCAGCCTTCCTTAGGTTCCCGCGCCCGGGAACCAACACGGGGGAGGACCTGCTGCCCTCCCCTGTGTGCCCGCGGGCTCGTTCCCGCTCTTCGCGACCCGGCCGCGGGATAGCCTGACCCCACCAGAAGGTCTGGAGCGTCCCCATGCCCGTTCGGAGGCCCGGCCACCCTCCAGGAGCTGCCTCACTCCCCCCAGAGCCCCCCAGGTAACGGCCATACAACAGAACTACAGCACCCAGAATGAAGCGCGGCCCAGCTCCCGCCGAGGCCGGCGCCACGCTGCCTGCCGGGAAATGGAGGCGCCGCCGGCGACCGGGCGTGGCGGGCTGGGCTGGTGGTCCCTGCGGGGCCTTCGCTTCCGCCCCTCGCCGCAGGTACCGGCTCGCTTCCACCACTTCCCGGGCCCGGCCACCGCCGCGCACCTCCTTTTCGGCGCGCAGAGGAGCGGGGCGGGGCCGGCCCAGGGGGAGGGGCGGCCCCAGCGGCGGCGCGGCAGAGGGAGGCGAGTGCGGCGGCGAGCAGGTGAGCGGGGGTGGTCGGCATCCTCTCACTGCCCGCCGGGCCGGAAAGGGGCGAGTGGGGCAAGAGGCGCGGCCAGAACCGAGGCAATGAGGGAGGCAGGCGGTAGGGGGGTGGGGCAGGGGGGGAGTGGAGCCCCTTAGCCAGTGCCCAGCCAGGGCACGGCCGGCCCCCACCGCTTTCTCACCACGTTGGCCGGTGGCGCAGTGCCCGCGCACCTGTACGGAGGCGGTGGGGCAGTTGCGCTGGCCTCCGCCCTGTTGTGGGACGCTACGGGCGGCTGGACTGTGGCTCGGCCGTGGTTAGGGACGGGCGGGCGGCACGGCGTGGACGGAAACCCTTCGCCCCGCGGTGGGGGTACGAAACGGCGCCTCATCTCGGAGGCGGCTCCTCAGCCGGTTCTGCTGTGAAACCTCGCGGTTTTCGAAGCCGGGCCCTGGCACTGGCCGCGGGAGCCCGGCCCCGCCGGTACCGCTGGCTCAGCGGCCGCTCCTGAAGTTATGTAAAGCGGCGCGGGCGGCATTCCGGGAGCCTGACTGGCCGGAGGTGGGAGCGGCGGCCCCTCCACGGTGCTGTCCTGCGCCTGACGGGCCCATGCCCGCCGCTTCTGGGCTGTGTCGGTCGCTGGAGTCCGGCTGAAAGTTAACGACGGGGGTTGTTCGTTTTTCCCTCTGTTTCGGAACTGTTGCATCCCAAACATAGGTAGGCAACGTGGAGTCTGGGCGGGGAGTGGCCATCAGTCGTTTGTCGTGCGGGAGCAGGCTCTTTGGGGTAGGAATTGCCCTCCTCTGTGAGCGTGTACGGGAGGCGCGGTAAATGAGCCTCAGTTTTGAGTCCATAGGTGAAAAGCACAGGATGATTAATCTCAGGAAATTTAGGAAACCCACTTCAGCAGGGTTTTTTTTGTTCTAAATATTTCTCTAGTTCTTCAGCTGACATTCCACTTAAAGTCTGCCTGCCTGCTTTGTCCAAACAGAGACGGAGTAGCGTGTAACCAGATCAGAAACAGTATTGCATAGCTAAAACTCTTCAAAATCCAGTGACAGCTGCCGAGTGAGGATTGTTTTGTTTCTATCTATTACCTTGAATTGCGTGGTTGATGTGTTTCTCGGTGTACAAACCATTACCTTCAAAGGGTTTGGAGTTGGGATAGCTGCAAGCTGGAGGCCGCCGCTTTTTAAGTGGTTTTGTTAAGAGCCTTTTTGCTTCATCCACGAGAAGGGAGGTGGCTGCTGTAAACACCCGGTAGGGTAAGTTCGTGTCATGCTGTTTCGTAGCACGTGACAGTAGTGTTCCCAGGACTCTCTGCTATCCTGTTTCAGATCGAGCGGTTCAGCACTTCCAGCAATGCGTTCTCTTTCTGTTTCATTATTAAGCTGCAGTTGGGAATCAAACCCGGTACTAGTTTTGACAGTAAACGCATTTTGTATGAGCAGCAAGTAAATACCTAGACAAGAATGAGAGTGCAGTTGCTGGATTAACTCTTGGGTGTCATGAGAGATGGTCTGAAGGTTGGTGTGATGCAATGTCACTGGTTTAGTGTAGTGACGTGAGACCAATATGTGGTGAAGCCTGAGTAGCAGCAGATTGTGCACCTAAATCTTTCTTCCTTGCCCTGCCTGTGTAAGCAGGGAGCAATATAGTTTGTCTGGAAGGGGAGTTTTGTCAAATTGTTTTGCTCTTTTTTATTGTATGAATTGTCAGTCAGCTTCTCTGTGTGTAGAAAAGGCTTGAGTCCTGAGGTTGTGATCCTCATTTCAGGATTGTACTTTTATTATATTTTTCTTTTTAATGTTTAGCCTTCATAAAGTGCAAATTAATGCAATTTTAAGTCCTGTCACGATTCATGGCATGGAGGTGGTTTAGATGTTGGGAAATTGTGATGATGCTTTTACAATTTAAGGTGTATTTTTCAATATGTGTGTGTATATATATTTACAGATATATGTATCTATTTATGAGTCTGGTAAGTTCTAATGCAGTGTCTTTGTTCACTTCCTTTTCTGTTTTCTTGACAACAGGGGAAAAAAATCATAGAATCATAGACTGGATTGGGTTGGAAGTGAAGGCTGTCTTGCAGTGAACAGGGACATCTTTAACTAGATCAGATTGCTCAGGGCCCCATCAAGTTTGACCTTGAATGTCTTGAGGGATGGAGCCTCCACAACATCTCTAGGCACTTGTTCCAGTATTTCACTACCCTCATTTTGAAGACCTTCCTCCTGATGCACAGCTTGAATCTGCCCTGCTCTAGTTTGAAACCATTGCCTCTCATCCTATTGCTCTGTGTCCTTCTAAACAGTCCTTTCTCAGCCTTTCTGTAGGTCCACTTCAGATAATGAAATGCTGCTTAAGGTCTCCCTGGAATCTTCTCTTCAAATCAAATGACACTGGATTTTGATCAGTTGACCTTCCTTTTCTGTTACTCTGGAGTTACAGGAATCTGGCTGTGACACTGGAATTATCTGCCCCTTCTACTTATATACAAGTATGCTTACTGTGTTAGACTGAGTCAAGAATGTCTTTTAGAAGCAAATACTGTGGTCATTGCCATTTAATATGCTTTGACTCAAAATTGGGGATGGTCTTGCAGAATACAAAAGAAACTAACTGCATATATAGCCTGGGAGCCGACCTAATGCAGTCCAGCTGCTAATAAGCATGCAGTCAGTGGCACCAAATTATAGCTAGGCTGACATAAAAGCTGCTGAGCCATGTACAATGGAGGTGCTGGATTCTTAACACCAAGTGCCTTACAGATCTGTTTGTGTTGAGCTGTATCACTGATACAGCTCCAGCCTTTCACTAACGTGTGCATTTAAAAGTCACAGTATAGAAGTTCAAGGTAGTTCTTGACTGGCATTTTAAAGGTTGGACCTTTCGTGCCTTCCAACCTGGCATTCTATGATTTCACTTTAAAGAACTTCACTGCATTCCCTGTCTGCTTATTTTCCTTCCCTGAGTTCATAAAGAACCAGATTCAGAAAGTCATGAAGCAGAAGATAACAACCTTTTTTTTTAATGTATGTCCTTCAATTTGTTGCAAGCCTGGACTCAACATATATCTGTGGTTTGTAGGTCTTTAATCCCACTCCTCTGGGGACATAGCAGGTTGGGGCATTCTTTAAAGGGATGCTCTCAGTTCCTTATGCTGCTGACACATGGAAGAGTCACTGAAGTGGCAAGTGAAAAAGGAGTTACCTTATTAAGTGTTTTATGCAGTCGAGAAAATTGCTGGAGAAAATCCACCTGAGAATACTTCATGTCTCTATTTCTGTGTCTACTGAAAAAAACCAAGGTGCAAAGTTACTGTCTGATGCAGAAAACAGATTCATTTACTGAAATGCATGTGGAAAAAGGGATTGGTCTAGCTCCAGGACCAAGACAGCTGTGACTTGCTTCTTCCTAACTACATGAGGCTGAAGCAAGTCAGGTACTTGACGTGCCGAGTTAAGTCCCACAATGAAATACAGGATTATACTGCAACAGAAGCTGCTGGATGGTCCAAATCCTGTTCCTGGCCAGAAAAATCAGCAGGGGGTTATGATACTGACACTTATGTTTCCTCAGATGCTGCTGAGTGTCCAGCCCCAATTCGGTGTCCATTGGTCTTGAGGAGTCACTGCCAGTTTGAAATTGAAGTTGATCAAGTTCCTTGAGCTTTCAGACTTAGTGCATGAAGATTTCCCCAAGTAGCTAAAAGGATGAGAAAGTTTGGGCTTTCCTTCATTCAAGGAATACTTTCAAGAGTGTTTTTCAGTCCTTCTTGTTGATTCTGATTAATTCAATGGTTATTTCCTCATTCATGTTCATAGACTCATAGAATGGTTTAGTTTGGAAAGGACCTGAAAGATCATCTAGTTCCAACCATCCTGCCATGCCCAGGGATACTTCCTACTAGATCAGATTGCTTACTGCTCCATCCTGGCTTTGAATGCTTCCAGACTTGGAGCCTCCATGACTTCTCTGGCAAACCTGTTCCAGTGCCTCTACACCTGCATGGAGAAGAATTTCTTCTGAGTGTCTAATCTAAATCTTGCTTCTTCCAGTTTGAAGCCATTAACGCTTGTGCTGTCACGCCATAGCTTTGTAAAAAGTCACTTCACCTCTCCTGCGGCCCACTTCAAATACTGGAAAGCCTGTTAGAACGTCTCCTTGCGGAGCCTCTCTTTTCAGGATGAACAATCACAACTCTCTGACTCCACAGGGGAGCTGTTCCATCCCTCTTGTCATTTTCATTGCCTTCCTCTGGTCCTGTTTTACCAGTTCCATGTCCTTCTTAAGGTGGGGGTTCCAACACAGGACTCCAGGTGATGTCAGAGTGGAGTTAGAGGGGCAGAATCCCCTCCCTTAGCCTGCTAACCACACTTCTTAACGTGCAGCCCAGGATATGGTTGGCTTTCTGGACTTTCAGCATACCTTGCTGGCTCATACTGAGCTTGGCAGGGCACTGGGCAACCTGATCTAGTTGAGGATGTCCCTGCTTACTGCAGATGGGGTTGGACTAGATGAGCTTCAGAGGTCCCTTTCAGCCCAGACCATTCTGTGATTCTTGTCAACAAGCACAAGTCCTTCTCCTTAGAACTGCTCTCTGTCCATTCCCCACCCATTCTGTATTTGTGCTTAGGTTTGCCCCTACCCAGCTGTGGGTCCCTGTTCTCCAGGACTTTCTTAGAGCAAGGGAATGAAAGCATCATTTCACCCTGCCAATTAGGAAACTTACTCAGTTTTTGCTCCAGTAGATGATCGATCATATACGTGTCCTGAATCAGGTTGACCGTTTCCCATTTCACAGCTCCCTGCAGACTTGAGGTTTATTGGAATACTCCTGGTGTGAAAAGGTGGTGGCTCAAATCCTGTTAATCTAACAAGGTGGCATCTAATTTGCATCTTCTGAGAGCTATTCTTTGGGTACTTTGTTAAAATGAAGAGATGGTGTGGTTTTGGTGGCTGAATACTGCTGTCTTAATTTCCCTCTGCTGCTTTTCTCTACAGGCAAGCACACAGAAGATTCATTTTGGCTTAAAATGGTTTTCTTAAAGAAAAAAAAATCAAATCTTTCATCTTTCTGGTTTGTTTTTTTTCCTGGAACTTGTTTTTGCCTTTTTAATCTGCTGGAATGGAAAACCAGCAGCTCATAACAGCACTGCTTTTGATGTGCATGAGTCTAAAACTTAATTGCTTCAATTCAGGCTGCACAAAATGTGCCCAGTGAACATTGTTACAAATGTCTGCAGCACTGTATGCAGGAGAGTTGTTCTGAAGAACTGTTTTGCTTTGAAAAGAGGGTGATTATGCTTCACTGAATATGTAATATATGCAAATACATTTTTCCACTTAAGTTGTTTACTGTGTTGCTTTTTGAGTCGTGTCATGTGTATTGTCACGGGGGTGTTTGGCTCACCTGCCCTGCTCCACATGTCTTACCGAAGCAACTCAAGGAAAGCCTTTGTCTTGCTTATACTAAGCAGTCACTCAAACTACATCAAATTCTTATATGGCTAAAATTTGCTGATTTGTGCACTCAGCTCATAGAGGGCAAATGATTTTCCTCTTTTGTAATCTTACTTTAACTTTCTGCTGTTTAAATAGTTGCGAAAGACAGAGGTCTCCTGTAAAGCTGTCCATCAACCTTCAGATGCAATTTAAAAGCAGCATTTTATATGAAACCAAATTCCTTGTGAAAATGTTTAACCACCTGTACTGGTATGCACCACCTCAATGCTGATATAGATTCTTCCAAAGCAGTGTCTTAGTGTTACTTCCACTTAAAAGTGAGAGCAGTGTTTTCTGTTGTTCACTGCAGGTACTGGTCTTGAGAAGAAGAGAGAACATGGCTCATACAGTGCAAGAACTTTAAACTCCTGGACTGAAAACAGGATTATTGTTTTTTTTGATGAAGGATGGCAACACCATATGTTCCTGTTCCTATTCCTATTGGAAGTTCATCATCCAGCTTTACAAACAGAAACCAAAGAAGTCCATCTTTTGGGAGCATCTCAACAAGTTCCAGCTCTTCAAAAGGACAGTTGGAGGACTCCACAATTGGTAGTTTTAAAAAGATGAGCGTGCCTGACCAAACAGATTCTACATCATCTTTGTGCAGTAGTCCACTTGTCAGGACTAAATTTACAGGTGTGGATACATCCATAGAGTACTGTAGTCAGCCTGTAGAAGAAGTAGAGGAGAATACAGATTCCAGGAGCTGGGAAGATCGACCGTCCACACCAACTATACTGGGTTATGAGGTGATGGAGGAAAGGGCAAAATTCACTGTAAGTTTTGTGAATAGTGCAGTTCATCCTGTAATGACAAGATAACAGTTGAATATATTTTGCATTCTCTTTCAGTAACTGATCCTGCAGTCCAGGGGTGTTGGAGTATTCTATGAATACCATTTTAGCTTCAAAGTACTGCTGTGGCACAGAATATTCTTGTTACACATAGATATATATCTCTGGAGAAGAGAAGGCTCTGAGGAGACCTTCTAGCAGGTTTTCAGTATTTGAAGGGGTGCTACAGGACGGTTTTACAAAGGTACAGAGTGACAGGACAAGGAGTTCAAGAGGAGATTGGACGTGGCACTTGGTGCCATGGTCTAGTCATGGGGTCTGTGTTGATAGGTTGGACTCAATGATCCTCGAGGTCTCTTCCAACCTTAGTTATACTGTGATACTGTGAGTAAAGGCCTCAAACTGAAGAAAAAACAATATTTAGATTAGACATTAGGAAGAAATTCCTCCCCATGAGAATGGTGAGGCACTTGGAACAGGTTGCTCAGAGAGGTTGTGGAGGCTTTAAGTGGCTGGAAGTATTAAAGGCAGGTTGCATGGAAACTTGATCAGCCTGGTCTAGTAAGAGGTGTCCCTGTCTATGGCAGGGGTCTGGGGCTAGATGACCTTCCAAGTCAAACCTGTATCATGATTCATGATACAGTTGGAAAAATTGAGACTCTGAGGCAGTCTTTCCTGTAACTGTGTACATGAGAAGGAACTCATTCTGCTTCAGGTATCAGTTTGCACTGGAAAAGTCAGGAATTCCTTGCAGAGTTGCAATCTCTTGTTCAATTGAACTTGTCAAAGTTCTGAGTACTTAAGCATCATAAACCATAGTAATTTATTTAAAATTCATGTTGAGCTGCCCTGATACTTGTCTTTTACAGTTACCGAAGTCCAAAGAGTGTTTAGCTTCCTGCATTGTCAGGTTTAGTTTCTGGTAAGGAGCCATCAGTTCTGAAAACAGTGAGATGCCACATGCACACTGTCTGATGACAGAACGCTAGCTCAACTGATTTGTATTGATTTTTCCCAAATTGTACTCCAGCTAGCAATTCAATCCTGTTTTTCACATCCCATAAATATATTAGCACATTCCTGCAGTTGTTTCCATGGGCTTGGTTCAGAGATTTTCTTGAGATGCTTCAAAGACTGGTGGAAGGTGTTTGTTAATAATCAATTATTTATAATACTACTTAAGGAGAGCAACCCTAATCACAAATAGACAAAGAGGAGGAAATAGGAGGAAAACTTTTTTCCTTTTAGGTTAGAAAAAATGTGTAATCTATTACCCTTGGGACAGTTAAGATACTAATAAAATCATTTGAAGGCAAATAATGCTGCTGCTTAATTACTTGAGGATGATGGCTTGTCATAAGTCTTTCCGTTTCTTACATCTTTGTTCATGGTAGCATGAAAGAAGAAGCAGATTTCTGTGTGCTTTTTTGCATGTAGATTAGAAGGTTACTTTAAAAGAATATCTTGTAAGCTACAACAGTGATTAGTATTGTTACATTGATAAGGGTTAATCTGAAACTATGCCAAGGCATATTCCAGTGTGCATGTAAGATGTTCTTCAACTGTAGTTACAGTGACAACTCTGACTCCTCCTTTTAGGTACAGCATGATCATAGACTCACAGAATGGTTGGAGTTGGAAGGGACCTTAAAAATCATGTAGTTTCACCCCCCTGCTATAGGCAGGGACTCCTACTAGACCAAGTTACTCAAGTCCCATGCAACCTGCCTTTGAACACTTCCAGGCTTGGAGCCCCCACAACTTCTCTGGATGTGTTCCAGTACCTCACCACAATTTCTTCCTAATGTCTAATCTCAGTTGAGCTTCTTCCAGTTTGGAGCCACTACCCCTTGTGCTGTCACTCCATTCCTTTGTAAAAAGTCCTTCATCTCTCCTTCAGGCCCCCTCCAAATACTGGAAGGCTTCTCAAGGTCTATAAGACTGCTTTAAAGTCTCTGCATAGTGACTGTTTCGTATAAATGAAACATTCTTGATTGTTAAAATGCTTGTTTGCATTTTTGTTCTTTCTGAATTCACTTCTGTTACTGTGCTTGATTTTGAAACCACATGATTAACTGTTTGTTTTCAGTTGCATGTTGAAAATAAGCTTGTTACTGTGCATTTAAACCAGCAAGTAATTAATCCTTGAAATTTTGGGTTCTTCTGCAGTGTCAAATCAATGAGATGAAAGATAGTTGAAATGAAATTCTAATTAGCTGTAAAAGAGGAGGCTCAGTTGCTGAAATTTTTTTACTGTGTGCTAGCATCTCACAGGTCCCAAAAGTATGGACAACTTAAGCTGAGCAATGCACTGACTTCAAGAGTTAAATGTTAGTGCACGTTGGAGTGCAGAGCTGCTGAAGCTTGGGGCAGAAAAATCCTGGGCTGAAAACCCTCTCTGTTTGTGCATAGCCGGTCTCACATGAGTTAGCAGTCCTGGGATGCTCAATTAGCACTTATTTTTTTGAATCCAGCTAGAAATGATAATGAGGTGCTGAGTCAGCCAGAGATGATTATTGGTTTATTTTCATGGAATAGTTTGTATTTGTGCAGTAAGGCAACTCAGGAGTGACTGGAATTGCACGAGTTTGTTGAATCCATTTGAAGTGGGTTTTTTTTTCCCAAGACCTCATGGGAAGGCACTGACAGTTGGTTTTATAATACCCTAGACTTGTTCATTAATTTCAAATCTTAGAAAGAAAAAAAAAACCAAATAACAAGACACACACACAAAAAAATCAACCAAACAGAAACCAGAAAAAAAACACCCAAAACATGTTGGCTTTCTTTTTTTGGCCAGTCATCTCCAGCTGATTGTGCTTCTGATTACAATGAAGTTGACCATAATTTGTGAATGTAGGTTTGTTGGTTTTTTTAAAGGTGTCTAACAGCCATTCAAATTGAGAGCCATACTTTGTAGTTTGTTTTTTTCACATGTGCATTTGCAGAACTTAACAGTAGGGGGGAAAAAAAAGAGTACTGATGAGCAAATACATTCACAAGCAGGATCTTCCCAATTTCATACAGCAATTCTGCTTTCTGAAATGTTCATAACAATAAAAGCATTTATACTTTTGGTGTGACAAGAAAGCTAAAACATTTGGAGAAGCTTATTATTTGTACAGAAAATACTGGAGGGCAAAAGTACATTTTAATGCTGCCTTCACAAGCATGTCTTGCAGCTTGTATTTTAAAAGCTAATAGCTTGTTGTTGATGACTGAAATGCTGCCTCTTGTCACAGTCCAGGACTTCCACAAATGATGATGCTTGAAATTGGAATCTTTTGCATAGAGAAGCTCTTTCTGAGTCTGCAGCTTGATACATTATGGAGTCAACAAATGTTTAAACAGGTCTCAACACCTGTACAGAGCATGCACTGGAGTTATCACATGCTGGGACTGCAACAAGAAAAATACATTTATCAGCTAAGAGAGCCTGCTGTGAGAATATGGAGTACTGGAAAAGATTTTACTATGTAACAGGCTAGAAAACATTGTAAATAGGATTTGGTTAAATGCCTGATAGAGGTTTTATATCATTAGGATTCCAAAAATATCATCATCTTCACTGTGGTTTTTTTTGTCAGCTAGAGAACTAGACTGGGAAATGTAGCCCAGTGCAACTGCAGAGCATCTTTTTGCTTACATTGGAGGCAGTGAGGTTGTGCCATGGGAACCTAGGCTTTCCCAGGCTCTGCTTGATGTTTTCCAGTTTAAGTTTTTTGGTGTTGGATTAATTGTGCTCAGAGATGCGAGCATCAGCCTTTCTGGAAGGAGCTGGGTGTTTGAAAATTGTGTTACTTACCTGTTTGTTTTTAAATAGGGGAACGGTGCTGCTGTGTACTTGTCTTGCTAAATCCCAGTCAAAAGGATCTTTTGCTTCAGTCCTCCAGTGCTGATGGAATTGTCCTGAGCCAGTTATCCAGGGAATTGGTCATAGTTTACCTGGAAAAGCAGAACCTAATGTTCAAGCCAAACAGAACCCAAGGAGGATGGCGTTTTTATCTTGCATCACTTGTGAAGCAAGTGAGATGAGATGTTTTAAAACACTCAGCACCCAGTTATTACAGTCATCTTAAAACCAGCGTGGTCTCAAGGGTTAATAAGCAGAATCAGAATCCAGCAAAGGTTAAAGCAGATCACTAAAACATCTTTCACTTTCATCACTGAGGGTTTATTTTTCGCTAGGGAATACATGTGGGTGCAGTTTCACAAGCCTTTTCTTGCAGAAAGAAAGGTAAATGACTACAGAAACCCCTTCCTTCAATTCTGAAATTAGTTCATAGTGTTTCTCCTGACAATTAAATTCCAGTTAAGAACTGATTCTTTTCTTTTTTTATCCACAAGTTTGGTTTCATTAAGAATTAAAGGATAATTTCAGCTTGCCAGCCAATGCAGCCTGGAGTTCTACACATTTGTCTGATTATGACCATTTTTCCACACAGGTATACAAAATACTGGTAAAAAGAAGTCCAGAGGAAAGTTGGGTGGTTTTCAGGCGGTACACTGACTTCTCCAGGCTTAATGACAAGGTGGGAATTGCACACTGGTAAATTCTCAGCTCATTTGCCTCACTTATTCTTGGAGGTTTTGTTTCCTTTGTGTATTTGTGTTTGTCCTTTTGTTCTTTTCTTGCCTTTTTTACAGCATCTAAAACACATCCTGTAAAGGAGGTATTGCTCCATCCCAAGCACTGTGCTTCAGACTTTATCCTAGTCTCTGATAAAGGACATTAACTCTTTAACAGGTGTATCCCCTTCATGGAACTAGAGAGATGCAAGACAGATTGTCAAAGGATGCTAAAAGCAGTAGGTGAAGTTCTATAAAGTATTAGAGACAGAAGAGAGGAGGTAATCAAATAACAGACCCAATTCTTGAGAGCTGCCTATGGGGAGCAAATACAACAGAGTGACATAGTACCTGTGCTGTAACATTAACAGATAATACAATCTTAGTGGATGTTGGACCATGACAATTTGAGGGGCTAAGAGCAAAGACTAAAATAGAGACATTTGGCTAGATGCATAGATTTTGTTTGTCAAGGACATCTAGTGAATTGAAGAGTTACATGTAGAATACTCTCCAGTCCCCAAAAATGGTGGGAAAAGGACTTTGTCAAGTTTATTAATATGCTGGTAGAGATGTTGAATAAATAATGAAAGGCCCAGTCTAAAGACCCAAGAAATTAACCATCTCCCTCTGAGACTGGGCCCCATGTGACATGAATAATCTACCATGTGATCATGTTGCAGAGAGGCATCTAGACAGGATTCTGGGTGCAAGCAAGCAGTCACAGCCAGCATAACTTGTCTGAGCCACAGTTTGTGCTGCTGTGTCTGAAGAGTGTTCAAGAGAGAGAGTGCCCCAGGACTCTGCTGGTGAAAATTAGTCTGCTGAGAGCAGCTAGCTTTCATCCACAAAAGGAGTAATCTGTGGGTTGACTTACTCTTCCCTCAGAAATAAATTACATGATCTGCATAACCAGACAAGTGAAATTACCAGGAAGCAGAAATGTGTGGTTGAAAAGCTTTCCCAGCAATGGTTGTCTGTGGTCTGCTCTACAACTAACACAGGAACTCCTGTTGTTATCTTTTCAGGGTTCAGTTCTATTCAGTGTTTTTATTAAGAGGGGATATTTATGTGTATGGTATTAATGATAGCTTGATAAGAGACAAAGGAACTTTAGATGACCAAGGATAAAGTGAAAAATGCCAAGAGGAAATTAAGTAAGGGAAGGGGAAGATAAGTAATTAAGTGCAGAAATAAAGAACAAGGCTTTGACAAACTGTTGCACAACTTGGAAAGCAGTAATTATAATGGACTGTTTGAACATACAATACTTGTGCTGTTAAAAAGCACCCTTCTTGTGCTTTGAAATGGTGCCTGTGTGAGCACAGGTGATCCACTAATATGGTTCTTCCTTTAAGCTCTGTAGATCTAGAGATTCTATCTGAAATCTTTCTCTTGTAAAACTTCATCTGCTGAAAGAGATACCCCTTAGAGTGTTTTTTGTGAGTCCATAAAGAGTCATGAAATAAGGGTTATTGTCAGAAGGCTTACATTTTACCATGCAAGGGTCAAGACATCCCCTGAAGAATTCCATTGTAGCTATGTAACACTGAGTGCTAAACTGATTTTGAGGCAGTCTGGGGACTCCCTGTCACTGGAACTTTGGTTCTTCTGGCAGTTGGAGGAGCATTAGATTACAAAACCTGTCCACTTTTCCCTCTTGGTTGTAAATCCTCTACAAAATGGTTCTATCAAGCATCCTTTATAAGAAAAGGCATCTAAAGGTTGTACTTTAATGAACATGTTAATGTGGGTTTTTTTGGACTTTGTGTATTACAGAATCATAGAATGCTTTGAGTTGCAAGGGACCAGAAAGATAATCTAATTCCACCCCCCCACAGCCATAGGCAGGGGCACCTCTCAGTAGACCACGTTGCTCAAGGCCCTGTACCTTTGAACACTTCCAGGCTTGGAGCCTCCACAACTTCTCTGGACAACCTGCTCCAGCACCTTTCCACCCTCACAGGGACAAATTTCTTCCCAATGTCTGATCTCAGTTGAGCTACTCCTAGTTTGAAGCCATTACTCCTTGTTCTGTCACTCCATGCCTTTGTAAAATAATTAATTGGCAAGCTTGGGCAAGTCCATTGTTACACAATTCCATGCTTCCATTCACTTGTGTATTTCAGGCCTGAATTCAGAGTAAAAATCTGGGTATTTTTGGCATTAAGTGTACCCTGTTACTATATCAGTAACTCAAAAATAGGTGTGTTGGAGCCACATCCATGCATATTGATGGTAAGCTGCTGAGTTGTAGGTTTGTAATGGGCCTTTATTTTCTTTTTTTATAGCAATAGTGCTTCTTATCCCTGAGTATTTCAGAAAAACCACCACCACAATGCTTACTCATCTCATACACTTTACTTCCATGCAATTTGCCTGTATTTTGGAGGAAGTTTTACCCAGAGAGAGAGATATCCCATTGGAATGGACTGCCTGAGGAGGTGGGGGAGTCACCATCACTGGAGGTGTTCAGGAGGAAACTTGACAGGGTGCTTGGCTGCATGGTTTAGTTGATTAGGTGGTGTTGGATAATAGGTTGGACGCGATGATCTTGAAGGTCTCTTCCAACCTGGTCTGGTCTGTTCTGTTCTGTTCTATTCTATTCGGCATTAAGTAGCAGACTTGGAGACATTAAATCACAAAGCAAGGTTTTCATTCCCATTTTTATGTGGCAAATTGAAGAGGCCATTTTATTAAGGCAGCACAGCAAGGGGCAGAGCTGTGTCCACAGTTCATGCTGTAAGTTGGATTTTACTTACGCTTGAGCCTTACGTTGTGCTTCAACCCAAGAGAGCAAGCTGCCATAACTCTGAGTAATGTCAGTGCCTGTGCTAAATTCACTATTTGATCAAGACCTTTTCCTTTGGTTTTCTTTGGCTTTGATTTCTGTTTCAGCTCAAGGATATGTTCCCGGGCTTTCGCTTGGCCCTTCCACCAAAGCGCTGGTTCAAGGATAATTACAATCCTGACTTCTTGGAGGATCGACAGCTGGGACTGCAAGCATTCCTCCAGAACTTAGTAGCTCACAAAGATATTGCTAACTGGTATGTGATCAAAACCTTGCTTGTGGATTTAGGTTTTTGTTTGTGTCCAAACTCTCATAGAGGCTCTTAGGTGCTTGAGCAACATGTAAGGAATGTCATTAATGCTCATGTGGCACATTTGGTCATAGGTAAATTGTTTTCTGTCCTGTTAAATTAATCCCAGCTTAACTTCAGCAAAAAAAAAGTGGAATCACAGTATTTGAATTGTACATGGTTAACTGCTAACTAAATCTGTAATATTTAAGATGTTAGACTAATGCCCTGTTTACTCCTAAATTATTACTTCTGCATGCTGAAGGCAGAATTGATATCTTGTTAATTGTTATTGACATTAAATGATGGGCTTCCATAATAGAAAGTAGATGTAATATTATGTGGTTAGTTCTTTAAATGTATTTCAAACTAAAGGCTTCCAACTTACGTGGCATGATAGCAGTAGGATCATTTTGGTTGGAGAACACCTTAAAGTTCAAGTCCAGCCATTATAGTTTGCTTTACCTAAGTAAATCTAAACCATAAGGCAAGAAAGGATTAAGAAGAGTCTAGAGACTCTTCTGCCAAGTGCAGAAGTCTGTTTGAACAATATATATTTTCCACAAAGTAGAAGATGATTCCAGACCTGAAGATGAGCAGAACATCATTCAGGCAAATGAAATGTAAAATCATTTTAATGTAGCCCAAAGAGGATTTCAGTAAGGAAATTGCTAGAGGCAGAGCAGTTAGGTTTTTAGAACTATCACCAGATACAAACTCGTGAGGGTGCTGTACCAGAGATTCCTTGAGGAACTGTCTTCTTCTGAAACTTTATTAAAAATGAAGAGTAAGAAATTCACTAGAGCAATTTCCTCCAAAATTTTAAAGGAACTAAACTGTGAAATTGCTGAGCTGTGATGTGAGACCATACACTGCTTGCATCTCCTTCCCTTTGGAGCAGAGTGGCTGTTATAACATTTGGCATATTTTTAGAAGGCATTTGGCTGTTGAGTCTGGAAACTTGAGAGATTAGCAAGTCTGACTGCTGGTACTGCTTGTGATACAAAACCCAAAGTGCTAAAGAAAACCAAGACTTGGAAAAGCAATAATGTCTTCTGCAGAAAGAAAATATTCTAACAAGTAGGTATGAGGGAGACTGCATAAAATGGTTGAAAGGCAAGGGGAAAACAATCTATGGAAATTTAGGAGTCTCATATATCAAATGCTGGATCACAGTTATGGACACTGATGTTCAGAACATCTGGGAATTATCCATGAAAGGGAATGTAGAGGGATCCCAAAGTGCTGAGTGTCTGGCATGAATTTTCATGTTATGAAGTACAAAGTGATACTCAGTACATACATATAGCATCATAAACTCAGTTGCTCAGTTTACAACCTGAAAAATAACTATTGGTTATTGATAGGGTTTTCTGAGTCCACTCAGTATTCAGCAGTATTCAGAAGGTTGCATAAAGATTGTTGAAGCATAACTTGGAAGAGTAACCAAAAAATGGTTGCTGCTGTGGGAAGCTGAGTTGCCCTTCCACAAAGCCCAGTGCCAAAATACAGCATTCAGTTTCAAAAGAGAATCTACTAGAAGTACAGGGAAAGCAAGCTAGAACAGATGAAGCTATAGACAAACTTCCCTGCAGACAAACTTCCCTGCTCTCCTGAGTCTGTAGTCCTGGGAAATGGCTGGCTAAACAGGGCCTATGAAATCATCAAGGGGATATGGCAGGTGAGTAAAGAATGTGAGTGTTTTGGATGATTCATAGTCATCTCTCAGTATGTCACATGGAGTTGCAAAGCTTTACTGTGAGGTGTCAGAGACAGAAAGCCTAAATGGCTTTAAAAAGCAATGGGGATCAGCCTGTGAGTTTCTCTGTCAGTGGCTGTTAAACATGATTATTTGGGTGAAATATGTGCCCAAGAAGTGTTAAAAAAGCTTCCTGGTTGTTAAATTACACAATAATAGGTGTGCCAAAAAGAAGGAATTATTCTCCTAATGTCACTTAAAGCATGGTGCTGGAGACAGAATGGGGAGCTGAATGAGCCTTCCATCTGCTTGAATAGGTCTGGAGGCTTTCTGCTGCTCCTTGTTGCAGCCAGTTTGACATTTCAGCTGGCTTGTTTGCATCATGGTGATAGTCTGTATTGGACAACACAAATCTAACTTTAGAGTGCTTCACTTGCCAGACAGAAAGGGGAATCAATTTCTATTCTGGTTGATGAACAGATAGCTAACTGAAATGTGGTTCTGAGGAAAATTGTCATCTTGGCTGTGTAATGCTCTGCATAATACCCATTAAAAAACTTGACCTTACTGGTCCAGCTTACATCCTAGGGTTTGGATCAGTGGAATGTCTGGATTCCTCAGGAAGTGCTTAGAACTGGGGAGACTGGATGTCTCCTTTTTTTTTAAGCACTCATCAGATGCTACTTATCAGTAGAAGTGACTATTAATGGAAATCAATGTTTGCACCTTATGTGAGCTGTGGTGAGCGTCTAACCCTGCTTCTTTCTTAGAAGCTCACCCATTTGCTTCTGCAGTTTTGCAAGTAAGTCACGCTGCAGATGAACCCTTTCTCTTTGTGGAGAAGCCTCTTTCATTTCTCATTTTGCAGTGTGTTTTTGTTGAGGCACTGACAGTGGGAAATTCACCTTTCAGAGATAGGAGGCCTACAGGAATACCTATTTTTTTAATAAAAATAAATACTCCAAGTAGTTTAAAGGTAAAAAAGTAGGATGGTATACAGATGGCTACATTTAGAGTCTGCATTTTAGTAATTCCTTCCCCTATCTTACCTTATATTGAAGATTCAGTGAAGGATCAAATTGAAATCCACCCACAGAGTTTAAGGTATTTAAGATAATTTCAGCCTGCTGAACAGAAGTGTCATCTGGATGGCACAGCTTGCTTCTGCTCAAGCTTGAAAAGGAGGAACTGAGTCAGCTGTTGAGTTTTGTCAGGGATCCCGTGTGCCACACTACCCCTTGTTGCCCCCCTTGGTGCTGGCCTACACTGGCATTGCAGCCCCTCTGTAGAAGGATGCCAGCTAGCAGTGGAGCAAAGAAGGAAGCTATGCACAGCAATCTCTCTTACATGATCTTGAAGATTTCTATGATAGTTGTGATGCAGAACTTTCTCCTGTTTGCTAAATGAAAGCAAGAGGTGTAACACACAGAGGGCAGAGCAGGGTCAGAGTGAACCTGGACTGCAGATGAATTTTTATGTCACCAGGTGAATCTTTTTGAAGAAGAAATTTTTTCAGTGACCTGTAGCTTTAAGCTTCTTGACCTCCCTCCTTATGCAAAGCAATCAATCTACAGCTTTCCATTTTAAGAAGTTCTGAAAACTGTAGAAAAAACACTTTTCTGCTAGCAGCTGTAGGGAAAACAAAAATGGATTTGACCTGATGCAAGTAGATGATATGTGCAGATTGGAGATTTTGTGCATTTAGTTTTCTGGATATTTCCTTTTATCAAGCATTACTCCCTGTTAACCACCTTAATGCTACCATTTAATAACACCATAAAATTACTAGCAAAATTATGACATTAAGTACTTGTAAAATATGTTTGGGCTGAGCTATGTGAACAAGGGTGAAGATACTGCAGGAAAATGGAGAGCAGAAGTGCTTTCACATAATGAATTCTCCTGCATTATGCATGTTGCAAGCTCCTTCAGTACCTTTTTGAAAAGAACAATCCAACCATTAATAAAAGGACTCGAACATCATGTTGGAAAAGGTTCACTTCAGGTTAACCTATTTGGAGAGGAAAAAAACCCCAACCCTGCTCTTCTTGAAAATGTACTTTATATGCCTGAGTAACTTTTCCCTTAGTTTGAGATTATTTTCTCTTGGTTTAAGTAATGGCTTGTTACCATCCATCTTCTTCTATTTTTTGGTGCTAATCAGAGTGATAATCTTGGTTTTAAGTAGCAGGATTTTTGTAGTGTTTATCTGAGTACATGAGAAGAGCTGGTTTAATAGAACAGGTTTAGGCAATGACTTGCACGGATGATGGATTGATTGAACAATAGAACAAACCAGGTTGGAAGAGACCTTCAAGATCATCGCGTCCAACCTATCATCCAACACCACCTAATCAACTAACCCATGCAACCAAGCACCCTGTCAAGCACCCTGTGAAGCAGTGGAGAAGGTTTAAAAAGGGGAAGTTTTATTCCATTTGTCCCAAATTAAGTTGGGACCAGAATGATTAATTTTGTTCAGATTGGTCTAAAGGCTAAGGTAAAAGATTGCAAAGACAAGAATTCTCACCAGTCATTGGCCAAAAAACCCCACCAGTATCTTCATATGAGCAATAAGCACTTGAAAGTAGGCTTGCAGAAATCCAACAGCAAAAGAAAGGTTCTGTGTATTCTTCAGAGCCCTTCTAAAACTGACAGTGATGATATAGGCAATGACTAGTGTTCACTGAAGACATTTCTCTCCTTATTTTGCTTGCCAAACTTGAAACTGTTTGATTAGATTGGTAGTTGAGTAAAAGTTTTCTTTTTATTTTGCATCTGCCTCAAAGAGAGAGAATGAACACAGGGCAAAAAAAAAATCCCTGCCTTTTGCCCTCACCTTCCCATGGGACACAGGTGGGAGGAAGAGGCAGGGCATTAGTTCGGATGCACATCTGCCATTTCTGTGCATCCATTGCATCAGGAGGGTCTTTAAAGACTGAGCAGTGAGTGCAAGCACAGAATTGCTAGGAAGTTACTGATGTTTAATTAGCTGTGAATGCAATATGCTGGCTCTAAGTCATTTCTAGAAGAATGAATGCCACAGAGCAGGAAAGTCTTAGAATGATGGCTGAAGGGACATGTTTGGAGGCGTTGAAGAGTTCTGTGAAAGGCAATCTAAACTTGGAAGGTCGAATGAGCAAGATGCTGAAAGTACTCTGTAGTAAACCACAGGATTACACACACTTCCTCCTTATGGCCTTTGCAAAACAGTGCACAGAGGGGCTGACAACTGTTGCACAATTTTAAGTTTGAATGCATTAAATTGAAATGTTTGGAGGTGGCTGTGTAGTGTATCCATGGCACATTAACCTGGTCACTTCCTGTTCTCATAACTCCTTATTATGTTTCTCTATATACAAAAAGATAGTTGTATGTACAAGATTTCTATGCCAGTCATTAAGATCTTAACAAAATGGAGACACATAAGCATGTTTCAATGCCTAGGCTTAGTTCCACTGCTACTTCCTGAAGGGATCTGCCTATAGATTTTAGCATTGTCCTTTTTCATCCATCTTTTAATATTTATTTTTCACCCCTCTTCAGCAGCAAAGTGATTAAAAACTTTTCCTTGTCAGTTATGTAGCCACAAAGTCTGTGGAGGTTTGAAAAAATCATCCTCTAAATTGACTTGCTCTCTGTTTGGAAGCTCTAAACTGTGCTTGTGCAGTTAACCATGCCTGGTTAACACATGCAGCTGAGACTTAACAGTTTAACATTCAGGGATAGTTGTTTGAGTCCCTTAAGGAGATACTGCCCATGTATGATGTTGAGTGTCATTGCTTTTCTGCACTTCAAGTAATTCACTCTCTTTTATTTGGTAAAGTCTTGCAGTGAGAGAATTTCTTTGTCTGGATGATCCTCCGGGTCCTTTTGACAGTCTAGAAGAGAGCAGGGTAAGTGCTGTGTAATATGACAAAAGTAGAATGCAAAAGGCAGTAGCTGTTGTTAGAACATTGTGAATCTGCTGAACTGGCATAGAATGAAACATTTTTATTGATGTTCTTCCCCAAAAATGTGCAAAGGGATGTGTTTCTAAAACTGTCATTATTGGTGCACACTGATAATCTTTGAGTGCTGTACTTCATCTTTGTCCCAGAATACCTCTTCTTCTTTGGCCTTTTATGAGCAGTGGATGTAATTTGTTTTTAAGGCAGATAGTGAATCTAATGAGAGGTTTTGCAGGTTTACATTCAGCACATCACAATGTGTAAATGGTAGGCTTCATGTCTTGCAGTGTAGTGCTTCTTGCTGTGAAACCTAACACAAGAATTGTGTTCTGGCAGATAACTAAGGAGGGTCAAGCAGTAGGGTAAAACAGCAGCCTTTCAGCACCCTGAACAAATAATACTGTGTGCTGCTGCCTGTTAATTGGAGAGAGGTTTCACTGACATGCAGAGCTGTATCTTCTGTCCAGAACAGCTGCTCTTAGTTTTCTTGCTTGATGCATAACAATATGTTTTGGAATTGCACATACATTGTTAATATTGTGGCAGTGATGAAGGTGAAGTGGTAATCCCTCAACTGAATTTACCAGCTTGCTTTTCATGCAGGTGGGAGTGTCTTGGTTCTTGTTACATTTTTGTGTACATCTAAAGGATTCAGCATGGAGTTTATGTTTGAGCTCATACCTGGTTTCTGTACAGTCATGTTTCTGCACAGCAATTTAAGTTGAGGAAAATGAGCAAAAATCACAGGAGCTCATTTGTCAGATAATTAAGAAGTTTAAGTGTCATGATCATTGAAATTTTATTATCATAGTATCAGTCAGGGTTGGAAGGGACCACAAGGATCATCTAGTTCCAACCCCCCTGCCATGGGCAGGGACACCCCACACTAGATCAGGCTGGCCAGAGCCTCATCCAGCCTGGTCTTAAACACCTTCAGGGATGGCACCCCAACCACCTCCCTGTTCATACATACTGTGATCCCACCTGGGTATTAGTGTTGTACCAGATTCCAGGAGCCCAGCTCTTCAAGGAGCAAAATGTCTTATTACAGACATTCCCCTGAGAGGTCTTCCTCAGCTTCAGTTCACCTTTCTGCTGCTACATCATCCTTCAGAATATGTTGGTCTTTTCTTACTTGGGTGTGCACAGTGACTTCCTTTCCTTGGGCAGCTGATACACAGATTGCAGCTAGAGAATGGAATGGAATGGAATGGAATGGAATGGAATGGAATGGAATGGAATGGAATGGAATGGAATGGAATGGAATGGAATGGAATGGAATGGAATGGAATGGAATTAACTAGGTTGGAAGAGATGAGTCTTTCAAAAGGCTTTTTTCTGTTTTCATATAGAACAATGGAACAGCTTACACCACCTGTGAAATACTTCTAGTTACTCTGTGAGTAGGGAAATTTGCATGTGCCTAAATCTGAAGGAAGAAATACTATAGCTAAATTATATCCTTGAGGAAGTGATGGCTCATTTACTGGTAGTCACCAGCAACCCCAAACAGTTTTACACACTACACCAGAATCCATTTAATTTCTCTGGATGAAACAGGATGTCTGCTTAACCAGAACAGTTGCTGAAGCAATCACTAAAAATGCTGTGTGAAGAACAAGCTCCATGATTCTATAATTGCATGCCATGTGTTGTCAGCTCTACTAGACATGAATGAAGCCACAGCTTAACTGATGATGGCTCTTCACTGCCTGTCAACCACAAGAAATTCGCTGTCTGAGCCAATCAAATAAATCAGAGATCAAAATAATTATTGGACTGAAAAACACTGCACTTGTTTGAATTGGTTCCTTACAAGAAAAACTGAGGCTGGTAGTCTGATCCAATCACAGCAAGGAACAGGATCTTGATGTTTGTAACCCATTTGAAAACTTCAGAGAAGGTGGTGTCTTAAAAGCAGTTGTTAACTGAGCTCATGCTACATGTTTGTATTCAGTGGGCTCTGAGTTAGTAGCTAGAGGCATGTCATGTTAAACCAAGAAAGCCTCTTGCATGGGTTTCCTATTGTGGGAGGATGTGTGAATGATTGAATCAGAACTGGTCATTACTGTTGATAGGCTTGCTCTTTGCAGTCCTAGATCAGCTGGCTCTCTGCCAGTGCTTCTGCCACTTCCTGCATTCAGTGGATGTGGCATTAGACAATCACTCTCCATAGGAAGTTTTGAGATTGCTCACTGATTCATCAGTGTAATGTATCTATGTGTCATGCTCAGCAGCAGAATGGGACATATTTGGCATGGTTGGGTGTGTTTAGCATTTCATTAAACTTAATCAAAATGTTTTTAGATTCATAGAAGGGACCTTAAAGATCTTCCAGCCTCCTGCCATGGGAACCCTTCTACTAGACTGGGTTGCTCAAGGCCCCATCCAACCTGCCTCTGAACACTTACTTCCAGGCTTGGAGCTTCCACAGCTTCTCTAGCCAACCTGTTCCAGTGCCTCACCACCTTCATGGGGAACAGTTTCTTCTTAATGTCTATTCTCAATTGAGCTTCATCCAGTTTGAAGCCATTACTCCTTGTCCTGTCCTCCATGCCTTTGTAAACATTCCTTCAGCTCTCCTTTAGGCCCCACTTCAAATACTGCTCTAAGGTCTCCCTGGAGCCTTCTCTTTTCCAAACAGAACAACCCCAGCTCTCTGTCTGACTTGATAGAGGAGCTGCTTCAGCCCTCTGGTCATTTTTGTTGCCCTCCTCTGGACCAGTTTTACCAGTTCTGTGTTTTTTCTGTGTTGGGCACTCCAGAGGTGGACACAGGACTCCAGGGGTTGTCTCACCAGAGCAAAGTAGAAGGGCAGAATCCTCTCCCTTGACCTGCTGCCCATGGTGCTTTGGATGCAGCCCAGGACATCGGCTGTCTGGGCTGCGAGCACGTGTTACTGGCTCATGTCAAGGTTCTCATCAAACATCACTCTCAAGTCCTTCTTATCATGAGTGCTCTCTATCCATTCCCCACACAGTCTGTATTTGTTCTTGGGATTGCTCCAACCCCACTCACCTAGAGGTTATTGAAAGAAGCATAGATGTGGTGCTAAGGGAGAACACCAGACTTGGAAGAGTTAGATAATGGTTGAAGTAGATCTTAAAAGTTGTTTCCAAGTGAAGTGATTCTATGATTGTAGAAACTAGGTGCAGGACCTTGCACTTGGCTTTGTATTCTTAGCTTTGTATTGGTTTTCTGCCTCTCATGGCTGTGCTACTGGTAACAGCTGCTTGGACAAGCAAGGGAAGAACATGTCCTGCATCCAGATACTCCTAGCATCTTGGGAATAACTGCATAGTTTGACTTCCAAGTCATCTGAAATCAAAGGCTGTCTGAGAAGAAGAGAGGGAAGGGAGTTCAGCTGATGTTCAGGTAGGCAAAAAGGTTCAAGATTAGGGACTCTGTGTGTGTGTCAAAGGCCAGAAGCTTCTTTCTGAAGTGTCTCTTGCTGTGAAAGCAGCATCTGATGTGGTAAGGTGTTTGCACTGCAGCTCAGCACAATTAATTCACCGTTCAAAGCAAGGCAGCATTGCTTTAAGGACAGAGCTTCTCCCAAGTTTATGTAGCTCTTCTATAGTAATCAATACAAAGAAAAGCAGCTGCAATTCTGTTACAGGTTGATTTTTCTCTTAGAAAAGTCAATAAAGACAGCCCAAGGTAAATGGAAGATGGTCTGAAATTTGTCTTTTAGGCTTTCTGTGAAACTCTGGAGGAAACAAATTACCGTCTGCAGAAGGAACTGCTGGAGAAACAGAGGGAGGTTGAATCACTGAAGAAATTGTTGAGTGAAAAGCAACTCCATATAGATGCTGTTGAAAGAAGAATTAGGTATGTGGAAATTCTATGAGTGTTAAGACTTTTCTTTCTGTGGAGTGATTTTCTCTATATACTCTAAAGCAGCAGCTTTAAATGTGTTCTTGGAAACAGCTTTCCCTACAGAACCAGGCACAAAGCAATGTGTTCAGTGGGTGCTCTCATACACTGGCTAAAAAGCTCTTTGGTACAAGTGACTGGGAAAGTTGTCCCATCTTTTCCCTTTAACTGAGATTATGTTTCCTAATCCATTAAGTCCTGCAAAGATAAAGCAAAGACTACTCTGCTTCTGAAATGTTGGGTATGTTAAATGGCCTGCTAGAGATGAGCGCAGTGGAAAAATTGCTTTGAGTTACAAAATGTGACCTGTACTCACCTCTGACAGAGCACAGTGATGAAGGATTATGTGTCCTGGTGAGGGGTTTGGAACACAAGCCCTGTGAGGAGAGACTGAGGGAGCTGGGGCTGCATAGCCTGGCAAGAAGGAGACTCAGGGGAGACCTTATTGCTGTCTGCAACTACCTTAAGGGAGGTTGTAGACAGGCAGGGGTTGGTCTCTTCTCCCAGGCAACCAGCACTAGAACAAGAGGACACAGTCTCAAGCTGTGCCAGGGGAAGTTTGGGCTGGAGGTTAGGAGGAAGTTCTACACAGAGAGTGTGACTGCCCTTTGGAATGGACTGCCTGAGGAGGTGGTGGAGTCATTGGAGGTGTTCAGGAGGAGACTTGATGGGGTGCTTGGTGCCATGGTTTAGTTGATTAGGTGGTGTTGGATGATAGGTTGGACTCGATGATCTTGAAGGTCTCTTCCAACCTGTTCTGTTCTATTCTTTCTATTTCTATTTTGTTCTATTCTTTCTATTTCTATTCTGTTCTATTCTTTCTATTTCATTTCTATTCTATTCTATTCTATTCTATTCTATTCTATTCTGTTCTATTCTATTCTATTCTATTCTCCCAAATAATGTTCTGAGTTGTTACCTGAAAGTGTCCAGAGCCACACTGGATGGGGCCTTGAGCAACCTGGCCCGGTGGGAGGTGTCCTTGCTCATGGCAGTGGAGTTGGAACTGGATGATCCTTGAGGTTCCTTCCAACCCAAACCATTCTGTGATTCTAATTGCATGCACCGCAGCTGCCGATGGCATTTCAGTAGCACTGGAGATCCTTTTCCTCCAAGTTAAAAATACTGGTGCTTTACCACAAAACTTTATGGTATCTGCTTGCTAAATTTTGTATCAGGCCCAGGAGAGCTGGTGTTGGGCTCTTCAATGTCCTTCTGGGCCTGGTAAGTCAGTCATTGTGGGGCTTCTTTAGCAAAGGACTAAATTCCCATGGTCCCTTTGGGAGTTGTTTTAATAAGGCTTGGGTTGTCAAGTCTGGTTATCCAGGCTGACTAACAAATCACATCCTTGGATATCAGGTTTAAAGGAACTACATTTGGAAGGGGATTTAAATTGAATTGTGGCTGCTTATTGAAAATGCTGATCTGAATGCCATGTTCAGTTTGTCCCTCCTGGAGGCAAATAATTATGTTTGAAGATGCTTCCCCTGTCTGAATAGAAAGTTACTATGTGCTGCTGGCCTAAACAGTGTAACAGTCAATAAAAATTAAGTAACTCACATTTGGCTAAAACATCATGATAGAAAAGGCTGTGTGACTGAAAACAGAGTGAAGAGGCCTGAGTAGCAAAAAGGGATTGTGTTTTGTAGACCTTTCCCTGAAGGCAGATAGACTTTTTTAAATGCACTAGCACCCAGACATGTAAAGTTACTGAAAGTCAGCCAAGCCCTGCCTGAAGTTTGGATGGAAAAGAACTCCTCTGATTTGTAGCTGTAAAAGCTACAAAGTAAACCCATGACCTTGTTTAAGAACTTCAGCTGCTCTGGTGGGAACTGAGCCTGAAACAAATTTGTCTTTGGCCTTATTTCAGTGGAATTTTGATTTGATGGCCCAGCAAGAATTAAGCAACTTCTGCTGATCCACTCTGAAGGCTGGGTACATGCAATGTGAGGTGGGAAGGGAGAGCTGGACAAGACTTCCTATGTGTATGCCTTTACCTGTGCTGGGTTTGGCCCAAACACAGGCAACTAACCACCTTAGAGAATACTGCTGAGGTCTGCATTGGCACAAAACTATAGAAACTGTAGAAGAGCAGTTAAATTGGCGAGGCTGTGGAACAAGGACAGCATCACTTTGAGCATGAGACTGTTTGGCCAGCTTTCCTTTCCATTTCACATGGAGCATTCAGCACCAAACTGATGGATGTTTTCCACACAGAGCAGTACTTCTTTGGTAGTTCTACATGACGACGTTCCCATTTGTAGCCAGGCCAGTCAGACTGCCAACTCCAGCTGCTGTTCCCAAAAAAATATTGCCTGTGTCTTTATCATTAATGGGGAAATGCTCTGAAACTTAATGCATAACTCTAAAGGAGCAGATTACTTTGGGAAGCTGTTGAAGAAATCGTTTTATCATCCTGCCTGTCTTCAGCCTGACTGTGTTTTGCAGTTTAGGCAAGGTGTGTGGGGCTTAGATAGTCTGCTTGTAATTCCTCACCTAAAATCATCATCACACCTCTGGGGCTTGAACTGATTGATTCTTAGTTTAGGAATAAGCAGCTGGAGCAAACAGCATTCAACTTGCTGTCCAGTGCAAGCCTCGTGTCTCTGCAGCAATAAAAGAAATGGGGCATGTGGGAGTAAGATGAATAGAATAGACTAGAATAGAATAGAATAGAATAGACCAGGTTGGAAGAGACCTACCTATCAACAGTCCAATCTATCAACTAATCCAACCCACCTAATCAACTAACCCATGGCACCAAGCACCCCATCAAGTCTCCTCCTGAACACCTCCAATGATGGTGACTCCACCACCTCCCTGGGCAGCCCATTCCAATGGGCAATCACTCTCTCTGTATAGAACCTCTTCCTAATATCCAACCTAAACCTCCCCTGGCACAGCCTGAGACTGTGTCCTCTTGTTCTGGTGCTGGCTGCCCAGGAGAAGAGACCAACCTCTGCCTGTCTACAACCTCCCTTCAGGTAGTTGTAGAGAGCAATAAGGTCACCCCTGAGTCTCCTCTTCTCCAGGCTAAGCAGCCCCAGCTCCCTCAGCCTCTCCTCACAGGGCTGTGTTCCAAGCCCCTCACCAACTTCGTTGCCCTTCTCTGGACACGCTCCAGCAAGTCAACCTCCTTCCTAAACTGAGGGGCCCAGAACTGGACACAGTACTCGAGGTGTGGCCTAACCAGTGCAGTGTACAGGGGCAGAATGACCTCCCAGCTCCTGCTGGCCACACTGTTCCTGATGCAGGCCAGGATGCCATTGGCCTTCTTGGCTGGTTAAGGTCCCAGAGAATGCAGAGCTCTTCAGTGCAACAGCTCTTCAGTGCTGTTAATATTTGCTACATGGATTGGTGGTGCTCTGTTCTTATCTGTTGTAGGGATCTATCTGTAGGAAAAATGACTCGTCAAATATCAGGAGAAGAAAGTGAGTGCAGTGGTGAGGTGGAATCTTCTGCAATAGAAGCAGACCAGGGTACCCTGGGTGAGGACAGCTGGTAAATACTATTATTTTTTACTTATAGTATACCTTAGGGGGGGTTTATGAAGCGTGTTTTTATATGTTTGGGCTTGCATAAGTTCTGAAGAGCATTATATTGCACCTCTCTGCTGCATAAAGGCCCTCAGGAGAAAGAATCTTAGCTCTGGAACAAGATAGCTGGGACAAGATCTGTAAATATTTTGTGGATTGCTGGCATGAAATGACTATGGAGGACCTTATCAGCTTCCATTTCACAAAGCTTATTGATCTGTTGTTGCAGCTCAGACAAAGAGAGCCACGAGGCTTGCTGGAGTGGCTCCTTGGCCGAAAATTCTGTACCTGAAATTGAAGTTGCTGAAGTGGCCTATACTGCTGATGAAGAAGGGTAGACAGGAGCAGCTGCTCTGACCTGGGAAAGGTTCATCTTTGGGACACACTCTTGGGGTAGGGGCATAGAGTAGCTGTGAAGAACTTGCAGCGAAGAGCAAGAATGCACATCTTGAATGTTTACATAAATCCTTATACATGGTTAATGTAAGAAGTATACCCTGTGCTGCTTTCAGGTTTTTTTATCTAGCATTTATATATTTAATATATTACAGTCTAATAAGGGCTAAAATCAGCTGAAGTTCTGGTAGTCTGCATACAGCATTTGGCTGAGGAAAGCTTCACATGACCTCACCAAACACATCCGACTAGCATGTCCCGTGTTGCCCCTGCTGTGACACGTCTGAAGCGTTCATCTGTGTGGTGTTTGTGTTTTCGTGTTCTTACAGCCATAAATTGATGCCTATTGCAGTGAGGACGGACTCCTCCTATGTTTCACAAGAGTGTAGAACATGCTGGTTTTAAATTGTAAAGCTGAAGATGTATTTCTCTGGAAATTTTAAAGCGATGCAACAGGAAAGCTTACAGTACCACAAGAAAAGTACTTAAGAAATGGGACTAGAGTTGGACACTTTTTGCTCTTACAAATGGTCATTTTTGCTGAAGGAACTGATCTGAGACCCCCAAAACACTGTGTATTTCCATCCCAAGACAGCATGCTGTATACTTTTTGTTTGGTACTGCTGCTTTGAAAGCCTGGGATGCCCTGTGCTTCATAGCCATGTAACACCACCGTTGGTGAGGTTGCCTTTGACTTGGAACACTACCTCTGACCATCCTGCTAAGGCATTCACGTTTCTTTAATGCTAGTCCAGATGACATGGAGGTTACTGAAAGACTCACAAAGAAGCCATATTTCTCCTGCACAGTTCATGACTGGATGGGGAACTAGTTGCAATGTATTTTTGTTTCAGTATCTTGTACAGGTGGAGACTTTGCTACATGTGTTCTATAGCCTGTTTCTCAATGTATTAAGACAGGGAGATGCACTTTATAATTAATAACTCCGTTGTGCCAAGCTCAGTTGGCTAATTGGTTGAGAAAGGGGAGCTGCAGGGAGGGGGAGATGTAGTGCCTTTTGTGTTTCACTCGTTCATTACCGCAGCGTTTTGTTACAGTGCTCTGTGGAGCCTTTGATCCAACTTGTTTCTGTTCCTTACTTATTTACTGAAAGTGCCTTGTTTCATTCTGCTTTCCCAAGAGGAAGAATGCTGGTTTGTTTGACTCCTTTCTTTCCCCCCCACCCTCTACCACCCACAGTGTTGTTTCATGTTGTCAATATGCAGTGTCTTTGTGCTGGAGTTTTCAAAGGGAGCTTTGTACTTCAGGCTGTGCATACAATGACCTTTATGCAGAACCCTATAAACCTTCCTGGTGAAATAAAACTATGGAAAAAAACCCACCTGGTTTTGTGTTGTTTGGGGTTTTTTTATCCTCCAGGGGAGGGGGGGAAATCAATACCTTGTGTAAAAATCCATCTACATTGGATACTTACTATTGCTGCTTACTATTGGAAAGAGATGCTCAGTGGTTTCCCCTAGTTACTCAACTTTTGGTCTGAGTTCTTTTTGTACCAAAAGTTTTCCATGTGAAAAGAGACGGGAAAGCTGCAGCAAGGATTAGGGTGGATTAGGATTAGGGTGGATTGGGATTAATATGGATTGGGATTAGGGCAGGTTGGGGTTAGGGCGGATTGGGATTAGGGTGGGTTAGGATTAGGGTGGATTGGGATTAATATGGATTGGGATTAGGGTAGATTAGGATTAGGGTGAATTGGGATTAATATGGATTAGGATTAGGGCATCTTGGGATTAGGGCGGATTAGGATTAGGGTAGATTAGGATTAAGGGATTAGGGTGGATTAGGATTAGGGTGGATTAGGATTAAGGGATTAAAATGGATTAGGATTAGGGCGGATTAGGATTAAGGCGGATTAGGATTAAAGCAGATTAGGATTAATGGATTAGGGTGGATTAGGATTAAGGTGGATTAGGATTATGGCGGATTAGGATTAGTGTGGATTAGGATTAAGGTATTAGGATTAGGGATTATGATTAGGGGGATTAGGATTAGAGGGATTAGGGCAGATTTGGAATAGAATAGAAATGGAATAGAATAGAATAGAAATGGAATAGAATAGAATAGAATAGAAATAGAATAGAATTACAATAGAATAGAAATAGAATAGGAATAGATTTGAATAGAATTAGAATAGAATAGAATAGAATAGAATAGAATAGAATAGAATAGAATAGAATAGAATAGAATAGAATAGAATAGAATAGAATAGAATAGAATAACCAGTTTGGAAATAACCTCAGAGATCATGTCCAACCTCTCACCCAACACCAACCATGGCACCAAGTGCCTCATCCAGGTTCTTCCTAAACACTTCCAGGGATGGGGACTCCACCACCTCCCTGGGCAGCACATCCCAAGGGCCAATCTCTCTACCTAACATCCAGCCTGAACCTCCCCTGACACAGCTTGAGACTGTGTCCTCTTGTTCTGGTGCTGAAACCTTTCTGTACTTCTGTTGAAGATTAAAATAAAGGAGCTAATAAGGTTGGGGGGGGGGGTTGATTGTTTGCTTGTGGGAGCTCTTTGTTTGTTTCGGATTTTGGGGAGGGGAGGGGTTGTATTCTACATGAATCCTCCTAACTGTTGAGTTGAAAATCCATGAACTCTTTTGTCAGATGCCACTGAGATCTTCGAAAATAGGATTGAATGGTGTTGGATTTACAGCTGTGTTTCCAAAGCCTTGAAAAGGTGCTTGGGTCAGCCCTGCTGGGACTCAAGCTGCTCCAGGGGAAGTTTAGGCTCCAGTTGAGGAGGAAGTTCTTCACAGAGAGAGTTGTTAGCCATTGGAATGTGCTGCCCAGGGAGGTGGTGGAGTCACCATCCCTGGAGGTGTTCAAGATGGGATTGGATGTCGCACTTGGTGCCATGGTCTAGTAGGCATGAGGTCTTGGGTGACAGGTTGGACTTGATTATCTTTGAGGTCTTTTCCAACCTTATTGATTCTATGGCTCTATGACTTTCTAAACTACTTCAGGTAAATCCTCAAGTTGGTCACTAAAGAATGCATTACTATCATTTACAACCTAGTCATGAGAGGGCAAAGGAGTGGCAATTTTCTTGCCTTTAAGGATGAGAAAATACTTTGCTGACCCAGAATATTTAGTATCACATGAAGAGAGGTGTTTGTTTAGGGGCACCTTGATGTGTAATTCAGCTGAGCTGAAAGATGTGAATGCAACCAATTGCCATCACTTGGCCAACGTTATTGGTTAATGAATGTGTCCAGAGCAGGGCCACAAGGACGATCAGAGGGCTGGAGCACCTCTCCTGTGAGGACAGACTGAAGGAGTTGGGGCTGTTCAGTCTGCAGAAGAGAAGGCTCCAAGGTGACCTAATTGTGGCTTTCCAGTCTCTGAAGGGGGCCTACAAGAAGGCACATTTTAAAGCCCTGAAGTGCAGCCTTGTTCAGCATTATCAAAATAAAACAGTACTTGAAGGATCCTATTTAACAAGGATCAGTGACATTTGGGCTGCCCAGAGCACAGGGAGTGCCCAGGCAGGCTGTTTCTGAAGGACAGGAGTTTAACTGTCCTGCAGAGTTAGCAGGAAAGGTGGAGGATCTTTGCAAATAGCCAAAGTCACTGAGTCCTCAGATGTAATCTGGGAGGCTGGACAAATCAGAAGCTGCTTGTGTTGGCCCTTCTTATTCAACAATGAACATGCTTAGCGTGAAGTCCTCCTGCAATGGAACAGCACCTGACTCTAAAATAGTCAGTAGTTACTCAGAGGAGCCTGGTGCTGTTCTAGCTGAACTGGCAAAGCTGCTTTCTCTTTCTGTACCTTTAACCTCCAGATGACCCACAGAAAGGTAATCTGCAGCTCATTTGTCTCATGATCCCAGATCCTCACCCTCTGCCTGTCTCTGTTTGTGTAACTTGTGCTTTTTCTGCCTCATTAAGGCTATCACAGCACCCAGCCCTGGCTGGAGTTCTGGTGGTGGTTGTGAAAAGCCCAAGCTGGGGGTAGGGCAGTGCAGCTCTGGATAAAGAGGAGAAGCTTGGCAGTAGGAGTGGTAAACTTGAGTAATAAGTTCAGTCTTCAAAGGTACTGTCATTGCTAGCCAGCGCTGAACCCCTCAGCTGCAGGAGCCAGGAGAGATGCAGCCCCAGCATGCAGAAGCCATTGGCTGGTGGGCATTGGCTCAACTGACTGAAGCCCTGGCCTCATAAACAGGAGTCAGTGCTGGCTTTCTCCTCTGTCTTAAGGGAAGTTAACATGTTCTGCACAGCCCTTTGTTATGCCTGCAGGAGTAGTACCCTACCTGTGTTTTCATGGCTGTCAGCACACTTGTCCTGGAGACCTTTCCACTTTTTACCCCTTTTAAGCCCTTCACGGAGATCTTAAATGCTTGCTGATTCCTACTCAGCACTTCTGTGCCTCGAGGATCATCCAGGTGCTCTGCAAGTAATGAATGTGTCCCCACTTTGTATCCAAGGTAGGTATTGGATTTCTCTCTGCTTTGCAAATGGGGGAAATGTGGAAGAAAGCAATTAGATGAATCACCTTAATTGCACAGTAAGTCAGCCAGTGCAGTCCCAGTGTCACTGCTGATCCCATCAACTTGTCAGCAGCTTAAAATGCAAGGGTTTGGTGATCCAGTGAGACACTCTGTAATACAGGAACTTGAGTCCTGGCATATCCCAGCTGGGTTGCAGGTAGGTCTAGAGATCCTTGCTCAACAATTATTTGCTGCTTCTAGATTTTATAACCCTTTGTTCCACCGGTTCAAAGTAAAAACGCTGTTTGCATTAATGTGGTGGAGAAACAAGCCTCTGCTCTCTGCAGCCCATGTCAGTTAATGCTTTCTATCTAGAAGAAACCACAGCTGCTGCAGATGGTTTGTGAAAGGGTTGAGGATGACTCTGAAACGCTGCTCATTTGTTTTGTTTGGCAGTTAATGGGGGCATTGCTCATCTAGCAAGTGCCTGATGGGAGAAGGTTGTGCCTTGACCTTTTAGCATCTCATTACTGATTTGCATATTCAAAAACAGAGAGAGAGATAAATGTAGTTTAGGAAGCAGTTGCAACATGTGGCAACCTTCCTATGGGATCTCTCCTCCCAGATTTCCTGTGGCTCTTCCTTAGCTGTTCTCTGATAACCAGGTTATGGGGTGGGTAGTCTGTGACGTGAAGGCTTCTCCCTTTTCCCCTCATATGCCAGTTACATGGATAAGCAGCAAGAGATCTCCCCCTCTCTTGGCAGCTGCTTTGTACACTGCCCTGAGAAGTTTATTTTTGGTGTGTTGGTGTGCTGTGTTCATTTAGAAATCCTCCAGCATAGTTTGTAGTAGAACATGAACCTTGGTAAACATCATGTGATTCCTCTTGGCTTTGAGCTGTCAAGGGGATAATAACTCATGTGGGTGGAGGCAGAGAACTGTCTCGCTGTGTGCCATCCATGACAAACACCAAGATCAGCCATTCACCTGCAGGGGTGGTGTTGCTGCTTCCACGTACCACAAGAGCCCAGATAAACCAGCTCCTTGTGGACATCTCACACTGGCCAGATCTGACTCGATCATCCCTACTTCATAGGCAATTAAAAAATTAGCTGAGTGCTGCACAATGTGCCAGGTAAGATGTTGTGGTGAGAAATGAAGCTCAACCTTGCTGTGAGAAACAGAGCAGGTGCAAAGAACTCCTTTTCTCTCTCTTTGCTGCTAGCGTGCTGCAGACCCCTCCTGGCACCCTCTGTGAGATGTTCCAGTTCCCAGTCTAGAAGTGCAGGCCAAGCCCAACACCTTTCACTTCTCAAATGACATCAAGTTGCACAAGACTGTGATTGTCCAAAGGTCAGAGCATGAGAGCTCTCCACAAAGAGGCTGCTCTGTTCTGCTGAAGCAGCTGTTAGCTCAGCTTTCAGACACAATGTGTACTCCAGACAGATTCTCAGCCTATGTAATTTAATGTCTTGACCACTTAGCATTTTCCCTCATCATTTTTCCCCCCTACTGCCCCTTTTGTTGAACTAAACCCCCATATGCTCAACCTCAAGTGTATCCCACAGATGATCTCTGCTGTCAGGTTAGTGCAATTACAAACCTCTCACAGAATTCCTTGGTTTGTGCAGGAGTACTTTTTTTCTCCTCACTCAGGAAACTAAATGAGAGACATTTTGAGGGCAGAGCTTGCAAAGCACTGGGAGCTCAAGGTTTTCACCTGGAAAGTGTGGGGTGGCCTCTGCTGCCCGCTTCCAGCCATGAACTTCTGAAAGTTTGCATCACAGCCACAGGAAGATCACCAGTAACATCTTCCATTTCACCTCTGCATCCATATGCAGCTGCCACCGTATCTGCTTTGGGCTGGGCAGGAACTACCTGAGCCCAAGGCAGCAGCTTTTCTTTTTCACCTGTTCCTGCCACTGCCACCATTTCTAGCTTAGCCAAGACACTCCAGCAGCCTCTTGTTGTAGATGTGAAGGGCTGTATCTCCCTAGCTCCTGCTTGTGCAGTGTAAAAAGTACATTGGCAAAGTGTAGTGAAAGAAACAAAATGTTTTCTACAGGACTTACTCTTCTTGTTCTTGGTATCTCCTGATATGATTTCCTCTTTCCAGACTATTCTCTACCTTCAGGAGCAACATTTGGTAGTGCCTCACTTTGCATACTCTTACTGTGCCTAAAGGGGGAACCTGAACTGAGACACAGACTTGCCTGCCTTGCCCTTCAGTGCCCTCAGCATGTTGCAGGACATCCAGCTTGGGACTGAGCACTGCAACACACAATTGGCTGAGTCAGTATTAAAGAGGTTAAGTCCCTTCATTGTACTGGGCTGAATGTCTCCTCAAAAATGGGTACTTTGATTTAATCCTTCTCTTGGCTCCATTTTGTCATGCTGTGAGTGCAGAGGGGGCTGGTAAGCTTTGGCATAATGGTTTACTTCCAAGGTCCTGCTCTCCTGCATGTCTGCAAGTCCAGAGCAGGAAACCAAGCTGGGTGCCAAGATGGTCATGGACAGGGGAAGGTAAGAGAAGAAGCCAGAACAGCCCAGCTGGTCAGCATTTAAAGCAGCGCTTTAGCTTGGAAAAGCAGAAGGAGTGGGGAAGATGGGAGGCTTCCCCCTCAGCTTTTCAAACAGCACTTCCTAGCAGGCCCTTTTCCCTCCAGCATAAGCAGCAAGACTGAAACCAGGCACTGTGTGAAAATCACAGCCTGCCAGGGCTGTGGGAGCTTCTTGCTGTACACTGAACTCAGAGCTCCTCCTGGAGGTCTGCGGCGTTCCCAGCCCAGCCCAGCCCAGCCCATGGCAGCTCATCCCTGCTGCTTAGCACAGACAGAAGCACCCCAGGCACTTCAACAACCCTGGGTACAGAGAGGGTGCATACAGTGGGGTAGATGCACAGAAATCCCCAGCTGACCTCAGCTAGCTCAGCAGCTGCAGCAAGGTCCCTTCGGTAAACTAAACTCCCATCACAAGAGTACCTTTAATACAGCTGAAAATAGTGAAGTGTTCAACCTGGCTGAAGACTTACAGTCTTGTGTCTTGTGGAAAGGGGGCTCAGCTCAGAGGGGTCCACATAAATGCTGTTGGAACCCAGAAAAGCTTGCCCAGCATGGCCAGGTGTCTTTGAAAGCTGGGTCCTACCAGGTAGAGTTACCAATTTGTTACCTACTCAGGAAAAGGCCCTAGCTCAGACCAAAAAGCCTCTCACCTGTTTTCTCAAATGTAGCTCACTTACTAACTGCAGACCCTCAATTTCAACTGCTGGTCATGCAAGTCTAGGAGAATCAGAGCAAGCCAGGTGGGTAGGTACCAACACAGCTTTAAAATCAACCTGGGTACCACCAGCTGGTGAGACAGCACAGGAGGTGTAAGGGGGTTGGGACAATGAGTGCCCAGGCTGTCTCAGAAGACAGTTTCTGCCTCAAGCTCACCTTGGTAGAGGGGAAAACAATCAACTGTACTAAACAGCAAGTGGAGAATTAGCAGGAGACTTTTAGTTGGGAAGAAACCCCTTACATTCATCAAGGCAGACACAGAGTAAAGCATGTAAATATGAGTGTGTGGAGAGTGCAGGGCAGCAGAGGGGCCAGCCTGAGCCTGCCACATGCAGCTATCCTGGGGAAACAAAGGTCTCTACAGGGGCCTATGCACACATTAACATCTCATAACCCTGTTCTCTAGCTTTATCTGTTGCACTGCAAATATTGATCCCAAGTGTATAGTCCAGCAATTACCACATAATTATGTGTTGATGAAAAGCAATAAACCACTTAAACTGTGATCAAAGTCACATGAGCCAGGCAGGTCCTCCCTACCTCTGTTCTGCACCGGTGGGTCTTGCACCTGCCTGCAATGGGACAGAGGGGAGAGAAAGGGCAGCTACATGAGATGAGACCTGTGATAGCTGCTCTTTCTTAAGATGGTGGCACTTGAAGCCATGGTTTAGTTAAGTCACGAGGTGTTGGGTGACAGGTTGGACTTGATGATCTCTGAGGTCTTTTCCAACCTTACTGATTCTATGCTCAAGCTTGTCCCTGCTGTTCATTTCTAAGACTAAAGCTTCCTCCTTGTTTCTGAAAACATGTCATGAAAACAACTGAGGCGCTGCAGCAGGAAAACCTGTGAGATACTCTCATCTGAAATACTCCTTCTGCATGCCCACCCCCTTCTTCACCCCCCTCATCCTCTCCCTCCCCATCCTCTCCCTCCCCCAAGAACAGGGTACCAGAACAGTGCCTTCACATGTTGTGATGGAGCCTTTGTGCTTTACCAAGAGGCAAAGCCCCCTCTCGGCACCAGGCAATGACTGAGGCTCTTAAATCACTGTTCCAACACTTGTTATGTGTAAATATCCAAGTGTGTGTACATCAAATGAGCTACTGCACACACAGACACTTACTGTAAGGAGAATCTCATGAGATGCAGCGGCATCATTTTATCTATTTCAAGTAATCCTTGCCTACAGCAATATTTCATTTCTAAAAGACCTGAGCATTTGTTCTGTCACCTGGGAAGTGAAGTGCTCACATTTCTGTCACAATGCAGAGGTGCTGGGGGAGGAAGCCTGTGTTCTGGGCAGGTCAGAAAAACCTCATCAAAGAATCTTTTCCACCCTAACTGTTGGAAGTGAAGGAATGCAGCCCAAACTGGGTTGTGAGGGTATTAATTTTTTTTTTAAGCTAAGTCACCTTTGAAGAATAATTGCATTCTAACCTGATGCTGACAGATTAATACATCAAAAAAGCGTTTCAAAACATCCTCTGAAGAGCACCGTAGCCTAATGACAGCACAGGGAAGAGTACTTAATGTCTTGCTTGATCAGAAAGACATTGGCACTGTTAGGCCACACCTCGAGTACTGTGTCCAGTTCTGGGCCCCTCAGTTTAGGAAGGAGGTTGACTTGCTGGAGCGTGTCCAGAGAAGGGCAACAAAGTTGGTGAGGGGTTTGGAACACAGCCCTGTGAGGAGAGGCTGAGGGAGCTGGGGCTGCTTAGCCTGGAGGAGATTCAGGGGTGACCTTATTGCCCTCTACAACTACCTGAAGGGAGGTTGTAAACAGGCAGAGGTTGGTCTCTTCTCCCAGGCAGCCAGCACCAGAACAAGAGGACACAGTCTCAGGCTGCGCCAGGGGAGGTTCAGGCTGGAGGTCAGGAGGAAGTTTTACACAGAGAGAGTGATTGCCCATTGGAATGGGCTGCCTGGGGAGGTGGTGGAGTCGCCATCGCTGGAGGTGTTCAGGAGGAGACTTGACAGGGTGCTTGGTTGCATGGTTTAGTTGGGTGGGTGATGTTGGATGATAGGTTGGACACTATGAAGATCTCTTCCAACCTGCCCTGGTCTATTCTATTCTACTCTATTCTATTCTACTCTATTCCATTCCCACCACAGCACAACACCAAGGTATGTATTTACAGCATGTATAGTCTTTTTTTTATTGATGTATGTCCCCCAATTTAAAGCTGTCCAGACTATCCCAGGCTGTTAAGAGAAGCAAACAGTCACAAAATAAATAAGAAACAAGAAAAGGAGATGGCTTTGGTTCACCGTCTGCTGCCACAACCCTCATACGAGCTATGTTCCAGTCAACAATGCCATGTTGGCACTACCCCCTCTTGTCTGCTTACAGACTGCACAAACACCACCTTGGCAAGGAGAGGGACATGAGCAAAAAAGGAAGACCCACTTGACCCAGTGTCACCTGAATTTACACAGGAAAGAGCTGCCTCCTCAGCTGAATTATCTACCTAGAACCCCTTTGCTTTCAAAGAAAACCAGCCCCACTACTGTTCCCAGACAAAAATGGAGCATGCACTCCAGTCCTGGAGGTCCATACTGCATTTTGATTTGTCTGCATGACTACAGGACCTCCGAGTATAGCTTCACCATCCACACATGTCCTAGGCTGTGAAGTGGTATGTGACTGTCCTCCAGAACCACCAGCCACTGCAGAGAAGCTTTTAGAGAAGCTCACCCAAATGATCTCTTTCTTTTCTTCACTGGTTGCAAAAAGTGCCTGGTCTGAAATCAATAAGCTGAAGACACCTGAAGCTTCCCAGGATCAACACTTAGCCAGAACACTGCTGGAGGTCAGCAGCCAGATGCCAGCTTGCAAAGGAGAAATCCTTGCTAAGATTTCTTCTCCCCTGCAGCGTGCTCACATGGAAAGCTCTTGCCCAAACCCCAGAAGGTCCATGCTTCCCAAAGCAGACATCGTAGTTTCAAACTAGAAGCTTCGAGACGTATTTTGGCCAGGTTGTAGAACACTGCACACGTGCCAAGTGCTACAGAAATGCTAAGTAATCAAAAAACACTGACTCAACCACAACCACTACTAGAAGCCAACTTTCCCAAGCTAAGCATGGCACTGTGTTGGCATGACCCTGCACTTAGAAATACCAGGTAAGTCCACGAGCACATGGCCAGCCTTGCACAGTGCTGCAATCGCTGTTGTACCCAGTTCAGAGACCTGCAGAGGCTGCACACCTTGAACACAGGATTCCAGCCAGAAGGAGCAGCAAATGGATTGTAAATACCTCAGAATGATTTGTTGTTTTGTTAAGCATCACAGTATCTATCACAGGACTGTGATATTTAATATGCTGCTCTGAGCTGGCACCTCACCCTGACAGGGAGGTCATTCTGCCCCTGTACACTGCACTGGTTAGGCCACACCTCGAGTCCTGTGTCCAGTTCTGGGCCCCTCAGTTTAGGAAGGAGGTTGACTTGCTGGAACGAGTCCAGAGAAGGGCAACGAAGTTGGTGAGGGGTTTGGAACACAGCCCTGTGAGGAGAGACTGAGGGAGCTGGAGTTGGGGTTGCTTAGCCTGGAGAAGAGGAGACTCAGGGGTGACCTTATTGCTCTCTACAACTACCTGAAGGGGGGTTGTAAACAGGCAGAGGTTGGTCTCTTCTCCCAGGCAGCCAGCACCAGAACAAGAGGACACAGTCTCAGGCTGCACCAGGGGAGGTTTAGGTTGGATGTTAGGAAGAAGTTCTATACAGAGAGAGTGATTGCCCATTGGAATGGGCTGCCCAGGGAGGTGGTGGAGTCACCATCATTGGAGGTGTTCAGGAGGAGACTTGATGGGGTGCTTGGTGCCATGGGTTAGTTGTTTAGGTGGGTTGGATTGGTTGATGGGTTGGATGCGATGATCTTGAAGGTCTCTTCCAACCTGGTCTATTCTATTCTAGTCTATTCTATTCTATTCTATTCTATTCTATTCTATTCTATTCTATTCTATTCTATTCTGTTAACCTTTGGGGTCCTGCTGAGAGCTCAAAATGTAGTTTAAAATCTAAGGCAGCTTGTGGTAGGGCTGTTTGGGTTTTGCATTTGAAAGCAATTATCAACATAAAGGGACAACTCTTCTGGTACCTCCAAACTTTGAGATAGAACCACCACAAAGTTTTCCAGTAGGGAGTTTACCAGCAGTCAAGCAGCAAGGCTTGATGCTCCCTTCATATGGACACAAACCACAAGCAACTGCACTGCAGAGAATGAAAAAGGCCAGGAAAACTGAGTATCTCCACAGGGTTTGTCAGTTTTGGGTTCCACCTTGAAAAGTTCTGAGCACACCATGTCCAGAAACACCAATTAGCTTACGCTCAGCCTAAAGTCAGGTAAGCTGAAGCCTGTTGGAGCCTGTCAAAGCTTAACACCCAGCAAGCCACAGGTTAAAGCCCAGAGGAGAAGGGATCGGCTCCCTCTTGCTATGGATCTGCAGAAACCAAGTCTCCCACTGTTCCCCAGGTGGCTCAATCATCAGTAAATACAAATTCATGTGAAGAAATGGAGTTCAATGTGCCTGTGCTCCCCACAGCCCCAGAAACTCCCTAGTGTTTTACTATTTCCCAGTGACTGACAGTTACTAGCACAGAGAGGAAGCCTTAGTTAATACAATTTGTAAGTACAACACAGCCTGCTTAGTTTTTGTATTTGAAGAGTGATTTCTCCACATGTGCAGCGGTCCAGCACTCAGAGTGGCATCTGCTCCTCAGGTGCACTGTCAGTTGGACAGCAATATGTCAGCTTTACGAATAACCCAGACCCAGCTTTTAATCAGGGTTAAAAAGGCATCTTGAATGCAACACACTGCCATTGTTTCTGTAAGAGAGAACTGAATGCTCAGCAGGAGAACACAGGAGGGTCCAATTTCTGCTGGATTTTTGACAGGGGTAGCAGGAACCAGTTTTGTTTGGCAGGGATCTGTAAGAACTTGAACATTTCCTTCACCCCAGCTGCTGCACCACTGCTCTTAACTCAGTTGGAAATATGATTCAAGTGCATGGGATACTCTGGCCAAAGCTGAAATCAAAAACCCCTCCCACTTAAAAAACCCAAAGGTACAGAAGAGTCTTCTCTTAATATGTAGGACACCATAAGTTGCTCCAGGTTGACTGTTTAAATCTCCATTCCCAAATGAATGGCTATTAGCTCTTGTGCTCAGATGAACTTGCAAGTCAGGAGACATATAAAGCTGTTTTGCTAACATTCAAATGGTCTGATCTCCCTAGGATCAGGCTTTCATGACTCATTTAGCTTCTTCATTTCACAGTGAATCCAGCTATGTGAGTGAGGCATACAGGTTGTACAAACCAGCCAGAATCAGTAAGACATTACCCAACAAAAACTGATACTAACAACAAACAAATCTCTGGCTGAGGCTGAAGAAAACTTTGATGCTTGGATGTTTTGGCAACTATTGCTTTGTTTTGTCTGTGTTTAAACTAGGTTGGTAGTAGAGCAGTAATACTATTCTTAGCAAAGTCTGCCATCAGAAACCCCAGCCTGTATGAAATGCAGGCACATTAAATTGGTGTGGCTATAAAACAGCATTACAGCTCTTTACATTTGCACTGCAATGTTCAGTGAAATAAAACCCCCATGCTCTTATGAAGCCCAGGCAGCCAGCTTCTTCATTTCATCTTCATCCTCTGCTCTCTTCCTAGTTGGTGCTGCAGAGAGAGAATAACAAAAGCCATTAACTAATGTACCAGTCAGAACCATTTCGCCTCTTAGCACGAGGACTTGCTCAGTACTTTTCCATTGGAAGATCTCAGATCAGTTTACTGAGTAGTGAGCTAAATGCAGGTAATGCAGTAATGAAGCTGATAAAAGATGCATTTTGCCCCACCATTATCTCACACATAACCCTGAGGTTAAGGTTTGATGTAGCTCTTTCTGAAAGGCTCCCACAGAAAACACATGCAATCTCTAAAGCTGTCACAGAGAGCAGAATGCTGCCAGTCTGCTCTCTCACTGCCACTTGAGCAGGCACAAGTGACCTCCCCCTGGCCAGCTATGTGTCCTGCTGCCTTTCCAAAGAGTGCTGGAGGGTTCTGCATGTGCAGGTGGTCTCCAAACACTCCCTCCACTTCAATGAGGGGTGTCATTTATTAAAAGGAGTAAAGACATTCCTGACATCAGTTAACTGCTGTGGTCACAGCAATTCCCAGGTCTGTATTAGGGCCCACACACCTGCTTTCCCTTTTTTATTTACCCAAATCTAGCACACATCTTTCACATTCTCTGAACTACAATCTCACCCAGATAGTCTTCATTCACTGACCTATAAGCTGCATGGCCAGGTTCAACCTCAGACTAAGGATCTGCACTCCTCCCAACAACAATGGACAGTTACTGAGTGCCATACCCCTGTGTGTATGCTTACAGCAGCCAGTTGGCTCCCACTTGTGGCAGCCATACAGCCAGGAGTAACCACCTTGAGAGGGGCTGCAGCTACCACCTTTGGGGAACTAAAGGTAGGAGGAGGCCATGGGAGACCAGGGCTGCAGTGCCTACTCCAGAGGCAAGTGCCACTGGCTCATGGTGTGACTGGGAAAGGTCACTATGCCTTGCTTGATCTCACTTCCCCATCCCCAAAATCAGCAGGGGACCATACATCTCTAGATAGAAACACAACAGAACCATTCATTGTTGTTCTGATCTTGCCATAGAATCATAGAATCAATAAGGTTGGAAAAGACCTCAAAGATCATCAAGTCCAACCTGTCTCCCAAGACTTCATGACTAGTAAACCATGGCACCAAGTGCCACGTCCAATCCCCTCTTGAACACCTCCAGGGATGGTGACTCCACCACCTCCCTGGGCAGCACATTCCAATGGCTAACAACTCTCTCTGTGAAGAACTTTCTCCTCACCTCAAGCCTAAACTTTCCCCCTGGCACAGCTTGAGACTGTGTCCTCTTGTTCTGGTGCTGGTTGCCTGGGAGAAGAGACCAACCCCCTCCTGGCTACAACCTCCCTTCAGGTAGTTGTAGAGGGCAATGAGGTCACCCCTGAGCCTCCTCTTCTCCAGGCTAAACAATCCCAGCTCCCTCAGCCTCTCCTCACAGGGCTTGTGCTCGAGGCCTCTCCCCAGCCTCATTGCCCTTCCCTGGACATGTTCAAGAGTCTCTCCCATTGCTCTGTAGCAGTGAGCATCCAGCTTCATAAAAGGCAAGCCAGTTTTGCAAGGCCTTAAACTGCATAAATGTCACCTGCTAGCTTGCCCTGAAGCAGTCATACAGACAGATGAAGCAGCAAATTAAGATAGTGAGAAGCACACGGAGTTGGTCTGTGCTTAATAACAATGTCAGCTGGCATAGCTGGATCTGGAACAGGACATAGGAACATGTCATAAATGCCCAGCCTGCAATCTGCACTGTTTTCCTAAATACTTTTTACTGGCTGCTCTGCAATTGGCTTAAGTGGATGAGCCAACAACCCCAGTCTGAACATCTGAAATTATTTCTCAGGGTTTTAAGCACCATCTGCCAAAACACACCTAAGAGACTCGGAGCTGAGCTGGTCTAGGAAACCTGTTCTGCAGCTGAATGCACCATGAACAACCTGTGCCACGTGTGTGCTGCCCTTGTCACCAAGTATCCATACTCTTCTACTAGCAGCATCAACACACATCAAGTCTTTCAGCTGACAGAGGACAGCAGGGACATGGTAAAAGCTATAGTTAAAAGCTGACGGTCTCTGGCTTAATTCAAAACAAACAGGGCAGAGCTACAGACAAATGAGACCACTGCTTAATGCCAGGAATAAGTCTGCTCAGCAGAAAGAGAGCAAAGGAGTGACAGTATTTCTTTAAATCTGTACTTCCTGCTGCCTCCTTCATTTCTAATTAAAATACCAATGGCAAATATCAAACCATGACCCAACAAAGCTGGAACTTGTGACACAAACATTTTGAATCTAGGTCAGACTCTAATTAAAAAAGACTGAGGATTGAATTGCCAAAAAGAAAAACTTTCTTCCCATGCCTCAGCTATCTCTTCCCATTTCAGCAGGAGATAGGTTATTAGGTGGGCAAGCTCAAGTCACCCCAGTGTGCCTCCCCGGATCTACACAGAATTTGATCCTAAATGTTTTCATATAGTGAACCAGAATCCCACCCTGCTTTTTCTCATAAACAGATACAAAAATAGGAGAGGGAACCTGTAATACTTTAGAAGTTAAACCACAGTTAAATACACATCTGGAGCTCTCTCCTCCTACTCACAACCCGCCTTGATCCTCAGAAAGGTAGAACGACAAGCGAACAGCTTACCCGGGCGGGAAGGCAGCGACGTGGACGGAACACTTGGCAGTCTGACATCTCTCATCCCCCTGTTCAATTCTTCTTGCTCCAGTTCTTCTAATTCTGCCATCAGCTCATCCTAAAGTCAAGGAAAACATCATTTACAAATTCACTGTCCTGACAGCGATCCCAGGCAAGGGCATGTTTGGCATCCATGAAACACAGCACTACTGAAAACCAAAACCCAACCCATTTACAGCTGAAAACAAGCCTCAAAACCCAGCTGTCACAAGGGTAATTTTTACTAAGTGTGGGCAGTAACAATAAACCTTAACTTAAAATTAAAAGAAAGATAATGGAAGTCAGAAAGAGGACAAGGAATAAAAATAGAAAGAGAACTATGTCAAAAGCGGGGGGGAGGGGAATAAACATACATACATATATAAAGGTCCTTCTGTCTTCCTCTATTTGTTCCAAACCTGGAGCCTGTACCTTTCATGGATTCTAACTTTAATGTGCAATTCCTTCTACTTCAAAAAGCAAACAGCTTCCACCAGTCCTAAGGCAGACTGACATTAAATATTGTGCTTCTGCCCTATCACACAAGTCCAGGATTTCAAAATATCACCAGAACCAGAGTGCTCTTCCTGGGTCCTGCTACTCTTGAAGCACCTAACACTCTAGGGTGTTCAGGCACAGAAGCTGACCTGGACAGATGGGCTACTCCACTTGCCTAACACCAAAAATTAAGGGGCTTCACACTTTTAAAAATCAAAACAAAAACATATTCCTTGGCTGGATTTTCCCAAAGGAAGGAAGCTAAATACTACATATTTGGAGAGAAATTGGCCACTGCCACATTGGTAAAATGGTTTAAACAGAAACTCTGGGGAAAAGGAACTCAGGAAAAAGTGGCTGTAGCAAAGTGAGACCTACTAGCTAGGACAATGGATTTTGTCCATTTACACCTTGCTCATCACCAATGGGGAAATTACAATGATAATTACATGCCAATGGCATCCTGGCCTGCATCAGAAACAGTGTGGCCAGCAGGAGCTGGGAGGTCATTCTGCCCCTGTACACTGCACTGGTTAGGCCACACCTTGAGTCCTGTGTCCAGTTCTGGGCCCCTCAGCTTAGCAAGGATGTTGACTTGCTGGAGCCTGTCCAGAGAAGGGCAACAAAGTTGGTGAGGGGCTTGGAACACAAGCCCTATGAGGACAGACTGAGGGAGCCTGGAGAAGAGGAGACTCAGGGGTGACCTTATTGCTCTCTACAACTACCTGAAGGGAGGTTGTAGACAGGCAGAGGTTGGTCTCTTCTCCCAGGCAGCCAGTACCAGAACAAGAGGACACAGTCTCAGGCTGCACCAGGGGAGGTTTAGGCTGGAGGTTAGGAGGAAGTTCTACACAGAGAGAGTGATTGCCCATTGGAATGGGCTGCCCAGGGAGGTGGTGGAGTCACCATCATTGGAGGTGCTCAGGAGGAGACTTGATGGGGTGCTTGGTGCCATGGTTTAGTTGATTAGGTGGTGTTGGATGATAGGTTGGACACGATGATCTTGAGGGTCTCTTCCAACCTAGTCTGGTCTGGTCTATTCTATTCTATTCTATTTCACATTGCAAACACTAGGATATCATCTAAAACTTTCAGCATCTGGTCTACATCTGCTGATATTTAACTGACAGTTGATCTCTTGAAGAAATGTGCAATTTGGGGCCCCATGTCTAACTTCAGCATTTAACTGAGGTGCAAAAGTGGCTGTCCTGCAATTGTCTGACTCAGTGGTGTGAGGGAAAAATAAGGAGAAAAAAAAAAAGGGGGAAAAATCAGGAGAAAAAATAGGGAAAAAATCAGGAGGGAAAAAAAAGAGGGGAAAAAATCAGGAGGGAATAAAGGAGGGGAAAAATCAGGAGGGAAAAAAGGAGGGGAAAAAATCTGGAAAAAAAAAAAGAGGGGGAAAAATCAGGAGAAAAAAAAAGAGGGGAAAAAATCAGGAGGAAAAAAAGAGGGGAAAAAATCTGGAGAGAAAAAAAAAAGGGGAAAAAACCTGGAGAAAAAAAGAGGGGAAAAAATCAGGAGGAAGAAAAAGAGGGGAAAAAATCAGGAGGAAGAAAAAGAGGGGAAAAAATCAGGAGAAAGAAAAAGGGGGGAAAATCAGGAGAAAGAAAAAGGGGGAAAAATCAGGAGAAAGAAAAAGGGGGAAAAATCAGGAGAAAGAAAAAGGGGGGAAAATCAGGAGGAAAAAAAAGAGGGGAAAAAATCAGGAGAAAGAAAAAGAGGGGAAAAAATCAGGAGAAAGAAAAAGAGGGGAAATAATCAGGAGGAAAAGAAAAAAGAGGGGAAAAAATCAGGAGGAAAAAAAAAGAGGTGAAGGACCCAGTGATCATGCCCCCTACACTATGAACACACCCCTGCAATGGCTAGAACATTTGCTCTCCAAGTGGGACACCCAAGTTTTAAGCTCTTCTAAGCCATAATCATGGGTTTAACTTATGTTTCCCACAACTCAGGCATTGCTTCATGACTAGGCTGTGGAGCACTGCAACAGCCAGAACAAATCCCCTTTTTTTCTCTTGAACCTAACCCAGAAAGACTGTAGAGCAAAGGTATCAAGAGAACTCTCAGCTTCCAGGCTTTGTCCGCTGGAACATGCATATTTTGCATTTGATTATCAGAAACAGGCCTCCAGGCAAGGATCACCCCTACTATCAAGCATCTGATTCAAGCAGGACAGAGCTTTTTTTCCTCATTTTTCATGACACACACTGTGTCAGCCCATGGAGAAAGAGCCCTTTTGGTTCTGTGTCTATCTAGAGCAGCAGAAATTACGTTTCCATGTTCTCCTTACATCCATGGCATGCATGTGAAGGGGAAATCCAAGAGTGTGGTGAAAAAGTCCTTCAAAAAATAAAATGAAGTATCATCCCTCATAACCCTGCAATTAAGTCATTGGTTCTAGCACTCTTAAGACGAAGTGGCCTGCAAGCCAGATTCCCCAATTACTGGGCAAGCACTGTAAGGATTAGGCTCCTATGGAAATATAGGTGCTAGGACAACAATGTCCCACTGGCTCATTTTCCCAGAACAGAAAGCACATCCATCAACTTAGTAACTTCCAGGTCAGTCTACAATGTGCTTTCTAAGCCTAGACTCCTAATGGTCCAGCACTGAAGAAAAGTGACCCTGCAGAGCAGTTTGGGATGGCAGTATGGTTTCTTGAAGCCCAGTTCCTACAGGCCAAATCCCATTCTTGGGGCCACTACTGATTAAATGTTCCTTGACAAGCCTTCTTGCATTCAACGTGGGGGGAAAAACAAATACAAAGAACCATTACTATTTGCAACAAGTTGTAACTGTTGAATGAAATGTCTCTCCCCCAGTCAGGCAAATAAGATACAGAACATGCATTTTCCTTTGTTGCCCATTTGGACACAAAGGAAGGAAGTAGTTGGGGAGAGTGAGCTGTTTGATTCTTTAGGGCATTCTTCAAAGGATCCCTAGTGCTTGGTCACCTCAAAACATAGTGAAAAAGCAAAATCAAACTGGTGGTGATACTAAGCCTGGTCCTCAGAGCTCTGTGTTCTACAGAGTGCAGGAATTTTGAGCATACCTGACCCTTCAGTCCTCAGCCATGCCTGGATCAGAAATAAGTAACATCCTGCTCAAACACACAAAATCAATTCCAGGGACACTGGATGAAAGTTTCTACCACAAATTTTCAGAAGGTCCTAAGCATCTTGTGAGGAATTCAAAAGAAAGTAACTCAAGGAAAAAAACCTTATTACCTCCCAACAGGAATGACTCCTACCTAATGGATCTACTTCTGTAGAAAATCTGAACAAGAGGGAAAGGACCTGCACCTCCAAGCACCAAAAAACCCAAAAGACCTTACAAACCTGGTTCAAATATTCCTAACTGTGAGCAGCAGCCTGCTCATGGCACAGGAACATGCACTCAGGCAAATGGCATAGCCTGAAACTGTCACAGGATGTCTATTTGGAGCACCAAAAAGATTATATGTTTCAGTATCTACTTGGAGCAGTGCAAATTACATGGTTTTGTGACCTCCTCTTTCCGTGGTCCAAATGAGAACAACAACTACAGGAGTGCACTTCAAATCACCTTCTATAAAAACTCATGCATAAATAAAAATACTCTGGTGTTTTACCTATATATTTTTTTCTGTTGCACTACAGATTATTATATAAGTGTGGGTTTATAGGTTTATATATTTAAAACCATTAAAATGTCCTAAATAGAATAGAACCAAAGAATTTCACATCAACACCTTTTATATATTCTCCCCCTCTACTCAGCTCTGGTGAGACCCCACCTGGAGTACTGTGTCCAGTTCTGGAGCCCCTATTACAAGAGGGATGTGGACATGCTGGAAGGTGTCCAGAGAAGGGCCACGAGGATGATCAGAGGGCTGGAGCACCTCTCCTATGAGGACAGACTGAAGGAGTTGGGGCTGTTCAGTCTGCAGAGGAGAAGGCTCTGAGGTGACCTCATTGTGGCCTTCCAGGATCTGAAGAGGGCCTACAGGAAGGCTGGGGAAGGACTTCTCAGGATCTCAGGTAGTGATAGGACTAGGGGGAATGGAATGAAGCTGGAGGTGGGGAGATTCAGGCTGGAGGTGAGGAGGAAGTTCTTCCCCATGAGAGTGGTGAAGCCCTGGAATGGGTTGTCCAGGGAGGTGGTTGGGGTGCCGTCCCTGGAGGTGTTTAAGCCCAGGCTGGATGAGGCTCTGGCCAGCCTGATCTAGTGTGGGGTGTCCCTGCCCATGGCAGGGGGGTTGGAACTAGATGATCCTTGTGGTCCCTTCCAACCCTGACAGACACTATGATACTATGATAAAACAAACCACTGGAAGAAGCTACTGCACCAGAAAATAGCTATGGAGTCGTTTAACATTTATAGCTCACAGGCTTTACTGGAGTACTAACCTCATCAAACTCTTCACCAAAGCCAGCTCGATTTGAGATAGCATCTGAAATTTCTTGGGCAACATCTTGCTGTTCAGTGATATCTTGCATCAAATCATCAATTTTGTTCAGGTCCCTGGCAAGATAACATGGAAACATTTTTTAAGGCACAAAATAAGAGGAGATTACAGAAGAGACTCAGAGAAATTTGAGCAGCTCCTGTTTTCTTTTCATGCCCATGGCTGTATAACAGGCAGAACTCAGAATCATTTTCCCCACCTACATCTTGGTTTTTGGCAAACTTCTATGTGTCTTAGCCACTCCAGATTCTTCCACCTTGGGATTATAACAAAAGCCAAACTGCAGCAGCCTGCGTGCCCCTCCTTCTCTGTGCTCGCCATACCTCTGCCAGCCAACAGTCACATTCCCTGGGCAGATCCAATCTCCTTCCTCAAGTCAGCATCTTTATAGATGGATCTTTTTTTTGATGTTAATCTTTCACCAGAACTGGGAGAACTTAACAGGACTACACTCCATTTAAAACTTTCCCCTTATTGTTAACTGCTTTATTGTTTCAGTTCCTGTTTACTTCTCTCAGAACACCCATTCTGGTTTAACTCTGTTTATTCAGGCAGAGTAAGCAATATAAAGGCACTGAGACGATCTAGGGCATATAAAAACACTGCACACACGAAAAATTACCCTCTCTTTAACTCAGGTCTAATTAGTACTTGGAATCACACAGTCCACCTTAGGGACTTTGAGAAGATTTCACTCAGTTTCTTCAACTGTTTTGTTCAGAAAGAGCCAAGGCAAAGGCCAGTCTCTGCTGCCAAAGCAGGCTTTAACAAACAAACAGCTCTGCCAAAGCAGACTTCAAAAAACACAGCTCCCTCCACATGGATCTCTCTAGTTAGCTGGACTTTCTTCCAGACTCATTGTCAAGAAAAGGTATTTCTCTGCTAAATATAACATTATAGCACCAATATAACACATAACATTAATATATAACATTATATAACAATATATAACATTAATAGATAACATTATAGCACCAATAGCATTCCTGACACATCTAAGAGCCACAACAACCCCATGAAGTGCTACAGGCTGGGGTCAGAGTGGCTGGAAAGTAGCCAGGCAGAAAGGGACCTGGGGGTACTGGTTGATAGTAGGCTGAACATGAGCCTGCAGTGTGCCCAGGTGGCCAAGAGGGCTAATGGCATTCTGGCCTGTATCAAGAACAGTGTGGCCAGCAGGAGCAGGGAAGTCATTATGTCCCTCTACTCAGCACTGGTTAGGCCACACCTTGAGGACTGTGTCCAGTTCTGGGCCCCTCAGTTTAGGAAAGATGTTGAGTTGCTGGAATGTGTCCAGAGGAGGGTAACAAAGCTGGGGAGCAGTTTGGAGCACAAACCTTATGAGGAGAGGCTGAGGGAGCTGGGGTTGCTCAGTCTGGAGAAGAGGATGCTCAGAGGAGACCTTCTTGCTCTCTACAACTACCTGAAGGGAGGTTGTAGCCAGGTGGGCTTGGTCTCTTCTCCCAGGCGGCCAGCACTAGAACCTGAGGACACAGTCTCAAGTTGTGCCAGGGGAGGTTTAGGCTGGATGTTAGGAGGAAGTTCCTCATAGAAAGACTGATTTGCCATTGGAATGGGCTGCCCAGGGAGGTGGTGGAGTCACCATCACTGGTGTTTAGGAACCAGGAGGTGTTTAGGAAGAGACTGGATGGGGCACCTAGTGCCATGGTTTAGTTGATTAGATAGTGTTGGGTGATAGGTTGGACTTGATGATCTCAAAGATCTTTTCCTACCTGGTTAATTCTATTCTATTCTAAATACCTGAGGCCAAAATGAAGTCAAAGCTGCCTGACTTGATAGAGTGGGCTGCAGTGATGTTATGGTTTGGAAGTGGTTAGTAAGCTCAACTTCAAAGTTATTAGAGAGCACTTACATATTTTCATGCACTTTTTTCATAGCTTGTGCAGCATAACCCATATTCTTGAGCACTTCTGTGTTGGTGTGGGAATTTTCCAGTGCCTCTCTCTGGAACTCAATGGTGGACAGCGTGCCATCAATTTGACTCAATTGTTTTTCATATCTTTTTTTTCTCTTCAGTGCTTGTAAGGCAGCTGGAAAGCAAAGAGGCAAAGAGTACTGGGTATTTACAGAGCAATTTGCAAGGACAAGTAGTTCAGCACCGAGACAGCCTGCAGGATTTACAATCCTCACTCTCCTACCTTACTAGTAGGGAGACAAACTTTGCCCACACCAGATCAGCAGCCGGTTTATCACCAACATGCTGTTGCATGAACATGCTGGGAAGCCTCTTTTAGAGTAACTCCTCTTAGCACCACAGGGAAGAGCAGCTTCTTCCTCCACTGCGGGAGATCTTGAACTCCATCCTGTGCACACAGGCAAAGCAGAGAAGATGGGAAGGGAAAAGAAAAACATCAGAGAGAAGTCAGAAAAGGAGGAAACAGGGGAAAGAAAGAAGAGGGTTTGCAATACATAATATGAAAACTAAGGAAGACAGAGTAAGAAGACCTGCCATAACAACCACATCTCCACCAGTGCTGCTTTCTCAACTCTGTCAGCAGTAGAAACTGCCAAGTGCAATGGCAAGCCCAACTGGCCTGACCAAGCAAGGGAGGAGGACTCACTTTTCTCTGGTGTTCAGATCTGTTTCCTATAATCCCTTAGGAACACAATCTTTAAACTTTATAACTCGAAAACACATAGAACTTTGTAGACACAGACACAGCCAGATCCAGCTACTCCCCCTTATCTTTCTACATCTTTGAGATTGCTCTTTCATATTTGCTTAGTTATGAGCAGCATACCTTGCCCAGAGTAAATCATTACCAGAATAACTGCATGTGACGAGCCAAGCAGCAGGAGAAAAGGACTTTCTCTAGGTGTGGAGCACAATCTCACCACAAATACTCCCTGACCACTTTCCAAACTATACATGTGCTAGGCAAGAAAAACACCAAACAAAACCAAGAGGCTGAGTTAACCCACTGCTTTTTCAAAGCTTTTAACACCCATGACCTTTCCCTTCTCTTTTACATTTCTTTTTTGAAAGCAAGTTCAGAGACAACAAGGCACAGCAGCACTGCAGATCCCCAAAGCCACTTAACAGCAGCAATTCATCTTGGTGTCCTATTCAAACAATTGCCCACATGCAGTATCACCAACCCTTGACACTGGGGTGCACAACTTTTCAAATGAAGCTAGGAGAGGGCATAGATTTATGCTGTGTAACAACACACTAAATAAACCTCAGTGGTTTGTTGACAAATGCTTAGATCAGTGTGTTCAAAATGGGTCATTGTTAGCTGTGCAGAGAAAGGAATTGAGCAGACTAAGCTACACAATGCCTTCCGGTACCTACAGTAGAGTGTTTCAGGACAGATTAATCACAGTATTCACATGCAAGACCCTCTCAGGGTCTGGGGGATGGTCCAAAGATCATGAATATTCTGGAAAAAATACATGAACACCAGATGATGTCAACACAAATGGTAACTCTGCATTTCCAAAACACATCATCTTTTCCTCTACTTGTGTTTCCCTGCTTACTCATGCTCATTACTGGTAGTGTCAGGACACCAGCTCCCACCTTCCTCAGCTTCACTTGAATCAAAATTCAGTGCTGGATTCTTACATAGGAAGCCAGAGATTCCAGGCAAACTTAATAGTCTGAAGCTGTGAATTGAAGAGCACTAACTAGCTGGTGCAGAAAGGCTACAGCTGCCCACAGGGACGTATTTCCAGTTGGTCTTTTTCAGAAATGGGACCCTGCAATGGTGCTGTTACTACTGGCTGCTCAGAAAGAAAAAGGATTTCCTTAGTCCCACACAAAGCAGTTGTGCGCAAAATCCTGAAGGTTCCTGTGTTAACATTTAATTAAACCACACCCAAATCAAGAAACCACAGAAGCTAAACTCTGTGTGACTTCACCTATTCATAAACCTGTTCCTCATTACTGTAGTGCAACATTCAGGCCAAGTGCAAGGTCCTACACCTGGGTTGGGGCAATCCCAAGCACAAATGTAGGTTGGGCGAGGAATGGCTCAAGAGCAGTCTTGAGGAGAAGGACTTGAGCCATGTCAGTTGATGATAAACTCAACATGATCCAGCAATGCCTTGCAACCCAGAAGGCAACCATGTCCTGGGCTGCATAAAACCAGTATGACCAGCATGGCAAGGGACGTGATTCTGCCCCTCTAGTCTGCTCTCACGAGACCCCACTTGAAGTGCTGCATCCAGTTCTAGTGCCTCCAGCATAAGAGGGACATGGAACTGCTGGAGCTGGTCCAGAGGAGGGCCAGAAAATGATCAGAAGGCACCTCCCCTATGGGGACAGGCTGAGAGAGTTGGGGCTGTTCAGCCTGGAGAAGAGAAGGCTCCAGGGTGGCCTCAGAGCAGCTTTCCGGTACCTGAAGAGGGCCTACAAGAAAGCTGGGAAAGGACTTTTTACAAGGGCTTGTAGTGATAGGATGAGAAGGAATGGATTGAAGCTTGAGGAGGGCAGATTCAGACTGACCACTAGGAAGAAATTCTTTACAGTGAGGGTGGTGAGACACTGGAATAGGTTGCCTAGGGAGGTTGTGGATGCCCCTTCCCTAGAGGTGGGCCAGTTTGGATGAGGCCTTAAGCAATCTGGTCTAGTAAAAGGTGGCCCTGTCCATGGCAGGGGGGGTGGAACTAGATGATCTTTAAGGTCCCTTCCAACCCAAACCATTCTATGAATTTATAAACACATCACCTTTATTACTTCTCTTTAGCTTTTCCAGTGCCTTACAGAACAAAGAAGTTCATAGGAAATCAATTCACACTCCTCCCTGATCAATGAAGGCAGAATTCCCACACCACCCTGGATGATTTTTCTCATTTATATTAAATGAATGCCCTTCACTGCACAGTGTTTTATAACAGCAGCTCCTATAGCTAATGTATGAGAATTTCCTTGGTATTTTCTCTGTTTGACATATAATCATGATCTTTAAGTACTTAGCTACCTCTCATCCAAACCTTTTAAAATGTGTGTACAACTCTTGAAAGGAAAGTGAAATGCTTCACAGAAATGCTACCACTGCATTCTAATAACCAAACTGAAGAACACTTCTATTAAAATATTGAAGCAATTGAGCAGAGAACACAAACTTACTTCACTGAAGGTCTAAGAATGGCACTGAAAAAGGGTGTTGCCCATTCCAAAGATCTCAGAGAAGGAAGATAGCCCAGGAGGAAGAGCCTAAGCAGGGGCAGAGTCTGAGGAAGCAAAAGTAATTAATCCTAATTCAGCCAGGAAGAGGTGGAGGTCTTCTCCAGGGGGAAAAAAGAAAAGGAAAAAAAAATCACTCTTATACACTGTTGTGCTCCAAAGAAGCCAATTCCACTTCTGCATTTCATAATGAAGTGTTTAGCTGCTGGCTGGGCTTCAGCACATTTCCCATGCTCTACTTCCGAGTCCAGCGAGCAGGATACAGCTCACGGATTGGGAGCCACTGCTTTTAGTCTGAAGTTTTGGTTTGTTTTCTTTTCAAGCCAAGTGGCTGGAACAAGAGCAGACTATTGCCAGTTTAAGTAAGCATGTTAAAGAATCACTGTTATCAACACACAGAACAACACATTCCCAATATGGCTACTATGTTGGCACTTCATTAAGGAAGCAGAAATGACCAGCTGGCCACCACCCAGGTTTCTAAAGGAAAGAACAAGAATAATATCACAGAGCTGTGGCCCCCTCCTCACGGTTTCATTGCAGATCAAAATGAAAAGACACAATGCAGTCTCTGTGCAGTGCAGCAAAAAGTGCAGATATAAAAACACCTTTACCTGTCAAGCCCACCACCAATGCCCATCAGCACAGGAATTACTGATAACCACATCTTCCCAAGGAGAAATAAAAGCATTGTCTAGCAATCCTTAAAGTTCCCAGGGTAGGAACTGGTAAAAAAGGCAAACAGTTTTTCTTCACAAGATACACCACCACTGTTTAAAACACTGGATCTCATTCTTGGATGTAGATCACAAACCTCCACTTCGGTCCTGCAAGGCTTCAATGGATTACAACTTCTGATATCCCTGACAGCAGGGACAACCAACAGCAATGATGCTGAGGCCATAAAAATCATACCATCCTAAGCTCATCACCAGCATTCATAACACTTCAGACCTTGAGGAGGAAGCCATGCACAGTTACAACTGAGGGGCTAATTCAAGAACAGTAACACACTTGACTTGTTAGAACCATTCCCATTCATGGTAAGACACTTGAAACATGACCATGAAGATCCAGTGAGTAGCTGTTAAATCACAGAACAAAGCCACACTAAAGGCTTCCTCATCATCTCCCTGCCAGACACCATCAGCCCCAACCTGTCACACACCTGCCATAGGTATGACGGCCCTGTTGACATCAACACACAACTACTTCACTGTTGTTTGGTTTCAGCAACTCGGTCATTGCAAAGGAATGCTACACAGCCACGTAAGCCCTGCCCAAATGTACCACACAGCAGCATCTAGGCTTGTAATGTCTAGATGTAGACCATCTACAGCTGTACATCTAAGAGCCTACCTGTGATTCCAACTTTCTGCACAGCTTTTGTCCTCAGCAGTATTATGTGACTCTTTACGGCTGAGATTTAATCCTATTCTGGATTTTAAAGCACCAAGGGGGAAAAAAACCAAAACCAAAAGGCTTCTTTTAATTAATTAATGGCTTCTTTTAATTTAATTCTTTTCATATAGACTTTTTTTCCTAGGATCTGTGAAAGCTTGAAGCTGAAACACCACTCAGTCACATGTACGCAGAAAATGCATCTCCTTTTAAACAGTTCTCACTCAGTATTACTTTCTGTCCTTTAAATTTTCCTGCATGACCTTCAAAATACCAAAGATGAAAGGCTGGTTTGCACATGGAGTTGGCAGCTGTGCACTGGACAAAAACTTAAATACAGCAAGAGACTAAAAATAATATTTATTTCTTTTTAAATCTTGTGTTTGCACCTGGAACAGGGAGAGATTAAAAGGCAATGCTAACCAGGAGAAGAAATACTGCTCATTGTGACACCATCTCTGCAGAAGGGATTCCAGCACACATCACTGTTCTGAAGACCCTCACGTGGTCTCACTACAATAAGTTATTGATGGGGAATGCTGGAAAAGTATCACCCCAAAAGCATAGCTAATTTGAGATTAGGTACAGGAAGTGCAGGGATATTCACTTCATGAAGGAGAAGCTAAACATATTTAAGTGATGTTTCACATCTATTTGCATAGCTAATGTGTTACAGCTTTTAAATCATGTTAAGCCTACTGATGTCACATGAACCATTCAATGAGCTCGTGAGAAATGGCTGATGCTTGAATCTGCTCTTTCTCGTGTCAGTATAGCTGACTTAGACTCACATGCCTAGGAGCTAATTTAGTGCAATTTCTACACCTAGATACATCTTACTCCTGCCTCAGACATTCCCATTTTAGTTTCCAAACTTCTCCACAGATGCCATTGGGAAAAAACATCAGAAATTACCTGAAAGGTCCCTTTGAAACATTCACTTTAACAAGGCAATATAGATTAAAACTTCTATTCTCTCACTTGTGTGTATGTTTACAACATGCTGTGGTAGATCCTGGTTAGCAGAGACTCCCTCTGCACTATACAGAGCAGCATACCACCTACTATGCTGTTACATGCAAATCAGCAGCAATTAACTGTAAAGCAACTGACATATCATATGAAGGGCTGTTATTTGGGATTTAACTTCACTCACTAGCCTGCTAAATTTGGGCACTTTGGCAAGGTTAGTTTCTCTTGTTTCTCCTTTGACTGCGGTTACACTATTCCGCTTTTGGCATGAAAAAAATCCCACTCTGCACTGCTTGTCCTACTCCTGCCTCTTTACTATCTTTAACTGTAGGTCCCTGAGCTAACAAGAAGATAAAAGGATGTTATTCTTAGCCATGATCATCTCAACAATCCTGTTTGCAATATGATTTCACAAACAGTTGTACAGATGAAAAGCCAGGGAAACTGCATACCATGTGCAGCAGTAAAAACAAAGATCTGGGAGAAAAGTTTCCTAGGTTGAATGCTGAACACCTGAAGCACAAGGCCAACACCTGAAACCACCATCACCCAACCAATTTAAAAGAGCAAAACCACCTTCTCCCAGCAACAAATGCTCATTCTCTCCCATCTCAACTTATCCTTTCTAACTAAAACTTAAGTTTTGCTAACCTGCTTTTTGCTAATAACTGTTAACTGCTGAAGTATTACAAACAAGTTAGAGGACTAACCAAAATCCCCTTAACATACAGCTCTTCACAAGTTTTATTACATGACACTATTTTCCTAAATGACCAAGCAACAGCAAAAGCTGATGAAAGAGCTACTTCTTGTTACATCACAAATCTTTAATTCAAAATGTTTTTCTTCTGTTTTGAAGTATTTAAGAAAAAGTAAAGCTCGAAGTAGACAAGCAGAACTCTAGGTGACTTTAGGAAGTAATTGTTTCTCGAGGGCTTGTATATCCCCAAGCCACTGGCTACCATCATTTGCTTCTTTGAGGTGACAACATGAACATAAACAGGATCCTGACCTCCTCACCCCTCCTTTGCAGCTACTAGCAGCACAGAGCAGCAGCCACTATAGTTTCTTTTTCAGTGGTATCACATACTTCCTACATGATCTGATGCAAATGACCGAATCACTTTTTCCTTCAGTTGCCAGCAGTGTATTCTTCAACACCTGTAGTCAAGACAATGTGAATTTTCCCATGAATATAGAGGCCATCCCCACCTGCTTCAACTCCTCCGCTATCCGCACAACCAATACCCTACACACAAGCTGTGATGCTCTTCACATGCTGAACAGTGGCACTTGGTGCACCACATATCCATCTGTGTGAACTGCGGTACCAAGCATGGAAAGTATGGCACAAGGAACCACAGACAGTAAATTAGAGAGGAAGAAAGCAGCCTATTATCAGGCATCCATAATGAATCCACAACGCAATGAACACTAAGAAATCTCAAAGACCCAAAGCTATCCAAAGGTTCACCGTGTCCTTAAGACTGCACGCAAGGTGGTGACAGAACCCACAGCAGCATCCAGAAACACACCTGCGGAGCCAGCAAGACCCTGCTGGATCCCGTGTCCACCTTCTTTTAAACAGGACCTCATACCCAGAGGCACTTGAACCCTGGAATTTAAAGCCTCACAAGCCACTGGAGCAGCCGCCGGCCCGGCTGGGCGCACCTGGCCTTCGCCAGATGCAGGCGCAGGGCAGCGGGGCCCGGCCTGGCGACGGCCCCCGGGGAGGCGAAGACTCACCTCGCTTGTTCTTGGTGCCGTACTGCCGGGCTGCGGCCAGCTCCCGCTCGATCCTCGTCTCCAGGTACTCCTGTTTCTTGCTGAGCATCTCCTCGGTCTCCCGCAGACGGGCCAGCGCCTCCTGCGGCGTGGGCCCCCTGCGGCTCTTGGAGGCGGCCGAGCCGCCCCCCTTGAAAAACCTCGAAATCTTGCTCATGGCGGCGGCGGCCCTGGCTCGGCACCGACCAGCGAAAGGGTCTGACCGGCCCGCTGGAACCTCCCCGCCCGGTACACGCCGTGACGGCACTTCCTGGGCCCTCGGGTGGTGGCACCGCACCTGGCGGCGGGGCGGGCCTGGCCCGGCCCGGCGCTGTCCACCCGGGGGTGGCTCTGGGACGGCCGAACCTGCAGCTGCCGCTGCCGGCCGCACGTATGCCCTCCGCTACTGCCGGGGATCAGCGGCGGGAGAGGTACAGCGAACTCCGCCGGGCAGCTCGCAGGAGTCCCCAGTGAGGAGGGGGCAGAGCCCCTCGGCGGGGCGGAGTGGGGACCGAGGCAGGGCCGGGCAGGCGTTCCCGTCAAGCCCACACGCCGAAGGCGGCTACTTAGTGTCCCCACCTCCTATATTCTTTCATCCTTATGTCGCAAGAAGATACGTATGTCGAGGACTGCCGGCTGGCCCGGCGCTGGCCAGGGCAGAGCACCCCGCACCCGGCGAGCAGCAAGCAGGAGAGGTGAGCGGAATGACTGCTGCCAGGCACGGTGTGCGGAGGCAGGGGCGGCACAGCCCCCCGTCCTCAGTCACGGTCTTTACGGCGCTGCCAGAGGACAGTCAGGCAGTAGGATGCGCACGCAGGTCAGGACTGAGAAACATTAAACTCTTAAGAAATATGGCTTTTAAGAGTACAGGTGCATATACAAAAGTAAAGGATTTATCTGGGAAAAGCTGCCTTCCCCTTGCCTCTGCCTCAGGAAACTGGCCCTGTTCGAAGGGCTGACGCTGATGACAAAGACAAGACACGCCAAAGAACTTTTTTCCCCGGTAAAAGCAGCCTAATGCATGAAGAGCACCAGCGCCGCGGATCTGGGCTGGACGTTCGAAGCGCCGCTTGCACCGACACGGCCTCATCCACAGGTTCCCCTGAGGACGTGGGGGTAGCCCCTCCAGCCGGGACCCCAGCAGCCCCGAGCCGGTGGGATGGGCCCGGCCGCGCTCGCTGGGCACCTCCCCGGGGCGGGGATCGCCCGCACATCGTCATGGCAGCCCCGCCGCCGGCGTGCCGAGTCCTCCGGTGGCCCGGCAGCCCTTGCGCGCCGTGTCTGCGGCCGCTCCGGTCCCCAAGCACGCCCCTTTCTGCGACGCGCGGAGGATGGCGGAACTGGAGCTGGGGCAGCACTGTGGGGTACCGGATTGCCACCAACTCGGTAAGCCCGGGCGCGGCGGGTGTCCGCCGGGTGGCGGAGACAGGCCCTGGCCTCCCGTGGCCGAGGCGGGGACGCTGGGGCCGGGGGTGGTGCCCAGGGTGAGGGGGCTGCGGGGCCGTGACGTGCCCCTCAGGGTGCTCTCCGTGTTGCTGCGACCCTGCTCGATCTCTTGTAACGACAGGCCCTGGCATCAGTTTGGTTAATCCCCTGCTTTGCCGACTGTTACTGCCCTGGTTTCTCATAAAATTATAGAATGTTTTGGCTGGAAAAGACCTTTAATGTCATGGAATCCAGCCATTCTCTTAACCCCACTTCAGCCTTGCTTGCCTGTACTGATCTCAAGCAATGACACTAATGAAAATAGAACTTTTCAGAGAGAGGCAGTAGAAGCAATTGTACTTGAAAGCTTTCAGATGGGACCACTCGGTCTTACAGATGAAATGTAAGAACTTCATGACCCGAGCTTTGTGGTCCAGTTGCATGGTGATCCATTAAGACCATATCTTAAGGATGGAGTAATGGCCTGGAGGTGGGCATTTGCTACCATCGGTGGTGTGGATGAGTTCAGCAGACACTGCTGTGAGAGCTGGTGTAGTATGTGGGGGATGAGTGCAGAGACTTAAGTATGTGTGATTTAAATTACACCAGAGCAAATACATATGGTACAAAGAACACAGAGGAGGGAACAAGATCATCAGGACTGTCAGATGCTGGATTTGGGGATGATTTTGGTAGATGCATTTGCTAAATGTCCTTGTAAAGACAGCTATCCCATGATATGGGTAAGCAAAAGTTAATCATGTAAAGATTAAGCTGGATATTACTAGCAAAACAGGGATCATATTGTCTAACTGAAAACAAATCTCTTTGTTTCAGATTTTCTCCCCTTTGTATGTGATGGCTGTTCAGGTGTCTTTTGGTAAGTTCACTGAATTGTAGAGTATCTCCGAGTGGAAGCAGCCCATAAGGATCGAATCCAACTCTCTGCCCCTTGCAGTTTTACCTAAAACTAAACCATATGACTAAGAGCATTGTTTAGATGCTCCTTGAATTCTGACAAGCTTGGTGACCATGTCCCTGAGCAGCAGTGTCTGACCACACCCTCAGTGAAGAACCTTTTCTTGATGTCCAGTCTGAACTTCCCCTGACTCAGCTTCATTCCATTTCCTTGTGTCCTATTGCTAGTCACCAGAAAGAGATCACCACCTCCTCCTCCAGTGTGCTATTTGAGGAGGTTGTTGTCTGAGATGAGGTCACCCTTCAGCCTTCTCCAAGCTGAACAAAACAAGTGACCTCAGCCATTCTTCACAAGTAATGCCCTCAAGGTCCTCTACCATCTTGGTTGCCATCCTTGGGGACACACTGTAATACTTTGATGTCTTCCTTGTGTTGAGGCACCCAAAACTCAAAGAGTACTTGAGATGGGGCCACATCAGTGCAGTGTGGGGAACGGTCATGTCCCTTGACTAGCTAACTGTGCTGTGCTTGATGCACCTCAGGAGATGCTTGGGCCTTTTGGCTGCCAGGGTACACTATTTGACTCATACTCAACTCGCCATCAACTCAATTCCCCAAATCTTTCCACAGGGCTGCTCTCCAGCCTCTCATCCCCAAGTGAGCATGTATTACCACAATTCCCCCCATCCCAGGTGGAGAATCTTGCACTTGCTCTTGTAAGGTTTCATACAGGTGGTGACTCTGCATCTCTCTAGTCTAACCAGATATTTCTGTAAGGCCTCAAGGGAGTCCACAACTCCTCCTGGTTTAGCATTGCTGCCAAACTTAATATCTGTTCAATTTCTGCGTCCAGATAACTTATAAAGATATAAAAAAGCACTGGCCTTAAATCTGAACCCTTGAGAACCCCACTGATGACTGGCTACCAGCCTGTTGTAACTCCATTTATCATAATTCTTTGAGTCCAAGCATCAGCCAGTTGTTTACCCGACATGTTATGGACATGACTAGCTCTGTGACGGACATTTTGCCCAGAAGATACTGTGACAGGCCATATCAAAAGCAGAGAGAGAGAAACTCATACAGTCTTGAGGGCAGATTTCACTTCTAACACATTAGAAGCCTTTCAGGGATTTCTGCTGTTGTGGAAGGTGATTAAAAATCCTTTTAAACAAACGGAAGTTGCTTTGAGCTGAATTCTTGAGCATGCTAATGTCCTTATTCTCTTGAAATACCTTGTTCTCTTGGAGAATGAGTTCCAAGAGTTAAATGTTTTGCTTACTCAGGAGGAGTATGTTCAATCCATTCAAACATGCAGAATGCATAAGTTAGAAGACATTTTGGAGAAGATTCATGACGTAATTGAATGGTTTCTGTAATTAAACTTGTCAGATCACTCTTAAAACACTTCAGTGCTTTCATGGGCAGCTTTTATTCTCCTGAAATGTTGATTGTGATATTTTCTTCTTCTTTTGCTTCAAAGCCTTCAGCACAGAAGCCGGGATGCTCATGGTTGTTCTGAGGTAATCTCATCATACCTACCTTAACATTAAAGTTCTGTGTAATTCAACTGCCTGTTTCCAGATTAGAGATGTACACATAGTGTACAAGTATGAATTGTTTAACTCAGAAGGTGACAAGCTTGGAAAAATTAATCTGCTGTTTTTCTGCCCATCAGAAGTCAGTCATTTGAGCAGGATAATGGTTCTTTTTCTAACTCTGAGCTAAACTTAACCAGGACAAAAGTAGGAGAGAATTGCTGGCCTGGCTTTGTCCCTGGAGCTAGCACAGCTCTACTGGAAGGCTGGGGTGGTGCATTGTGATATCCTTGTACTGACACCAAATGCTCTACCAATGCCTAGGTGAATACAAGAAAAACCGCTGTGAAACCAGATCAACACAGATCTTACCCGTGCTCATACAAGGACTGCAACGGAAGGGAGCTGGTGCCTGTTTTATGTCCCTGTTGTGGAAAACATTTTTGCCTGAGGTGAGTAGAAGAGAGTGTTTTAGACATCAGTAATCGTTCACCAGTGCATGGAAAAGGTAATGAAAGGTTTGCACTGTTGTTTGCAGGCATCGGCACCCGTCAGACCACGAGTGTGAGAAACTGGACACCCCAAAACCTCGAATGACTGCCACCCAGCAGCTAGTTAAAGACATTATAGGCAAGTACAGTGGGATATGTGTGCTGCAGTTTTCTTCAGAAGGCTGTTTCAGCTTCTGGCCTCCTTTGAGGATTCAGGTTTGACCAAAGAAGAAAGGATGGGGGTTCCTTGTTCAAATAGCCCTAAACTCACATGTCAGCATGGAACATTGTTCCAGATGGAGACAAAACAGCAGTAACATACATCTATAAAGAAAATCTTCAAATACCAAAGAGGCCTCAGATTTCTTTCATAATTATTGTCTTCTTCTCATTCTACAAGTACAATAATGTAATAAATTGTATCCAGCCATTATTATTTGTACAGTAATTTATGTGCTAATAATGCAATTACATTGTATTTGGTGTGATGCCACTCTGCTGGGATTATACCTACACAACCAAGATGGCAAAAAAAGAGGTGAGTCTACAGTGTGAAGCCTTGCAGCCTTTTAACAAGTTCTAGGACAGGAAAGAGAATAAACAGCACTGCCCAACTGGACAGCGGGGTTACGTGTGGAAAGGAGGATCTGAAACTGTCACCACGTGGATGCTGTGATGGCCAGAGGTGTAGAAACTTAGGAGTTTGTATATGTTGGGCTTTTGAAACCCGTGGTTACCTCATGATAGTGTTCATCTGCTTTTCAGTGTAAAGGAGTTCTGCTAGAACCATAACAATTCCACATATCCTTGAATAGGAGTGCCTGATAGTGTGACCCGTGGAGAACATGAAAGGGATGGGAACCTTGGAAATATAATGAGGTCCAAGAGGCTAATTCCAAGGAGGCAGTCTGAATCGTCACACTAACAGATAATATTCTTCCCAGATTCTAAAACAAATGAGGAAGCAAAATGCAAAAAACGGAAAGGAGCAAAAAACAGTGAGACAGCAGCGAAAGTGGCATTAATGAAACTGAAAATGCATGCCTGTGGAGACAAGTCCTTGCCTCAGGTCAGTCATGTTTGGTTTCAGTAACTCTCAAAGTAAATCAGAAATTTTCTGAATTTCCCATTCTTTGTCTAGTTCCCTCAGTTTAGTTTTTGATTTATTTCTTCGAGCCCACAATCATTTCTACCTCCATTTCAGCCTGGTTCTCAAAATCAATCTCACTAATCTTACATGGTGTCTGTGAGTTGGGTGCAGTCAGGTCAAACTCCTTTATAGCAGAAATGTCTTTGCCTGCCATAGGGCTGTCACCCAACACTGGCAGGGGAGGGGACACAAGTTCTTTTGGTTACCCTTGGCAGAATGATGACAGCATTAAGTTGTGGTTAAGCCTTATTATTGTAACAGACTTCGCTGATCATTGTAGCACAGAAGTTTATGGTCAGAGCAGCACAGGATTTTTATAACCTGGATCCATGTGGCACAGTTTTATAAAGAGCATGGCACTGAATTTCATAGCACAGCTTAGTGGAGAACAGATCTTCTGAGGAGCAACTGAAGGAACTGGGGTCATTTAGCCCATAGAAAAAGAGGCTGAGGTAAGACCTTCTTGCTCTCCACAAGTCTTGTTTGATAGTGTCTGGCTTGGACTCACAGAATCACAGAATATTAGGGATTGAAAGGGACCTCAAAAGATCTTCTAGTCCAACCCCACTCAGTGAGGGCAATCTGACCTGATGACTATACAAGTCATGCCTGCTCTGTGTCTTCTGCTGAATGTCAAAAAGAAAGAAACCTGAAGAAGGGATTGTCCCTATCCTGTTCAAAATCTGTCCTTCACAGGTTCCTCTTTCTTAAATAATTGTTTCAGTCTAGTAGGTACTGAAGGAGTGTTTAGTATATAAAAGGAGGTAAGACAGGATAAAGGATTAGCTGGCCGTGACTGGAGTGTTGATTTGTGAAGATAGCATTTCTGGTAGCATGAAATTGTTCTGTTTTAACCACTTTTGCATTCTGCTTTGAGGCCCTGTATTGCTGCCAAAAGCCAGCACTGCCTATTTAATCTGACCTTTTTCTCCTCAGAGCAGTCACTGTCTAGTAAAGCCAGCCCAGACACCTTTCCCTGTCTGTCTGTATGTAACAGTCTAGCTGTGGGACTCTGGTGAGGTGTTCTCTCCACCTTTCTGAACTTCCTGTCCATCATCTCTGTGCTGCAGCTGGAGGCAATGTGACTTTGTGATATCAGTCATTTATACTCTGCCATAAAATGGGTTCTTGGTCCAGAGAGAACAAAGGAAGTTTCATTTGGCAATTTGGGGGCTGAAATGTAAGGTTTTACTGAAAAAAAATATTAGAAGTGTGTGACTGGAATGACATATTGCCTCTCTGAATAATTTTTATTTTTCATGTGTTCCAGACAGAAAGAATTTACTTTCAAGTATTTTTACCCAAGGGGAACAAAGAGAAAAGCAAGCCCATGTTCTTTTGCAGTAAGTGGAGTATTGGCAAAGTAGTAGATTTTGCAGCTTCCTTAGCAAGCCTTAAAAATGACAACAACAAATCAACATCCCAGGTAAATCAGTAATAATGCCAAACGTTTTCCAGGTTCCTGGCTTTGGAGTTGATGTTTTGGTTTGTGTTGGTCGGGGTTTTTCTACCTGTGGTTGCTCCCCCACCCCACTTCTTGCATCCCAGACAGGCAAATCTAGATGTTAATTTCGGTGCTATTTGTCTTCCAGAAATTGAGATTGTGCCATAGTGCTTCTGGAGCAGCCTTGCCATTTGAGCACACGCTGGAAACCTGGCTGTCTGATAAGGACTATCCATTGTACAATGGTGGAAATATCATTCTGGAATACCTTGATAATGATGTTCTCCTTCTAGAAGATACAGAGTCGTACTTTAGTTAAACAGGAGATCACCACAAACCAAAGAAAGAAGTATTTTTTTAGATGTCTGATATTTAAACCAAGTCCAGTTTTGTGTTAAAATCATGGATGTGCCAGAATCTGACTTCAGCTGTAAAGACACAGTGCCCATCAATTTCTTAGTTGCTTGAGTGACAGAAAAGATAATTAGTTATTATATAACTAATTACAGATACTCACTTCCTCAAACCAATGCTTTATTCTGCTGGTTAATGTCAATAATGTTTTATGGAAGTTTATTTTTGTGTAAATGATGAAAAAAAGTATGCATTAAAATCAATAAATAATGAAAGTGTAAACTTGTGTCAGTTACCTGACTTCAGAATTCAGCACTGTCCATGCCCCAGAGCTGCATTTTCTTCTTGTAATATAATCACTCAGGTTGGGAAAGACTTTTAAGATCATCAGTTCCAAACATTCTCTTTATAGAATAAACCAATTTAGAATAAACCAAACCAGGTTGGAAGAGACCTTCAAGATCATCGTGTCCAACCCATCAACCAATCCAACCCACCTAAACAACTAACCCATGGCACCAAGTACCCCATCAAGTCTCCTCCTGAAAACCTCCAATGACAGCGACTCCACCACCTCCCCAGGCAGCCCATTCCAATGGGCAATCACTCTTTCTGTATAGTACTTATTCCTAACATCCAGCCTAAACCTCCCCTGATGCAGCCTGAGACTGTGTCCTCTTGTTCTGGTACTGGTTGCCTGGGAGAAGAGACCATCATCCGCCTGTCTACAACCTCCCTTCAGGTAGTTGTAGAGAGTGATAAGGTCACCCCTGAGTCTCCTCTTCTCCAGGCTGAGCAACCCCAGCTCCCTCAGTCTTTCCTCATAGGTCTCTACCAAGGCTGGTGCTAAACCATGTCTCTCAGCACCACATCTTTGCCTCTTTTCAACACCCCCAGGAACAGGGGTTCAACCATCCCTCTGGGGAGTCTGTTGTGTGGTTAAGAACCTTTCAGTGAAGGAGTTGTTCATAATGCCCAACCTAAACCTCCCCTGGTGCAACTTGAGGCCATGTCCTCTCATTTTGTTACCAATGAAAAGAGACTGACTCCCACCTCGCTACAACCTTTCAGGTAATTGTAGAGTGAGGAGGTCTCCCTTCAGCCCACCCCTACATTTCAGGTAGTTGTAGCATAATGATGTTTAGAACTAAAGCTTCCTGGATCAAAAATAAGTTCTTCCTTGTGTTTGTAAATCTCAACATTATTGTGTGATTAGGTGGGGGATAAAAAGAGAGCTTGAAATTACCCTTTTCTAGCTCTTGTGTAAAAGAGGAAGAAATAAAATTCACTTTAATTTCCACCTCAGGCTGCTGTGGTAAGCAATATGCAACAAAAAGTCAACCATCATTGTGCAACAAGTGGGTGGGGAAGAACTTCAAACTGAACTTCATAGAATCACAGAATGGTTGGGGATGGAGGGGACCTCAAAGAACATCCAGTTCTAACCCCCTGCCAACACCAGGGACACCTTCTCCTAGACCAGGCTGTTCAAGGTCCCATCCAACCTGACAAGTGGAAAACACTGCTACACTGCTGTTTTTGTTTCAGCAGAAAATCCTCATTGTCTCCTTACCCCCTTATTTTTGCTCCCCATTTCCCTGCCTAGCTGTTACAGGAAAAAAGAATCAAAATAATATTTGTTGTGGGTAAAGACAAAATAGACTTGGGATGCAGAAATTAAACCTTTGGGGAGATCTCAAAGGTTTCACTAGGAGGCTGCTTTCACCAACGGCCAGCTATGGCTAAGAGCAAGCAGCTGCAAATGGCAGTACAAATACAGCAAGTCACAGCTCCCAAAAAGTTTTCAGATTCACTTTCATCTTATTCCAGGCATGTGTCTGGGACTGTATATAGAAGCTCATTCCACCTAGTTTTCAGACACTGAGAAGCAAAACCAAGTTAAGCTAGTCTGACCTCTGAGGAGAGGTGAAAATTTAGTCCTGATCATTGACTCTAAGAACAAAAAAGCAGATTTTTTTCCAGAGCTTCAGCCATCTGGCCCTGGCTAGAACTGCTCATATTTTAGCTGTTTAGGCTCTAGCATATCTTCACTCAACACACTCACTTGTTTTCTTTTTCAAAATAATATTTTCTTAGCACAGGGAAAGTTAAACAACTGTGTCTGAAAAGGGAAAACAAACAAACAGAAGATACCAACAAAATTTTTGAAAGCATTGTTAATTTTACAGACTTGTATTAAGGAAGGGAAGGGAAATAATTGTTTTTGTTGGAAAAGACCTCTAAGATCACTGAGTCCAACCTTCAACTTGAACACTAGCATTGCCTTTAAACCATGTCCCAAAGTGCTATGTCCACATGTTTCTTGGACACCTCCAGGGACAGTGACTCCACCACCTCCCTGGGCAGCTTGTTGCAATGCCTGACCACTCGGTAAAGAAATTTTTCCTAATATCCAATCTAAACCTCCCCTGGCACAATTTGAGGCCACTTCCTCTTGTCCTGTCACCTGATACTAGGGAGAAGAGACCAACTCCCACCTCACTACAACTTTCTTTTTAGGTAGAAGTAAATGTCAAACTCACTTCTCATAGAGGCAAAGAAAATTTATGCAGTTACTTAACTGAGGAGATGAATTTGTCACAAGACATAATGATTTTATAATACATCATACTTTCACATGAACAATTAAAATAGGTGAATATCAATCTTTTGGGCTGTTATATCTGGATAGTAATATTGGAGAACTTGCAAGGTAAAAGCTTTGCAATCATTTTATAGCTGAGAATGCTCTTCACAGCATCTCCTGGCCTTGTTCCAGCTCAAAAACTGCCTGCTATGTATATTTCTGATACATGTAACAGTTAAGAAAAGTTTTATATTGACATCAGTGTCCTGGTTTGAGCTAGAACAGGTAATTCTGTTCAAAGATTTTTAGCCTTCAGCTCAGTCTCTTCTCAGTCACTGCACTGCACTTTCTGACGTTCATAGCATGCTTTCACAGACAATGGCTGCTTCTAGCAGTGATAACGCTGATGTTTAGAGCTACTAACAAGGACTGGCATGCAGAAAGGCTCTTGCTGATATTTGCTTCTGTGGAGACCAAGGTCACTGCTACATCTTCCGTGCCATGTTGGGATGCCACAAAGTAAAAGGCAATCCTCATTATCGATAGCAGCTGGGGGATAATGAAATTGAGAGCAGCTCTAAAGAAAAGGACTTGGGGGTACTGGTAGATGAGAAGCCAGACAGGAGCCAGCAACAGGCACTTGCAGCCCAGAAGGCAAATCCTGTGCTGCATTAAAAGTGTAGCCACCAGATTGAGAGAGGTGATTTTGTCACTCTTTTCTGGTGAGACCTCTAATGGAGTACTGTGTCTAGATATGGAATCCTTAACACAGGAGGGATGTGGACCTGATGGAGAGGGTCCACACAAGTGCCACAAAAATGATCAGAAGGCTTGAGCACTTTTCCTATGAAGACAGGCTGAGAGAGTTGGGGTTGTTCAGCCTGGAGAAGAGAAGGCTCTGTGGAGGCCTTATAAGGGCATTTCAGTATCTGAAGGAAACCTAGAGAAAGGCTGGGGAAGGACTGTTTACAAGGACTTGTAGTGATATCATGAGCTGGAATGTTTTATAAACTGGAGCAGGGTAGATTTGGGGCGCACATTAAGAGGACATTTTTGACAATGAGGGTAGTGTAATACTGAACAGCTTGCCTGGAGATGTAGTGGAGGCCCCACCACTGGAGATATTCAAGGTCAAACTTGATGGGGCCCTGAGCAACCTTTGATGTATCTGGGGATGTCCCTGCTGACTGCAGGGGAGAGGGACAAGAAAACCTTTGAGGGTCCCTTCTAACCATGCATTCTATGATTCTACAATTTTCCATAGTACCAGTGCAGTCCAATACAGCTTGTACAGAGGCACGTTCAGCAGCTTGCCTCAACAAAAACTTCATCAGAGCCAAAGTGCCTCTTTTAGTTGGCTGTAGGCTTTTAGCGTAAATTTGTGAAGAATTACTTCAAAAATAAATAAGAACATTTAAAAATCTCTACAGCTCTTTAGTGATTGAATACTTAATAAAAACCCCAAGCTTATATGACTATTCCTGTTTAAGAAGTGGGAATGGGAAAACATAAAAAAGGCACAGTAACTCATCCCACACAACAGCACCATTGGGAATGGAAAACATTTCTTCATTGATGCAGAAAAAACAAAGCGACCTGCATTTGGCCTGGAACAAGTGCCTAATAGTGGAGTGGATTTGCATTAGGGAAACAAGGTAAGCCTGCTACTTTTGCTTACATAGGCATTTTATTATCATTTTAAGTCATAAAACAAACTACAATCCGTGTCCTCCATATGTAGATTATCATTTCACATATGACAGTATATGACATCCACTGCAATTTGTGAACAGAAGACAGCATGTCATTGCTTTACCCCTTACTTGATGAAAGGCAACAGGGTCAAATGACAAAACTGGTTATCAGTCTGTTGAGGAAAGAGCTATTTTCCCTCTGCATTATACTTTAATTACAGTAATCTTGAAAACACATAATTTGTACCGCAAGTTGTTTTCAAAAATCATTGTTTGAAGACTAAGAAATTTTCTGGGAAGTGTGTTTACAATGTAGTTTTAAAGCATGCCAGTAGGCTCTGGTTGCCAATTTAGTTATTTCTAATTAGCAGAGCTGTCATGAGAAGGGGCTAGTGAGGGGGGCACAGGAAGCTGTTTCACCAGTGTCAAAGTTTTTGAGGGAAAAGCCAAGGAGGAACCACCATAACCCTAAACTGATGAAATGCTTGTTTACTTCAAAGGGTTGTTACACACACATTCAAGTTCTTTTTCATGGGTCTGGTTTGGTTCAAATCCCCCCGCCCCCACACTAAATAATGCAGTGTTGTTCTCAACAACGGAGCCTTCAGAAGCTGCCCTCTCTACAATGACATTGAGGTGCTGGAGCGGGTGCACAGAAGGGCAGCAAAGCTGTTGGAGGGTCTGGAGAACAAGACCGGTGAGGAGTGACTAATGGAATTGGTGGGGTTTTTTTGTCTGGAGGAGTCTGAGAGGAGACCTCATTCTCTGCAACTCCCTGAAAGGAGATTGTAGTGAGGAGAGTGTTGGTCTCTTGTCACCAGTATCAAGTCATAGGGTGAGAGGAAATGTCCTCGAATTGTACCAGGTGAGGTTTAGGTTGGGGATTACAATAAACTTCTTCACTGAAAGGATTCTCAACCACTGGAACAGGCTTCCCAGAAAGGTGGTTGCCTCCCTAACCCTGAAAGCGTTTCAAAGAGGCACAGATGTGCTGCCGAGCGGTGTTGTTTAGCAGCGGGCTTGATAGAGCTAGGGCATAGCTGGACTTAATGATCTGAAAGGTCTTGTCCAACCAAAACGATTCTATGATCCTAAAAAAGCGGATAAACGCCAGTCTCTTGCTCCATGGGAGCTTTTTTACGATATCTTCATTCTGCCACGTCCCATTATTAAAAATCAGCCCACACTACAAGCTAACCACAGCAGCTCCAGGTCTGAGAGCGCGGGCACACAGGTAATCGCCTCCTGCCCCTGCCTGAGGCCGCCCGCGCAGGCGCAACGGCGGCCACGGGGGCCGGCAGGAGGGGGCGGGGTTAGCGGCTTCTGCCCCGGCGCGGCTGCGTGCTCAGCTGGAGCGGAGACGGTGGCGGAGGGCAGCGTGCTGGAGGGGACAGAGGTGAGCCTCTTCTTCCTTCCTTAGCCGCCATTTCGGGATGCTGTGAAGGGGATGCGATGCGGCCCCGGCAGCTGTGTGGCCCTGCCATCGCCCGATGGCAGGGCCACACAGCCGCCGGGGTTGGAGCTGCTCTGACCCCGGCAGGGCAATACGGGCCGCCCTCCAGCCCGGGATCTGAATCTCTCCTCTGAATGCACACCCGGAGTTTGTGGGACAAACTCGTCACGGGGCACCCAGAGAGGACAAAATTAAGCTGGAGAGGGGGAAAAAGGCACTTCTAGTCAGTGTAGGCTCCGGTGTGGAACTAGAACACGCGCTGTGGAGTTAGTGCTTTGCGGAGATGTCAGTGATGTGTCGTTCCACACCGCCCCGCCCCCGCTCTGCCGTTATACTGCCGGTCCGTGTAAGTACGTACTGAAAACTTAAGGGTTAAGACCCTTATAAAAGGTTCTACGAGTGCTACTAGTTGCTTACAGATAACAGAGTTTTCTATTGACTGATGAGAGCAGACTCAAAGGGTCTCTAGGTAAAAAATAGTGTAACTACCATAATATCCTATGACTAAACAGCTCCTGCTCTACCACCACCATTTCTGCACCCATCCCAGAGCCGGGGGCAAGACTTTCACCAGCCAAGATACCACACAGAGGAGCTCAGCCCCAGTAAGGAGGCCCAGCCAGCACCCGTGGATGATATTGGAGTAGTCATCAATCCTGGTCCTAACAGCCGGGGGGCCACCAGGCCCCCCGGCCTTTGTTGTCACCACCACCATCACCCAGTGTGCACCAGGGGCACTCACCAGAGATGAGAGGAGGATCCTCCAGCCCAGATGGGCTCAGCTTGGGGCTTCTGCCTTTCCTGGTGGGGATTAAATAGGGGAGTGGGTGGGGAGGGCCAAGTGGCCACACCTGGGGTGGGAGGAGACTCCAACAGAGCCCAGGTGCTTTGTAGTTTAGGGTGGATGTTAGGAAGCAATTCTTCACAGAAAGAGTGATTGGTCATTGGAATGTGCTGCCCAGGGAGGTGGTGGAGTCACCGTCCCTGGAAGTGTTTAAAATAAGACTGTATGAGACACTTAGTGCCATGGTTTAGTTGATTAGGTGGTGTTGGGTGATAGGTTGGACTTGATCTTGAAGGTCTTTTCCAACCTGGTTAATTCTGTGATTCTGATTCAGAGTAACTTAATCCAATGCTATTGTACCAATTCTCTGTCCTGGCAAATTATTAAAGGCTATAATTAATAAGGAACATTGGCAACATAATTGGACCATTGCACTCTTGGCACTTAACCTGGCTTTTCTCTCCATCTCTGCTTGTTTGGGACCAAGGCTGAAAGAGACAGCAACCATTAGATCAGGGTGATTGAACTGAGGGCTCATGGGTTGTGTTAACTGTGCATCATTTATCTAATCTTTGTGAATCTGCAAGCATTTAACTAGGTCATCACTTAAAGAGTGAATTGCTTAAGTAGGAAATACACAGAAGGCTTCTTAAAAGGCTAGAGCTCAAAAATGAAACAACCTTCCAAAATTGTGTCATTAAATGAATGGCCTTTGGGGGGTGTGTCAGAAATAATGGCAGGTGGGCTGGTTTGTATTTTACATTGCTCATGAAAATATAGATACACAGGAGGTAAAGAATCTTCTATTGCTTCCTAGTAATGAAGAATATAGAAGGCACTTTAAAATGACTCTCAGATCTTGTAGCTGTCTCATGTTGCATCAGAACCACTTCATACATGTGTTTGAAATAAACCCCTGGAACAAAGTATGGAGGACTAAAATATAGACAGGATAGACTTTGAGTTTAAGATTCTAATCTTCTAATTTAAGACATTCAAAGTCCTTTAAACCATACTTAAAAATAGGCCAAGCTGTATGTCAACAGTCTCCTGCAATAACTTGCATTGAAGATTCCAGTGGTTTTAAGCAGAAAGGCCCAGAGCTGTACACTGTGCCTGAGAATGTGCTTTTGCCACACTGTTGCTTTTCAGAGCCTTCATGTACTTTGAGGTCAGTGTCTAAATGTGGAATCTTGTACAAGCATGTATCTTTCAAGACTGCTGTTCTGTGCTTGTGAATGGTTTTGTACTGTGGTGGGGCTTTTGTTTGGTTGTTGCTGTTGCTTGTTTTTTGTTTTAATATAGACACAAAATTGGGAAGAAATCTGGTAACTTAGACTAAGCTTTTAATATGTCTCAAATTCATGTTTGTTTTTTTTCCTGAGTAAAGGATGGAACAAACTTCCATATTCCAGCAAGGAGGAAACAGTCCAGTCCAGAATAGGTGGAGCAGAAAGTTAGAATTTGTAAAAGAAATAGCCACAAACATTTCTGTGCTAATCTCTTCTTTTTTTGTAGGCTATATATCTAAGAAAAGATGGCAGATCCTTGGCAAGAATGTATGGACTATGCAGTTCCTCTAGCAAGGAAAGCTGGGGAGGCAAGTATCAACTATTTGTAAATAATATTATTTATTGTTGAGACTAGCATGTGTATACCTTTTGAAGGAGTCTGATGTTGGATATTGTCTTGAGGGGTGTCTTGTCAAAAACATCAGGTGGCAGAATTGTTTGGTGATGTTCAAGTTCAGGGTTGGAGTGCCTTTCATCTTTACAGCTCAGTTAATTTAAGAAAACAGCTTTGCACTTTCTTTTGGACTGGCATCCAAGTAAAGACTGAAGAGTATCCTTTTGTGCCTTGAATTTGATTGAAAAGAAACATAATTTCTGAACTGTGGGTAAATAAAACATCTCTTTCTTTCTCCCCCTTAAACTGCACCTATCTGTCCTATTTTCTTACCATCTGTTTTAAACACCTCAGTCAGCTTCATACAGTGGCTTGTTGGCAGAAGATGCCATATCATGTTCTTTTCATGAAGACTGCCCTGCTTCTGTAAATAAGAAGCATCCCTTTCAGTGGTGGTGCTTTGCCCATTTGTGATCTAAGATGGCTTAGAACAAGAAAGCGTTTGCCTGTCTTGGCAGAGACTCAGTGTAAGACTGGTTACCAAATGTTCAGTCCTTGGTACTTGTGGTTGGTACATTTGAATACTGTTGCAGCCAGACAAGATGGCACATGAACACAGAACGTGGCCCCTGCAACAGCCTCATTAAAGTCTTCCCTCAGGAAATCTTTTTAAGTCATAGTAAAATAATTCTGTGGGCTGTGAGGCATGGATTCTTGTTTCAGCTAATTCTAGTACTTTTAAGATCTTAAATGCAGGGTCTGACTAAAAATAACTGACTTAAGATCAGTCCTAAGTATTCCCTTCAACTCCAGTATTTAAATTGATACATCTGAGACCTCCTGTCCTAACAAAAGACAGCTCAGCTTCCTGTACCAGTACTTCAGATACATAGATAGTTACATAGATGCATACATACATGCACAGGTAAGCCCAAACTTCTGCATTTAAATCCAGATTTTGTCAGTGCTTATGCTTGTAAAAAAATTATGTAAAATTACTGTAAAAATTATGCTCAGATTTTGGGGAAAACTAATAGTTTTCCATACTTTTCATGGGGAAAGACTGATTAATTTTTTTTAACTCTTTTTAACAGGTAATCCGTGGAGCACTCAAAGGAGAAATATCTGTTATGACTAAAAGCTCCCCTGTAGATCTAGTGACAGAAACTGATCAAAAAGTGGAAAACTTCATTATTTCTTCAATAAAAGAAAAGTATCCTTCTCACAGGTATGGCTTCTTACCAGGGCAGTTTTGACAGAAGAAGGGGAGAGGTGACTGAAAGAAGAAAATGGAAAGTTCATGATTTTGCTTGGCAGGATTTCATGGCAGTTAGCATGCTGGAAAGTTACAGAATTCTTCCTTGCCCTCAGTGTATTAAGTATATTATGTATATTAAGTATATTAGAGTAGTAGTGGGATGAAGTTTTGCAAGGCAAGGTGTCCCCACCGTCTAATGGCATGAGTTTAGCCTTGTTCAGTACTTAAGCTGAAAGCCAATTCCAGTTGAGCCACCTGTAAATAACTTCTTAGTTATTTGTGTTGGAGAGTCAAAGTTGGCCACAAGATACTGTCAGAACCCAAATGTCAACCCAATGTGTGTTGTTGTTGCCTGTTGAAACTAGCATGCCTTTAGTGGATGTGCTGGAGGAATCCCATGTGCTTTTGGCAAATCTCACACAGTTTAAGAGCAGCAGACATCATTAAAAGAAGATGAGATCTGATTCTGCATAACTGAAAGGCTGTCATATAAATAACACTGATTTTTTTTTCTTCTTTAATTTCTTTTAATTGCTGTTCCTTCCCCTCCCCCCTGAAACAATCTGTTGTTGAAGGATGAACTGTGTGTATCTTACTGAATTTAGCTTCCATGACTTTCTTTTCCATTTTGATATAATGGCTCAAGTTTAACACAGTTGCCTTAGAGTGGGTTTCCTAATTTTCCTTCAAGGTTTCCTTACTGTAGGTTTATATGTGACACGTAATAAGCAGGCTTAGAACTGGAACAGCTGAGGTGATCCAAAATGTCAGTAGCCTGAAGAGATTGTGTAGGCATACAGACTTCTGGAATAACATTGAAATAACAGCTTCTGTGACACTGATGAACATTTCAGAATATATTAGCTTCTTTTTCTATTAGATAATTTGTAGCACATGAGACATCCTAATGTTGAATGCCTTTTTCTGAGGAATTACTCATCCACCTAAATGACTCTTCAGCCTCTTTGTGAAGATCTGCTGCCTTTTGGAAATGGGCTTCCTTTCTGAGCAGTCATCCTCACTTCCATGGTTAATCATAAAACTCCTAATCAGTATTGAAGGGATCTTACTTATTTACTCTCAGCAGTTCTCATTGTGCATGTTTGTGGAGGAAAGCTCGTGTTTGATGCATGTGTTTCAGAACCAATAATAGGTGATAAGTTCAACAGCATGCAAGAGGCATAGAAGGGCATTTTCACCCACTGAGACTCATCACAAGAATAGAATAGAATAGACCAGACCAGACCAGGTTGGAAGAGACCTTTAAGATTGTCATGTCCGACCTATCATCCAACACCACCTAATCAACTAAACTATGCAACCAAGCACCCTATCAAGTCTCCTCCTGAACACCTCCAGTGGTGGTGACTCCACCACCTCCCCAGGCAGCCCATTCCAATGGGCAATCACTCTCTCTGTGTAAAACTTCCTCCTGACCTCCAGCCTGAACCTCCCCTGGCGCAGCCTGAGATTTTACAGATCAAAACAAATACTTTCCTGAGCAGCAGAAACTTTGAAATCTGGGATCCTGTGGCCCTGTGCCTTTTGTATCCCTTGTATTCAGTATTGTAGTTGAGTGTGCACTCCATTACCTTCTTCAGGAGGAGCTCTGGTTTGTATTCCATCCCCTGACCATGTCACTGATCTGTAAGACTCTTCCTAACAGTTTTGTGGCTAACAGCTTTCTGTCATGCTTGGGTTGAAATCAGAATACATAGTATCAGTATCAGTCAGGGTTGGAAGGGACCACAAGGATCATCTAGTTCCAACCCTCCTGCCATGGGCAGGGACACCCCACACTAGATCAGCCTGGACAGAGCCTCATCCAGCCTGGGCTTAAACACCTCCAGGGATGGGGCCCCAACCACCTCCCTGGACAACCCATTCCAAGGCTTCACCACTCTCATGGTGAAGAACCTCCTCCTCACATCCATCCTGAATCTCCCCACCTCCAGCTTCATTCCATTCCCCCTAGTCCTATCACTACCTGAATATATGTAACATATGTAACAGTTAACTGCAGCGGTCTAACCAGGAGCATGTGACCACAGAGACTTTCTTCAGTGGAAACACAAGCTAAAAAGTAGTAGTTTATAGCAGAAATGAAAAGGTGTAAATAGCTAGGAATGTTCTAATGAAAATTTAATGATGTTGTTAACAGGAAAAAAATCAGAAAGCTTCAGTGTTTCGACTATTAAATTCCAGTAATGGGTATTAAAGTGTAAAGTTCTGTTCCTCACATTTGTGCTTATCTATGACATCACAAATATTGAAGCAAGCTTGGTCAGATGTGATTGGTGCTTTCCAGATAACTTGTCTGTTGCTCAGCTTTTTCCATCCGATCACTGGTGGTACAAACCCCTGCATCTCACTGTATGAACTTTAATTTCAAGGGCAGTGGTGTAATTCAGACATTTTCAACAATTTCCTTGCAGCTTCATTGGAGAAGAATCTGTTGCAGCTGGAGAGGGCAGCATTTTGACAGATAACCCCACATGGATTATAGACCCCATTGATGGAACCACCAACTTTGTACACAGGTCCACCTTTCATTCCTTTTTTTTTATGTTAGCAACTTCAATTGATTACCTTTTTCTTTTCTCCAGTTCCATTACAGTATGGGGTTGGGGGTTTTTGTTTTGGTTTGGTTTTACTGCAAACCTGTTAATAGTCACAAATTGCTGTTTACATTTACTGAGAGCCATTGAGCAGGGTTCATAATCATTTTAGTGTTTATGGAGGGATTATGATGGTCTCACCCTGTAAACAGCAGCAGCTGTTCCATGAGAGACCTGTACTGTGTAGGAGAGGTCAGCAGCCTTTGGCACAGGGGCTAAAGGTAGGTGAGCTGACTTTAATAGTAAAGCAATGGGATTCAGAACTAGGACTTGCAGCTTCTTCAGAGAGGTGATAAGAGCTCCAAGTGCTTATTTCTAAGAAATTTCAAATTCATCAAGATCTAGGAGCCACTGCTATGAGGGAAAGCAGTGTATCATCAGTCATTGCCTAGTGGTGATGAAAAGAGGACTTTCCAAGTGTAATGCTCACTGCCTGTTCCTTCAGTCTTTGAAACACTGGAGATCTTGGCCCCAGTGAGCTTTTCTGAGCATGATTCCAGTTTTGAATTGACTGCTGCTGTGTGCACCACAGCTTTGAACAGCTGCTTAATCCTTCTGAATAGCAGGTTCAAAAAACTGTCAGAAAAGTATCCCCTCTGCTGGAATTACATACTGAAAAGTCTCTGTTTTTCACAGACACTAATTAAAGCAAATATATTGGAACTGCAATTTTTTGAAGAGTCACAACCTATATTAACAGTAAAAAGTTAATTGGTTGATTGTCAGAAACTTAGACTGAGCTGCAGTCTGCCACATCCTCTGTGCTCCAACTGCCTTCTGTCTTTTCCCCTCCATTCTTCCCTCTCACTTCAATATGTCTTGTGGAGAAAGTGGAGATGTGGGTAAAGGTAATTTGTTTCTTTTGATCAGCCCATTTTTGTGAGCTTGTTCTTCCTGAGAAAGGTGCTTGCTTTGTTCTTCAGCTATAAAATGAGAGTCCCCAAGCTAATGACAGCTATAACAGGGGTGACGGTCCCTAAGCTGAGTTTTAGTGGGTGGGAAAGTTTCTATTTTGATTGGTAATCGCTGTATTTTGTCTGTTTTCATAGTAAATTGTGTAAGTTCCAGAAAATTAGTCTTTCCTCTGTAGTTCAAGTTCCATTTTGAAACACACTTTGCATTTGACTGACCATTGTTTTTCTTGAGAGGAAGCATGGTGATGAAAGCAGCGTCGTATCTCACTATAAATTAGTGAAATGTTTTGTTTTGTAGGTTTCCATTTGTGGCAGTTTCAATTGGCTTTGTTGTAAACAAAAAGGTACACTCTTTATTACTTAATATCTAATTAATCCAACCCATGTTAACCCTTTGTTGCTACTTATAACCAGGATGTGTATTTTCACAGTAAATAGGAAGAAAGGGAGAAAGAAACCTTAAAGGTATCTTTACTTTTTCTTTCAGATGGAGTTTGGAATTGTGTATAGTTGTATAGAAGACAAGATGTATACTGCCAGGAAAGGCAAAGGTGCATTTTGCAATGGTCAAAAGCTTCAAGTATCAGGCCAAGAAGGTAAGCTGGTAAGATACTGAACTGAGTAGCTTATTACTGACAGAGTGAGGCATCAGCAGTTTTAGACTGGGATGTATTCCTGGTTTTTAGCCCACACTTCATTTTGCAAAAGAAAAGCTTCTTTGGGCCATGTGTTGTTCAGCATTCAGTATTTTATGTTCTCTTGCCACTTAACATGCTTCTGATCTTTGCAAAAGCAGGACTCAGCCACTGAAGATTTTGTTCCCTGTGTCTATCTATTGTGGGGTTTTCTTTGCTTGTTTTTAATTCTGTGTGTCTGTAATCTCTCTGTGAATGTGCTTTAGAGTCTATAAGAAATAAATTCAGCTTCTTCCAGGTGTGAACCAATGGCTTAAATCAGTATCAGTCTTGTATATTTATTACCCTCTGTAAAGTAAAATCCACCCCTGCAGTGGGAACTTTCAGGATCTGAGCACTATTCTGATTATTACAGGAATTGAACTTTATTTACTAGTGACATTAATGTGTATGCACAGTTGAATCAAATCACTGTGTTTGATTTTTTTTCCTGCCATTTTTCATGTAAGAACAGATTTTTATGCTCCAAATATATGTGATATTTCAATTTAAATACCTTGTTCATATTCAGTCCTGTGAGAAAGCAGTGAGGTGAACGCTGGAGGGATGCCATCCAGAGGGACCTTGACAGGCTGGAGAGGTGGGCGGAAGCCAGCCTCATGAGGTTCAACAAGACCAAGTGCAGGGTCCTGCATCTGGGTCGAGGCAATTCCAGGCACTAATACAGGCTGGGCAGGGACTGGCTGGAAAGCAGCCCTGAGGAGAGAGACTTGGGGGTGCTGGTGGACAAAAAGCTCAACATGAACTCTTAATGTGCACTTGCAGCCCGCAAAGCCAATCAGATCCTGGGCTGCATCAAGAGAAGTGTGGCCAGCAGGTCAAGGGAGGTGATTCTCCCCCTCTGCTCATCTCTGGTGAGACCCCACCTGGAGTACTGCGTCCAGTTCTGGAGCCCCTATTACAAGAGGGATGTGGAGGTGCTGGAAGGTGTCCAGAGAAGGGCCACAAGGATGATCAGAGGGCTGGAGCACCTCTCCTATGAGGACAGACTGAAGGAGTTGGGGCTGTTCAGTCTGCAGAAGAGAAGGCTCTGAGGTGACCTAATTGTGGCCTTCCAGTATCTGAAGGAAGCCTACAAGAAAGCTGGGGAAGGAATTCTCAGGATATCAGGTAGTGATAGGACTAGGGGAAATGGAATGAAGCTGGAGGTGGGGAGATTCAGGCTGGATGTGAGGAAGAAGTCTTTACCATGAGAGTGTTGAAGCCCTGGATTGGGTTGTCCAGGGAGGTAGTTGGGGTGCTGTCCTTGGAGGTGTTTAAGCCCAGGCTGGATGAGGCTCTGTACAGCCTGATGTAGTGGGGGGTGTCCCTGCCCATGGCAGGAGGGTTGGAACTAGATGATCCTTGTGGTCCCTTCCAACCCTGACTGATACTATGAACTCTGCTAATCAGTGTTGCTGTATATGTCATACTGCTGGAATAGTGAGGGCTTGTTTCTTTTCCAGACATCACAAAATCCCTTTTAGTAACAGAATTGGGGTCAAATCGAGATCCAGAGGCTATAAAAATAATTCTTTCTAACATGGAAAGACTTCTCAGCATTCCTATTCATGGGTAAGATACTTTTTATATTTACTGATAGTGTTAATACTTTAATCTCTTCAGGGAAGGATTGCTTGAATTGCATTTGACACCTCAATTGGAAGCTATGATTTAAATGGGTTTTGTCTGGTGGCTTCTGCAGAGAAAGTGTATGTTTAACTTTGTCAAGCTGGGACATACAGAGGAGGGCCCTAACAGTTAGTGTTGAGAACTGAGGCAGGTTTGAGTTTGTAGGACTAAAATGTATAGAATAGAATAGAATAGAATAGAATAGAATAGAATAGAATAGGATAGGATAGGATAGGATAGGATAGAATAGAATAGAATAGAATAGAATAGAATAGAATAGACCAGGTTGGAAGAGACCTTTGAGATCATCACGTCCAACTATCATTCAACCCACCTAATCAACTAAACCATGCAACCAGTATATATATATATAGATAGGTAGATAGATATAGATATAGATACTAGCTTAAAAAATGGAATACATTTTTGTACTTTTTTTTCCCCCCACAGAAACAAACTAGGACTAACCCAAGATAATTCACATTTCTTAGCTTTCCTTCCCTGTAGTAATGAAAATAATTGGATCCATCTATCATATGCTTTTTATATATGTATCAGAAGACAGAAGTAGATCTCTCTTTCATCACTGTACAGTGTTTTTTCAATCTGTCCAAGTAGTTGAAATTGTCCATAACCTGCTCTAATTTTGGTTACACTTCCTGCTGCTTCTCCTTCAGCTAACATATTTTAGGGTAAGAAGTTGTTTTAGGACATGCTTTCACTCCAAGCCAGCATTGTTTCAAAAATATCTCTGACCATTTACTGTATTTGGAGAGCTCTCCAAGCCACTTCAACAAAACATCATTCCCAATTTTTTGTTTCCCTGCAGCATTCCATCACATTTTTGCTCTCTCAGTTCACTGTGTGATTGGTGCTTCTGTGTTCCCTGGGCACTATACACAGACAATGTGGCTTTCTTACAAACTGTTCCCTGTTAAAAAAACATCTGTCTTCTGCAGGATTAGAGCTGTTGGTACAGCAGCTGTCAACATGTGCCTTGTGGCAACAGGTGGAGCTGATGCCTATTATGAAATGGGAATTCACTGCTGGGACATGGCCGGGGCTGGGATCATTGTTACTGAAGCAGGTGGGGTGCTGCTGGATGCATCAGGTAAGTGCATGGGCCTGCTTGAGACTCTTCTGTCCTAAATAGCAAATTGACAGGCTAATGTGGCAAGCTGAGGGAGGTGGTTTAACTTGGGGAAGACAAAGCTCCAGAGAGACCATATCAAAGCCTTCCAGTACTTGAAGGGGGCCTACAAGAAAGCTGGGGAGGAACTCTTGACAAGGGCATAGGACAAGGGGCACTAGAGAAGGGTAGATTTAGATTGGACAGTAGGAAAAAGTTCTTTACTACGACACTAGTGGAACACTAGGTCAGGTTGCCCAAGGAGGCTCCATCCCTGGAGATATTCAGGGTCAGGCTTGATGAGACTCTGAGCAACCTAATCTAGTTGGAGATGTCCCTGCTTAACTGTGGGGGGGTTGGACTAGATGACCTCTGGAGTTGCCTTTCAACCCAGTGTATTCTATAATTCTAACTGGGAGCAAAACATGGCTGAAAGGAGAAGGCAAAGAGGTGTTTCAATCCTCTCTCCAAATTACCATCATTGAACAAAGTTCCTTTCCAGTCAGCTGTATGTTGTTAAGCTACAAGACAAACTTTACTCCCTTGGCTGAGCACCTGCAGAAGTGCAAAGAGACAGTAAACATTGAGGAGAATTTAAATGTAGCTCAGGTGAGATATCTGTTGTGTTACATGTAGAGAAGGAAGAGGTCTTCCCTCAGCCTGCTTTTCTCCAGACTAGACAGCTTCATTTCCCTCAGCTGCTCATTTATAGAATAACAGAATGGTTGGGGTTGGAAGGGACCCTTAAATATCATCTCATTCCACCCCCCTGCCATGGACAGGAACACCTCCTACCAGACCAGGGTGCTCAAAACCCCATCCAGTCTGGCTTTGAACACTTCCAGGCTTGGAGCCTCCACCACTGCTCTGGGCAAGCTATTCCAGTGCCTTACCACCCTCATGGGGAAGACTTTCTTCTTAATGTCTCATCTCAATCTTGCCTCTTCCAGTTTGGAGCCCCATTACCTTTCACTGTCGCTCCACATCATCGTGTACATGCCTTTGTGTATTTAAGCATGGTCCTAAATAGCAATGTATTGTTTTCACTTGGTTTCTTTCAATGCTCATTTTCTTCCCAGCTTCCAATTTTCTGCAAATACAAGCTAGTTACTTTGCTTGCTTTGATTTCCAGGTGGGCCTTTTGATTTGATGTCTCGAAGAATTATCGCAGCAAGCAGTCGAGCTATAGGAGAGAGAATAGCCAAAGCACTTCAAATAATTCCTCTGAAGAGGGATGATGCAACTAACTGAACACCAAAACTAAACTTCAAATGTAATTATACACTGTTGTCTCATACTCTCATGTGATTGTTCTACACCTGGAACCTGATTAAAAGATAAGTAGATGCTAGTCTTTCAGTCCTGGTGTGACTGCTAAGTAGTGGTTTGAGATTGGACCAACACTCTTAAGTAAGCCTTTACTGTCAAGTTTCTAATTTAGCATCACAGTTACACAAAGATCTATAAAAAGAAGCAAAGACAACTAATATTTTCAAGTTCTGTACTACACTGGAAGGCATAGCAAGAGGCTCTCTGATGTATAGGTAAATATAAATCTCTAGTCCTTTAAATGACAAAACAAAATTCACTGTCTTAGTACCCCCTCCACACATCTGATCCTCAACCCAGAAAGATGGAGACATTGCTGTTCATCAAGTCTGTCTCATCTGTGACCTTCAGTGTCATCAGTGTATCCATTTGCTTACCTTGTTTTTGTAGAGGTAGCTGGCCCATTTCCATATGTTTATTCAGTTGCTTATAGTTTGGACTATTTTAAAGGCTTTGTTACTTAGCTGTCATGGTTTTCCTAGTCACCATTCCCATGGTGGATAAACACAGTCTCCTCCTCAGCCTCTTCTGTGGCCAGTATACTTGCAAATCCATTACAGCTGCAAAAAATCATAGTTTCAGTGCCAGGAAAATGTGTGCATCTCCCCCAGACAAGTTCTGAGCACACCTTCTATCACCAAATGCATTTCCTTTCAATTATGATGAACCACAACTTGCATGAATTGGCTGATACCAGGCCCTCTGTCTTACTGCTGCCAGAATCCCTGTTAATTTTGCTTTTCCATGGATGTGTGTGTTTCAAAGTCTAAGGAATCTTTACAATCCAAGAGAGCTGGCAAAAAAAAGTAAGCCCACAGTGAAGGTTTGTTTACATCACCTTCTGTAAGCTGTGATGGCAGTGACCAACCAGGGGCAGGTTTCTGTTGTGTTGTGGAGTGCACAGGCACAAAAGAAGGCACACATCTAAACCTAAAGCCTTTATAGAGCTAACAAATATTAGTGAGCTCATTCTTGGTGACACCTGTTCTGAACTTTGAAAACTCTTCTGGTTCTTTGAATTTTTGTATGTATGAGTGCACTGCTAAATAATTAATGCACTTTAAAAACCCCAAGATTTAACTTGGATCATTGTTTGTTTGTTTTTTTTACTTACTTTTCCATGTTTAAAGTTTGCTGAAGGAAGTTTTCTCTTTAGTGGTCCTGTCAAGACACAGCACCACTTTGGGAAACCTGACTTCTTGTACTACTGTACCTGTGATTTTGGTTTGGAAAATGCTATTGTCTGTCCTGGAGTTTCAACAGATCTCATAACGTTCAGGCCTTTCTGCGAGCTGATCTTCTGCAGATTGTGCAGAAATATTGAATGTGAAGTTTTGTCTAAATGGCAGATGGTTGATGTTAATGAGATCAGCCTGCTTCTCTTCAAGGTCTTGTCAAAAAAGCCAGGCTTGCATTAACGGTCCTTTTTAAATTCCCATTGGCAAGGATGCAAACCTTTGGAGCATTTCACAGTAACTTCAGCGTTGTAAATGATGTGAGATCATCACGATTTCCTGAGGAGTGTCTGCTGTACCATTTCTCTGGCTTTTGTATAACAAATTCTGTGTGACTTTTTAAAAAAGGACTGATTTGTGAAATGGAGGTGTCTAAAAAGACTTGAGATGGGAGAACACATTTGAAATAAATATGCTTTAGCAGCAGGTGCCTTCAGCTGTGCTTCTTTACTGAACCTACATCAGAGTACAGTCCTGGGTTCCAGCAGGCTGCATTGGTGGGCTTCAGACTGTCTCCCAGTTGAAACTTGGCCCCTGATGCACATAGATCATAAACTCATAGAATGCTCTGGGTTGGAAGGTACCTTAAAGATCATCTAGTTCCAGTTTGTCTTCCAAGGAGGGGTTGGGGACATGCCCTGCCCCAACACCATGGCCTGGGGCACCTCCTACTAGACCCAGCTGCTCAAGGCCCCATCCAGCCTGGCTTGAACACTTACAGTCTGGGACCCTCCACATCTTCCCTAAGCAATGTGTTTGAGTGCCTCACCACCCTCATGGGGAAGAATTTCTTGCCAGTGTCTAATTTCAGTTGAGATTCTTTCAGTTTGAAGTCATTGCCCCTTGTTCTGTCACTCCATGCCTTTGTAAGAAGTCCCTCTTCAACCGTCAGTGAACAGTACAGGTTCAGCTGGCAAATTGTACTGTGCTTTGGTTTGAATCTCAACTGAGTGAAGAATGCTCAAAACTTAGAAATGGAAGAGGGAGGAAATCAAGCAGACCTACTTAGCAACTGGAGCAAGTGACCAGTTACAAGAAATACTACTGGAAATTCAAGGATAGTATAGGCAAGTTTAGCCAGTCCCTCTTCACCTCTGCTTTGAGAATGTGACTCACTGGTCAGTGTATTCTCTGTAGTTGCTACAGAGCCAGCTGCTCTTCATAGCAAAGGTGTTCACAGCAGGGATTGTGATTTTTAGCCTGAGACTGAAGCACTCAGTACTACAGAATTGTAATGCTGACTTTGAGCACTGATGCTTGTGAAAAAGGGCAAGTAGCCTTAGTCTATTGTTCTGGCTGTCATCAGGCTATTATTTGTGGATATTTTCTTCTCACTTTCTCTGACAAGCCACAAAGCTGTGCTCCTTCAAAGCAGAGTGTTCCAGAAGATTCAATCCTTTAAAGCTTTTCCCAGGATGCCATATTGCCAAAGCCATAGAAGGCTTCATGCAGCTCTGGAGAAAATCCCTCACCCTGTCTCCCCAGCAATGATAGACTGTTCTTCATAATAGCTGTGACCTAAAGCTATGGCTTTAATTCTGTGTAGGCATTCCTAGACATTTTGACTAGATCAAAAATGACAAGCTGTGACTTCAGCATGATGCAATTTAAACAAGGGATCTCTTTCTTTCCCTGAGCTTTCCCATTCTCCCAAAGCCAGCTGCTGATTTGGCTCTTGGTTACCTGAGAGTGAGGTTATTGCTCCACGTCTGATCCTGTTGCTGGAGTGCTGACAGGCAACTTTCCAACAGCACATTGTTTTTGGATCTCAGCAGCTGGCATGGCTTTCATTGGTTGCACAAACTCCAGGCATCAGAAGGGTATTGTCCCTGATGTGACACCTCAAGTCTCTGCCAGAGCCAGAGTCAGCCAAATCTCCTGGACAACATAATCCATTTGATCTCTGGGTTACTGCTTGCCCTGCACCGAAAGTGACAGTGACTGTGGTCTGTCACACCTCTCTTTGCTTTTACAATCTTCACACAAAGATCCACAGCTTCTCAAAGATCAGGAAGACCTCCTGAAATGTCCTCTGTGTCCACTAGCCTCTGTATGCCTACTGCAACAACAGGGCAAACAGAAGCTGATGCCTTACAAAGCCATACCCAAACAAACAAACTGGAGGACTGCTCAGCTGAGAGCACATCATGGATTAAAATGCTGCAAACTCTTGCCTGTTTGAGTGAGATCTCCCATAGTAGAGCAGAAATGATTCCCTAACACCATGCAAGCTAGTCAGCTGCTAAAAATAATGGGGTCTGTGCACCCTGTTCCAGAAGCTTATAGCCTGTGTTGATGACTGCTACAATAGCTTGAGTGTTGTACCTGCTCTTGGTTTGCACAGTTGCAATGATGGTTTTCATACTGAGATGATTCTTCCTACACCAATGGTGCAGTGGAAGATCAAGGTTTCTGTTTGGGTTTGTTTTGTCTGTCCCTGGGTCAGTAGTGACCACAACCACATATGGCAGGTAATTCTGTGAAAAGGAGGAGGTGCTCTCTCAAATATTAGTTTCATAGGAGTTCTTCCTCAGCTTTTTGTATTCGGTCTCCCTCTCCTGCTGTCCCATGGAGTGGTGGTTCTTGTACTGCTGACCCTGCCGGGGTGCACAGCAGAGCTAAGTCTAGGACAGGATCATGCAGACTCCAGCTGTGCACCTCACTGTGCTGGGCGAGCGCTAGATGGCAGCCGGAGCTAGGGAAACGCCGTAAAACCCAGGGTTCCTTTCTTCCAGACATGATTCCCTTTGTCACTCCTCCCTCTGCTCCTTGTAATTATCGTCGGACGCAGCTAAGAGCGCATCTCAGAGTTAATCGAAAGAATTATACCACAGATTTTTGAGGACTTGGGCTCTGTTTCTGTGGCTTGACAAGAAATTTGCAGCAGGTCTGTGTCGGCAGCATTAACATTTCCTCCTTTGCAACTGCTGAAGATTGTGGTAGCTATCACGAGAGCATGAATCTGAATTCTAAGATAAAAGCCATCCAGATGACATTTAAAGCTGTAGTTATTGCCCCTCAGTTTTTGCTGTCATAAATTAGGGCATGGTTTTTAGAAGCCTTTCTTTAAACCTACCAGTTAATCTTCTGGGCAAGCACGCAGCAATCTGTACTCAGCAGCAACTCTTTATGGTCTTTGAGATGAAACTGGTTTTATTTTCCAGTATTTTACCTCCAGGCTTCTTGTGTTGCTATAAAGGAGCTTTGCCAGCTGTGTGCATTGTTCCTGTGCCACACAAGTTCTGAGAAATACCATCTTAATGCCCTGTTCATGCATGGATGGGTGAATCGTCCATTTCATTAGTTCACAGGTCTGTGTACTGCATCCTGTAAAAATTGCTCTGTATTTGTGACCTTGTCCCCCTTGTCATGCATCTGGAGATGCCCTGCTTGAACACACTGCTTGAGCCCATCTGCACAGGCTATTGGGCAGGCCCCAAAGTACTCTGCTTCCTAATAGTGAGTAGCAAAAGAAGAGGTATATCACAGTGTCCACAATGAGCTTTCACTGCAGCTTGGGGTGACTTAAAATGAGCAAGTTCATAGAATCACAGAATAGTTTGGGTTGGAAAGGACCTTAAAGATCACATAGTTTTCAAAACCCATGCCATGGGCAGGATCACTTTCCATAGACCAGATTGCTCAAGGCCTCATCCAACCTGTCCTTGAACACTTCCAGGAAGAGGGCATTGACAACGTCCCTGGGCAACCTGTTCCAGTGTCTCACCACCCTCACTGTAAAGAATTTCTTCCTAGTATCCAGTCTAAATCTGCCCTCTTCCAGCTTAAAGCCATTCCCCCACATCCTATCCCTAAAAGCCTCTGTAAGAAGTGCCTCAACAAGTTACTCTACTATGGATCAGCATGATACAACTCTCCTCTGCTATGACTCCTCTGTGGTGTTGCACAACAGCTACACTCTCCTTCCGCCAGCCATTCTCAGTCGAAAATTTCCCTTTTGGACACAAGAAAAGCTCCAAATGCTGTTTCTGGCAGTGTGGGCCTTGGTTGAGGACAAATAGCTGCAGAAAGAGAGTCCCAACTGAGGTGTATCGACCTGGAGAATGCATGGGATGTGTGATCATGGGGAAGGTCAGAGAGGGACTGGCCAGAGAAGGCAAACAGCAGCAGGTAGCTGCAAAAGGGAGAAGAGCTTCTAGACTGGGGCTGGCTTATATTAGTACCTACAGGGAATTTGTCTACCTTTAGGAAAGGTCATTTTTTTTCCAGCTCTCACAATGAACAGGCAGGATGACATTTATATATCATTTTCAGTAACATTCTATAGCTTTCCCAGGCTAACAAAAATGTTCATTCAGATCTATGGGTTAATCAGGATGACTTTATTTATTACTAATGCAGAAACCTCCACGTTACTGGATGTTGACATTGACCTCTTGAAGGCAAACAGCTGAAAAAATACTTGTTACTGTAACCTCATTACTGAAAGCTAAGAATAACAACACCCCCCCTTTATTTCTGCTTCATTACACTTGAAATTATGATTGCAATTCTGAACAGTCCTCCAGCAAAATGCATTTAAAAGAGAGCAATGCTTTAATGTTATTAGAAATTCCCATTTCAATATTTATCCAGGTGCAATTAGCAATCTATTAGCTGTGCAAAAGTAAATCGTATCCCACTTCACCTGTGCACCTTGTTTGGTGCTCTGTGCCCAAATGGAATTCATAATGATAAGCTGTCATTGCAGGGGGAGGTTAAAAGCTTTTACTTCTGGAGGCACTTAGATCTTAATAGCAGTTTCCACTGAAAGGAAGTGCAAACCCAGACATAATGATTCCCATCAACAGTCATTTGTCTATCTGGCACTGAAAAATGCTGCTATTCAGTCAGCCAAGTCAATTAAGACAGAAAACATACTTTCCACTAGCACACATCCTGGTTAATTTCTCCTACCTTTTATTTAAATATCATGGGAAAGTAATAACTAGTAGACTCTATCAGAAGTATTTCTTTCTGCCACAAAGTCAAGAGTCAGTGCCGGGCAGGCCACTAAGCTCGTGACAGATGCTCCCTATGAAGCTCTCTGCCTTCCCAAAGGGAAGAAAAAGGGAATGTGGGAGAGAGGCTGATGGGTTGGGAAAGAAAACTAAACAAGCTCTAACAAATAGAAATAATAATAAATTTAAATATATGCAAATAAATACAAAACCAATATGGAGCCTAACCCCCTGGTGGCAACTGGTCACTGTCACCACTGATGCTGTGGCAGAAGTCCCAGTCTGGACTCAGCAGCAGATGGGATCCAGATTCAGGAGCTGGATTCAACAACTCAATTCAGGAACTCATGAACTGGGATCAAAGGCAGAACAGGAAGAGATTTCCTTGTATGTCAGCCATTGAAGATGAGGCTGGACCCTGATGATCCCTCAGTTTTATAGGGAATCCCTTGTTGATCAGCTTAGGGCCACCTGAGCTGTCTTCTCCTCTCCACAGTTTTAGCCCTTTACTCTGCCCCCACAAGGTGGCACATAAAATATGGCACTGCCTTCCGTTTGCAGCCCAGCCCTTGGTCCTAACCCTCCTCATCACTTTCACACTGCTAGCAGCAGCCACTGTGTGTGCAAACCTGCCCTGAGCTGCACAAACTGCTGGCACTGAGCAGAGACTGAGCTGGGAAGTCACAGCACTGAACAAAATCAGTTCTGCTCAAGCCAGGACACCCTTGTGTACCTGCCAAATGCTAAGCCTAATACTTGACATGTTAGGAAATGCCAGCACAGCTCTATACTCAGGTTAGTTCCTCCAATCCAGCAGGTTCTTTTACTAGTATTTCATTATTATTTCTGAAGTTTTCATTGCAATCTTCAATGCACCTCAGCTGAAGCCATGCTGATAATGTCTCCTTGGGAACCCACAATGGAGAGCTGATTGCCTAGTTTTCCCTTGTGATAAATACAGAGAGCTGGATCTGTGGGGTAGAGCATGTGCAGACCTGCACTCTTAGATTTCACCATGCTGCAGATTGCTTCAGCACCTTCTCTGCCCATGGCCATCACTCCTGGGTAGCCGGTACCAGCAGGGAAGCTCCCACCAGTGGGTTTGAAGAGGGTACAGTCCTGTTGCACGCTGTCAGTACCTCCTTGGTGTCATGCTCTCACCTTCACTCCTGGAAAACAGATGCCATAGGTAAGTTCAGTAATTGTATTGGTACTGAAAACCTGGAAGCCATGATAGACTTCTTTCCTTGGAATAGAACGAACATATGGAATAGAAGCTGACACTTCCCCGTCACTGGCATGCAATTAATGCAAGGTACAGGCTTATAGAGGGTTCAGTGTGACAATGACAGCTGTTTGGATACACCTGAGGGATTTTTCTCCAGAAACTAAGTGAATGCTAGCCCCAGTTACTTCCAGCTCCACACATGGCTGTGCTCCAGAAGGATCTGTACCTACACAGAGCTCTGTGGTTCTGACATAATCCGGAATGAAGCTTTTGGAGCACACTCTCTGGGAAGAGATGCTTGCATCTATTAAACCAAAACAACTAGGAGAAAAGAAATCATTCTGTTTGTCAAAGAATATTTCCTCTGCAACCTGCTCTAGGTGAACATGCTCTGGTGGGGGGCTGGACTAGATGATCTCCAGAGGTCTCATCCAACCCTTACCATTCTGTGATTATGTGATTCAAAACTATTACATTGACTTGACCTAGAAGAGGAGGCTCAGGGGAGACCTCATTGCTCTCCACAACTCCCTGAAGGGAGGTTGTAGCCAGGAGGAGGTTGGTCTTTTCTCCCAGGCAACCAGCACCAGAACAAGAGGACACAGTCTCAAACTGCACTGGGGAAAGTTTAGGCATGAGGTGAGGAGAAAGTTCTTCACAGAAAGAGTCGTTAACCATTGGAATGTGCTGCCCAGAGGTGTGGTGGAGTCACCATCCCTGGAGGTGTTCAAGAGGGGATTGGATGTGGCACTTGAAGCCATGGTTTAGTAGTCATGAGGTCTTGGGTGACAGGTTGGGCTTGATAATCTTTGAGGTCTTTTCCAACCTTATTGATTCTACGATTCCATGGTTCACAAGAAAAGGCACCAGCTGCATGGAAGATGAAATGCAAGATAAGAAAGCATGAAGACTCAGTTATGATTTTGATCTAGAGACTAATGATTTTCCAAAGGTAGCATCAGTTACGATAAAAACCTCGAGAGCCAAATGACAGCTGCTGAGATAATGCAAAGACCAAATAAAACAAAAGGATTGAGATTTGCAAATACATCAATAACATTGTTTGGACTATGGAAGCAAAACTCAAAGGCTGTGGGCAGATTAATAACAGTCTCTCCCGCAGCCTAAGTTGCCTTGGAGACAATAATTATCTATCACACAGCAAATTTTCTGCTGTTGTCTGAACACACTCATAAAGATTTCTTTCATTTGAAGGCTTTTCTTTTTCCCCCCTGTTTGTTTCATATCTTGCAGTCTATGCCAGATGGCAGGTGGAGGCAGTGTCTTGGATGTGTGACTCTTCCATTCCAGTCTGTGACAAATTGTCCCTAGCATTTCCAAACTCAGTACAGAAACTGGCAATTCGCTCCCACCCTGCCTGTTGTAACATCTTCTGTCAATGACTTCAAAGACATGAACTTAACGAACCCAGACTGAAATACCATTAAAGGCAAGATGCACTTATTCCTGAAAAGGGCATGTAAGGGAGGGCTGTCTTATGATGGCAGAGATCTTGCAAGCTAATAGAAGAGAAGAAAATTTTGCAATAGCTTTCCACTAGAGGGAAGATGTTTCATTAAACTGAAGCTTCCTGGCACAGAATGCACTTGGTTGGGTTTCATTTCAGCTCTTAGCTCACTTGCATATGTCGGGACGCATACACAGCAGGTATGTAGGTGGGCCTGAAAAGACATACAGCAGGTCCTTTGTCATATTAAACCAGAGAGGAGTTGATGCAATTTGAGCTAATTAGTAGGGGAGGAAACTTTGAAGGGCAATGTAACTCCATCGATTTCATGCTGAAACTGTAAGTCATGCATTCATCAGCCACAGAAATGACTCCTGGTAGCACCATCAGAAAATATGTCACTCTGCCAAAATCCACATACATCTGTGCTAGACACATTTATTTCCTACCCCATGTCCACATATATCAAAACAGAGCTGATTTGGAGAAGCTAAGTTTCATGTATAAATTCATGGGGATCAAGTTTAAAACTTGAACTTGTAAAATGCTAATTGAACTCATGCCCACCAATCTGCTTTTAGTTTTTTTGTGTCTGTGCTAGGAGACCTGGGGCCAAATATTTTCTGTTTAACACCTTTTCATCACTGAGCCCCCACTCTTTTAGCAGTGGCTAACCAACAGTGTGTCAGAGAGGAGCAGACAGCACTGGTTCCTTTTTCCCCAGCTTCTGTGGGCACAAGTGTGGCAACGCCAGCGACGAGCAGTGTGAGCAATCTGGCAGTGCAGGCCTAGAGCCTGACATGGTGGCAGACCATACCCAGCATAAATGCAGAGTCAGCTAGCAGTGTACCAAAACAGTGCTGTGCCTGCAGCATGTAACTAAAACAGGACACTGGTAGCTATAAACATAGAAAGTTATCTTGGAACAAGAGGACATGCACCTGCATCAACAACCTCGTTGTGTCATTAGTAGTTGGACCAATAATCTATAATAGTGCAATGTGTGGTCACTCATAGGGAACCAATGAAGCCATGCCAACAAAGCACTCTGAGTTTAGATAAGTTGTAGCAGTTCCCTTGCTACGCACTTCTGCCTTTCCTTTCTCTTCTTCTTCTACCCTTTAATTTACTGTGCTATACTCGCACCGCAGGCCTGCACCATAGGCCTGCACTATGGGAACAATACTCGATCATATTGGTCAGCTGTATTGACTCCAATCTCCGTCACCCCCATACACAAGCATTCAGATCTTCTGCTGCTGCTTTGGCTGCAGCTGGCCTTGTGAGCAGCTGTGTGCTCGGCAGCCTGACCCTGCAGCACCACAGACCTGAATGAATAGAGCAGTCTATCGTCAACCATCTCTGGTGGACAACAAGCCATTTGATTAATGCAGGTGTATTTTCCCTTCCTTGAACCTCCTGCATCATCCTGTCTGATGGTGGAATGCTATTGATTTCTACAGCTTCAAGTGCATGCTGCAAAATGTTTTGTCATATGCTTACCTTTAGGATGTTTCTAATGTTGCCATGGAGCAGACTTAGGGAAACTAAGCTCATGCCTGGGAATGTAGAACCACAGAATCATAGAATTCTTTTGGTTGGAGAAGACTTCTAGGATCATTGAGTCCAACAGCCAATAAACCATGTCCTGAAGTGCCATGTCCACACATTTCTTGAACACATTCAGGCACAGTGACTCCACCACCTCCCTGGGCAGCCTGTTCCAATGCCTGGCCACTCTTTCAGTAAAGAAGTTATTCCTAGTATCCAATTTAAACTGGCACAATTTCAGGCTACTTCCCCTTGTATGTCATGACATAAAGGGATACTTGTCTTGCAGTTGGGTAGAGGTCACAACCACCTGTTGACAGGACTCCTCAATACACAGGGACATGAAGGCTTTTATCCTGTATTAAAGACTACCAAAAATGCCACAAAAATTATCAATGGCAAGTATACTAATGGTTACTTAAGTGAATATACACAGATATCACTCTAATACAAATTACAATCAACAATCCATAATATAGCATCCTTCAGTAGAATGACAGCAGTTAATGATAGATGTCACCAACTGTACAGCAAGAACAAATTACAGCAACAATCAAGTAGATAGATGCCATTAGAGGTTGATACAAACTTCTCATCAATGAAGCAACCTATCAACAATGCAGTAGCAGAAATAGTTGTGACAAATAGCTTTTACAGATATACGATACTGGTATCAAATGAATTAGACACACTTCAGAAAGAACCAAACCATCCCAAAGGAGAGAAACCAATCCCAGAGGGAGGCCAACTCCCACAGGTGGGAGGGAAAACCCCAAAATTAGGCTCAAAGAGAACCCAATAAGATTAATAGAGTCTCACTTCAGAGCTGCTCATTGCCACCAAGTCTGGAGTCAGCCAGACATCCCTGCTGAGCATTCAAGAATCACAGAATCATAGAATGGCTTAGGTTGGAAGGGACCTTAGAGACCATCTACTCCAACCTCCCTGACATGGGCACAGATGCCTCTCAAATAGGCTTAATTGCTCAAGGCCTCGTCCAGCCTGGCCTTGCACACCTCCATAGAGAGGACATCCACAACCTATTCCAGAGTCTCACCACCTTCATACTGAAGAACTGCAGTCTAAACCTATTCTCCCTCAGCTTAAAACCATTCCCCCTTGTCTTATTGCTAGACATCCTTAAGAAAAATCCCTCTCCAGCTTTTCTGAAGGCTCCCTTCAGGTATTGGAAGGCAGCACCACCCCAGTTCCCTCATCCTATCCTCATAACAGAGGTGCTTCAGCCTTTGGGTCACTTTTGCAGCCCTCCTCTGGATTTGTTCCAACAGTTCCATGTCCTTCTTATGATGGTGGAAAGTTTTTGTGAGATTCAGCCTGGTTAGGAAAGGAAACACAAATGCAGCACAGGAAGTTCTCAAAGAGAGAGGTTTAGTTCTGGAGGAAAAAAAGTTGATACCTCTCATATCATAAGAGGGTGTAGAACATCACTGCCTCAAGCAGCCAATAGACACTGATGATTTCAATTTTTCACCTGTATCAGAGGATGGTGTTTTCTGTTCTTTTAGACTCATTTTAATTTCTCAGACTGTTTCTACTTTTTTTCAGATGATCAGTTGCCAAAGATGCCAGCTGCACTTCTCAAAGGTGTTTCTGGGTCCCAGGCCTAGTCCCCTAGCTCACGGTTCCACACAGGCAGCACTTTCTTTGTCCGTATTTTTCAGCAGAACATTTTCTTTTGTTGAGTAATTTCCACCCTTCCAACCAGGCCACCTTTATGGCTGCTCACATCAGGGCATGCAAAGACTTCAGGGTTTTGCTGGAAAAAAAAAGAGTTCCCCACATCACCAGGCACCGGTGCACAAGCTGAGCCTAAGGAGACAGCACTGACATTTCTTTTTAATAACTGCATTTGCTGAGGCTTTCTCTTGTTTTATTCATTCACTGGAATCATTTTCTCCATGTTGCTACTGCTTATCTTGACAGATGCCTGCACTTCCATTTAGTGCTTAGTCTCCCACAACAGGCACACTTTTTTTTCTAGCTCTCTGCCCTGAATGTTCATCCTCTAATTAACAGCTCCAGAGACTGATCACTGTCTCAGCGCTGCCACTGCAAAGCAAAGAGCTTTAACAGGAACCACAACAGCAGCGCTGGAATTTAATTATGATTACTGCTGCTATAAACAAAGATAAAAGACAGAGATAAATAGTGATCTTCACTAGCATTTGATGTGACAGAGCTTTGATTCTCAAAGCTGGTTTAAGTGCCTGACTCCACAAACCAATGGGAGGGTTCTCCCATTTATCACATTTGCAGGGAGAATGTTTTTTCCTTGAATTCCTAGAATCACAGAAAAAGAGAGGGAAAGCAGGAAGAGAAGAATCAGGATCAACTATAATTTTCTGTCCATGACAGATGTTTAAGCTGTTAATACAAATCTTCAGTGATAGACACTCTGTAGTTGTTGCCTTCTCCTTGCTTAAAGGTTTAGCAATGGTTTCGTTAATATCTAAAGTGTAACTTATAGTTTCATAGTTTCATAGGTTCATTCAGGGTTGGAAGGGACCACAAGGATCATCTAGTTCCAACCCCCCTGCCATGGGCAGGGACACCCCACACTAGATCAGGCTGGACAGAGCCTCATCCAGCCTAATCTTAAACACCCCCAGGGACGGGGCCTCGACCACCTCCCTGGACAACACATTCCAGGGTCTCACCACTCTCATGGGGAAGAACTTCCTCCTCACATCCAGCCTGAATCTCCCCACCTCCAGCTTCATTCCATTCCCCCTAGTCCTATCACTACCTGAGATCCTGAGAAGTCCTTCCCCAGCCTTCCTGTAGGCCCCCTTCAGATACTGGAAGGCCACAATTAGGTCACCTCGGAGCCTTCTCTTCTGCAGACTGAAGAGCCCCAACTCCTTCAGTCTGTCCTCATAGGAGAGGTGCTCCAGCCCTCTGATCATCCTTGTGGCCCTTCTCTGGACACGTTCCAGCACCTCCACATCCCTCTTGTAATAGGGGCTCCAGAACTGGACACAGTACTCCAGGTGGGGTCTCACCAGGGCTGAGTAGAGGGGGAGGATCACCTCCCTCGACCTGCTAGCCACACTTCTCCTGATGCAGCCCAGGATCTGATTGGCTTTGTGGGCTGCAAGTGCACATTGAGAGCTCATGTTGAGCTTTTTGTCCACCAGCACCCCCAAGTCTCTCTCCTCAGGGCTGCTTTCCAGCCAGTCACTGCCCAGCCTGTATTTGTGCCTGGGATTGCCTCGACCCAGATGCAGGACCCTGCACTTGGCTCATATTGAACTTCATGAGGCTGGCTTCCGCCCACCTCTCCAGCCTGTCAAGGTCCCTCTGGATGGCCTCCCTTCCCTCCAGCGTGTCTGCTGCACCACACAGCTTGGTGTCATCAGCAAACTTGCTGAGGGTGCACTCAATGCCACTGTCCATGGCACCCACAAAGATGTTGAACAAGACAGGTCCCAGGACTGATCCCTGAGGGACTCTGCTTGTCACTGGCCTCCACTGGGACATGGAGCCATTGACAGCCACTCTTTGGGTGCGGCCATCAAGCCAGTTCCTTATCCATCTAGTGGTCCACCCATCAAACCCATGTGTCACCAGTTTGGAGACTTGCTCCATCTTCTGTGAGCATGTAAATCAAAAATGATTCTTGTATTGAGCAGAAAACTTCAGAATTTGGTATTAGTATGGGTCTTACAGAAACACCAGCCCTTCCACTTTTATGACAAATCACAGAGAAATACAGTTTTCCTCATAATTTGGTGCCAATTTCATCCCACCTATGTGTCCTTAACACTCTCAGAAGAGTACTCACAGGGAGTGTCAATAGCCCCTGTCAAAGTCAAGACAGATGGCGTGTTACTTCTTTCCTAACCAGTGAGACCAATCACCCTTTTGAAGAAGAAAATACATCTGAACTGATGTCATTTGCTCTTGATATCCATGTTCATAGAGATCATCTAGTCCAACCCCCCCTACAGTAAGCAGGGACATCCCCAACTATAGCAGGTTTTTTCAGAGATCCATCAAGCCTGACCTTGATTGTCATCCAGTCATAGAACCTCCACCACCTCCTGTTCCAATGTTCCACCACCCTCACCGTAAAGAACTTACCCCTAATGTCCAGTCTAAATCTACCCTTCTCCAGTTTGTCCTCTTGCTACAAGCCCTTGCAAACAGTCCCTTCCCAGCTTTCTTGCAGGCCACCTTCAGGCAACTTATCTTGGTGCCTGCCAAAATTCTGTTGGCAGGCACCTGCATTTTTTCATCATCTAGATACTTACAATTAGTTTTTCAGTTGTTGTCAGTGAGGCCTCGTAGTCCCTATTTCCTCTCCAGTTCTCTCCTAAAGGCAGGTGTTCTTCCTGAACTCTTGTACCCCTCCCATATGTTCTCTACTTTCCAACCTGGTTTATTCTATTCTATTCTATTCTATTCTATTCTATTCTATTCTATTCTATTCTATTCTATTCTATTCTATTCTATTCCATTCCATTCCATTCCATTCCATTCCATTCCATTCCATTCCATTCCATTCTCCTGAGCTTGCTTCAGGCTGCCTTTAAATACCATACCAGGAGATTTATCAGCCATGTTGAAGCATCAAACATCTACGAATTTCATGTTTCTTCTCCAGTTCCAAGATGAAAACTTACTCTTTTTCTTTACCACATTGTTCTTTGGGTTTTGTTTTGTTTTGTTGGGTTTTTAATAGATTTGGCCAGCATTGGACTTTTTAGGGAAAACTGAGGGGGGGAAAAAGAAAGGAAGTCAATGTTTTGGCCTTCTCCACACTGATCTATTTAGCAAGTGAAACAGAGGCCTTACTTTTGCCTGACTGTTACCTTACTAAGGCTATTTATAGCCAAATCTCTTGTTATTTGCCATCTTTTGTTACAAGCTGCATCTTCTTTTATGCCTTCATCTTCTCAATCCTGTCCCTAACTGCTCTTCTTTTTTTTTTCTTTGTCTTTAACTATTAACCCTAGTTTCCCTTTTTTTTTGCTATTGTGCTTGAGGACAGTGATGAGTGAGCAAAGAGAAAAGCTACCTCTTTGTCCTGTCTGAATTCATCTGTATCTGTCCTTTACACTGTTCCTTTCTAAGTAACAGACATTCTCCTTAGCTTAGTCTTCCCTCTTACTGGCTACCAATGACATTTTAGTGATGGACTGCCTGAATTTAGCCAAATCTACCTTCTTGATGCCAATTGCTTTGTTTTGCTGGTCTCTCTTTTTCTTCACTGTTTAATTGTGAACTCACAGAATCACTAAGGATGGAAGAGACCTCAAAGATCATCAAGTCCCACCTGTCACCACAGACCTCATGACTAGACCATGGCACTAAGTGCCACATCCAATCCCCTCTTGAACACCTCCAGGGATGGTGACTCCACCACCTCCCTGGGTAGCACATTCCAATGCCTAACAACTTTCTCAGTGAAGAATTTTCTCCTCACTTCGAGCCTAAACTTCCCCTGGCACAGCTTGAGACTGTGTCCTCTTGTTCTGGTGCTGGTTGCCTGGGAGAAGAGACCAACCCCCTTCTGGCTACAACCACCCCTCAGGTAGTTGTAGAGAGCAAGAAGGTCTCCCTGAGCCTCCTCTTCTCCAGGCTAAACAATCCCAGCTCCCTCAGCCTCCCTCATAGGGTTTGTGCTCAAGACCTCTCCCCAGCCTCATTGCCCTTCTCTGGACATGTTCAAGAGTCTCAATGTCCTTCCTAAATTGAAGGGCTCAGAACTGGACACAGTGCTCAAGGTAACATTCAGTTATGTTCATTCAAGCTGCTTTCAATCTCAGATTACTGGTTGTTAATTAATTTCCCAGAATTAACTTAACCACATCTGAAGCTGAAACAAAAGAGATAAGAAACTCTGTGGCAATTAGGCACTAAATGGCTGAATAGCTGAATTTGAATGTGCATCCTTAACTTACTCAGCACATCTAGCTGTATCACAGACTGAAACTCCCTGGGGAAAAGTTTGTAGTAAACTGCTATAATTAGATAAAAATTCTTTGATGAATAGTAGCAAGGAGGTTATGTTAATTAATCGTTGCCCTGTTCTCTAAGATGCAGGATAACAATTTTAAAAGCAGCCAACATCCCCTTGACTAGTGTAAAAGGACGAAGTTCCATTCAGCAGCTAACTCACTGCAACAGGACATGGGAAGTTGTCAGACCTGCTCTTTTCTTGTCAGTTTTTGGGAAGGCAATTTAAATTTAAGTGTAGCAGTTACCAGTTAGAACAGAATAGAATAGAACTAACCAGGTTGGAAGAGACCTTTGAGATCATCAAGTCCAACCTATCATCCAACACCATCTAATCAACTAAACCGTGGCACTAAGCGCCCCATACAGTCTCTTCCTAAACACCTCCAGTGATGGTGACTCCACCACCTCCCTGGGCAGCACATTCCAATGGCCAATCACCCTCTCTATGAAGAACTTCTTCCTAACATTCAGCCTAAACCTCCCCTGGTACAGCTTGAGACTGTGTCCTCTTGTTCTGGTGCTGGCCGCCTGGGAGAAGAGACCAAGCCCACCTGGCTACAACCTCCCTTCAGGTAGTTGTAGAGAGCAAGAAGGTCTCCTCTGAGCATCCTCTTCTCCAGACTGAGCAACCCCAGCTCCCTCAGCCTCTCCTCATAAGGTTTGTGCTCCAAACTGCTCCCCAGCTTTGTTACCCTCCTCTGGACACATTCCAGCAAGTCAACATCTTTCCTAAACTGAGGGGCCCAGGACTGGACACAGGATTCAAGGTGTAGCCTAACCAGTGCAGTGCACAGGGGCAGAACGACCTACACGCTCCTGCTGGCCACACTGTTCCTGATGCAGGCCAGGATGCCGTTGGCCTTCTTGGCCACCTGTTGTGACTATCAACATCTTTATTGGAACGAATGAAGGGCTTTTCTTGCATGACCTGCCTCCTTGCAGCAGCAGCAGCTCCATTTCTGGGCCCATTTCTTAGCCCCTGCTTTCACTCATCTAAATATCCCAGACACACCCCAGCTTTTCTTGTGGGCATGCTAGGTCTTTCTGAGATCCCAAATCTGAGTCTGTATGAAGTCCAGTGGAAGCTGCTGCTTTCCTTCAAAATGCAGCTGGACAGAAAATGTTGAATGCCTTGAAGCAACCACCGAGAAGTGGGCTACAGGCTTCATTCTCTTCTTTGTGGGAAAGGATTCAAACCACCATTGCTCACCTGACAAAGGGTGTGTAACTGAGGGCAGAGTAGGCTCTGCTTCATCTGCCAAACTTGTTCCACTGTTTGGAAAAGTGAAATATTCAGTGAGTCACGAAATTGAGCATGATTCCTGAGAAAAGCGGTTGAGGGGGGAGGGTGATGCCTGCTCTTTCAGCCAAAGTTTGTGTACATATTTTGCATGAAACAAACATTGCATGAAATTTTGATGCAATCTCTACAGCCAGGCCCAAACCCACTGTTCCAAGCTTCACTGTGAGCACCTAATTACACAGCTAAAAAAATCACAGTCTTGCTTTTTTTTCTTTATTTTTTTTTCTTTCAGGGGGAAGCTGAGCAATCTGCAGGCAGGGCACCAAAGGGACACTGAAGGCAGCTTGGACACATTAAGTTAAAGAGGGCATTGAACTCAACATTCCTCACTTTGCATGAGGATCTGTTCCTTCTGCCAATCCGTGTTGAAGAAGGAGTGAGCTCTGCCTCTGCTGTCAAACTAGATGGTGCAGGTGAAGGTTCAGAGCTGTGAAACCTACATGGAAGGAGGCAGGTGTCCCTTCATTGCACTGACTAAGGCACCTAGGGCCCAGAGAGGCAGAAAAATATCAGACCTCAGCTCCCTGACAAGTTCACTGCTGCTGTACTCAGATCTGCACGTGTATCTACACAGATCTCTCCAGGTTAGGTATTTCAAGATATTTGTGTTGCCCTTTTAGTGCAGTTCTATGGGAGAAGACAGATAAAAATATTACCTTTCTCTGATCATGGTGCTTTCTAAAGATAAGTAAGACATTAGTCTTGTCTAAAACATACATTAGGAAAATTAGCATAGTCAATTGCCTGAGGAAATCTGTGAAAAGCTTCATCATGGGAGACTTTTAGCAAGACACTAGACAAATATCTGCCAGGGAGGTTGTAAGTAGAGTTTATCCAGTGTTTGGGTGGGAGGTAAAATGGCTGATCTGTGGAAGCCCTTTCCAGCCCTAATTTTCTATGATTCAGACTGTAAAGATTGCTTCACACTGTGTGTGCACAATAGCCTCCTGATCTTGATAACAGCACTAGATCCAAACCTATTACATCACTTGCAGCTTCACACTTCATAAAAGTTTATTTAGTGCAAACAGCATCTAAAACCTCCACAGCCCAAGGATGTTAGGCCTGTGTCCAGGCAGCAGATAAGGCACTGGAAAAGATGAACATGGCTACTAAGTTCTCAGCAGTAAAAGCTGTCAGTGTAGGCAGAGGAATGCAGACAGTAAACAGTGAAGAGACCTTCAAAACAGACACACAAAACAGCAGAAAGTAAGAATAGGATAGGATAGGATAGGATAGGATAGGATAGGATAGGATAGGATAGGATAGGATAGGATAGGATAGGATAGGATAGGATTAACCAAGTTGGAAAAGACCTTCGAGATCCTCATGATACAGAACCTAGGGATACTCTTAACTTGTCTCCCAGGACTCATTCTGCATCAGCCACCACCAAGAGCATTGCATGTGTCAGGAGCACAGACATGGAGCCAACAGAAGCCTCTGCTTTGCTTTCTGGTGGCAAAAGGAAATTTTGTGGAGAAAATATTCTGGGTAGCAGCTGAGTTTAGACTGAGCATCCAGGACTTGTCTGTTCATACAGCTTCAAAGCAGTGCCTTGTGTGCCTGTGTGTAGCAAACCCCAAATCTCTCTGGTTAGGACTGTTAATGTCTCATTTGCACACCCACCTCTGCAAACCCTGCACAATTTCCTCACAAAGAACCTGTTTCTTTTTCTACACTTATATGGGTCATTATTTGCCTTTCCTCCTACTTGCAGGTCTGTACATGGAAGACTTCTGGAGCTGCTTACGCACAAACGTTGTTGTGTTTCTGCCAGAGGGATGACTAAGACAACAGAGCCAAAGGCTGTGGCTAGCCTCATAAACTGGTTTTATACCTCTCAGAATGAAAACATATTCTTCAACTGCTTTCTGGAAAAGGATCAGCCACAAAAATATGTTGAAGCTTTTTATCTTGGTCTTAATTGAATAGTGGTGTTAAGTATTGACAGCATCTGAAAAACAAGAAGCAGCAAGTTAGAGAAGCCCATCTTATGGTGTTTGCCACTGAGGCTTCACAAAAAGGCAACAGGAGGGATTAGGTACCTAGAAGACTTTGGCTCTGGAGAAGGAGGGTTGTTAAACAGAGAGGACAAAACTGAGAGGGTACTCAATAGTACCTAAAATGCTCAGGCAGCTGCTGCAAAAAAAGCTAAATGAATAAACAGTCAGTGGAAAAAGAACAAGAATTAATAAACTGCAGCAAGAAAGATTTCTTCTCTTTAGAAAAAAAGATCTCAGGGAGATTGGGAAATATCTGCTTGCAAGTTGTCAAGAACAGGTAATGCAGATACTCATCAGAAATGAGGCATTAATAATAATCCCTTCAGGGACAATGACCTCTCAAGGCCTTTTCCAGCCACATTGCCTGTACTTCTATGATAAGATTTGAAACAGATGCAGACATGACAGGAGATGTTAGCAACTGGAAGAAAGTCTAACTAATTAAAACTTTAGAAGATTGCTCACTTTTTCCTGCCCTGCATTAGGAGACTGGAAGGTCTCTGGGGCAGTGCCTGAATATAAAAATCAGGCAAACATGGAAACAAAACCCCAAAATGTTGCTTAAATGTTAAGAGTAAAGACATTTAGGAGATGGAAACAGAATCAACTTTGATTAGTCCTGGGCTTGCTGCAGAGCTGGAAGATGTATAAATAACTATAGCAATAGGTAATAGTAAGCTTCTCATAATCTGCTTTGGATCCAAGAGGGAAGAGAGAGGCTCTCCGGTGCTCAGTATGCATTGTTAGGAGGTACACTGCCCCAGATACAGTGATGTGGTTTTTATCTGGAGTAAGGTGGGAAGATTTGTTGTTATATGTTCATAAAGAGAGCCAAAGGTTTCTGATTTGTTTCTGCAGATTTCAGTCTGGCAGGTTAAATCATCTTGAGCTGTCAGATGTGAGCTACCAGGGGATTGCTAAGAGCAGTTACACCACCTGAGTCCTGAAGCTCTTTCTGCTGATTTCCGCTTGCACAGTCAGCAAAAAGCCTGTAATAAATTCAACAGGCTTGCTCAGACAGGACCCACTGATTTCTGATCTCAGCTTTTTGGACGTTCTTTGCTCCACACTCAGCCACATTTGCAGCAAAACGCAATAAGCCCAGCCCAGGCGTTTTGCAATGCAACCAAGCACTGCCTGTTACACAATACAGGAAAGGAACAAAAGGAGGCTTCTGTAAGAAAAAAACCACCACACAACAACAAACAAAACACCAACAATATATATTTTCATGAAAACTTCTTGAAATCTGAATTTCACAGTTATTCTGGCACAGCTGGATTCCGCAGCAGGTGGGCTCAGAGGGCTTAAGGATGCTCAGTGAGCAAACAGAGAAATAGAACCTAAGTGGGTTCTGGCATACACAAGATTATGAGTTCCTTACAGGGTGACCTCTGTGGCATGGTAGGCTCCAGGGACTCTGCCCCTAGCTGCTCAGAGCACACTGAATCTTGTCTCCAGCTTCCTGCCCAGGTCATCTTACTTCATGGGGTATCTGGAGGGATGTGAGCAAAGAGCAGGTGAAAAGGTAGGCCCATAGGAATGGCATCCATAAAAGCCAGCACACAGGGAGGAGTAACTAAGCAGGGTTGGAAGAAACTCAAAGTAGGCAAGGAGTGGAAGAAACTACACAGAACTCAGATTTACCTGTTTACCTGGGTCAGGGAAAGGCTCATCCATCCAGTCAAGGTCTAGTTCATTTCCTAGAGTCACATACTTGCTTGCTCATGCCAGAAAACAACTGCTGAAGAATTTAGGATTTCCATAAGGGGAATGGTTTGAAATGGGAAACCCAGGTTAAATTGCTTTCTACTGCTAATTTGGCACGCTGAGACCTCCTTCTTTTAAGACTAATGACTTACCTGAACAGCCTCAGGGCATTGTGGAAGCCAGCTGTCTCAGCCTTCCTGTCTGACAGTGTTCTGCTGTGAATGAAACATATTTTAGAGCCAAAAAGGAGAGAGAAAGATTGCTGGGCAAGATCTTTGGGCCTCTGCTATTTTTAGAAAGAATTCCCCTGAAATTGCTCTTAAAATCTGTTGCTCCTCACAGAAAAAAACCCAACCTGACTAAGTACAAGTGGGTGATGCACTCAGCATTGGTCAGGCCACACTTTGAGTACTGAGTCCAGTTCTGGGCCCCTCAGCTTAGGAAAGATGTTGACTTGCTTGAATGTGTCCAGAGAAAGGCAACAAAGATGGAGAGGGGTTTGGAGCACAAGCCCTATGAGGAGAGGCTGAGGGAGCTGGGGTTGCTTAGCCTGGAGAAGAGGAGGCTCAGGGCAGACCTTATTGCTCTCTACAACTACCTGAAGGGAGGTTGTAGCCAGATGGGGGTTGGTCTCTTCTCCCAGGCAACCAGCACCAGAACAAGAGGACACAGTCTCAAGCTGCACCAGGGGAGGTTTAGGCTGGATGTTAGGAAGAAGTTCTTCATAGAAAGAGTGGTTGGCCATTGGAATGTGCTGCCCAGGGAGGTGGTGGAGTCACCATCACTGGAGGTGTTTAGGAAGAGACTGGACGGGGTGCTTGGTGCCATGGTTTAGTTGGTTAGATGGTGTTGGATGATAGGTTGGACTTGATGATCTCAAAGGTCTTTTCCAACCTGGTCTGGTCTGGTCTGGTCTATCCTATCCTATCCTATCCTATCCTATCCTATCCTATCCTATCCTATCCTATCCTATCCTATCCTATCCTATCCTATCCTATCCTAGTCTAGTCTATTCCCTGTCTAAACTATGGGTCTGCCATCATCACTGGGCTTCATAAGGAGCTGCTTCCTTTTGTCATGGCTGCAGTACAGCCAGTTGTGTGCTTATCTCGAGTTGCAGAGGGTTTGACAAATCTGTGTGCTTGCTTTCTTGATTCTGAATTTTTTTTTTTCCTTTTTTTTTCTTCTGTCTCCAAAGCCCAGAGTCAGAAGGCAAGAAAATATGCTGAACTTACAGCTTTTGTCTGAAGAGTGTGTTTTTCACTCTTCTAGACTCAGGGAAATCCAGAATACTCTGAAGGTTCATCAGTGAATGGAAACAAAGCATACTATATCATTCCAATTGAGTTTGTTTAAAGGGAATTTCATTTTGGGGGATGGTGATAGAAGTGAGGAGGCAAAGGTAAGGTGAGCTTTAGATTTGTTCAGGTTTTTGTCCACTTGCTGAGTGCTCTGCCATGATTTGTCTCTGAAATGCAAAAAATCCCTCTCCCCTTCCTGGACAAAACTAGAGAGCAGCAGCTTGGGCCCTGCAGTTTTACTTGTCATGCAGACCAAGTTCAAAGAGCCTGGGAAGGGTTTGTCAAATAAGCCACCAAGCTATTTGTGTGTGCATATACATGGTGAGACACCCATTTGAATCTCTCATCATGATGATATCAGAAAAGTATTGCTGTATCACTGCTAACTTTAAAGCTTCTTGGATAATGGGTCCTGCGGGTAGGGCACCTTGTCTGCTCAGCTTATTCCCACTGCCAGCCCCTGGATTTGCCTCTCGAGCTGGGATATCTTGAAGGTATCTTCCAACCTGGTCTATTCTATTCTATTCTATTCTATTCTATTCTATTCTATTCTATTCTATTCCATTCCATTCCATTCCATTCCATTCCATTCCATTCCATTCCATTCCATTCCATTCCATTCATCTCATTCTGTAGCATCTGTGTTGTAACAGAACTGCACATCCCCTGCTAGAAAGGTGAGAAGTGCTTCCTCTATTGCTGTTCACAGCATGAAAAATGTTTTTCTAGGCAAGATAAATGGTAAGGTTCTTTAATTCACAGCTGGCCAGTCTTTTTGGTGACAGGACTTACAGAGCATTGTTCACAGAATCACAGTTGCGCTCACCAAAGGTGAAGCCACCCACATACAATCTCTTTTCATGCCTGCTGCCTGTTAGGGCTTTGGCACATAGCTTGAATTGCTCTTCTTAGCAGGGCACCTCCCGTGTTTAAAAAAAAAACCAAAACAAAACCAAACCACCTTAATGGAGGTTTTTTAAAATACCACTTTGTGGTACCACATCCAGCTCTGGTGCCCTCAGCATGAGAAGGACATAGACCTGATGGAGAGGGTCCAGAGGAGGGCCACAAAAATGATCAGAGGGCTGGAGCACCTCTCCTGTGAAGACAGGTTGAGAGAGTTGGGGTTGTTCAGCCTGCAGAAAAGAAGGCTCTGGGAAGACCTTTTAACAGGCATCCAGTACCTGATGAGGGCCTGCAGGAAAGCTGAGTATAAAGGCATAGAACAAGGGGCAGTGGTTTTAAACTAGATCAGGGTAGGTTTAGATTGGATATTAGGAAGAAGTTCTTTTCTATGAGAGTGGTAGAACACTGGAACAGGTTGCCACACCCCTCTCCTGAGGCATTAACTGTCAAGCTTGATGGGGCTCTGAGCAACCTGATCTAGTTGGGGATGTCCCTGATAACTGCAGAGGGGTTTGGCAACACGACCTGTAGAGGTCCCTTCCAACCCAGTGCATTCCATGATTCTATCATTTCCCTGGGAAGAAAATGTGGTGGCAGTGATCTGCCAGCCTTGCTGGCACACGTGAGGCGTTTATCACCCAGCCCTGCCTGCACATGTAAGAGTCCCATCAGCTACTAGAAGGTGTGAATTCTTTTCCAGGTATGTTCACAAAGGCAAACTTCACGTGTCTTGCGAGGGTGTGGGAAGCAGTATATGAACGGTTATACCCTAAGGATGATAAAACCTCTCTGTAAAGAGTGTCTTGAATAACAAGTTTCCACCACATCACAAAGCTTTATCCACTGCTGGGCAATATTCAGCATGTTTTATACACAAAGTCCATGACTCTCACTCTCTCCCCAGTCAAGGACTGATTTTGAAACTCTGGATTCAGAAGACTCTTCAGCTTGGAGAAGAGAAGGCTCTGGGCACCCTAATAGTAGACTTCCAGTACCTGAAGGGGGACTACAAGAAGGCTGGAGAGCAACTGTTTACAAAGGCCTGAAGTGACAGGACAAGGGCTAATGGTTTCAAACTAGGGAAGAGTAGATTTAGATTGGATGTTAGGAACAAGTTGTTTACCATGGGGTTGGTGGAACACTGGAACAAATTGTCTAGGGAGGCCCTATCCCTGGAGATGTTCAAGGTTAGGCTTGACAAGGCTCTGAGCAACCTGAACTAGTAGAAGAAGTTCCTGCTGACTGCAGGGAGGTTGGACTAGCTGACCTTTGGAGGTCCCTTCCAACCCAAACCATTCTAAGATTCTATGATTCTTCAGCAGGTTTCTCCAGTTCCTTGTTAGGTCATTGTACAGGGTAGGGTATTTGGGAGGAATGCCTTAGGTGAAATGTTATCAGGCTGTCAAATTCTTTTTAATCCTATTCAGCAGGAATAAATCTAAGCCTTACTGACTTTTCATATTTGTCAGATACCTTCCTTTTTCCTGAGTTTCAGCTCACTGAGAAGATATTTTAATCCTACTTTACCAAGTACCACTTTCTCTCATAAGTAACTGTTTAGAATGGGATTTAGTGAAAAGATTAGGGAAATGGTAAGAGCAAGAAGAGCTGCCCACCAGAAATGACACACTAGTAGCTTGAATAAATGGCTAGTATTAGCTGTAGTGGGATGTATCTCATTAAGTTTCTATGCACTTGAGTTTCCCAGGTTCTTTCACAGTGAGTCATTCAGTCTTTTAGTAAAGAGTGTTGACCTGTTTCAGTAGCTGTAATTGCTCACATTATTTGCTGTTGTATATCTCACACCATGCTGCTCTGGGCACAAATCCTGTGCAGACATCTTCACATTGCAGTGGATTGAGAAGAGGGCCCTCTCCTCAGGCATGGGTCCAACACATCCTCCTAAACCTCACATCATGTCAGATTTTCCACAGTGACAGGTTTGGCCTGTCTGAAAAAACTGTCAAGGTGACTCCTGAGAAAGCAGAAGTTCCCAGCTGTGCTGTGTGATTGCAAACAGCTCTGGAGACTGAATGTAATACACAGGAGGGAAAGGTAGAGTGATAAGTACATCTATAGAAGAAAAAGAAATTCCTTTGATAAAATCTTTTAGTTTCCTCAACCTTAGTTTTCCAACTCAACCTTAGTTTTCCAGACCACTACATCCTTTTCAGATCTGAAGAGAACTCTTATGTGAGTAGAAGCCTGTTTGTCTTGGTTCTTAATGATTTTAGTTGGTTTAATTAAAGACATGACCTCCTTTTTGGAACAAGCCAATGTGAAAGCACAAAGGATTTGGTCAAATTCTAGAATAATTAATGGGTCAGTTCCTTTGTTTTCAACCCTCAGGAACTAAACATGAATCAGTTTTAAAATGCTATGTTCCAGATGACTTACAGCAAGATAAAACAGTTGGAAAAACAACCATGTGATGATGGTAAAGGATTACACAATGAACTGCTTCTAACAGCAAGGAAGGACCTAAGCACTAGAAAGCACAAATGAGGTTTTCAGCACACATCTCCATCCAGTAAATTAACTTTTCCTTCAGTTTCTTTATAAGAATTATACTCAGATGTTGCAGCTCTCACTTTTTCCCTGGCTATTGCAAAAAAAGCAACTCCCAAGAGCACTGTAATACACAGTGCAGTATATGGACAACCTGGTGGGACCTGCACAGACTCTGAAAACTGTTTTGTGGTGTAGCTTCCCCACTCTGCAATGAACAGGCATTAACAGTGCCTCCCATCTCTAGCCCTCGTATGCTGTAATGGAGAAGCAGCCTCAAAACACGGACTAAAAACATTCCACGCCAGCAAAAAGTAGGGGCAGTGGCTCAGTTAATATTTAAACATATAAACAGCTTCCAGCCCTTGCTTGACAATAGTATCTTCAGCAGTTACACAGAGAAGTGTTTGAACCCTGCTTGGGTGACTCCTAACTCCTGTTTCTTTGCTGGATAGTTGAAATTGTGTTTAGCAGGTTTCTCCCCAGTCACTCACACTATTTAAGCAGAGATCTTTTCTCTTTGCTGCCAGCTTCTAGAAGTGATGGCAGCTCTGCTCCACTTCTAGCAGGTCCCTGAATTTCCTACTTTTCAACTGCAATCTCTTCCTCCCCAGTTCCCCAATGACATTTCTCTCCTCCTTTGTCTTTCAGAGGCTCCAGAGAGGGTCTTTTGTCACTGTGGAACCAACTTCTCAAACCCACAAGTTCTTATGTTCTTATTAGCTCTCATTTCTTGCTCTACTCTTTTCTTTGGCATCACTGTAATCTAGCCTTAAAACTTCATCTGCCATGTCTCAAACTCAGATTCACCAAGTACCTCTATATCTCCTAAAGTGACCTTCACTCCCTGCTCCTGACATTTCCTCCCTGATGTTCAGCCAAGCACTAGAGCACTGAACACCCATTACCCATGAGGTACTATACCAACACCATCAGCTTCCCTCCAAAACTCCTGATGTCCTTGAGAAGAGAGTGGAGGAGTGGAGAGCAGATCTAGTCCTGCTTGACTAGACTACATTTAGGGACAGATCATGAATGAGTCCCCTTTGGATCATGCTGGCAAAACAATTTCTTTTCATCCTTCAGAGGCAACACTTTGCTGCATTCAGAAAGGTGGTTGATCATCTTTTGGGAACCTGAGATCAACCTCCTGTGAAAAATTTGAACAATATATGAAAGAGCTAGATGAGACACGGGGTTTATGAACATTTTTATATCCACACACCCACAGAGAGTACTTACATGAGTGTGTATATATGATATTACCTTTAAAAATTCTCTTGTTAACACAATTTTATAGCAGAAATAAGAGAAATAGGGGTAGGAGAGAAGGGACAAAACAGTTTACTATGCTGCTTGTAAGAATTAGGAGGCAATAGCTATGAAGGCATAGAGTATCCTGAAGGGAAAGAAGGAATACTAGAGTGGGCAAAGACTGGGAATAAAAATGCAGGGAATATTTTTTTGTAAGGGCACTGTGAAACCTGCCTCACTGAGGGAAGAATGTCAAGTCTCTGCTATTACATCCACTTAGTATCATAGTATCAGTCAGGGTTGGAAGGGACCACAAGGATCATCTAGTTCCAACCCCCCTGCCATGGGCAGGGACACCCCACACTAGATCAGGCTGGACAGAGCCTCATCCAGCCTGGGCTTAAACACCTCCAGGGACGGCACCCCAACCACCTCCCTGGACAACCCATTCCAGGGTTTCACCACTCTCATGGGGAAGAACCTCCTCCTCACATCTAGCCTGAATCTCCCCACCTCCAGCTTCATTCCATTCCCCCTAGTCCTATCACTACCTGAGATCCTGAGAAGTCCTTCCCCAGCCTTCCTGTAGGCCCCCTTCAGATACTGGAAGGCCACAATTAGGTCACCTTGGAGCCTTCTCTTCTCCAGACTGAACAGCCCCAACTCCTTCAGTCTGTCCTCATAGGAGAGGTGCTCCAGCCCTCTGATCATCCTTGTGGCCCTTCTCTGGACACCTTCCAGCATGTCCATATCCCTCTTGTAATAGGGGCTCCAGAACTGGAGGCAGTACTCCAGGTGGAGTCTCACCAGAGCAGGTTACTAATAACCTACCTGCCAGTGTTCTAGCTCAGGCAGTTCTGCTAATGATTGCATCTTTATCACAGAAATAGTGATAAGAGAGAGTGATTGCCCATTGGAATGGGCTGCCCAAGGAGGTGGTGGAGTCACCATCATTGGAGGTCTTCAGGAGGAGACTTGATGGGGTGCTTGATGCCATGGTTTAGTTGATTAGGTGGGTTGGATTGGTTGATAGGTTGGACGCGATGATCTTGAAGGTCTCTTTCAACCTGGTCTGGTCTGGTCTATTCTATCCTATCCTATCCTATCCTATCCTATCCTATCCTATCCTATCCTATCCTATCCTATCCTATCCTATCCTATCCTATCCTATCCTATCCTAAAAGACAAGCTAGGTTTTAATAGCCTAATGATCATTTTCATTTCCCATGAGAGAAATTAATTCTAGTGCTTAATCAAAAGGGTGAAATTCTGCATCTAGAAAGCAAAGAAATGATGCTTTAATGGAAATCCATTTCAACATCAAGAATACTTTCAAAAGAGCTGATATTTGGAAGAAGACATAGAAGGTAACAGCAGAGACACTGGTTCTTCAGTTGCTAGAAATAAGTGAACTACTTTTTGGAGGTTTGTTGCTTTTTTTAATCCTTCCTGCAATGCTCCTGCAAGCTACTATCAAGACATTTACAGTTTTCCTAGAGCTGCAATAAAACCTCCCTAGGGGCCTTCTCATAAGATTTTCTTGTGATGGTCTTTCCTTCAGTCTTGTCTTTGTAAGGCATGACATCTAAAGGATCATTTTGTCTCAGCTGTTATGAACTGTAAAATTGTTAATATTTTCATTAAGAATACTTGCAAAACTGTTCATCTTCATCCAACACGGAGCAAACCAGTCAGATATTGTTCAGAACATGCTGGCAATGGTCAGGAAAAGCCCTCATCAAACAACAGACATAATGGCACTTGCCATAGCAGGAATTCTACTTTACACAATTGCCTATCTCCCACTTTTGACAAAGCAAAACTGGAAAGAGATAAAAAGCAGCCATGTCAGGTCAGTCTCTGGATTACATCCTTAACACCCTCCCACAAAGGCACAGAGATACAAACACTGCAAAATTAGATTGGTCAGGTGGAGAGCTTGCAGCTTGCTGAGTCTGCTAGCAGCTTAGGAATTCCTGGGGTTTTCCTTCAGGCTTGCAGTTCCTCCTCAATCAGCTTGGGAGAAGTTTTGATCATGCAGGTGCCTGGACAGGTAGATACAAGTGTGTGCTGCAGCTGTTTGCACTGCAGGTCCGCAGGGACTTCTCTGCAGCAGGCGGAGTGGTTGCATACAGCGTCCGTATCAGGCAACGTTCACACACTGTGTCTACAGCATGTGAGGTATGTAGTGACTTTGGACTTATGCCTTGCTTTGTATCTTAGATACAGATGATTGAATGCTGACCAGCATTTCAAGTCATGGTTGGAAAATTACACTTGAAGGTCTACAAATCATTAGATTCTAAAGAGAACAGCACTAATTACTACAGACAGGGGCAACCATAACAGTAATAATTCCTCAGCTGCTCAAGTTCAGGTAATAGAAATGAATATGAGCCTTGAATGCATCCTACTCTCATTATTGTCATTGTCATCATGTAGAGTGTACCTCATCTAAGTTTTGACACAAAGACACAGAAATACATATAGAAGCCCTCATTCGTTTTTACAAGACACTACCACAGTTATAGCACCTTAAAATGAGGACATTTGTATTCTATAATCTGCCATTATGAGTATATTATGAGTATATTATGAGTATAAAAGGGAATCCAAAGTAACCTGCTTTAAGATAGATGCCCTTCATTTTTTTGACATCCATATTTACTCAGGTCAGTCCCATCCAGGACATCAGCCAAGGCACAGTAGTTGGAAAATATGAACTAATTCACAGATTCACAGATTGCATTGGGCTGAAGGGACCCTCAAAGGTCATCTTGTCTAACTCCCCTGCAGTGAGCAGGCAAACCTCCAACACCAGGCTGCCCAGGGCCACATCAAGTCTGATCATAGAATCATAAAATCAATAAGGTTGGAAGAGACCTCAAAGATCATCAAGTCCAACCTGTCACCCAACACCTCATGACTACTAAAGCATGGCACCAAGTGCCACGTCCAATCCCCTCTTGAACACCTCCAGGGATGGTGACTCCACCACCTCCCTGGGAAGCCCATTCCAATGCCTAACAACTCTCTCTGTGAAGAACTTTCTCCTCACCTCAAGCCTAAACTTTCCCCCTGGCACAGCTTGAGACTGTGTCCTCTTGTTCTGGTGCTGGTTGCCTGGGAGAAGAGACCAACCCCCTCCTGGCTACAACCTCCCTTCAGGTAGCTGTAGACAGCAATAAGGTCTTCCCTGAGCCTCCTCTTCTCCAGGCTAAGCAACCCCAGCTCCCTCAGCCTCCCCTCACAGGGCTTGTGCTTGAGGCCTCTCACCAGCCTCATTTAAATGATCTTGAATGTCTGTTGTTCTTACACTTTGCTCTCCCTTCAGTTTTCTGTGAAAGAGAAGTGGAATTTGGGGAATGTCCTCACTTCATGAGAGAGAACTGTTAAGAGGACAACCACTAATAAGAACAGTTTAAGCTTACAAGACATTCCAAGCTACCAAAATAAACTAGAGTGCCATCTTTATTTGAAGATATCCCCTCAGCTTGCTAAAAAATATCTATCAAGAAAGAAGCAAACAAGCAAAACCCCAGTGAAAGGATTCTAAAGGCAGATCCATGTGGAAATGAGATGCAAAGCCTGACTGTGCAGGTGGTATGGTATGTGCTGCAGTAACAAAGCAGAACCAGAATGGAGTCCTGCTGAGCAGTCCCAAAGCAGATGTAACCAACAGTCTTATTGCTTTGATCAGATAGATGCTTCAAGAGATGATCTCAGCTGGAAGATCTGTGATAATTCAGAAGAGCACCTGGGGAAGGACTACAAAGGAAGTTTTCAGAATGCTATTAGCAAATCTTCAAATCCTTAGAAGAAATCCAAAAGTGCTTTGGGAAACAGATTGCTTTCTTAATTTCCAAGTCTGCTGCAATAGCTAAATCTAGAGAGAGGTTTAGGGATAAAGTAAGGAAAGTAAAACACCTTCTCTTTTTTGGGAGGAAGAGGGAAAGGGAAGGAAGAGGCAGGATTTGTATGTCCTGAGGTGAATTCAGGCAAATGAAGCCCACAAACAAGAAAGTGGAGTACTCAAATGTTGGACTACAGTCCAGAAGGAATACATGAACCTAGAATTACTAAAAGGAAAAATCAAGTGCTGGCCTCCACTGGCTTGAGGTCTCTAAATGTGAGAGCCCAGCAAGGTGACTGGGTAGTTACTGGCTGCTAGTAGCCTCTCAAGGAAACACCAGATTCATTTTTGCTGCTGTCAAAATTTGACTCCTCTGGCAAAGCGACCATTTGCAATAGTAACCTTAGCCCTCAGTGAGGACTGAAGCAACAATCAGCAGTTGGGGAGCATCAGCTTGCTCCTGGGGACTGTCCTGCTGAACAAAGGAAAAATGACCTGCTTTTGTCTCCTGTTCACCTCCTCCCCTGAGAGAGGGAAAAGCCTCACCAAAACCCAGCTGACCTTCTGAACTTTCAAACCAGCTGAAGCCAGTACTTTGTTAAGTCAGTGTCTTACATCATGAGTACTGAAGCTTTACTTACTACTTTTACTGCCTAAGCAAATGTCTAAGGCAATTCATCTGTCTCCAGCATTAATCAGAAACAGAAGCAGAGATAGGCATTCTTTCACCTGTTCTTCTCTGCTCTCCATCCTTAGCCCACCTTGAATTTACCCTGGGACCTTAGAACAGATTCCCACCCTAGAATCCAGCCAGGAAAGTGTTACAAAAACCTTTTGCTTGGCCTAAAATACAGCAATGCCAGACAGAGTGACATGATCCATCTGTCCTGACAAAAGAGCTGCTATAGGTCATCTTCTCAGGAGATATTACGGTGCCTGAACAGGAATCTTGCAGCAAAGCCATGGTTCCTTCCCTACTTAAGGTGAAAATCCCTGCTTTTAACAGCTTTCCCAAGAATATATATATACTTTTTTTCTCACTATGGACATTTCCATCTGTGTCACTAATAACCCCACATAGAGGCCATGCTCCCTTTAGGAATGTTCTCAGCAGAAGCCATTGTCAACAGGCTAATAGTCTGCTGTGGCAGCAGGTGTGACTTTCAGCACAGATAACTTCTTAGTCTTTTCATTCCAGTTTTTGATTCAAAGAATCACTGAATGTCACCAATTAGTTAAAGCAGTTGAAGCAGTCCCCTTCTGGGAGGAGGAGGAACTGCAGAAAGAAGCCTTTTTTAAAGCATAGTGTTGCTAATAGTCATAGCTGTGATTTGTTAATTGATGTTTTCACATCTGAAAGTAAGCTGTATTTTTCCTTTGACCAATCCACACATCTCTAAAGCACCAGGAAAGATGTGGCACAGTCCTCAGTTAAAAGCTTGTCCTAAGTGACAGAGCTGGAGTACAGGAATCAGCATCCTCCTTCTCACGTGCACAGCCAGCAGGTTGGTGGAAGTGATTGTTCACCTCTCTTGAGCATGCATTAAGTGGTTCCCAGAGGGTTGCATCCGGTTTTGGAGGGAGTTCAACAGAGGATACTCAAGATGCTCAGGGGGCTGAAGCACTTGCTCTGTGGGGAAAGCCTGTGAGACTGGCGTGGTTCATCCTGGTTAAGCTTTGGGAATGCTTACAGATCCCCCTAACACTACGGGAAAGTGATGAGGAGTTGGAACCAGGCTTTTCACAGCAGTGAATAGTGACAGAATGAGAGACTAAGGGTAAAAGATGAAAGAAGAGGGATTCAGATAGAAGATAAGGAGCTTACTTCCCTCTGGGAACAGCTGGGCAAGGGTGAGGGTTGCCCAGGGAGTCTGTGCTGGCTCCATCCTTGGAGGTTTCCCAGTCCCACCAGGGCACAGTTCTGTACAGCCTTATCTGAACTCAAGAGAGGGCTCTGCCTGACTGGGAGTCTGTGCTGGAGGCTTACTGATCTCTCTTCCCTTTATCTTACAGTCCTATATAGATAACTTTTCTACAACTCTGTAATTTACAAAGTCAATAAGTGAAAAAACACGTGGACCAACACATTTGTTGCCTGACAACCAGCAGAGTATTTCCAGGAAATCAATCTAAGGGTTGAAGGGGGCTGAAGTCCGCACTTATTAGGTGCTTTTTGCCATTGGAATAGCATGTTACAGCCAGAAGGAGTGTCTCAGAGATTGCATGACTGCTTTCTGATGCAGTTTTGTTGTGATCTGAGCTGTGACAGGGCTTAGGGGTTCAGCCAGGGTGGACCTCATAATGCTACACACCTTGCCTCAAACAGATTACTGTATGAACCCTGAATAAAAAACAAATGAAGTGTCCAGGGAGCTTTGGTGGATCAATACTAGAGCCTAGCTTTACGCTCTAATTAGTCATAATGCTAGGCATTGGGTCATAGGTCTCCAGAAAGCACAGGAGCAAAAGAGAGAGAAATAATCTCTTTTGTTATTTCACTTTTCACAGAGCCCCGTGTCCCCTCTCTATATCACATATAAGCAGAATGCAGACCTCTCAACCAGCTGATTCAGGTGGTGCAATGATAAGGAGATCCTTGTCAAGGAAGCATTTTTATTGCCTTTACCCTTCTACAGCCACCAGCACTCTCTCTTTCTTAGCACACTCTTTCTTTCCCAAATCCATTCTTCCTGTCACTCTGTGTCTCTCTGGGGAAAATGTCTCACTGCAGGGGTGCAGAAATATAACTAAATTATGCCAAAAGAGTTTCCAGATCTAGTAGTTAGGGAATGTAGCCCTGTCCATTTGGTAGGGCAAACTGAAATGAAAGAGTGCAGGAGAGAACATAACCCTCTGTGGTTTGAGCCTACCTTCTTCTTCTGAAAGACAATATGATTTAATTATTTGCCCTGAGGTGTTCTTGAGTGCTCTTGAATGACAGACTAACAAAGTGAAAACAAGTCAGTGATCTTTGTGCTAGTAAGGGCATATGAATAATAACACTATGACCTACTGGCAAAGGAGGGGGAGGAGAGGAAGGAAAACACTGGTCACTGGGTCTCCCTGTTCATTGGTCATCCTACAGCATCATGTGGCCAAGGCTCCTTTTTAAAGATAACTCCTCATCTCCTGGAGCTCACACTACCCTCCTGTCCTGCCTTTCTGCTTGATCCTGGGGAAGACTTCTCTCTAGCCTGACAAAATGTGTGACCAGTTTGTGGGCAACTGGAAGCTCCTTTCGAGTGAAAACTTTGAGGACTATTTGAAAGAGCTGGGTGAGAATTGTTATTTGGAGTTGTGGTTTATGGGACAGGGAAGGCATGCTGGTCTTGAGCTTTATTCTTTCCTTGCTTTTTCTGGCTATGCTGTTTTGATCAGAAGGTCTTAAACTGGGAACTGGATTGTTTGAATTACTGTCAAATTCCCATAACAGAGAAGAACCTTGATTGTCAGAAATAGTTTTGGGTAAGTCAGGTCTGTGCATGCCTAGTTAGCAGTGTTATGGATGGATGTGAAATACTTCACTGCAATATTTTGTGTGGATTAGCTTTTATCCTTGGACATACAGCTCGATGCAACGCTAGAATGCAGCTCCTCTGTGTCTGAAAGCAACACACCTAAAATTCATTATGCTGCTGCTGGACTAGGAGACTGTCACAGGAGTGACAGGACTAAGAGTTGTCACAGCTGCTATAGTGAATAAAACTCTGTGACAGCCTCCAGTGAGTATTAACAAAGAAAATTGCATGGATTCATGCAGAGACTTGAGGGATAACACTCTTCTCTAAAGATGTAGGCTTCTTGCTTAGAACAAAAATTGAAGAGTATAAGGTCTGCACACTCTTGCAATGGGCAACAAGTAAAGGGCAACTTGCAGTGATTGGGTGGGTGCTTGCTAAAAAGCTGGGGGGGTGATGTGTGTGGTGTATTTGGAGATGAGGGGTGAAACACTTGCTGGGACTTATGCAGCGTTCAGACAGCTTCCAGTGAGACTCTTGTGCTCCTAAGCTGTACCCCAGATTTTACTCAGGACACAACCATTGCCAGCTATTTTTTTAATCATTTCCTTTTATTCAGCCTAGCTGCTGATTAAATATAAAAAGTGCTTGTGTTGTTTGCTGGTTGTTTCCCCTCTCCCCCCCCCTTGTTTGTTTGGTGTTGTGGCTTGGAAACTCTGCTCTATTTCTGCTTACTTACTTTTAGCTACATTTAGCTTACAAGTTAGTGTACAAACCACTGCAATTATTCCAAACAAGTGTATGTGCAAATATGTAGCATTAAAATCCTGACTCAGTCTTTGAAATATTGCTTGTAGCATAGTGGCAGAGCAGAGAATTCCCTTACCTCATCCCACCTGGCTTGGTCCATAACCATAACAAGCTAGTGAGATGAAAACTCTGCAACACAGAAAGGATTGGGGAAATCAGCACTGAGGTATTTTTCTTTTCCCCAAATAAAATAACTTCAAATAGAGAATATCATTGGGTAAAGATAAATATTTCATAGTCCTCTGTCTTGCTTACAGGTGTGGGGTTTGCTACCAGGAAAATGGCTGGCGTGGCTAAACCCAGCGTAGCTATCAGCATCAACGGCGATGTGATCACTATCAAAACAGAAAGTACCTTAAAAAACACAGAGGTCTCTTTCAAGCTGGGTGAAGAGTTTGATGAGACCACAGCAGACGACAGGAAAACAAAGGTGAGTCCAAAGCCATCTCTTTCCAACTACATCTCTTAAAATGGAAGTGGGAGCAGAAGGATGGAGCTGTGATTTTTGAGACCCGGTGCATAAATGTTGCCTTCAAAGGTAAGAATGCTATGGATGCTCTGTGCTGTTTGGACGTGGAAACAGTCTTCTGGAACAGGTTTCCCAGGGCAGTGGTGGAGTTACCATCCCATTATTCAAGAAATCTATGGGCTTGGCATGTCAGGATGTGGTTTAATGGCTGTGGTGGTGTTACACTGATGGTTGAACTTGATGATTTTGGAGGTCTTTTCCCACCTAACCAGTGTTATGATTCTATGACTCTTCTCATCCCAGAGCACTCTGATGAAACAGCCACATTTTGTTTTCTCTTTTTCTTGGCAGAATGTCATAACCCTAGACAATGGCACCCTGACCCAGGTGCAGAAGTGGGATGGAAAACAGACTATCATAAAGAGGAAAGTGGTGGATGGGAACCTGGTGGTGGTGAGTTCATTTTTGTTACTTACTGGACTGAATTAATCATGCAGAATTCATGTTTAGCAGATGTATTGCACTGGGTTCAAACATGGGGAATGAAAGCATCTGAAAGGGCTCTGAGAGCTTGGTGAGAACTCTCTGAATGAATCTGGGGTGTACACAAAAACTGAAATGCTATTAAATTTAGGGAATGGTATGGAGCTGCCTGTCCTCCATTCATAGCAAGATGTGGTTAGGAAAGAGTAGGGATTAAGAAACAACATCCCCTTGAGGAAAAGCTTTATATATTGGAAGCTTCATGTCCTGGACAGCATAGAGGAACCATTGGCAAAACCCATGTAAAGTGTGTCCTTTCTGTGCTAATGCAAAATACTCCAGGCAACCTCCAGGAAAGACTCAGCAGCCCTCTGTGGGAACCATTCTACCAGTTGTGTACCACCAGCAATTGTGACAATGATATGATGCTATAACAAAACAAAACACAAAAACCCCACAAAAAAACACCACACAAGAAACCCCCACAACCCAACAACAAATAAGCCAAAAAACCCTCCATATCTGAGCTCTCTTGGGTGCTGTTATCTGCTCAGAGAACATTGAGCTTGACTTGGTGCCAGTGAGGCTCACCTGTAGTTTGAGGCTTCCCAGCACTGCTTTAGGAAAAATACTTTGAAGACTCTAGGAGTGGCCTAACGCTGTGTTCATAAAAGACAGCTGAGATTCCTACCTGCTACAAAACAATACACATATATGAAAGCCCTGAAGAGCTGTTCCTCCCTCTAGAGAAAAATAATATGTCCATAAACTTGACATTTAAATTTTTCTGGATAGAACCTAGAGGAGAACTAATACAAATCATTTAAAATAACAACTTCATGAAGAAAGGCCAAAAACCCCAGAGTTTGTTAACAGAAAAATAAATGAGGGCAGAGGCTGACATGCAGAGGCTGACACCAGGAGCTGCAAATCTGAAAGCTATGTGGGACTCTCTGGGTATGTGTGGGTATGAGTTGTGCACACATGTGTGAAGAAGACAAGCCATGGATGAAAAAGGTGAAAGGAAAAAAAGAGTAATGCCCAGCTCCAGATTCCAGTCACCCTCCACAGAATTTCTAGGAGCCTTCTTTAGAGTTTTTTTTAAGAGGAGATTAGAAATCTGGGGGTTGCTGGAGCAATCCTTTGATGCTCTTTCAGTCCTGTGTTTGTATTTCAGACTTCTCTTTCTGAAGCTCTCCAACCTGACTTTCACTGTTTTGGCAATTGGTTATAGAGGAGGAGGAATGTATTTTTTTCCTTGCACTGGCTCCTAATGGATAAGGAATTCTTTACCTCCTAACTAACAAACATTTAGTGAGAGTCTAAAGCTGATAAAATCTGCCTTTCTTTCCAGGAATGCTCCATGAATAATGTTACCTCCAAAAGAGTTTATGAAAAAGCATGAAGAAGTCATCTTCTCACAGGACTAATGCTTAAAGCTGGAGAAAGCCGACTTACCCAAGGGAGAAAAACTCCACAAATCCATTTGAAAGAGAACTATACTTTTTACAGCTCTATCCCAAAGCAGTTACACGTTGCCAGTCTGTTCTGTTGTGGCTATTCAATAAAGTGTTCAGCTTTCTACAACCCATGCTCGTGCTGGAGTTTGTCAGAAAAGGGTTTGGGGAGGACAAAACATGCAAAGGGGTGTTGTTCAGGAAAGCATTGTGTGAGAGCTGGTGCCATGCTTGCTAAGTGTGACCCACCTCACTGTGGAAACAGAACTGGAGATGATCCAAGTGAGTGGCACTTGCTGTGTGACAGGGACAGATTTAGACCTAAACACAACAACATCTTCCAGTGAGCTCCATATGTGGGCTACCCACTGCAAGGAAGCTGTGCAAAACAGGAGGAATAATGGGGCTGCTTTTCTTGGTTTCAAGCCTGCTCCTAGGGCAGGGAGGAGGAGGGTGACTGTGGATGCCCAGTGTAGGCTTCCAGTATAATCAGGTGTTTTGGTTTAACCCCAACTGGAAACCAAGCCATGTCCTTACTCTGCTGCCCTCCCAGTGGGATAGGGAGAAGGACTGGGAAAAAAAGTAAAACTGATGAGTTAAGGTAAGAATAATTTAATAACTAAAACAGTATATAATAATAAATTATAATAGTAGTTGTAATGAAAAAGGAATATAACAAAAATGTCCCAAGCAAAGACAAGTGATGCACAATGCAGTCATCACCACTTGCTGACCGGTGCCTCAGCAGTAATCCACTGCTCCCTGGCCAACTTTCTCCCAGCTGGAGCATAGAATCATGGAATTGTTAGGGTTGGAAAGGACCTCAAGGATCATCTAGGTCCAACCCCCCTGCCTATCATTACTCCCTAGTCCTATCATTACTTGACACCCTGAAAAGTCCCTCCCCAGTTTTCTTGTAGGCCCCATTCAGATACTGGAAGGCCACAATTAGGTCTTCTCAGAGCCTTCTCTTCTCCAGACTGAACAGCCCCAACTCCCTCAGTCTGTTCTTGTAGGAGAGATGCTCCAGCTCTCTAGTCATCCTCATGGTCCTTCTCTGGACACACTCTAGCACCTCCAGATCCTTCCTGTAATAGGGGCTCCAGAGCAGAGCAGCGTGATTTTCTGCGCTATGGAATATCCCTTTGGCTAGTTCAGGTCAGCTGTCCTGCCCATGCTCCCTTACAGCTCCTTGTGCACCTTCTCCATGGCAGAGCACAGGAAACTGCAAAGTCCTTAGCTTAGGACAGGCACAACACAGCAACAACTAAAGCATCCATGTGGTACCAACGTTATTCTCACACTCAGTCCAAAACACAGCACTGCACCAGCTGCTAGGAAGAGAACTAACTCTATCCCAGACAAAACCAGGACAGCAGGGCACCACATACCTCCTCCCCACACAAATGCCAACAATTTTCAATCTGGGGATCATCTGAAGTAGCTTGATCTTAAGCATGAAATTAGAGCTGTTGTAGCTCTGAGCTGTGATTATTTTTGCTAATGTTCCTTTCCTTAATATCTGGGGTGTTTTTTTGTTTATAGTTATACAAAAAGCCCTTCATTAAGAATCATAGCTTTAAAAGTATTCTCAGGCTTGCTAACAGCCTGTGAAAGTTTGCTTGTGGTGCAATCTTCTTTATGCACTTTCTACTAGCTCATTAGGTTAGAACAGCCTTGGGAACACAAGCCTCTCTAGATGCAAAGCCCATTGCACACCATGTTTCTCAACTCTTCTTATTCTCAAGATACCTTCTCCTACTGCTCTTAGGCCCTGGCCTCCTATTTCCAAACTTCACATCCCCAGAATTCCCGATTTATACACCTCAGAGGACTCAAAGAACGGGGCGGGGCGCAGGGAAGACTAGTCTAGGGAAAACCCAGACAAAAAGAGGCTGAAAAGGTGTGCAGTAACCATAAAATGTGACATGAATATATCTCAAGGTTCGTGATCAAGATCTGTGAACAAAATTCCTGACATTCCTGAGGGCAGCTGTCAGAGGTGAAGGTTGTGAGTCCCTACTGCCAGCAACAGAGACCTCGTATACTTGAACTTTCCTCTGCATGACTCAGACCATTCCCATGTTTCTGCACTATTAATACAACTAGAGGGGTGAAAAGAAAAAGCAGAACTTCTACCCTCTGGGTGAGCTAGGGAGTCATTTGAGAGCAGTACCAAAAGATTCTCTGTAAATCCTGCAGAGAGTGTTAAAAAAGCTATGAACAAACTGTGTCAGAAATCCTACGTGGAAGAGATGATCTTAAGAAGCAGCAACATTGACTAAAATGAGCTATAAAAAGGCACTGAAGATGCACTCATGATGCCCCTATTACAAGGGGGATATGGATGTGCTGGAGCATGCCCAGAGACGGGCCATGAGGATGATCAGAGGGCTGGAGCACCTCTCCTGTGAGGACAGATTGAAGGAGTTGCGGCTGTTCAGTCTGCAGAAGAGAAGGCTCCAAGCTGACCTAATTGTGGCCTTCCAGTATCTGAAGGGGGGCTACAAGAAGGCTGGGGAGGGACTTCTCAGGATCTCAGGTAGTGATAGGACTAGGGGGAATGGAATGAAGCTGGAAGTGGGGAGATTCAGGCTGGACGTGGGGAGGAAGTTCTTCACCATGAGAGTGGTGAAGCCCTGGAATGGGTTGTCCAGGGAGGTGGTCGAGGCCCCATCCCTGGAGGTGTTTAAGAGCAGGCTGGATGAGGCTGTGGCCAGCCTGATCTAGTGTGGGGTGTCCCTGCCCGTGGCAGGGGGGTTGGAACTAGATGATCCTTGTGGCCCCTTCCAACCCCAACCAATACTATGACACTATCTGCCCATAGTTAAATGGAAATGCTGTATTTCAGAGCTCAAGTTTCCAATATTCAGCTAGCAGCCTTAATTTTCCAGAACCCTTACATTCTTAACGAAGCCTGCAGTTGCAATTAGAACCCCCACAGCCTGATTTTTCAGAGGCAGGTAATCTCTTCTGAAAGCATGACCACTTGTTTTAGTACCTGGTGAATAAATTCAGGCTTTGTGAATACATCAACCACTTAAAACTTCAATTCTTGGAAATCTCAATGAAATGACATCCTGTCTGTAACCTTTAAGAGGGCCAGCACCATCACAAAGTATTAGTGATGTTTTTCTTAGAGTATGTCTGAAATCTGTTCTCTGAAGAAGGTGAAAATTTATTCTCTACAAAAAGGCAGCAGCCTAGTGACTTCTTGAATAAATGGAGATAGTTCCTCTCTGGTAAACAAAGGTGTGTGCTCTCAGACCTGAGTGGAGGTGTCAGCTCATATTCCACAGAATCACAGCATGTATAGCCTTGGAAATGACCCTCAGCAGCACAATCCCCCTTCAGTGAGCAGGGACATCTTCAACTAGATAAGGTTGCTCAGGTCCCCATCAAGTTTGATCTGGAATGTCTCCAGGGATGGGGTCTCAATGACACCTCTGGGAACCTGTTCCAGTAAGGAACCCCTCATTTCTAAGGGGGAAAGGCAGGTCAGTGTCTTATCTTTGCCTGCAGAACAGCACAGGTCCCCCTCTGTTTTCTGTAGTGCTGAACTATTCTCCAGGACTCAGACATCATCAATAACTTTCCTCCCTGAAACAGGAGGATCTCACCAAACACATACAAACTTGGCAGGCAACATGCTTAATGCAGTAGGCACCTTTGAATGCTGAAAGGAGGAGACCTCTGCCCACTAACATGTTTGCTCATTACTCCTGTGTAGGTGCCTGAATGATAAGAGGGAAAGCAGACTCACAGCCACAGATTTTTAGCTGTTCAGGAGGAAAATGAAGTAAGGCTTATTCTGAGCGTTGACCTTTCTCTTGGCTTTCTGGTTTTCTTTTAACTCTTTGTTTCCCCTCGGAGGAACTTAAAGTACTTTGACATCTGCAGTCTGTCCTGAGCTGCTACCCATTCCCCTGGCCCCAGCACTCTTGGTGTGCTCTCATGGGGTGTCCCAGCTAAGGAGAACAAAATTTGGGCGGGAGGTCAGGAAGAAGTTTTACACAGAGAGTGATTGCCCATTGGAATGTGCTGCCTGGGGAGGTGGTGGAGTCACCATCACTGGAGGTGTTCGGGAGGAGACTTGATGGGGTGCTTGGTGCCATGGTTTGGTTGATTAGGTGGTGTTGGATGATAGGTTGGACGCGATGATCTTGAAGGTCTCTTCCAACCTGGTTTGGTCTATTCTATTCTATTCTATTCTATTCTATTCTATTCTATTCTATTCTATTCTATTCTATTCTATTCTGTTTGCACCCTCCAATGTAGCTATTGGGAAGAGGCAGCCCGCTGGCCTCCTGTTCCAAGCTGATTCCTTGGCTCTGTAAAGTCAGTGTTAAAACATCCCTGGTGTCCTCCCAGCAAGGCAGACATGTGGCCTCTCTTCTCTGCTTTTATTTCTGTTCACTTCATTACTCTCCTAGGAATTTAATTTAGAATATTTTGTTTGGCAATGAATTTGCCTAGGTCATATTCCCTTTAAAGAAATCACCACACATTTACACTCTTTATTCATGTAAATACTCTCCCTACATTTTTAGCTCACTATTTTTATCCATTTTCACTTTTATCACTACTGCTGCTTCACAATCTCCAAGTGTATTGATTTCAAACCTTGTTTTACTCCAACCATAAGCAGAAAAAGGGAATCAGAGCTCCCTCTTATCACATGTACTCACTGACTCTGGTATTTTTTTTCCCTTTAAATTTGAAGAAAAGATTGTTTTCCACAGAAATTGCTTCTGCTAAGATACAATTCCCTGCTCTTCTTTCTAGACTGCAAATCCTTTACATGAAAGTGCTGATTTTTCTTAGTAACAAAGAGGTAGATGGTAGCAATGTCAACATTGTTTGAGGCTGCTCAAGACTGGGGTTTGTCTGTACAAATAATTCTCTGTCACTTTGGTTGTTAAGGTTACTGGTACTGCTGTGTAGCTGTTCTATTCTGACTAATGTGCTCCTCTTGAATTTCTCTAGGCTTGGTTTTAGAACATCCCAACCATCTTTTGTTCCCCAGAGCCAGCAGCCTTGTCTTGTTCAACTGCCTTTTTGTGGCTAGGATGGTTAAATGAAAGAACAAAGAATGCCTGAGGAGCAATGGTAGAATATTTTCATATGACTCCTTGAGAAATAATGGACAGTTTCATTTGGGAGGAGCCTCCTCATTTCCAGAGGTTGGATAAAATACACAAATTTACCCAAAATGTGATCTAATGTATCTCTGCTTTAGAAAAGCTCTGTGTGGACAGCACCTTCAAAGACTGACATTCATGTGTAGATTGCAGATACAGCATCTGCTTCCTACTGTGGGGCATAAAGAGTTCTTCTTTGTTTTCCTTTTCAGTCACTCTAAGCTTTCCCTCCCTACACTGCACTGTAATTAGAGCTGAGTAGTAATGGGAATCATAGAATCAACCATGTTGGAAAAGACCTCAGAGATCATCAAGTCCAAAGTATTACCTAATACTTAACACCATCTAATCAACTAAACCATGGCTCCAACTGCCACATCCAATCCTTTTTTGAACACCTCCAGGGATGGTGACTCCACCACCTCCCTGGGCAGCCCATTCCAATGTCCAATCACTCTTTCTGTGAAGAACTTTCTCCTTACCTCAAGCCTAAACTTTCCCCCTGGCACAGCTTGAGACTGTGTCCTCTTGTTCTGGTGCTGGTTGCCTTGGGGAAGAGACCAACCCTCTCCTGGCTACAACCTCCCTTCAGGTAGCTGTAGACAGCAATAAGGTCTCCCCTGAGCCTCCTCTTCTCCAGGCTAAGGGGCTCTGCTCAGCTTACCCTTACCTATGTTGTGACTGATAGGATAAAAACTTTTTGCACATACCAAACTTTGTGACTTGAGATCCTGCCATTTCCCCCCAGCCACAGCTGGCAATGTTTCCGCTGCTCAGGCTCTACTGTTTGCCTGTTTAAGTGTGCTGCTTCTACATAATAGCTTTCAAGATGACACATAAACTTTACCCTCTTTGGCCCAGCATCAGCTCCATCTCACTCTTTCTGGCTGAATTTGGTCCCACAACCTATAATCCCAGTGTCCCTCCACCCTTAGAACGTAAAGCTGAGAAGTCCCAATGAGGGATCACATCAGAAAGTGTAATGATGCAAAAAAGACATACAGGGAACTGCTGTCCACATAAATAAGAGACAAGCCACCTAATCCTTTCATGCAGCAAACAATAGCTTTCTCCAGGAAGATGGTTTAGGAAGGAGAAAGACAGAATTACAGTTCATGTGGTCTTACACTAAATGAGTTTCAGAGAGTTTGAAGTGCCTTGAATTACACCTTAAATTTCTGTGTGGCAAATAGCCACGGTTTATGAATCTGTTCTTTCTGCCTGGTATTTACAGGCCACGAGAAAAGAATGTATTTTATAAATACATTAGAAATAGTGGGTTGGTTTTTTGGAGGGGGGAGAGGGGTGTTATGTCTTTGAAAATTCAAACTCAAATTTTTCAAACTCTGAAACTCAGTTTTGCAGAAGAGGCCCTGAGGGTCCTGGTGGACAGCAAACTGAATGTGAGCCAGCAATGTGCCATTGTGGCAAAAGCAGCAAACGATGCCCTGAGCTGCTTTAGGAGTAGTGTTGCAGGTTGAGGGAGGTAAGCCTTCCCCTCTACTCAGCCCTAGAGTGGCTGGGTCCAGTTCTGGGCTCCCCAGGACAAGGGAGATGTGGTCCTAGGGAAGCTGTGGAGTGTCTTCATGGGAGCAGGGAAACTTGAAGATATCTGGCAGGGTATTATGATGCGTTTCTTTCCTGAGAGGGTGGTCCAACACCAGAACAGGCTTCCTAGAGAGATGGTCAATGCCCCAAGCCTGTCAGTGTTTGACAGTTATTTGGGCTATGCCCTTAATAACATATTTCAATTTTTAGTCAGCTTTTAAATTTCTCAGGCAGCTAGACTGGATGATCATTGTAGAAGATGATCATCATAGATCCCTTACAGCTGACATCTTCTGTTGTGTTGTGTTCTGTTCTGTTCTATTCTATTCTATTCTATTCTATTCTACCCTACCCTACCCTACCCTACCCTACCCTACCCTACCCTATCCTATCCCACCCCATCCCACCCCATCCCATCCCATCCCATCCCATCCCATCCCATCCCATCCCATCCTATCCTATCCTATCCTATCCTATCCTATCCTATCCTATCCTATCCTATCCTATCCTATCCTTTCAATGTGGTGGCAGCAATAGGACGGCATTGGAAGCACCGTCAGAGCTGGGTTTCCCATGGATGCAGCGCTCTTGTACTTGGTGGCTCCATGTTGCTGAGACCCCACTGTGGTGTTCCCTGGCTGCTCTGTGGATCCAGTGATCACCTCCTGTCTCTGTCCCCATGCACCCCTCAGTGTCCTGATCTACTCATCTGAGGAAGCCGAAGCAGGCGTCACCCAGAGCCTTGGTACTGACAGGGCTGCCTTGGACAAGATGCACATTGTCCTGCCCTGGCACTGCCTCTCCTATTGGCCCATCCTGCCCGCTACAGGGGCTGGGCATCTTTAAAAGGAGGCCAGGGAGGTCTGAGTCAGGCACACAACCTTTCTGACTCCCACCGAGAGCTGTTGTGGCCACTGCCCCTCTCTGCAGGACCACTGTCTGGCAAAGCCTCTACAATGTGCAACCGATTCGTGGGAACCTGGAAACTCATCTCCAGTGAAAATTTTGATGACTATATGAAAGAATTGGGTGAGAAATGGTCTTTTTATTATCTCTTTATCTTTCTGTTCTTTTTCTTTTTGTCTTCTTTCCTTTTTCTTTCCTTTTTTTCTTCTTTTTCTTTTCCTTTTCTTTCCTTTTTCTTTTCTTCTTCTTTCCTTTTTCTCTTCTTTTTATATTCTTTTTCTTTCCTTTTTATCTTCTTTTTCTTTTATTTTTCTTTCATTTTTATTTTCTTCTTTCCTTTTTCTTTTCTTTTTCTCTTCTTTTTCTTTCCTTTTTCTTTCCTTTTTATCTTCTTTTTCTTTTATTTTTTCTTTCCTTTTTCTTTCCATTTTCAACTTTTTCAACTTAAGTTTTGCTTGGGAATATCTCTTCTTCACCTTATGCTTTGCTCATGGATGATGCCTTCCTCCTGGCCACAAAAGCAATTTAATTACTTTTCACACATAATTGAATTTATTTCCCTTAGCATCTAAAATGGAGAACCAGAAAGGTAGGTGCTGAACTGCTGTAATAAATTCCCTTCCATCTAACTCAACTGACCAAATCTGATATGGCTCTCTCTTTTTTATTTGGTAATAAAGGAGTATCTATGGAGATGCTGCAATTTTTGTGCTTCTCAGCTGTACCATTAAACTTGTGACTTGTGATGATTTACAATATATAATGGAGCTGATGTCTCATGACACTTTGGTTTCAGAGGTCTAAATCCTATGAATGAATCTATCTGTTACTCAAGAATGCCAGGAATGTAATAAGTTAAGCATTGTTTTTCATTTTAATGCTGCCTTCATCCCTATGTAGCAAGTGCACAGTCAGCTACAGCATTGCTTTTGCTATAGAAATGATTCATTCAGACAGTGACCCCTTTTATCTGAAATGTTAAACTGGATAACAAAAGAATTGCAGTTAATTAACCAGATTAAATGTGGGATGAAGAGTCCAGCTACAGATATTTTTCTGAAGAGCTGAACAGAGTTGTTTAGCATAGAATAATTACTGCAAATAATTACACACTTTGCAGACAACTGTATACCCTTTTAAACAGAGCTGGTCATCATAACAGAGGCAAGAATTCCAGCTACCCCCTTTCTACTTCTGTAAAGCAGCAATACCTCATCAGTGGCCAACTTGCCCCAGACCTTGCATGTTGTAGGCAATGGACTGGACTGGAAAGCACAAAGCAATGTGAGAAGCTTTTGACATGGGATTTTCCCTGAAGCTTTCTGCAGCTTTGTGCTTGTACACTTCAGCACTGTTCACAGTTCAAACTTGTGCTTTTCACTGAGGTTTGGATGCAAAGATCCTCAGAGGATGCTAGCAGCAACCTGGGAACCCCCTGATCCCCAGTATGTTTATAATGAACAAGAACCAGCATATTGGCACTTCAGCATCCAGCTTCTTCCATGCAGCTGGTTAACCAAAGTGCAGATTCTCAGATTTGTTGAGATTTTTCTTTTAAGTATTTTTGGAAGCTTTTATGAGAAATACACCTTTCCTCTGAATTTTTCTGCCCATTCTGTCTCTACACAGTGTACATGAGTGTGTGCTCAAGCACATCTTTGTATCTTGCTGAAGGTGCGCTCTGTCACTTGAGGCTCCCTCATCCTCTGAGCACAGTGCTTCCAGATTTGAAGTCTCACCTGAATCAAGCATTAGAGTATTCAAGAAGGAACTGTTCTTTATTCTTCCAGTGATGATTTATGGAAGCATACTGGGTTTGTTTCTTGCTAGAATGTAATAATAGTCTCGTTTCTGATTTCTAGGAGTGGGCTTAGCTACCCGGAAATTAGGTGGCCTGTCAAAGCCTGATGTGATCATCAGCATGAAAGGAGACATAGTAACCATCAGAACTGAAAGCACCTTCAAAAACACAATGATCTCTTTCAAACTAGGCCAGCAGTTTGATGAAACAACACCAGATGACAGGAAAGTGAAGGTATGGGGAATCTCTGACTGCTTCTAGACGTCTCCTAGAAGAGCACTAGGAGGAGTTTGTCCTACCTGCTTAGGGCACTATGAGTTTTCCAAACTACTCAAAGAAAGCACTGAAAGAAGAAATAACATGGTGGTGAAACTGATGTTACTAAGTGTGTTATTAGCCAAGAATGGCTAATAAGGGACCTTGACAGGCTGGAGAGGTGGGCCCATGGCAACTTCATGAGGTTCAATGAGACCAAGTGCAAGGTCCTGCATTTGGGTTGCTGCAATCCAAAGCGCCTATATAGGCTGGGCAACAATTTGAGAGCAGCCCTGAAGAAAAGGACCTTGGGGTGCTGGTGGAAGAAGCTCAGCATGAGCCAGCAGTGTGCACTTGCAGCCCAGAAAGCCAATCAGATCCTGGGCTGCATCAAGAGAAGTATAGTCAACAGGTCGAGGGAGGTGATTCTCCCTGTCTACTCCACTCTGGTGAGACCCCACCTGGAGTACTGCATCCAGTTCTGGAGCCCTTATTACAAGAAGGATCTGGATATGTTGGACTGTGTCCAAAGAAGGGCCACGAGGATGCTCAGAGGGCTGGAGCACCTCTCCTATGAGAACAGACTGAAGGAGTTGGGGCTGTTCAGTCTGGAGAAGGGAAGGCTCCAAGGAGACCTAATTGTGACCTTCCAGTATCTGAAGGGAGCCTACAAGAAAGTTGGGGAGGGACTTTTTAGGGTGTCAGATAGTTGACAGGACTAGGGGGAATGGAATAAAAATAGGAATGGGTAGATTCAGATTGGATGTTAGGAAGAAGTTCTTTCCCATGAGGGTGGTGAGACACTGGAACAGGTTACCCAGGGAGGTGGTAGAAGCCTCATCCCTGGAGGGTTTTAAGGCCAGGCTGGATGTATCTCTGAGCAACCTGATCTAGTGTGAGGTGTCCCTGTCCATGGCAGGGGGGTTGGATCTGGATGATCCTTGAGGTCCCTTCCAACCCTAAAAATTCTGTGATTCTAATGTGTATCTGTCTGAGCATAAAGTGAATTGCTGCTCAACTATGTGAAACTGGGGCTATGGCTTGAAATTCTTCTCTTGGCCTTTGCAGAGTGTCATAACCTTGGAGAAAGGGGCACTGGTGCAAGTGCAGAAGTGGAATGGCAAAGAGACCACAATAAAGAGAAGACTGGTTGATGGGAAAATGGTGGTGGTAAGTTTACACTCCCTGTATGCTCTTGAAGATCAGAAAGATGATCTTCTGTTTGCTTCTGTCTAAACAGGCTGTCAGGTTTGGCTTTCCCTTTGTCTTATGAGATTAAGGGGGAGAAAAGGGAACTAAGCTTAGGAAACAAGCTGGAAGGAGACAAATACTGTTTCATACAGCAATTTGTTTTTATTATATCAGCAGAGCTACAGGGTACTTATCATTCTCAAGATTACTATTCTTAAAATAATTGAGGGTTTCAAACAGGGGTAGCTTGTGAAATGCAAATAGAAGTTTGCAACTTGCATACTGCTCTCTCTGGAATGGCTCTTTCCCATCTCCTGTCTTTGGAATAAAGCTTGTCCAAGTTAGAAAACTGTTTTGAAACCTTTTCCAATTTCTATTTCCACGTGGAAAAAATGTGTGCATGCTGGGCCCTTTGGGTGCTCGGGCTTTGCTGTGTGAAAGCCAGCACTTCTGTGCCCACACCTGCCTGCATGGTGACCTGAGGAGGAGACAGCCAAGTCCTCATGGCCCCTCTGAAGTATCCACTGTGGGGAGGGGGCCAAGCCATTCCCAGGGACTGGGGAATGTTGGGTTTCCCCTACCCTCCATTCAACCTGCCTTTCTCTAGCAGCCATGTGTAAGTCATGGGTTGACCGAGCCAAGGTGATAATGCATTTTAGTATAGAATTGTAGAATAGAATAAACCAAACCAGGTTGGAAGAGACCTTCAAGATCATCGCGTCCAACCCATCAACCAATCCAACCCACCCAAACAGCTAACCCATGGCACCGAGCACCCCATCAAGTCTCCTCCTGAACACCTCCAATGATGGCAACTCCACCACCTCCCCAGGCAGCCCATTTCAATGGGCAATCACTCTCTCTGCATAGAACTTCTTCCTAACATCCAACCTAAACCTCTCCTGGCACAGCCTGAGACTGTGTCCTCTTGTTCTGGATGTCTGCCCTGCCGGTCTTCCCTCTAATTCTTACCCACAAGCACTCAACTCGACCCTAATCTCCATCTCAATGGCATCTAATGCCTCCCTGATGTACAGGGCCACCCCTCCACCCCTTCTTCCTTGCCTGTCTCTCCTGAAGAGCCTGTAGCCATCAATTGCAACGCTCCAGTCATGTGAGTCGTCCCACCACGTCTCTGTGATGGCAACTACATCATAACTTTCCTGCTGCAACAAGGCTTCCAGCTCCTCCTGTTTGTTACCCATGCTTCGTGCATTAGTGTGCATGCACTTCAGCTGGGCTGCTGGTTTCACCTCTGGCTCTAGCTTATGGCCCCCAGACTCTTGCCTGAGGGGACTAGTTTAGGGACCCTAGTTGTAAGGGTCACTACTAACATTAAGATTTCAGTCATGAATTTTTAAAAAGTATTTTGTTACTTTGTTAATCAATGTTTTAATAGTGGAGCCAAACTGATTTTGGGAACTTGCTTGCAATCAGCTGCGTTCCACCCTTACATGCTAGCTGGTGCTGACTGCAATTTGTTTTAAGCTCTCACTCAGGGTGATTTGCTTGCACAGCCACATTTCTGTGTTGATTTTTTCACATCCCCTTCAAAAAGCAGAGAGGTAGAGTCCCTCTCCCAGTGCTGTCCTGCCTTTTGCCCCTTGCCTCAAACAGGCTTCTGGAGGAGGCCTCATCGTTGGCAGAGCAATGAGGTCTTTCTTAATGTCCTGTCACCTCTGTTGCACGCATCCTGTGGCTGTGAGTCAGCAGGAGCTGCTGAAGGATACTGGGGTGAGAGGGTCAGGATAAATATTTTGTGACTCATGTGTGCAAAGGGTTTTAGGACAGAAGCTTGGCCTCTGAACTACCCAAGCTACTTCTGCTTCCACAAATAATCCCGTGTAAAACTGAAAGTGTTGGTGAGCCATAAACTACGTGGGCTGATATTTCTGTCAAGCCAGCAACAATATGAAGGAAGGTAAATGTATTTATGGAAGCTAAGCCTAATTGTGCAGACTCTGTCATTATATGCCACTTTAAATAACTCTGAAGATTTTGAAACAGAAGCCACTCCATCTGCAATACAAAAATAGCTTTGCAGTTCTCTCCAAAAGTTCTGTAACTATGTAAAGCTGTATGTGACATCTGGATTTTCACTGACTTCAGAGGCTACTGCAGCAGCCACAATTGCTGTCAGTGAAAAGTTTGTATTAATCTTTGCCTTTGTGCCTTAGGAATGTGCCATGAAAGGAGTTGTCTGCACGAGAGTCTATGAAAGAGTGTGACGAAATCCCCTCTGCACCATACCGGGACTGCCTTTTGAAACTCATCTTAGTTCGGTGGCTGAAGCCTCGTGCACTGTGCTTCTTTGTTTTCTTATTTCCTTTTGTTGGGAAAATGACTACACTATAATTTGATGTTTCACAGCCATAGTGTGACTAACCCAAAGTATTGTGGTGATCCAATAAAAGCTTCTCGACACATAAAGTAGAGCGTTTGCCTCCGCGTAAATGATTTAAGTTTTCTTTCTTGGATGGTGCCACCTTTTCTGTTGATCCAGTCAGACTCTTTCTGAGTAAAAGGGTAAAGTAAAACTGATCTGCCTCTAAGAAAGGGGTGACTCTACACTACTTCTCTAATTTGTGTAAATGCTGTCACCTCATGGATTCAATATTCCTTTCCTGTGAAAGATTTTATTGCTGAATAGTTCCTTGTGGCAAAATCATCTCCATCACCAGAGTTTTTGACTTTCACTGTGATTTATTGTTTCGAGCCTCATGGTTTTACCACCTCCCAAAACATTTTTACTTCTTTAGGTACAATTTCATATCCTGGCAGTTACGTGGAAGGGAAGAGCTACTGGAGGTAAAAAAAATATATCAGAACATATTCCGTGTTTCTCTGCCAAAAAAAGCTCTTAACTTGTGAAATGAGATGTGGAGAGGGTGTGAATGGACTCCAGAAATCCTAAGGCTTCATTTTGGAAAGTGCTCAGCAGCCCAGTCTACTTCTAGCATAGCACTTAACCATGTGCTTAGTGTGATTAACTCAAAAGAGATTTCATTGGGTAGTTTGCTACCCAGCCCAGCTGAGTAGTTAAGCTGTTGATTCCTCCCATTGCACTTACTCTACCCAGATAAACCAAACACAGACTTCTGGAGATCTATGTAATCAAAAAGTACTGCAGCAGCTTCTGAATTTTTTGCTTCCATTAGTCAGTGCTCAGTAACACCATAACATTCATGCTAATGACATTGAGTATTTTGTCCTCTGTCTTTGCCTCCATGCCATCAGAGGGAGCTCTCCTTGCCTTCTTTGTGGGGTTACAATAACTGCGAGAGGTGCATGTGTTGATTTTGGCTCCTGGGGAGCTGCAGAGCTGATGTGAACCTTTGCCCACTGGTTTTACAGTCAAGAAGACAAATGCTCAAGGCTAAGAAAATCACAGAGAGATCCTGAACGTCAGAATCTACATCTGTGTGGCTAGGCAGATAACCAAGAGGTGAATATCATATGCGAATGCAAAATGTAAAGGCCCCCTTTCTTCTGTACCCATCACTGGAAAAGCTGGAGTCTGGATACAGCTTTGGAGACTTTTCTGTAGATGCAGACTGCCTTGCTCTGTAGCTCCTTCATTCCCTCCCCTTGAAGTGCAACTCATTCCCAGAGAGGCTGCTGGAGCTGCCCAGCCTGGCTTTGGGAAGTTGTCCAGAACCTTTCCAGCAGAGCTCTGCTCCTGTCCCTGGGTAGCAGGCAAAGGAGCAGCTACTGCTGCTACCAGGCTCTGCATTTTCTTTGCTTTTCCTGTTGTAACCTGTGAGTGTTTCTCTGAGGTTAAATGGACATTTTTTCTCTCTGATAAAATATTAATTTTTAGCTTTGTGTTTCCCTTTCCAAGGAAATAAACATTCACTTCAGTAGGAACTGGGGTTTTTCCAGCTCTTGAAACAGTAACAAAAGAGAAGAACAAGTGAGGAAACAAACAAAAACAAAACCAAAGAACTGCTCACCTTGTCCTTGTTTCTTTATTTACTGTCATTCTCTTTTCTGTGGCATCACCCATCTCTCTTCTCCTCATGGAGCATTTAATTGCATTTATTTTTCCAGAGATCTGGGATTAAAATGATGAGAGCTTTGGGTTTTCATGCTTCTAAATAAATGGAGCTACGCTATTAGAAGCCTAGTACTTGGCGCTTTCACTCTACACAAAGGTCAATTAAAAATGTCATGAGAGCTGGAGACTTTCCCAAACAGGAAAAGTGCAACAGAACTGATAGTGTTGAAGGCAAAACACAATGAGGCAGGTGGTACGGATCAGCACAGAAATGGAGTGCTGTGGGGTATTGGTATCCATAAAGCAGTCCTTGGGCTCTCCAGGAGAATTCTGGGGAAACATGAAGTGTATAGTCTCAAGGTCTTTTTTATGTCTTGCTGTAAATTAGTTTTACTTCTTTCCTAAACCTTTCACATGGGACAGATAATTATGAAAGGGACAGATAATTATGAAAGGAACATCCAGAATGCAGTATGATGCCTGTGTCTTGACCTGTGCTTTCACATTGACAAGTAAGTACAGCTGCCATATCCCTGGCTTCTGTATACACTTAATCTAGAAATATCAGTGTATAAACAGCTTTATTTAAAGCAATCTGCTTGATCTAGTGACTGATTTTAGAGGACCACACTCACACTCTCCTCCCATCAACCACTCTTCTTGTGACTGCTATAAGGTTCTGTTTTACCTGCATCTCCCAGGATTGTGAGAAACATCTACATAGGCTTTATTCATTCCCCAGCCACCACAGACCTGCCAGTATCGACTGCCTCTGCCCTGCCTGACATTTCCTGGGCAGGAGAAGCAAGCTAGCATGGCAAGAGTCCTCCTCAGTCCCAGTGCTCCTACAGAGAACACTGAAATCAAATGAAAGCTGCATCTGGACTGCAAGTAGACTAGACTAGACTAGACTAGACTAGAAAATAGAATAGAATCACATAGATTACAGAGGGTGCCATAGTTGTTGACTTAGACTGGGCAGAATTGGGCAGTTTCTGATAGTAAGCACCTGCAGGTGATGCAGAGCTAAACTTGGGATACTGTATCTCACTCGCTGGCCTTTTCCACACAGAGTGGAGCAGAGAGGAGAGATGAAGCCATTGACCCTCCTGTAAATGAATCTCTATCCCTGCTGACATCTCAGACAGTAACTTTGACTCCTCTTGGCTATTTTAGGAAAGTTCATTTGGGGGGCCTGAGCAAATTCAGACCCGTCCAGTGGCCCAGCACATGGCCTTAGCTGCTATTTCACAGAGAAAGCTTGTCACCTGTTGGGACAGTTTCACTGGACAGCAAATGCATGGCAGAGCAGTTCCAGAAATGGCAAAGATCTGGGGAAGGGGATTGGACTGTGCTATTAAATGACAATACTTGATAAGAAGTCCTCACTACTTAGCACATTTTTTGGAGAAGCAACTTTTTATGCTGATAAACACGGTGGTGGGTAGAAATTGTTCAACTGTGCCTTTTAAGACGTTGCTACCCACCCTAATTTTCCTTTTTGGGTTAAAGATTTTCTGTTGACATCTGAGATACAAAGGAGTGAAAGGTTAGCACTGAAGTGGTAATCAGCCAGAAACAAACAGGCTGATGCCATGAAAAACTCGCCTTCAGAAATCCTGGAATTCAGATGTAATCAAGGTCTTTGTTAGAGAGGCAATTAGAGCATATCCTTGCCATGTCAAGGAAAACGTTGTGATTGGCTATTGGCCATCCTGCTGCAGATGGGAAACACAAGAAAATGATGTTCTGTAGACAAAAGGGCACAACAACATTGGGAATAATGCAGTTCCTGAGACACTACAGAGAGAGAAAGCTGTGTTAAACACCATTCATGCAGTGCTATAAAAGGACTCTTTACCTGTTGTGTAGCAAATCAGGATTGCAATGTTTTCCTCAAATGTTCTGAAAAACTTTGAAACTAAAACCAGGAGGAATGCAATGATTTGGGGATTAGGAAGACTGGCACGAATGGATTACAGCTGGGTCTATTTTCAGGTCCTCAGTGTAGTATTAATGGAAAGGCTTTTAAGTACTTCTCATATTATTTGCTCTAATGTGATCACCAGTATTGATCATACTATTTGTGAGAAGTGTAAGGGAAGGGAAAAGGAGTTTGTATTTACTGCTAAGTGAACACACTGCTTGGAACACTCCCTTGTGGATAAGACTTCCTTAGAAGAGGTATCTCTGTCAGCAATGGAGTCAAAAACACTGCAAGAGCTCATCTTGTTCTTCAAGCTTATAAACTCAGTGTCACAGATAAACATACAGGAGGACACATCTCTAGTGGAGCTGTGGGACATACCAGACAAAGTAAAGCTCATATCAAGTTTAAGAGAGTTTAGGGTTTCAGTGGAAAATCTGTAGACATAATTTCTGGAGAGATACTTAATATACCTATGTACTGCACAGTACTTGTACAAGCCAATAATAATCTCATTTATCTCTCTAGGGCAAATCTCCAGAGCTGAAATTTAAAATACACATCCTACAGAATCACTGAACACTTTAGGTTGGAAGGCACCTCAAAGGTCATCCAGTTTCAACTTCCCTGCCATGGGCAGGGCCACTTTCCACTAGACCAGGTTGCTCAAGGCCTCATCCAACCTGGCCTTGAACACCTTCAGGGAGGGGGCATCCACAACTTCCCTGGGAGACCTGTTTCACAGTCTCACCACTCTCACTGCAAAGAATCTCTTCATAATATCCAGCCTGAATCTACTCTCTTCCAGCTTCAATCTGTTCCCTCTCATCCTATCACTACAAGCCCTTGTAAAATTGTAAATGTGCATGGTTCACTTGGAAGCTCTGCACATTTGATATGAGAAAATCTGTGAGACAGTGAATGTGGAGTCCTCAGTCTTCTTACACAGAGAATCTCCTAGCAGAGCATGCCACCTTCTTGTATCTTGCACCAGACTTGCCTAGAGTTTCATAGCCTACTGACTTACAAATCTGTATAGACAAATTCATTTTAAAGTAATATTAATTCCTTCCCAAATCACCTCTCTTCATGAGTTGTGGAAAAACAATACCACAAAGCAATTTGGCACTGTAAGACAACACACTCAAGGCCCCTAATCACCCAGCTAACACAAATGTTTTCATTCAAGTTGACAAGAAACAGAGCAGTCAGATTCTAAAAGGTTGGCTGCATTAATATCTGCGCTTTCCAGATAGGATCTGAGCCCTCTGGCTAGGAGCACAGGAACCAACATTAAGGCTCTCCCTGGTGCTTCCCCTTTATGGAGATTTGGTGTAATCAAAAAGCATCATCTTCATCATCATCACCACAGTTTATCCTGGCTCTGTCTCCAGTTGGGCAGAGAGCATGTTGTGAAATAAATCTGCAATTGTTACAGTCCAAGCTAATCACACTGGAAAACTTGTACCAAGGAAGAGGAATCATTTTAAGATGTTATTCTCTCTCATTATTCTTTTTTTAATGGGGGCTTACCTGAATAATCATTTGAGCCAATATCATTTTCCTTTACAGAGAGTGCCAAATCTTATGGATGGAAGAAGGGCAGAACTCTGTTACCTTCTGTAAGGCTTTGACAGCAAGACCTAAGACATGTTTATAATCAGGTTATGAATTTAGGACAGATTAAGTTGCTGCTACAGACAAGGGGGGGAAAAAAAGGAAGGACAAAAATGTTATTTAGACTGTTAATGGTTTACTGTTGAAGTGGAAGGATGTGTCAAGTGGGATCGTGCTGGTCCATACCTATTCAATCTCCTCAGTAATAACCATGCTGTTATTTACGGACAGAACAGAGAGGAAATGCAGGCGTACTGGAGGGCAGGGTTCAAACTCACATGATTTCAACAAACCCAGGAAATAGTTTGAAACAGCCAGGGGACATTTAAGAGGGAAAAATGCACCAGGCAATATCATCAGGCACAAAAATTCCAGATGGAGAACAACTGAAAACTAGTGCAAACACTGAGCGGTCATAGCGAATCGCAGACTGAATATGACTGGCAAATGTGGTATTAGCCAAAAGAGGCAAGCCTCATCTTGAGATGCACAGTTAGGAGGGGAGCCAGCAAGCTGCAGTCATCCACATGCTCTGTTTGCCACTGGTAAAGCCTCCAGGAGGCATGCTATCATGCCTGATGGATGCCCTGCAAAAAAAATGGAATGGTGAAGAGAGTTCAAAATTCGGGAAGCAGAACTAACTTTGAATCCTTGTTTCTCATTTGTTTCTCAAAATACTGGGTTTCTACTCACAAAAGAGTAACACAAAAGAGTAACACAAAAGAGCAACAAGATTCTCAAGCTTTAGTTTTTAAAAAGCAGGCAATTACTCAGTACTCTCCTGAGCAGTCTTTGCTTTTTCATCCCCTTCCCTTGATAAGGCTTCAGAGTGTACTTTCAGCAGATGAGGAAAGGGGGAAATGTAGAAAGGATGTTAGAGTTCAACGACAGCATGCTGCTTATGTCCCAGAGAAAAGGGGGACATCACCTCAGGGACTTAGGCCATCCAAACACGTTATGGTAACACAGTGGAACATTCAGATCCAGAGGCACGCAAAGGGAATGGGACCAGCACCACTCCCAGGTGTGGTACAAGGATGTACCGCGGCCAAGAGGAAGGGAACTCTTTTTTCAGCAGCAGAAAATTCTCCAGGCACCATCTGGGTTTGAATAGAAGTACTCGTTAAAGGAAATCACTTGTAAACGGTGACACTAGCCTTTGTGATTTACATGCCTTTGCACACACATCCTTTTCACAACACACAAACAAAGAGTTAAGCGCTCCTACTGCTTACAGTCCCATTCACAGACTGTAGCTTTGCTTCATCTTGCACATTTATGAGAAGTCACTCAATGTGTAAAGAAGAGAGAACATGACCAAATGACAGGAAAACTGTGGCATCTCCTTCAGAATCTAAATGTGAGGTAGGAAGAGAGGACAAGTTTGCTTTCCTTAGTTAACCCAAGCAATCTGTTAGCTTTCCTTTAGTTAACCCATCTTAAAACACAATAATTAAAGTGACTGAGTCTGAGGTGAGTCTGAAGGCACAGCAAGAATGCATCACTACTCATCTTAGGCTTTGCTTCTGATGCTTTTGTGTGATATCTGCCTAATCTTTGGTCTTACACAATGCCTATAGAGTCTCATAAAAGTGAGGCCAGTAAGAGGCTGTGGAAGAGTAAAAAGACTCAACAGGATATCCTGTTAATTTTTATAACCTACAATATTAATTGAAATGAGCATGTTCTTTCTTTTTCTTAATCATTTTGTATCAGTCCCTAAGGTTGTAAGACAGTAACTCATCCCTTCCAGAATTTCATCTGCTGAATATGTGGTGGTTTTCCTCCAAATGCATTCACATTTGCTCTTCTGGATATGACTAGCACCTCCACTAATAAGAAAAAAAAATATACAGGATGATAATCTAAGAGACCATTCCTGAAAAGGATGCTTTATCTGAAGGGGTTATCTGGTTTTCTAGCAATATGGAGTTAGAACCAATTGTCATCAGATCTTCTGGCTACAAGTGAACAATATTTGTAACCTAACAACAGCACAATGAAGCCAGGACTAGTGACCTTTGTGTCAGAGCTACAGGCTGGGGTTGGAGTGGCTGGAGAGCTGCCAAACAGAAAGGGACCTGGAGGTGCTGATTGACAGCCACCTAAACATGAGCCAACAGTGTGCCCAGGTGGCCAAGAAGGCCAATAGCATCCTGGCCTGCATCAAGAATAGTGTAGCCAGCAGGGAAGTCATTGTGCCCCTGTACTCTGCACTGGTTAAGCCACACCTTGAGTCCTGTGTCCAGTTCTGGGCCCCTCAGTTTAAGAAGGACATCGAAACACTTGAACGTGTCCAGAGAAGGGCAACAAGGCTGGGGAGAGGCCTTGAACACAGCCCTGTGAGGAGAGGCTGAGGGAGCTGGGGTTGTTTAGTCTGGAGAAGAGGAGGCTCAGGGGAAACCTTATTGCTGTCTACAACTACCAGAAGGGAGGTTGTAGCCAAGAGGGAGTTGGTCTCTTCTCCCAGGCAACCAGCACCAGAACAAGAGGACACAGTCTCAAGCTGTGCCAGGGGAGGTTTAGGCTCGCGGTGCGCAGAAAGTTCTTCACTGAGAGAGTCGTTAGCCATTGGAAAGTGCTGCCCGGGGAGGTGGTGGAGTCACCTTCCCTGGAGGTGTTCAAGAGGAGATTGGATGTGGCACTTGATGCCATGGTTTAGTCATGAGGTCTGTGGTGACTGGTTGAACTCGATGATCTTTGAGGTCTCTTCCAACCTTGGTGATTCTGTGATTCTGTGAGCCACTACCATCCATAGACAACAGCTTCTGCTCCAAGGAGCTTATGATACAAGGAACTAGAGTATCACAAGTCTCAATGAATGCAGATTTACTGGTCTGTGGCAGCTCAATAGTAATGGAGAAAAAGAAAGAAAACTGAACTGCTCCTTCTGGATTCCTTGGTTGTAGCTGAGAGAGATTCTGAGGTAAATACAAGCAACTTCCATGGGCTGGAAGAACTTTCACAGAGGTTAGGTTGCATACTCTTCCTTTCATAATGGATCCCATGAATGTTATCAGAACTTATTTTTTCCATTGGGTTTTGTTTCAAAGACACTTTATGCAGGAATTAACCCTTAATCACTTTATTAAAGTTGACATTGATTTCAAAGTATTCCTATGAAAAGAAGAGAGTATTTCCTAATTTTCCACTATTAAGCCAAACATAAGGACATGCTCTGTAGTCTGGCTCTGGAGGTACTGAGTGGTTGTGGCCAGGAGGGGGTTGGTAACCAGCACCAGAATGAGAGGACACAGTCTCAAGCTGTGCCAGGGGAAGTTTAGGCTTGAGGTGAGGAGAAAGTTCTTCACTGAAAGAGTTGTTAGCCATTGGAATGTGCTGCCCAAGGGGTTGGTAGAGTCGCCGTCCCTGGAGGTGTTCAAGAGGGGATTGGTGCCATGGTCTAGTAGGCATGAGATGTTGGGTGACAGGTTGGACTTGATGATCTTAGAGGTCTTTTCCAACCTTGTTGATTCTGTGATTCTATAATAAATAGGACCCCATACAACACTGGTCTTCTGCTTGGTCCTTGAGTGCACACAGCCACCTGTAACAAACAATGGCAGGAAATGCAGCTCTCAGGCAACGGAAAGCTCCAATATATGAAGTCCAAGACATGCATTATTTATTTCCACATTAAGCATGGTACTGAAGATGGATGATTGGTGGTACAGTAACTCTAAGTCATGTTTATAGGGAGGAAATAAAAGCTATTTATAAAAGCTGAATCAAACAACTTATTTTTGTCCAACATGAGAAATTTCTGTACAAAACTCAGTGAGGTCCCCTGAGGGCCCTTGAGGTCTCTTCCACCCCTAGCAGCCCCGAAGAAACCGTGGCTCCAAAGTGCTACGTCCAATCCCTCTTTGAACACCTCCAGGGACGGTGACTCCACCACCTCCCGGGCAGCCCAACAACTCTCTCTGTGAAGAACTTTCTCCTCACCTCGAGCCTAAACTTCCCCTGGTGCAGCTTGAGACTGTGTCCTCTTGTTCTCACATACTCGTTTACTTTATAGCTGCATCTCTAGGAAAGCTGTCCGCTGGTGTGCGCTCTGCAGTTTAACGTATGCCTGAAGAATAGGTACTGGGTGAAAAGAGAAACACATATTTTGGCAGGCAGGAAAATAGATCATAGTATCATAGCATCAGTCAGGGTTGGAAGGGACCACAAGGATCATCTAGTTCCAACCCCCCTGCCATGGGCAGGGACACCCCACACTAGATCAGGATGGCCAAAGCCTCATCCAGCCTGGGCTTAAACACCTCCAGGAACGGGGCCTCAACCACCTCCCTGGACAACCCATTCCAGGGCTTCACCACTCTCATGGGGAAGAACTTCCTCCTCACATCCAGCCTGAATCTCCCCACCTCCAGCTTCATTCCATTCCCCCTAGTCCTATCACTACCTGAGATCCTGAGAAGTCCCTCCCCAGCCTTCTTGGAGGCTCCCTTCAGATACTGGAAGGCCACAATTAGGTCACCTCGGAGCCTTCTCTTCTCCAGACTGCACAGCCCCAGCTCCTTCAGTCTGTCCTCATAGGAGAGGTGCTCCAGCCCTCTGATCATCCTCATGGCCCTTCTCTGGACACGTTCCAGCACCTCCAGATCCCTCTTGTAATAGGGGCTCCAGAACAGGACGCAGTACTCCAGGTGGGGTCTCACCAGAGCTGAGTAGCAGGTGAGAATCACCTCCCTCGACCTGCTGGCCACACTTCTCCTGATGCAGCCCAGGATCTGGTTGGCTTTGCGGGCTGCAAGTGCACACTGAGAGCTCATGTTGAGCTTCTTGTCCACCAGCACCCCCAAGTCTCTCTCCTCAGGGCTGCTTTCCAGCCAGTCCCTGCCCAGCCTAGATTTGTGCCTGGGATTGCCTCGACCCAGATGCAGGACCCTGCACTTGGTCTTTTTGAACCTCAGAGCTTATACAGTTAATTTCTTATCCAACAGAGAAACAGTGTCCCAGAAGAGGCAAAGCAACCGCACGTGGGGAAAAACACCCTGCACTTTCTTACGTCCGTGAGAGGCAAATAGTAAATGAGAGATCTTACAAAGTCATGGACTTTGCCTGGTATTTTAAATATGTATTAAATAATCATGTGAATGCTTTGGTGCCCAGGATTAAGGTTTAGGTTAAAAAGTCACATGCATCCTAAGCCAGGGACCACTACTCACCAGACTTACTCTTTTGTTTGAAAGCTCTTTGGAGAAGTCTCAAGCACAGCCCTGTGAGGAGAGGCTGAGGGAGTTAGAGTTGTTTAGCCTGGAGAAGAGGAGGATCAGGGGAGACCTTATTGGTCTCAACAGCTACCTGAAAGGAGGTTGTAGACAGGTGGGGGTTGGTCTCTTCTCCCAGGCAACCAGCACCAGAACAAGAGGACTGAGTCTCAAGCTGTGTCAGGGGAAGTTTAGGCTCAAGGTGGGGAGAAAGTTCTTCACAGAAAGAATAATTTGCCATTGGAATGTGCTTCCCTGGGAGGTGGTGGAGTCACCATCCCTGGAGGTGTTCAAAAAAGGATTAGACGTGGCACTTGGAGCCATGGTTTAGTTGTCAAGAGGTGTTAGGTAATAGGTTGGCCTTGATGATCTCTGAGGTCTTCTCCAATCTTGTTGATTCTATGATTCTAAGGCGCAGTTAACCAAACATGGCTTACAAAGCTTCTGGAGACACTAAAGTGTATCGCAGCAGATTGATGTTGAATTTGTTTGATGGATGGTTAACAAAACTTTTTCATTAAGAATTAATGCTGTCCAACACTGGTGACATGACTCATTATGATGCAGAAAACCTGGCATGGTACTGAGAAATGGGTGAATTTGTGTTATGCTGAGAAAATGTATAGTTCTGCATCCCAGTTACTAGTTGTAATCAGACAGGTGGACACTCCAAGATGCTGACAATCAAATGACATCCAAAGGAGAAGGGAAGGGAAGGGAAGGGAAGGGAAGGGAAGGGAAGGGAAGGGAAGGGAAGGGAAGGGAAGGGAAGGGAAGGGAAGGGAAGGGAAGGGAAGGGAAGGGAAGGGAAGGGAAGGGAAGGGAAGGGAAGGGAAGGGAAGGGAAGGGAAGGGAAGGGAAGGGAAGGGAAGGGAAGGGAAGGGAAGGGAAGGGAAGGGAAGGGAAGGGAAGGGAAGGGAAGGGAAGGGAAGGGAAGGGAAGGGAAGGGAAGGGAAGGGAAGGGAAGGGAAGGGAAGAGAAGAGAAGAGAAGAGAAGAGAAGAGAAGAGAAGAGAAGAGAAGAGAAGAGAAGAGAAGAGAAGAGAAGAGAAGAGAAGAGAAGAGAAGAGAAGAGAAGAGAAGAGAAGAGAAGAGAAGAGAAGAGAAGAGAAGAGAAGAGAAGAGAAGAGAAGAGAAGAGAAGAGAAGAGAAGAGAAGAGAAGAGAAGAGAAGAGAAGAGAATAATAGAATTAACCAAGTTGGAAGAGACCTTTAAGATCATCGAGTCCAACTTATCATCCCACACTGTCTAATCAACTAAACCATGGCACCAAGCACCCCATCCAGTCTCCTCCTAAACACCTCCCGTGATGGTGACTCCACCACCTCCCTGAGCAGCCCATTCCAATGGGCAATCACTCTCTCTGTATAGAACTTCTTCCTAACATCCAACCTAAACTTCCCCTGGTGCAGCCTGAGACTGTGTCCTCTTGTTCTGGTGCTGGTTGCCTGGGAGAAGAGACCAACCCCCATCTGGCTACAACCTCCTTTCAGGTAGTTGTAGAGAACAATTAGGTCTCCTCTGAGCCTCCTCTTCTCCAGGCTAAGCAACCCCAGCTCCCTCAGCCTCTCCTCATAGGGCTTGTAAGAAGAAAAGGTAGCATTTTGTTTATATATTCTTAAAAGGTTGAAACTTCATGAGTGGCCTAAACCCCCCTGTTAATACGCAGCTTTATTTTCTTCTGACACGTCTTTAGTCATTGAGTGATCGGCAAGGGCAGTAGGGCACTGAACTTACTTCTAAAAAGAAAAGTGTAGGTTGGCAAGTCATTAAAAGAACAAAAACCAAAAGGCCAAATTTAAATGCTATCTCCCTCATGCATGCATAAACCTCACTGACAACTCTCAGGGTTGGTTTTTTTCCATCTTAAACAACACTTTCTGAGTCATCACTCTCACTGACTCTGCCACTGCAATTAGTCATCTATACGACAGCCTGACTTACTCAGGGTCAGTGCAGTGCAGAGTGAGACAAATTTCTTCATGTATATATATTTTTTTTCTCCAGGCATAAATTATCCCTGGCCTATTATTAGGATGCATATGCCTAATGAGACATCTAATCCTTGTGGCCACTCCTGTCAAGACATAGCAGATAATGCAAAGCCTGGCACCGGAGTAACTGGTATGGGAGGTAGAAAATAGCCCTCAGTGGAGTCTGCTTCTGCCCAGACCTCCTGAGAGCTGGTGGTGAGAACAAGTCATCTGGGTTGGATTCCAGCTGGGAGACTTGAAGGGCAAAGTCTGCAGCTTACTTTCTGTGCGTTGAGTTATCTCAGCTTCAGTAAGGGAGGAATGTATAGGTTATCCAAACAGTGCTCTAAAATGGTAAAAAGAATGGCAGGAGCTGCCAAGTTGTGCACTCAGAAAGGTCCTTGTATAAATAGTTCCTCTGCTTAGTACAGAGAAATTTTCAGTGACCATAATATTCTTTTTCCTGGATGGTTCCCTGTCACAGCCTGCAATCAGTATCTACAAGAGCAAAGGCACAGATACCTTCCAGCTGTGTTCAATGTGCACCTGGCAGCAGACAAGTTCTCTGTGAATCTAAAGGGAGGGCACAACACATACACTGCATTTCAGATTTTAAGATGAAGGCAGTGAGGTCTTCAACCTGTAAGAGCATGCTGCAATTTGCTAATTAAACTATAACCACAGGTAGAGAGCTACGTGCACAGGCTCAGCATAGCTTCTGTGAATAATTCTGCTGCTGTAGTTGGGGTGGGTGTCCTAGAGCCAAGTCTCACCAGTCTGACCTCTAAAGCCATTTTGTTGGCCTGCTTATGTCAAGACATTAGACCACGGTCAGAGAAAACCAAACTGGCACCAGACTGGCAATGGGAGAAAGGTGGTTAGCAAGCCTGCTGTCCTGACAGATGCTTGCCCCAGGCCAAACAGTATCTTTTTCTCAGCTATCACCTCTTCTAATATGTGCAACATATTTGATTTACCTGGTACTCCTAGGGCTGAAATTCATGCAGAAATGCATCCTTTCAGCACATTTCTTCTTCAGAGTTGAAGTGTCCAGCAAAAGGTCAAAACAAAACAAAACAAAGCCCAAACAGTGGCAACATGAGAAAAGCAAAAAATCAGCTTGGCTTTGTCTCACACAGTCTCACAGTATCACCAAGGTTGGAAGAGACCTCAGAGATCATCGAGTCCAACCTGTCAGCACAGACCTCATGACTAAATCATGGCACCAAGTGCCACATCCAATCCCCTCATGAACAACTTGTCATGGCTGCTAAGTGACTGGTAAGCAGGACACCTACTTTGAAAAATAGAGAGCTCTGAATCATCACTTTACACCTCATTCAAACATCCACAAGGTCACAGGCTTGCCTTTTCTCTCCTCCCTAGGAAATTCTGTGCTTCTGTGAGCTTGCACATGGGCAAAGGTAGCTGTGCTTTCCCAGGGGCAATGAAACATTGCTGGAGTTAGACAGTGGCACTGGCTTTGCTGGGTGAATGCCTACACCCAAACCCATCTTCCCAGACTCCTGTAAAGCTGCCTCTTCATCCTGAAGTGAGGCAGCGCAACCGCTGTGCATGTAGGTAGGGACATAACCGGCAATGACTCTATGTTTCGTGTCTGTGGTGTTGGCTATTAAATGCCCATTCTGTTTAAACTTGAGCTGACAAAGCTTCATGGACAAAAAACATTTACTTTTTTTTAACATTCTTCCATACAGACTGGTCAGAATAAGTAAAATGCCCCTCCAAATCTAATACTGCTGGCAGTGTACTTGTGTAGACTCGTTTTGTCACTTTTTGATTTCCAAAGACAAAGCTGCCACCCCTTTGTTAGGAAACTCACATAATTGGAGTATTTTTAACTGAAGTTTAAAGGTTATTTCAGTTTGGAAAAATAAATCACCTCCCACCCTAACTTCATCTGGAGTGTTTTGGAGCAATTTCACATTTTGAAGCATAGGGATCCTCTCTAAGTCACTTCACCTTTCCATCAGCCACCTGGCAGCACTTCACACATAGGTACCTCACCTTGTGCCACTAGCTGGTCCTGTTACAGGCCCTAGGTCCTCACCTGCAACTACAGGAGTGCCTTTGGGACCAGCACCATCTCATGCCCTCCGTGCCCAGCCCAACAGCCACAGGATCCCAGGAACTGCAGCCTGGCAGACCTGTTTCACACATGTTACAAGCCCCCATGCCCAGAGCACTGCTGATTGCTACAACACCCCAGATGAGGAGAGGCAAAGGAGGCTGAAGCAAGGATGTTGGGATACTAAAGAACCTACTTTGCTTTTCCAGGCTTTATTTTGCATGGGGTGGGGTGCAAGCAACAGCTCTGGAAAGCAAAGGAAGCCAGCAAGCCCACTGCCTGCCTGCTCTTGGCACTGCTCTCTGGGCTGGACATTAAAGCTGGAGGCTCTCGTAGAAACCCTTAGTCAGTGGAGCTGGGACTGAAAGCCATTTCCTGAGCAGCTTAACAGGTTGTCCTAGCAGGGCAGGATGCCTCTCCTCCCTCCTTTCACAGGGATTTGGACCTGAAGGAGTGAATCTGCTGCTTTGTCCCAGGAAAGCTGCTGTCAGCACCAAACATGGGCTTCCTGCCTCAAGCAAGGCTGGTGATGTTTTGATCTCTTGGTAAAAGCTCTCCATTATATCTCTACATGGTTGGCTAGCAGCTGTTCAGATGTTGCAAAAATACAACAACATGCAGCAGAAATCACCTATAAATAGATGACAGCACACAGCCTGCTTGAAAACCCATTGAAAGCCAATGGGAAGACTCCTGCTGTGTTCAGTGGGCTTTGGATCAGGCCCAAAGGCTGATTTTCCTTAGATAAGGAGAGGTTTGTGACAGGATTGTAACACACCATCTGTGTATTTAGCCAGGATTAACTACACACAGAGATTTCCACAAATGATCCCAAATTATCATCCTTGATAGCTAGGGTTCAGCATTGTCTTACAGTTGCAAACTCTGAAGGAGTGAAGCATTTCAGCCTGTGCCTAACCTTGAAAGTGCTATCAGTATTCTGGACTTTGTGCCAATACAGGAAGGGTTCACAATGCTCTTGCCTCTGAGCAATGGTTTCCACACAATGTCAATTAAAACGTGTCACTTGTCACCGCCGTGTAAACTCATGGCAGATGCCATCTTTCCAGTAACCAGGTACTCACATTGGTCCTATTACTTGCAAGGCACAATATATGGAGTCTGAGGACAAAAGTGGATTCTGAGGAATGCAGGAGGAAGAAAAATATTGAATAAGCAAGCATAACATTTGAAGCAGTGGCTGCTCTTTCATTAATAGTCAGTAAAAATGTTATAAAGTTCCCACTGAGAACATTTTAATTCTCTGACATCAAATTTGTCTGTTTATAAGGATATCTCTGTTTTTACTGACTCTGATGGTACTAGAAAGCTTGAAGGACTGAGCACAAAACGGGGCATTCTCTAACTAACAAAGGAGGGAACCAATTTTTCTGGGCTACCAATACCCACTGGGCTAAGAATGTAGTCAGTGGTGTAATATTCTTTGGGCAGCTTCCAAACAATGCTGTGCTGTGGGAAGGAAGTTATAATGCAGTTGTGTCTCTGCCTGATATTGACTGCTAGGTCAAACAATGCCCAGAGTGATTTGGAATTCACTTGCTGCGCCACTGCCTACTGCAGCTAGTTTGTGAAGCAGGCTATTGTGGGTGAAAAGGGGAAACAAAAAGCATTTGATTTTGCAGTCCTCATGGGACAGCTTTGAATTTATTGCAACTTTTCTATTTTTTTTTCCCCCCCCATCCAGGCAGCAAAGGAACAGATTAGTATCTGATTATAGATCAGCACTTTCACAAATGCTGAACAGCAAATGCTCCTTGGCACCGCTTCCTAAGGATGTGAAAAGGAATTATTCAAATCACTGAGAAACTGCTTGGCAGCACTTTGGGGATAAAGATGCATTAAAATAAAACTATGTCTAAGAATTGCTCACCTAGAGATAAGATAACTGCTCTTTATAACCTTATCTCCAGCAGTGGCTATCTATGGATGCAGAGAAAAGCACCCAAGAGTAAGCAAGGCGTGTACCAAGCAGTCCTTTCCTTCATACATCATCCCAGCCTTCAGATATCCTCAGATAAAGCATGAAGCTGAGAAAGGATGAAGCAGCAGCTCAGGCTAGGCTGGAGAAAGAGCCCAGGGTAGGGTGTGGGAGGCTGAAGGGGGATGTGAGTCTCAAGTCCAACCATCAACCCAACATCACCATGACCATTAAACCACGCCTACACATTTTTTGAATACTTACAGGGTTGGTGACTCCACCTTCCTGTTCCAATGCCTGACCACCCCTTTGGTGAAGACATTTTCCCTAATATCCAATCTAAACCTCCCCTGGTGCAGTTTCAGGCCGTTTCCTCTTGTTCTGTCACCCAATACTAGGGAGAAAAGGCTGACCCCACCTCAATCCAACCTCCTTTCAGAGAGCCATGAGGTCTCCCCTCAGCCTCTTGTCCCCTAAGCTATACAACCCCAGTTCCCTCAGCTGTTCCTCATAAGACTCATTCCCTAGACCCTTCACCAGTATTGTTGCTCTTCCCTGGACATGCTCACACACCTCAAGGTCTTTCTTGTAGTGAGTACCCCAAAACTGAACACATTACTCAAGGTGTGGCCTCACCAGTGCTGAGTACAGGGGTACAATTACCTCTTTAGACCTGCTGGTCACACTCTTCCTGATACAGGCTGGGATGCTGTTGGCCTTCTTGGCCACCTGGGCACAAGCTCTCATCTTCAGCTGGCTGTCAACCAGCACCCCCAGGTCCTTTTCTGACACTTTCCAGCCACTCTGCCCCAAGCCTGTAGAATTGCATGGGGTTGTTGTGACTCAGGTGGAAGGACCCAACACTTAGCCTTGTTAAACCCCATACAACTGACCTCAGCCCATCAATCTCACCTAGCCAGATGCCTCTGTAGATTCTTCTTACCCTGAAGCACATCAACACTCCCACCCAATTTAGTCTCATCTGCAAATTTCTCTTGTCCAGGTCATTGATAAAGATATTAATGAGAACTGGTCCCAGTAGTGAGCCCTGGGGAATTCTACCTGTGACTGGCCACAGACTGGGTTTTTTCCACTCCCCATCACTCTTTAGGCCTAACCATCCTGCCAGTTGTCAACCCAGCAAAGAGTCCACACTCTGGGAGAGAGTGCCAAAAGCTTTCCTAAACTCCAGGTAGGGCTGGGGCTGGGGTTAGGGATGGGCAGGGATGGGAATAGGTCTGGGACTGGGGCTGGGCTAGGACTGGGGTGGGAGGGGTTGGGATGAGCTGGGATGGGTGGAGCTGGAGCTGGATGTGGGTAGTACTGGAGCTCAATTAGGGACTGGAATTGGGACTGGTATGTGTGGGGCTGTGGCTAGGATTGGGGTTGGGACTGGAATGGGCAGGACTGTGGCTGGGACTGGGATCTGGGCTAGGCATGGCTGGGGCTAGGCTTGGGCTTGTGTGGGTTTGAGATGGGGCTGAAGCAGGAGCAGGAGTAGGAGCAGGAGTAGGAACAGGAGCAGGAGCAGGAACAGGAGCAGGAGCAGGAGCTAGGGCTAGTGTAGCAGGACCTAGGGCTAGTGTAGCAGGACCTATGGGTAGTGTAGCAGGACCTAGGGCTGGTGTAGCAGGACCACAGAGTAGGAGCCCAGTCCAGGGTGTACAATGAGCACTAGGTAGGGTGGAGAATTAGCCAAGCCCAAGGTGCAGAATGTACCTGGAGCTGAATGGAGAAGTAACCCAGCCTGGCCCTATCCCAGACAGTGGAGAAGGAGCCCTGAGTGAAGTGAATTCTAGCCACAACACAGTCCAGGGATCAGAAGGAGCCCAGGGTAACATGGAGAAGGAATCCAACCGAGCCCAGGGAGAAACAGTGCAACCTAGCCCAGTCCAGGGAGGAGATGGAGCCCAGCTCCAGCTCCAGTCCAGGTTATCTCACATGCCCATTCTTAAGTTGAAGAGACTAGATGCTTTCCTTCCAGAATTAAGCTGGCTGCTTTTTGAATTGCTTTATGCATACAACCTCTATGCTGGTTTGGGATCTCAATTTTCACCATAGACCAAATTTTAGCAACCATCTGTAGGAAGGAAAACAATTTTTCTCCCTGCATCTTCCCAGGCTACAGATAACTTGTTAGCCTGTATCACACCTGGCTTTGGTTATTTTTTTTTTCACAAACTAAGGATGGACAGAAGCTCGAAAGAGCAAATCTTTCTGTGCCTCATTTTGTCCACCTGTAAAATGGAGGTTGTGATGTCAGGCTTGTGTCTAGTATCTTGTCCTGCCCTTCACCCTATCGTCCAGGAAAGCTCACCTAACAGAGCTGGTTTGGCTCTTCCTGATGTTCTAGTAAACTTCCTGATATTGCAAAGTTAATGGAGACTACAGGATTCCCAACTGCACCCAGCACAGCAGTGCTGCACAGCAAGCACTGCCGTTACCTTAGTCTTTGTGCAACAAGTTTGGTAAGCACAGGTAGGGAGAAATAAAAACCTGTACTGAAAAAAAGACCTCACTGTGTGTTGCCCACTAAAGTAACACAGTTAGAATAAACCTTTATTATTAGAATAAACCAAACCAGGTTGGAAGAGACCTTCAAGATCATCGTGTCCAACCCTTTAATCAATCCAACCCACCTGAACAACTAACCCAGGGCACCAAGCACCCCATCAAGTCTCCTCCTGAACACCTCCAATGATGGTGACTCCACTACCTCCCCAGGCAGCCCATTCCAACGGGCAATCACTCTTTCTGTATAGAACTTAGTATCATAGTATCATAGTATCAGTCAGGGTTGGAAGGGACCACAAGGATCATCTAGTTCCAACCCCCCTGCCATGGGCAGGGACACCCCACACTAGATCAGGCTGGACAGAGCCTCATCCAGCCTGCTCTTAAACACCCCCAGGGACGGGGCCTCGACCACCTCCCTGGACAACCCATTCCAGGGCTTCACCATTCTCATGGTGAAGAACCTCCTCCTCACATCTAGCCTGAATCTCCCCACCTCCAGCTTCATTCCGTTCCCCCTAGTCCTATCACTACCTGAGATCCTGAGAAGTCCCTCCCCAGCCTTCCTGTAGCCCCCTTCAGATACTGGAAGGCCACAATTAGGTCACCTGGGAGCCTTCTCTTCTGCAGACTGAACAGCCCCAACTCCTTCAGTCTGTCCTCACAGGAGAGGTGCTCCAGCCCTCTGACCATCCTTGTGGCCCTACTTCCTAACATCCAACCTGAACCTCCCCTGGCACAGCAGTAGTAGTGGCAATGTGACCGTTTGAGGCTGTGCCTTTAAGAAAAGGGACAGTGCTGGGGCACTCTGGCTGAATGTTTTGGAATAATAACTAAAACAATCTAAATTCTACACTAATTCCATTGGTAGATTGGTAGAATGCAGTTTTAAGTTTTGTGCAGCTGGGATTTTCTTCTCAGTTCGCTCCTTTCCTTCTCCCTCTCCAGCTCGTCTGCTTCTGGGCTCCCTGCCAGAGCGACCCTGAACAGGTAAGCATGAGGCCTACTAATATTCTGCTTTATTAACAATTGCCTTCTTCTCTCTTTCTAACCCTCTTTGGGGAAAACGGGGGGGAGGGTGAGAGAAGGGGGTGCAGGGGGGGAACCCTCCTCCGGAGGAGGGATTTTCATTCCTGTATTCTTGTTTTTTGTTACTTTGCTGTATATTTCTGTGTATGTTGCAAATACTGTATATTTTGTGTACATATCCTGCATTTTCCACATTGCTTGTAAAATATAACATTTCCCTTGCTTCTCCGGCCGAGTTAGCTGTGGTTTTTCTTCCTCTTTGTGGGGGAGAGAAGGCTAGGCCCTTCTCTCTCAACCCACTACAGGCAAGAACTGCACAGGTTTCGCTCATTTCCTTTGTTCAGCTTACCTGCAAAGCAGAGAGCAGGACAAACATGCCAGCCACGTGCAACAGAGGAGCGCTAAACATCCTCTGCCGGGCGTAGTGAGCTAAATGACCAGGAATGTCGTTCTGTCTTCTTGAATCAGGGACAAAATTCCTAGATAAATCTCAAGAGCAGTGGATGACCCTTAATGGGAAAACCATTTTTAAAGGAGGTGGGTGTGGGCAGCTGTTTGAACGTCATCTTTCCAATTCCCTGTGGACTTCACAAACCCATTTCCATTTCTGAAATTCCACTTCCACAGAAGCACCTTCTCTAATATGCTACCAGACTGCTCAGCCAGGCTGGCTCAAGGAAGCTTCTCCCCCTCCAGATGTTCAATGAAATTGGAGAAATTTGCATTTGCTTTTGAATGGAAAGGGCAGAGTGTGGTAAGTTATCTTGCTGTCACCTTTCAATGAACTTCTGTCTAATATGGCTTGTTTGTTCTGTGTCTTTAAACATAAACCCACACCGAACAGCTCTGCTTCTTCACTCCAAGCTGGCTGTAATTATTAGAAATTACATGATTGCCATTAAGGGCTGAAGCATATCCAGGAACAAAGGAAGGCCCTGCCCAAAGCAGTAGGGAGCTGCATGATTTCTGCCAGAAGACAGAGCCATGAAGCCTACTTACCTTTCTAATGTGAGGTCAGGGTGCCCCAGAAACTGTTCAGGTCACGGCAACTGTTCATATCTGAAACTTGCAGTTTCAGCAACTCTGCCTCATGCCAATTCCCTTTTAAAATCTATGGCTATTGAATGTTGCCTAATTTATTTGTCCCTCAGATTGATATTTTTTTGCCACATCACTTGAAATACTTTGTTTAGGCACTAAATATGAATCTTTATGCTCATGCTTTCTAAAATAATGGTTTGAGAGCAAAAGAAAAGGATTGCTCTGCAGAAGCCTCATTTCCCACCAGATATATTTCTCTGCCTTTAGTATGTCCTAAAGAACACTGGAAGTAAGGCACTGGTTAAGTAGAGTCCAGAAACCTAAGTCAAATAACTTCATAAACCATCAACATACTTTGAGAGTATTTAGACCTTTCCTCTGGCATCATATATGAGGAAAGAGTGGCCCTTGGTCTGGTCTATTCTATTCTATTCTATTCTATTCTATTCTATTCCATTCCATTCCATTCCATTCTATTCTATTCTATTCCTTGTGCACTTTCTGCTGAGTGGGGATTGCTCAGGTCCCAAACTATGCCCACAAACCACAATGGGAAAAGCACCAGCTAGACTGGGACAATACTGTGCCTCTCACATCACGCACAGTGTGATCTGAGGGTTGTGCTCAGACCATGTTTCATTTGCTAGGACAGAAGCCACCTACTGCACAGACAAATTGTCAAGAATGTGAGATTTGGACCCTCACTACAAGAAAGACATTGAGGTGCTGGACTGTGTCCAGAGAAGAGCAACTAAGCTAGCGAAGGGCCTTGAATATAAGTCCTGTGAGGAACAGCTGAGTGAACAGTGGTTGTTTAGTCTTCAGAAGAGGCTGAGGGGAGACCTCACCACGCTCTACTATTACCTCACTTGGAGAGAGGTGGGGGTTGGTCTCTTCTCACATACAGGACAAGAGGAAACGGCCTCAAGTTGTACCAAGTGAAGTTCAGGTTGGCTATTAAGAAAAATATCTTAACTAAAGGGTTATCAGGCATTGGAACAGGCTGCTCAGGGAGATGGTAGAGTCATCACCCCTGGAAGTATTTAGAAGATGTGTGGATGCGGGGCTTTAGTGGTAGTAGCTGAGCAGCAGCGGTGGGATTGTGAGCTCTACGCAAGCTGTTTGACTTGATCTCAAAGATCTCGCCCAACCTCAACAGTTCTGTGATTCTATGATGTGAATACACATCCCCTCTGTAAAAGGAAAAACTAAAACACACTTTCCCCCCCTTTTTTCCACTCATCAGCAAGAAGAAATAAAAAGTTATATGTTGAATGTTGCAAGAAGTGTAGCACTGCCATGCACCTCTCTTCTGCTTGCTGACAGCCACAGGAGCATTACTGCACTCCAAGGGATCCTATTTGCCAGGAGCATGAGGATCCTGTGGGAGTGTCTATGACTGGATGGAGGAAAGTGTTTGCCAAGGTGCACACGCCTTGCTCCCTGACAGTTGCTCCCCAGGCACGTTCCACTGGGGCATTATGTACCTGCAGCTCCTTGAGTGTGCACAGGAGGTAAAGTCACCAGCGGTTCTGCTTTGAAGTTTCCTCCTGGCCACAGCATTTGAGGAATTAACTCTTGAGGAGATTGGAGTTATAATCATCTGTATGTAAATCCCAGATGGCTTCGAAGGATTCCATTAAATATGCTGCACAACAAAAATGCATACATAAGAGGTTATTCAGATTTGGCACCATGCATGGGACTAGTCTAATTAGGTCTTTATTGCTGACAACATCTGATTATAACACTGTCTTCCTTTCACAATGACTGTTTCACAAGCTCTCTTTGTATTAGCTAACACAGGATGTCTATGCCACAAAGCAGCTTGATGCAGAAATCATCAAAGCCATGCTGACCAAAAATTTATGCACAGGCACTCAAAAGGCAGATTCTGATTCAAAGAGCACTGATGGACAGAAAACCAGCTGCCCACTGGTGTTAACAGGCTTTGAAGTCTCAATAATCAAAGAGGTTTTGGGGTCAGGTGGAAGGCACTGATACGGTGCCCAAGGAGTGTGCTGTGCCCAGATGAACTGATTGATTTCTGAACTTTCACAGGGGACAACGTTTGGATCTTAGATCACCTGGTGTTGCCTGGGTGAGGATGACTTAAAATCATTCTGAAGGGTTTAAAAGAGAGGACAGTACTCTCACAGTACTCACACAAGCCCAGGTAGCAATAAATAAACTGCGGATTTTCTTTCAGGGCAGATACATTCTGCACACTCGATCACCTCAGCTAAATTCCCAATACCATGAAAATTAATTACAAGTTTAGGTCACACATAACAGAATATTCTTAAGGGTTCATTTCTGTCATTCCAAATAACCTAACTTTATAGGAAGTGGCAGTTACATGCTTGGAAGTCAAATCCTGCTGGCGACATTGCATTCAGCCCTGGGCTTTTGGCTTCCTAGTGACAGTGGGAAGACTAAGTAGTGCTTGTCAAATACACCTTGAACTTCATCTGCCATTGAGACTAGGTAAGGACAAAGAATCACAGAATCACCAAGTTTGGAAGAGACCTCAAAGATCATCAAGTCCAACCTGTCACCCAACACCTCATGACTAGACCATGGCACCAAGTGCCACATCCAATCCCCTCTTGAACACCTCCAGGGATGGTGACTCCACCACTTCCCTGGGCAGCACATTCCAATGGCTAACAACTCTCTCAGTGAAGAACTTTCTGCGCACCGCGAGCCTAAACTTCCCCTGGTGCAGCTTGAGACTGCGTCCTCTTGTTCTGGTGCTGGTTGCTTGAGAGAAGAGACCAACTCCCTCCTGGCTACAACCACCTTTCAGGTAGTTGTAGACAGCAATAAGGTCTCCCCTGAGCCTCCTCTTCTCCAGGCTAAACAACCCCAGCTCCCTCAGCCTCTCCTCATAGGGCTGTGCTCAAGGCCTCTCCCCAGCCTCATTGCCCTTCTCTGGACACGTTCAAGTGTCTCAATGTCCTTCTTAAACTGAGGGGCCCAGAACTGGACACAGGACTCAAAGTGTGGCCTAACCAGTGCTGAGTACAGGGGCAGAATGACTTCCCTGCTCCTGCTGGCCACACTATTCTTGATGCAGGCCAGGATGCCATTTGCCTTCTTGGCCACCTGTGCACACTGCTGGCTCATGTTTAGGCAGCTGTCAATCAGCACCCCCAGGTCCCTCTCTGTTTGGCATCTCTCCAGCCACTCCAACCCCAGCCTGTAGCTCTGCATGGGGTTTATTGTGGCCAAAGTGCAGCACCCAGCACTTGGATTTGTTGAATGCCATCATGTTGGACTCTGCCCATCTGTCCAGTTGGTCGAGGTCCCTCTGGAGAGGCCTTCTGCCCTCTAACAGATCAACATCTGCTCCCAGCTTGGTGTAATCTGCAAATCTGCAGACATACAGTGAGAGCAAGATAAAGATAAAGAAGCAGATGCTTATTTCCCCTTTTTTTTTATGACAGAAAAATAAAGACAGTTTTCAAGCTGGTATCATAGCAAAAGAATCATAGACTAGGAACATTTTCTCAAGTGTGTCACCTGTGTCTGTGTTAGTCCTGCTTTTCAGCTGGTACCTGCAAGTTGAGTTTTTTTATACAAGACCAAATGCAAGGTCCTGCATCTGGGTCGAGGCAATCCCAGGCACAAATACAGGCTGGGCAGTGACTGGCTGGAAAGCAGCCCTGAGGAGAGAGACTTCGGGGTGCTAGTGCATGAGAAGCTCAACAGGAGCTCTCAATGTGCACTTGCAGCCCGGAAAGCCAATCAGATCCTGGACTGCATCAAGAGAAGTATGGCCAGCAGGTCAAGGGAAGTGATTCTCCCCCTCTACTCAGCTCTGGTGAGACCCCACCTGCAGTACTGCATCCAGTTCTGGAGCCCCTATTACAGGAGGGATATGGAGGTGCTGGAATGCATCCAGAAAAGGGCCACGAGGATGATCAGAGGGCTGGAGCACCTCTCCTATGAGGACAGACTGAAGGAGTTGGGGCTGTTCAGTCTGCAGAAGAGAAGGCTCCGAGGTGACCTCATTGTGGCCTTCCAGTATCTGAAGGGGGCCTACAAGAAGGCTGGGGAGGGACTTCTCAGGATATCAGGGAGTGATAGGACATGGGGGAATGGAATGAAGCTGGAGGTGGGGAGATTCAGGCTAGATGTGAGGAGGAAGTTCTTCCCCATGAGAGTGGTGAAGCCCTGGAATGGGTTGTCCAGGGAGGTGGTTGAGGCCCCGTCCCTGGAGGTGTTTAAGAGCAGGCTGGATGAGGCTCTGGCCAGCCTGATCTAGTGTGGGGTGTCCCTGCCCATGGCAGGGGGGTTGGAACTAGATGATCCTTGTGGTCCCTTCCAACCCTGACTGATACTATGATACTATGATATCTACTATTTGGCCACTGTATTTTAATCAGATTCAAAATGTTTCTTTAATCTTTTATTCCAGCATGACTCATTTTTTGATAACATCTTCTGCTGTTCACAAGATGGTTGTGATTTTTTTCATGGCAGCAGTTACTGGTCAAGACTTGGAGATCGTGCCCATCAGCTTACATAACTACACTGAGCTTATTTAATCTAGCCCCAAGTATCTAAAGAGCCTTGAAGTCATCTGCAAAAAGCCAAGCTGCAGAAATACTGCCAAAAAAAAGTGCTAAATATTTGCCTTGGAAATCCATTTATTTAGAAACAGTGGCTTTCTGGGAATGTGTCCCTAGCTTTTGTAAAATTACATCACTTGAACTGCCTTACTCTGTACAGAATGGACTCTGATTTTGGACTCTTGATTTATTTTGCTTGGTTGGTTTGGGTTTGGGTTTTGTTTGGTTGCTTTCAGTTTTTGTTTGGTTGGGGTTTTTTTGGGTTTCTTTTTTTTGTTCTGATCAGCTCTGCTGTTGAAATACAAAAGCCAAGAAGGAGCAAGGCCATAGAACGAGAATGCTTGCAAAGTATTTCAAACATTTCCATTAGGGCTTAATTTGTGATTTGTCTATTAAAGCAGCATAAACTCACACAGGCACCGTGAATGCTCCCCAGAGACCAACTTATTCCTGTATCCTTTTAATCTATTGTATTCTTAATCTTCAAGCAAAAGTAAAGATCATGAGGAATGTGCTTTACTTCCATGTGCTTATAATTTGCTCCATGTGAATACAAACTTTATAGTTACATGGATATGTCCCCGTGACAAATATCCTTTGTTAGACCAGCAAGAAAGAGCCAGAAGGCTGACAACCAAAAATATGGTTGAGTTAGCTGAGCCTTAACACTATGAAGTGATACACCACACAAAAGGCTGGCCAATTTGCAAGCTTTATGTGTGCTTTCTAAACAATAAGGACCATCATAAATGCTTATATTAGTGGGAAGGTGAATAGTTAACAGCATTAACTTTCTCATTCAGAATGATCTGTCTCATTTTGCAATGAAAATCCAGCTCAATGAAACACAAGGAAATATTAAGTCATTCTCTTAAATTAAGAGTGACTTAAATTGTGTCCTGAGGACTCAGACCCTCAGGTTTCTTAATTAGCACTTCACAAATTACTAGTTTTAACCATACTGGAATCCCTGCCAGTCAGAGCTAGGCACCCAGATCACTTTGGGTACTAAAGTGCACTCTAACATCACTGAGCCTTCTGTTTGTGCCTGAAGAGGTGACCAACACCAGAGAGATGTATTTTCTCACAAATGCCACCCAAAGAATAATTTTATGTGTGCAATGATACAGAAATGAGTGTTTGTTTTAGCAAAGGCAAGGTCAAAGCCCGTGTTGTTGTTGGAGTCGAAGCAAGTGTCTTTTGTTTGCTTAGACTGAAAAAGACCTTTAAGATCATCAAATCAAATCATTAACCTAACACTGACTAAAACATATCCCTAAGCACTGCATCTACACCACTCTTCAATACCTTCAGGGATGGGGACTCCACTTGTCCCAATGCCTGATAACCCTTTCAATAAAGAAATTCTCCCTGATATTCAACCTAAACTTCCCTTGGCTCAATTTAAGGCCATTTCTTCTTGCTCTATCACCTGTCACTTGGTTGAACAGATTGAACCTCATCTCACCGTCTGGAAACTGTCTGTAAGAGTGACTCTTCTTGTCTAAACTGACAAGGGCTAAAGTTCAGTCTTAAGTGCAAATGATAAACTGTAGCTCCTGTCTTCCTTTCAGACTTAAAAACAAACAAACAAACACCTTATTTATTGAATCTTTATTATTTCCTTACCTTTAAAATTATCCAGAATCACTATTAAAGATCTTGAGGGATTTCCTTTGAAATGAGAAAGGTTATTTTTTACTGCATTAATTTTTAAGTGTATCTTTTGGGTTTATTCCACTTGGTAGTGCTTCTCTCCTGCCTTTCTGCCAATTGAGGTTTGCTACTTAAAAAGTTATTGAGCTTCTGTGTGTGAATGAGTTCCTTAATCAGCATTGCTGCTGAGTTACCTGAGAAGAGGTAACTCCTTTTCAGAGTTTAGCTACAGAATCTAGACCAGTATCATTGACCTGGCTTTCTGAGTCCGAGAATTTGTAGACCAGGGAGCCAAAGTTTCACAGTATCACAGTATCACAGTATCACTCAGGTTGGAAAGGACCTCGAGGATCATCGAGTCCAACCTATCAACACAGACCCTATGACTAGACCATGGCACCAAGTACCACGTCCAATCCCCTCTTGAATGCCTCCAGGGTCGATGACTCCACCACCTCCCTGGGCAACCCGTTCCAATGACGAATGACTCGCTCGGTGAAGAACTTCCTCCTCACCTCGAGTCTAAACCTCCCCTGGCGCAGCTTGAGACTGTGTTCCCTTGTTCTGGTGCCTGGTTGCCTGGGAGAAGAGGCCAATCCCTTCCTGGCTACAACCATCTTTCAGGTAGTTGTAGAGGGCAATGAGGTCACCCCTGAGCCTCCTCTTCTCCAGACTAAACAATCCCAGCTCCTTATATGAGGCATATTCTTGCACAGGCTGAGTAGAATTCTAACTCTGAAGTGCCTTTAAAAGTATGACACAGCACCACAAACACCAGATGTGAGCTGGAGTGAAGAACCCAGCCCAGGATGAGTACACAGTGGCTGGATGAGCAGGCAGGCTCTTTGAACCTAGCTCTCATTGGTTTGAAATCCATCTGCTAATTGATGATATCTGCTGCTGCCGCAACATGGCAGCAGCCAAACCAAGCAATGCAAGAATAGGCAAATGTGAGGAGTATAGGGAAAAGGAAATCAGAGATTGCATCTGTTGATTTTTCTCTAAATATGGAAATTCTTATACAATAGACCATCAAATGTAATTTCCTATGTCTTAGAGGACAAGCTGTACATTTTTTAAAATAGTTCAAAAGGCTTGCAAACTCCAGCTCAGGGTGTGGAAGTGGAAGGAGGGGGCCAGAGGCTCTGTAGCAAAGAAGAATGGAATACAGGATATCCCCCTCCCAACCCTTTAAAAAAAATCCCTCAGTTTAAGAGACTTCTGCGTGTCAGACCGGACAGCCTGTTCACTCGACGAGACCAGGCCCACCGCAGGCTGAGCAGAGGGATGTCTTCAGATTGCAAAAGTAAAGGACAGCCACGATTTTGTGCAAGGCCATCACAGAGATCACATGCCAGCTCCACATGCAGGAGAAGGCTTTTGATGTCAGAGCTGCAGCAGTTCCCTCCTGCCGATCTGCATCATGTGCAGTGACTAGGAGGAGCCAGCACTCTCACAATAGTGCTCCGCCATTTGTTTTCTTCTGCTTCTCTGATTGAAACTCCAGATGTGCCTCAGTCTGCCACACTGTCATTTTGCCTGTGTCTCACAGAGTAGTACTTTGAGCTCACCTTGCCACTGAGGGCAGTACTTGGAGCTCACCTTGCCACCGAGGGCAGTGCTTTGAGCTCACCTTGCCACTGAGGGCAGTACTTTGAGCTCACCTTCCCACTGAGGGCAGTGCTTTGAGCTCACTTTCCCACTGAGGGCAGTGCTTTGAGCTCACCTTGCCACTGAGGGCAGTACTTTGAGCTCACCTTCCCACTGAGGGCAGTGCTTTGAGCTCACCTTGCCACTGAGGGCAGTGCTTTGAGCTCACCTTCCCACTGAAGGCAGTGCTTTGAGCTCACCTTGCCACTGAGGGCAGTGCTTTGAGCTCGCCTTCCCACTGAAGGCCACAGCTCCGACCCTCTGCTTCCCAGGAGCGAATGTTTCTACTCCTGGTGCATTTCTTTCGTTAGCTTGTTTCCAGACCTTCACCAAGTGAATTCAGAAAGCTGCCCTTAGTCATTCCACTCCTGAGATTCTGACAGACTCTGCCTCACAGTGCAAAACCCTTAAGAAACCATAGGGCCACTTTAGATCTCTGCTAGGTCAAAGAAGAAACAAAAATGATTTCCAAAGAACTAGGACAACCTTTCTCCCAGTACTTTCAGGGTTGTTCTTTTTTTCTTGTCTGGAAATACTTGCTGAGTATGTGGTAATAGCCTTGCACAGGCTATTCTTGCCTAATGTCACTAGGACATTGCAGTACTGAGAAAATCTGTGCAAGTTTACAGCAAATAGTGTCAGTTAATAAGGGAAGGTCTGACAGTGGCAGGCATGTGGATTCCTTCAATCAGTAGTCCTGGGAGATTTGTCTGTGTTGTGTACATCCCAGTATTCAGCTTTGGAAACATGTTTACCTGAAGCCAACTTTTCTGAATGAACCTGAATGAGGAGCAACCAGAAAGGCAGAGGCTTGATTGGAGTGGGGTTTTTTTAAGAACAAAACACAGATTCACAGTCTGTCCAAGATGAGTGACCCAAGCTGACAGCTTAAATGACCAACAACTATGATTTCATGTTTCCTCCCACATCTCAGGCTCATATGGCCTTGTCCATCAGTCAGAGGGCTGAAGCAAGCAACCAAAAATCGTATGTATCTGTATAGGGGTAACACAGTGATTTGGACTGAACTGAATGGAAGAAGGAATCCTGTGCCAAAAAAAGTTGCCATGTTTTCCCATCGGTAACAGCTAGCTTAACAAAGTCTTAATAGAGCTCTCCTTGCAAACTGCTTCTTCACATCCATACATCAAAAGAGCTGTGGTAACACTCTCACTGCTCAGTGCACCTGTTCTTGTGAAATAACAGAAAGTTTTGGACAGGGACCAGTAGAGACAGGAACCATTTCCTATTTATTATGATAGCTTGAAACTGACTGTTTTGATTGTAAATTTGAGACAGATTACAAGCTGTCTGTAGTGGTAGGAAGTTGGGAAAGGGATGACCAAGAGTTCTTTTAATAAGCTATTTTTCTGTTTTTATGGGAAGGTGGGATTGAGGAAATGTACAAGATGACAAATAAAACACAGGCTCACTAAGTCACACGCTGCCCTTCTGTAAGGCCAGTTGCCTTCAGGAGCAAGAACAAACCTGGAATTGAATGGACTCTTTCTCTGGCCTCAGCAAATCGGACACCTGATGTAAAGGGAAAGGGAACAAAGAGTGAGATTTCCCTATCAGCAGGCTCCTCTGATTTACCATGACTTCAAAGTCACAGCAAGCCCTCAGAAGGTGGCTGGGAAGGAAGTTCCGACTACCATTGATGCACAGCGAGATTAGTGTATTTGAATTTAACAGCAAGGGTGCAGCACACCTGCGGGTAAGGAGAAAAGGGTATCAAAGAGCGATGCTGCGATGCAGATAAGGTTCAGTTTACCCACAGGGACTTCCACCACAGACATTTACATCCTATGGAGGGTTTTGGAGTGGCTACATAGCACTCACCAGTCTAAAGGTAGAACAGAGCAAATGCCTGATGGTGCACATTTTTATGCGCCGTGCAATCTTGAGTCAGGGTGACAGTGATGTCACAGTTATTCTAGCAATAACCTGCTCTGAGTTCTTTGATACTCACAGAAACCACTTGTACTCTCTGCTTACACACTGATATTCTGGCCAAGTAGAAACAGTAATGAGCACTTATTCTATCCTTTCCTATGAGACCTTCCAACATCTCCTTTTAAAGATTTCTAAGAAGAAAGGGCCCACACTTCTACATTCCTGTCTCAGTGACAGGATCAGGCAAATTTTTTTAGCTGGAAGAGAAAATATTTATCATGATAAATTATTTGGCAGAAGCATTTCAGGGCTATAAACTCACCCTGAAATGTGGAATGCAAGAAATTAATTGTTGGAGGCAGCTCAGTAACACTTGATGGATGATAGGCCTTGGAAAAACTACTCATGAAAAAGACAAGAAGGATGACAAAGTAATTTTACCTGAAAGCTGATGCAGTCCTTAGAGAGCAAATTTTCTTTCCACATTACTGCCTTCCAAGCTCTTTTTAATAACAAATTTTTGAGCTATTCACTGAGAACATCTCAATCTATCAGGACAGCAGCTCATCAGTGCAGCACTAGAAGGGCGCTTTTCACGGACACTGAATAACTCCTGGAGAGGGATAAAACATTGCAAGAGAATTTCTGCAGATTGGATGTTGGAATATATTGAACTCCTGTTCACTAGAGAAAAATATTGGCCAGGATGGGAAACATATCTGGGTTTCAAGAGAATAGCCTGGATAGAAATAATGAGACCAGGAGCAGGCCTAGGGGACAGAAAGCACACATGAAGATCCTCTTTTAAGAGAAGGACACTCAAAAAAAACCCTAAAAAGATAGAAGCAAGGAGCAGAGATACAGAAAAAGTCCTACAGTGAGACTTGACAAAGTAGTCATGGGGCCCAGGCAGAGCACGTCTCCTCTGAGAGATGCTGTGAACAAGGAAGGGAGCAAGGAAGGAAATGTCAGACCAAACAAAATGTCCCGGAGATGAGACAATGTAGGAAGTAGTTTAGAGGGACAGAGAGGAGCCTGGTGGGACTTATTTTAGGTGCTTGCTTCAGATCCTCCAGGCCCACAGGGTATAGAAGTAAAAAAGTCATGGATGGAGGATAAGGAGCAAAAATAGAACATGAGGCAGAGAGTGCAAGAACCAGGGAATAACTGAGATGTGCTCAATGGTTAGCTTGGCAGGCTTTTTTATGTTGGTAATGATGGTACAGCTGACTGTGACAGGCCTGCAGTACTGATCCACAGGCATAACCACTCAACACTGAGAGTAATGGTCTTCAGGAAAGCTGCAGAAGATAGAGTCTGATATGTCATGCCCATGAGGAAGCACGTGGTTAGATTCTTCTAGTTCAGATCAGTTGCAAAAGCATCTGAAAAATTCCCTGTATGGGGGAAATGTTAAGGTCCTCAATTCCTATTGAAATATTTTAATAACTCCTCCACAAAACAAAACAAAACAAAACAAACAAAACCCCCAACAAACCAACCAAACAAAAAAACCCCACACAACTGTCCAGATGTTAATTACACTGAGCAAGATCAGGAGCAAACCTAAAAGTCAACCTGTCTGTCAATACTTAGGGAATTAACAGTTCCTTGTTTTAATTTCCTGTGAGGACAAAGCATTACATACTCTGGCCACCACAGTGAGCTTGTTTTTGTCCTGAACAAGTAGTGCCTCCAGCAAGCTGCTGCCAAAGACCCCCAAAATATTCCATTCAGCTGCCACTTCTGCCAGCAAAGTGGGAAATTTCCTTCTCAGTGATTCATTGATGCAGGCTTTCTCACACACCCTGCAAGCATTAAATTTGAGTTGCTCCTCCTCAATGAACCGATCAGATGTCAACAGGGCAAACATGCTTGGAAGTACTTAATATGTACTAGCAAGAGGAAATCATCAGGAAATGGATCACTCCTTGTGCTAATGGAAGTGTCCCAACAAACATGCATCTATTAGATTCGGTATTCTTCCACAAGGGCATTTTTAGAACGTTTTTCCAAGCAGACCAACATGCATTGTATTTGCTCATTTTGCTTCCAGGCTTTGACTTAACAATGGCCAATGTGAAGGCTTTCCTGAGTTCCACATTTGCTTTCCAGATTTGTGGGACTCAGATAGCTTGGAGCCATGATGTAATCTTAATGATTTCCCCCTATTCTCCAAATAGGCCATTCCAGCACTGTAGGCGTATTGTGCTGCATTGATAATCCCCTTGAGAAGACCTCAGTGAAAGCCCAGTGGGTGTGGTGGTATGAAACGTGAAGAGACACAATGCTCCTCAGCATGAGGACATCATCAGGGATGAAATGCTTCTGACTTGCAGCAAGAGAGTGGCAAGAAGCTTGGCAGACGTCCTGGCACAAGGACCAGGACTGCACAGGGGAAATGCAGCAGGAATTGATCAGCTCTTAGCTCCTGAAGACCACTGTGAATACGTGAAACACATTATCTCTTTCAAGAGATACAAAAATGAAAGCTAAGCCATCCCTTTATCAGGCAGGTGAAGAGTGCTGCACATGTACAAATAATGTACCAAAAACATCCATGGAAAAAATACTAGGCCTCATACCCATCTATCACCTTCATTCAAGAGTCATCAAAACTTTGCAACCTGCTCTAGGTGAGCCTACTATAGCAGGTGGGTTGGACTAGATGATCCCTGGAGGTGTTCAAGAGGGGATTGGACATGGCACTTGGTGCCATAGCCTAGTAGTCATGAGGCCTTGGATGACAAGTTGGACTTGATGATCTTTGAGATCTTTTCCAACCTTGTTGATTCTATGATTGTAGGATTCTATGATCTCCAGAAGTCTCTTCCAACCCCTACCATTGTACAATTCTGTGACCAAAATCTGGCTCCTAAAGAGCAACATGAGTTACTTTGTATGTCTCCTGTCAAAGAGCTCTGCAAAATTGATAAGTGTCTGCTTCCAGCTTTGGCTTTTCCTCAGCTCCACATTTTGTTGATTTGAATCAGTTTTAGACTATTTGTCACCCGCGAGCTGTCTTGACAGGAGCACTGGTCAGTACTCCATGCAGAGGCAACATATTGCTAGATCTCCATTTGCCTTTACTCTTTACCGAGCATGATTAATTTGCTCGAACTTTGTTAGTCTTGGTGGAAGTTGTCTAGCTATAGTCTAGTTTGTTGAGCTCTCTATCATAAAGAAAGAAAACCAGGACTCGCTAGAGGACAGATGGTCTCAAGCGCAAAGGCCTGCTTTGGGTGGGTGGCATTCCAGCCCGTTGCCCATAGGGGGAGCTGCGGTGACTTCCCTGACCTCGCACTGATGCAATTCCTCCGCCTGCAGTTAACTGAAACAGGTTTCCGCCTTCAGCATCACGTGGATCCACCCTACTGAATTACAGCTGGGCCATGAAACTGCTTATTAAAGGCTTCTTAAAAGATCCAGTCTTTGCTGATGAGACAAAATAGAAAAGGTCATCTGATACTGGCTTTAAGTAGGCCAAGGGGCACAAGAGATAGTGTAAAACATAATTATCAACTTACATCAGCATTTTCATGCCCAGTCTGCTGTCACCAAAGTGCATTGCAAGAGTCTTGCATTTTTATAGTCAAGACACAGGTCAATAAAACCAGCTACAAAGTCTGATGCCTATGACAGCTGTCACTGGCAGTGGGTCTCAATTCACAGAGTATTTTCTATGCTCTTTCACTAATAAAACATTCCTGTAAAGTCAACCTTATTACTGTGGGAAGCTACTATTTTCAGATTCCTTATCAACTATACCAATGCTCAACTTGGGAATGAATAGTCTTTTTGATTAACAAAGTACAGCAACAACTCTGACTCTTCATCTCTTTTCCTGTGATAAAACCCTGCTGTATTTTAACAGCGTTTTGCGAAGTAGCTCTGATATATAACTGTCATAATTATAGTTGTCTTTTAGTGAGGACCTCCTCCTTAGTATCTGCCTTACAGAGACACATCCATCCATCCATCCTTCCTTTGACTAATGCAGAGGTTGTTGCTGAAGAACTTTGTCTTTGGGGCAGCTGGATGAGGATTTGTTACATCTAACAGGGCAAGGTAACAGCTGGAGCTATTTTACAGAATCATCATTAACTTCTGAGCTGTACCTTGTTTGTTGCCAACCAGAAGAGAAAGTATTTTCTGGCCAACATTTGGACACTGATCTCTCTCATCTACAGGGATGCCAAAGGAGGTAGCAGCTGCTCTGATTACATCCTTCTTATGATAGGCAAAATGGAGGCAAATGAACTTCTTTAATGTTTCTACCACAAACTGAAGCTATTTACTCCTTGATAAGGACATCTTTAGATTCCTAACCTTATCCCCACAAAACTTAATTTATTTTTGCTTTACAGTTTATGGCCTAATGACTCCAATGTATCACACAGAGCTGCCACAGACAGTACACACCTGTAGCAGCTCCACATACTCAGTGAAGCAGAGCTGGATCATACATTGAGGCATTGCTCTTTTTGTCATAAAGATATCCCATGCAGAGCTACAGGCTGGGGTTGGAGTGGCTGGAGAGCTCCCAAACAGAGAGGGACCTGGGGGTGCTGATTGACAGCCGCCTGAATATGAGCCAGCAGTGTGCCCAGGTGGCCAAGAGGGCCAATGGCATCCTGGCCTGCATTAGGAATAGTGTGGCCAGCAGGAGCAGGGAGGTCATTCTGCTCCTGTACACTGCACTGGTTAGGTCACACCTTGACTCCCTGTGTCCAGTTCTGGGCCCCTCAGTTTAGGAAGGATGTTGAGTTGCTGGAACATGTCCAGAGAAGGGCAACAAAGTTGGTGAGGGGCTTGGAACACAAGCCCTATGAGGACAGACTGAGGTAGCTGGGGCTGCTTAGCCTGGAGAAGAGGAGACTCAGGGGTGACCTTATTGCTCTCTACAACTACCTGAAAGGAGGTTGTAAACAGGCGGGGGCTGGTCTCTTCTCCCAGGCAACCAGCACCAGAACAAGGGGACACAGTCTCAAGCTGTGCCAGGGGAGGTTTAGACTTGAGGTGAGGAGAAAGTTCTTCACCGAGCGAGTCATTCATCATTAGAACGGGTTGCCCAGGGAGGTGGTTGAGTCACCATCCCTGAAGGCATTCAAGAGGAGATTGGACGTGGCACTTGGTGCCATGGTCTAGTCATGAGGTCTGTGTTGATAGGTTGGACTCGATGATCCTCGAGGTCCTTTCCAACCTAATTTATACTGTGATACTGTGATACTGTGATACTGTGATTGTCTTATCTTTCTATACTGTGCTATGCTCTGTTACATGAGAGTCCTTTCTTCACACATATTAAAAACAAACTGACCTACAGAAGAGGACTGAGGAGGCAGGTCCATCCTGTTCACAGGCAGAGGATGCAGGCTGTCACCCTTTAGTTTTTCTTTGCTTTGGTGCCATGCTACTCTGTTCACCAGATGAGGTTATATAAGAGTAGTCCATGCTACAGGATGTCCAAAAGGACATCTCCATCTGGATGTGCTGTAGCACTCTGAAAGCAACTAGGCAGCTGTAGCACTCTGAAAGCAATCTAGGCAGCTAGTAACATTATACTAAGTGTTCTCACATTAATTTCCTTTCCTGAGACAAACATAACTTTTTGTCTTTCTTTACAAAACAGAGCATGGCAAATGTTCCCCACAAACAATTCCACATTTATTTGTAAGACATTTTAAATTTCTAGTAATGTTGTCTCCTGCCAACATGGAGACAGTCCACATTAATCCCTCCACAAATGTTCCCTCAGGAACACTTTGTACTTTCCCTTGGCTGGTCACTGTGTTCACTGGAGTCCAGCTGCAAAAAAGGTCTCAGCTCTGCATCTGGATTTCAAATCAGTCACAAACTGATGGCTGTTTTCCCAGACAGAGGAATTAACTGGCACCTGTAAAACCCATTACCAAAATTTCTGGAAACATCACTTCAGCCTAAAGTTTCAGGATTAAACTGGGATTTTATAAACATTTTAGGGAGAAATCACTCCCAGGTTCACTTGTTGCCTCTTTCCCTCTCCCCTCTAACTCACTAACATTATGGTTTTTAAATTTTGCTTTGTTTATGTCTTGGTTCCACTTGATCCACAAACTGACCTGACTGTGGAGGAGACTTTAGGTATCAAGGCAACCCAGCCATTAGCCTACATCTAGCACAGACCAGTAAAACTCAAAAGCTGCTGCTTTGCATCAGATGCTGCACTAGAAATGTTTGTTGGTTTTTTGCCTCATTAACAGGATTAGCAGAGAAAAGCTTAGTTTGGCTAACACAGCCCTGTAATTTGGACAAAATAGTTCTCTTGAATTACAACTTCATATAATAATAATAATAATAATAATAATAATAATAATAATAATAATAATAATAATAATAATAATAATAATAATAATAATAATAATAATAAAAAACAACAACCAGGTTGGAAGAGACCTTCAAGATCATCGTGTCCAACCCATCAACCAATCCAACCCACCTAAACAACTAACCCATGGCACCAAGCACCCCATCAAGTTTATGCTGAACTATATCAGAAATATCCTGGCCTGTATCAGAAATAGTGTAGCCACAGAAGTCATTCTGCCCCTGTACTCAGCGCTGGTTAGGCCACACCTTGAGTACTGTGTCTAGTTCTGGGCTCCTCAATTTAAGAAGGACATTGAGATATTTGAACGTGTCCAGAGGCTGGTGAGAGGTCTCAAGCACAGCCCTATGAGTAGAGGTTGAGGGAGCTGGAGTTGTTTAGCCTGGAGAAGAGGAGGCTCAGGGGTGACCTCATTGCTCTCTACAACTACCTGAAGGGGGGTTGTAGCCAGGGGGGAAGTTGGTCTCTTCTCCCAGGCAACCAGCACCAGAACAAGAGGACACAGTCTCAAGCTGTGCCAGGGGAAGTTTAGGCTCGCGGTGAGGAGAGAGTTGTTAGGCATTGGAATGTGCTGCCCAGGGAGGTGGTGGAGTCACTGTCCCTGGAGATGTTAAAAAAAAGATTGGATGTGGCCATGGTTTAATTGTCAGGAGGTATTTCGTGACAGGTTGGACTTGATGATCTGTGAGGTCTTTTCCAACCTGGCTGATTCTGTGATTCTGGTCTTAAAAAAATGCTTGAAGTACCATTTCACATTCTCTTTGTGTATTCTTCTCTAAGTACATATGCACTTGATATTTTGAGGGTTTTATACTCCAGACAGCCAAGCAGACTTGTGGATTTGATACCCCTGTAGGGTGCAGAACTAAGATAACAGTTCAGTTCTGGAGAAACCAGTTGCCTTCATTGTTTTACAGTGCAGCTTTATCTTTTAATTCACAGGTCAAGTACTGTTAATGTGCAAGGAAAGCCACATTCAAGTGATACTTTTCTGAGCAAGAAGAGAGACAAGAAGAGAAGACAAGAAACTTACTCCTCTCTAAAAATATTCAAGACAGAAATAAGTGGCATCTGTATGATGCCATGTTCCAGTTCTGTCCACTAAACCGTCCCTGGGGAGCTACAGTTAAGGCTTCAAAATCTTAAGTAATCTCAAAAGTCCTGTCAATCAATCAGCTGCAAATGAAAATGCTTCAGTATTACCAAGACAAGGCTTTCTTCTGTGCCTAGCTCATTTCTTAGGCTAAACAATAGTATCCAGATTGAATTAAACCTAGAATGCCTTTCTAGCACTAGCTATGAATTTAGTGTTCCCAAGATCATTTAGCAACTATATATTCTATATATTGTCCCAAACTGGTATAATACTAATGTATTTAGCACAGGACTGTCAAACCTCAAACCAATCAGCTAGATCTGACTTGACAAACCAGTTAATCTGCACTAGCTCTTCATGCTCTCTCTCCCAGAGCTCCCACAGTGATAGGAGGGAACTGCTCCATAGTGCCAGACTGTTCCAGCAGAACCAGCCAGCCTTGGCTACCAGCTTTCCACCGCCAGGACCCACAGTCTCTCCCATCACAGGGTGACACCTGGGAATGGGCTGAATTCATTGCTCAGAAAATGGAGGCATTCTCCTGGCTCTTCTCCTGGGGGCTTCTCAGAGATCTTAACAGCTCTATATAGAATAGAATAGAATAGAATAGAATAGAATAGAATAGAATAGAATAGAATAGAATAGAATAGAATAGAATAGAATAGAATAGAATAGAATAGACCTTTGAGATCATCGAGTCCAATCTATCATCCAACACTACCTATCATCCAACACTATCTAATCAACTAAATCATGGCACCAAGCACCCCATCCAGTCTCTTCCTAAACATCTCCAGGGATGGTGACTCCACCACCTCCCTGGGCAGCACATTCCAATGGGCAATCACCCTTTCTATGAAGAACTTCCTCCTAACATCCAGCCTAAACCTCCCCTGGCACAGCTTGAGACTGTGTCCCGTGTTCTGGTGCTGGTTGCCTGGGAGAAGAGACCAACTCCCACCTGGCTACAACCTTCCTTCAGGTAGTTGTAGACAGCAATAAGGTCACCCCTGAGCCTCCTCTTCTCCAGGCTAAGCAACCCCAGCTCCCCCAACCTCTCCTCACAGGGCTTGTGCTCCAAACCCCTCTCCAGCTTTGTTGCCCTTCTCTGGACATGTTCCAGCATGTCAACATCTGTCTTAAACTGCGGGGCCCAGAACTGGACACAGTACTCAAGGTGTAGCCTAACCAGTGCTGAGTACAGGGGCAGAATGACCTCCCTGCTCCTGCTGGCCACATAGTCAAAGTCACAAATAGTCAAAAAGACAACAGAAACAATAAATATTCACATCTTTTAAGAGTTTCATCGGCACAAATGAAAGTCTTCAGGACACTGTAATGCAAGGAGGAGATGAAGTGAACAACCATGCGCTTGTGTGACCTGCTATATGAAGATTGGGTTCTAGGCAGTTAGTCTAGCATCTATTTTATTATTGTGATTTGCATTGGCACTGCCTTTAATTAAAAGGCAGTGCATCCACTAGAAGTAATGGGACACAGTTTCAGCACTTAGTCTACAAATGGTTAAAATTATGCCATATGAATATATGCAAACCAGCAGCAGAAAATTTGCAGGCCTCTGAATGTGGGAAGCAGACAAAGCAGTCCAAGCCCATACAAGCAGGGTGGATGTAACCACTTCAAGCAAGTCCTAACCATTCCAACAGTTAAAAAATAATAATATTTGTATTGACATTTCTTGCCTAATTGGTACTTCTTTGTCTCTCTATATATTTTCCACTGATGTGGGAGAAATATGAAGAAAATTAACAGTTGCATGCTTTGAGGTTTTAAGGTATCATTTGAGGTTTTAATGCTCAGGGTGTTGCTACCTCCCCATGTAGGCAGTGCTGGAATATATATAGCCAGAGTCAGCTTTTGTGCCCATCCAGTCCCTTCTCAGCTGCTCTGTTGGTTCACAAAGCATCTTTCATGCCACTGTTGGAGACACTGTGGCTGAACTCCTCCATTCACAACCCAGCACCCATTTTGTCATCTCAGATTCACAGATTGCATCAGGTTGAAAGAAATCCTCAAAGGCCACCTTGTCTAACCTCCCTGCAGTGAGCAGGGACACCTTCAACTAGATCAGGCTGTTCAGGACCACATTAAGTCTGATCTTGAATGTCTCCAGGGATAGGGCCCACATCCCACATCCTCACAATCTGTTCCAGTATTCCACCACTTTAATTGTGAAGAATTCTGCCTTATGTCTAACCTCTGCTCCCCTGCCCCAATTCCAAACCCTCATCCTATCCCTACAAGCCCTTCTAAACTGTCCTTCCCCACTCTTCCTGTAGGTCCCCTTCAGATATTGAAATGTAACTCTAATGTAGCCTTCTCTTCTCCAGGCTGAACAGACCCAATTCTTTCAGCCTGTCTTCATAGAAGTGCTTCAGCCCTCTGATCATCTTTGTGGCCCTCCTTTGGACCTGCTTCAGCAGGGCCATATCCTTCCCGTGTTGGGGTCCCCAGAGCTGGACACAGAACTCCATGTGAGGTCTCACCAGACCAGAGAACAGCAGAGGAGAAGAATCACCTCTTTCCATCTGCTGGCCACTCTTGATGCAGCTCAGGATGCCATTGGCTATCTGGGCTTCAGATGCCTGTTACTGGCTCATGTCCAGCTTCTCATCTACCAGTACCCCCCAAGTTCTTTTCTATAGGGCTCCTCTCAATCTCATCACCCCTCAGCCTGGACTGATATTGAGGTTTGCCCGTCCTGGGTGCAGGACCTTGCACTTTGCTATTACTGAATCTCACTAGCCCTAACAGAAGAAAAAACCCAAAACCTCTAGGAAAGATGACAGAACTTACTAAATGTCTGAAGTGAAAATGTAAAGAGAAGAGCCAAGGGCTGATTCTCAGCCTCGTCTGTAAGAGGTTCAGGTACTTCACACAGCATCTGCTAGATCAGACTCTCACACGGTGAGAGGCTTGGGCTATTGCAGCACATCTAGTGAAAGGCTGAACAAAAGAAGGAACTGTTCAATAACTCATTATCAGCTGATCAGGTTTCTGAAGAAATTAAATTTCTCAAAGGGTTGATTTATTTTACACACATTAATTCTATGGAAGTCCTACTAAAAGTCTTCATCCTGTGGGGCAGAAGGAGATAATGACAATTTTTTTATTGTTTTGGTTTTTAAAGTGCAGTGAGGAGGAATTCTGTCTTCTCTAAGAGGGTGGCATTCAGAATTCCTTACTTTGGTGTCTTTTGAAATGCTGAGATCCCATGAGGCACATTTTTCCGTCATAGATTGCACTCCCCTTGGAGAAATGAGCATACAGCAGCTGCCTTCTTTCCATTAGCAAATCCTGTGCCAGGCTTGTTGGCTGGAGACTTCTGCTCTCTAACACAGTGCTGTGGAAGGCTGAACCATGTCGATGTGGACACTCACATTCAGAGCAGCAAAGGGCAGGGAGCTGAGGATTTCAGCTTTGTTCACACTACTGTATGAATAGTTGGGTTTGATCCCTTGCAGTCTGATGAGGAAAAATTATGGCTGCTTCTCCCTTTCCTGCTTACTCTATAATCCACCAAGAAGATGTGCTAAGCAACTCAGAGAAAACTGCTTTGCAAAATACAAAATCTGGGTCATGCCACAGTCCACAGGGATGGATGCAAAGTTTGTACAATCTGCAACATCTAATTTCTAAGGCTTTTAGTCTTTCCAGAACATAATTTTGGCATATGAGGTGCCTCGATGCACATGTTTGGATCAAGGACATACACACATCCATTTGTCTTGCCTTCCCATACCTATTTTGCATGATCCCTGTGAATACTGGACAAAAGCACATGCCTATCACTGAGAACACCCTAGGGGAGATTCCCCAAAAGGGAGAGAGATGCCTTTTTTTGTGGAAATGTGGAAACAACCATAGAGGGAGCAGGTGTCAGGAGAGTGCTCTCACACAAAACACTTCCCAAAGCTCCTGCTGAGGCAGGGAGGCTCTGCAGCACTTCCACACCATGCTCTGCTGACTCAGGGCTGAGACTCATCTCCAGCAGCCTCTCACCTGGCTGATGCAATCATGCTGTACTTTCAAATCATTTCAACCACTTGCCTTTCACCTGGGAGGTGTGTGCAACAGAGAGAGTGCACGGCGGGAGCCTTGGGTAATTTTAATTCGTGTTGTGAAATGCTGACTATTGGGCAATGATAAATCCACTTTACACCTCATTATCTCGTTGCTTTAAGAAGTGAAAACGTGTCTGCAAGCATATGTGAATCACATGTCCCCAACTGAGGCCTTTCCACAGCTGGTTTTGAAGAGAGTGAATTTATATCCCAGGAAAAATCACCTTTGCAGTAACTTCTCTGCTGATCTGTTTTGAAGTGTGGTTGTAATACCATCTCATAGGCCCAACAATCCACTCCTATACCAGGCAAATATTAAAGAGGCTTTGAAAGCAGCTTCTTTATCATAACATTGACACCATAAATACAGCCACAATGCAGGGTCTTCAGTCACCATGCTCTCAAAATCATGTGATTCTTCCAGAAAAAAACAACAATAAACAAAGTAAAAAATAAAGTGACATCCAAATGTATCAGTGTGATCAAAATGTCTTGGGAAGTGACATTCTCTTTTCATTTGGGGCCTGTGTTCTCTTTGTTTACCCTTTCTATCTTTCCCTGCTTGTTTTTTATTGCTTGTACAGAAGGGAAGTTGGAGAATGCAGGTAGTCCTCGAGGATTTTTTTAACGACCATTTTAAATCAATGTTTCAGTAGGAAAGAGAAAGTAAATGAAACATAACATCTTCCTGGCAAAGAGCTGAAATGCCAGATGGATAGTGCAAGGAAAGCAGCATGCTGCTTTTTACCTCAAGGTTCTATCCAGCTCTCTTCCACCATCCTATGTTCTCCACTCACAGTACCTGGTGGTCTCCTGGCATCTTTATCCAACTATGTTGTGGGACAGACCTTTTGGCCTTTTTCTACTGAGTGCTTCAACCTCTGCTTGACTCTATACAGCTCAGTCTAGTGTCACTCTTGCTACAATATCCTTCTTTCAGTTGTCTCTTCAGTGTGTTATTTACATTCCTCTTTAAATTATTGATTTTTTCAGAGTTAAAAATGCTTCCCTTTCACCAAAGTAGCACTAGGTGTAAGTGGTAGGATTTGCCCTAAGCTTTCTTTTTGAGGATACAAAGACAGAGAACATAGAGTGGGTCTGAAGAAACAAAGGTCACTCCAAGACAGAGACTGTAATTTCATTTCTTCTATAGAGAGATGGTTTAAATTAAAAGGACACCTTGATGGAGAAAGCTGCCAGAATTATAGCCACCATATTGCCACAGTACAGGCAAACACATGGGTCAGGGGGTGGATTGGATAATCTCTGAGGTCTCTTCCAACCAGATATGTTCTGTGATTCTGTGTAGAGTCAGTGCAGAACAGGCTACAGAAAACCTTATTGCTGCTGCAAACTTAGCCCTGTTCCAGTTAAACATAGCTTTAATTCCACAATTCCAATAGCTACAATGCCTCAAAAGGATGTTTTCTAGATAGGCAGGTCAGAGAGTTGTTCAGAAGTGGTACTTTGAGAACGTCCTAAAGCCATAACTTTAACCCCACCCCCCAAAAAAAAAAGAGTAAAGAGGTGGGACATGGGAATGTGCCACAGGAGGACAGGAGGAAGCTTTCTAACGGAGAGGAAATCTTAGTCAGAGTGAGAGTGCTAGCCTGACACAGCAGGCATCAGTTCCTGCTGTGAGGATTTGGCCTTTGATCCATGTTAATGGGGCCTTTGGAAGTGCCAGAGTTCAAGCAGTCTGTCTAAAACTAATTTTTAACAAAGTTTTGGACATTACATTCTGATACTATATGCCCCTGCAGCAGGAGCAGCATCACCAAAGACGTGTGACCCATGGACTGTGGGACAGTCAGCACCACTGCCAGCTTGCCAGCTCATTATGCACTCAAGCTGGACACCTCCCTGTCCAGCAATGCCATGCAGCACTGCCAATGTCTCTTGAGTCTGCCAAGCAGCAGATTTTCAGAGCCTTAAAACTAAGCCAGGGGAGGTTTAGGCTGGATGTTAGGAAGAAGTTCTTCATAGAGAGAGTGATTGGCCATTGGAATGTGCTGCCCAGGGAGGTGGTGGAGTCACCATCACTGGAGGTGTTTAGGAAGAGACTGGATGGGGTGCTTGGTGCCATGGTTTACTTGATTAGATAGTGTTGGATGATAGGTTCGACTCAATGATCTCGAAGGTCTTTTCCAACATGGTTAATTCTATTCTATTCTATTCTATTCTATTCTATTCTATTCTATTCTATTCTATTCTATTCTATTCTATTCTATTCTATTCTATTCTATTCTGTTCTGTTCTGTTCTGTTCTGTTCTAAACAAACCAAGCCCAGTGCTTATTTGGCATAGCATAAGATACTCCCCTCCAGTGAGGCTCATGTCTGGCTCACTCCACGCTTTTTAATTTTTTCATGCCAGATTTGCTCACAAACACTGAGTCAATTTGTCACAGAGAAGTTATTTTTTGTTCATCCCCATCAAGTCAGCCAACAAACCAGAAATGCTTCCAGTAGTCTTTCTTTTTTTAAGCCCAAGTGTGAGGCACTTGCAAACAGAATGACTAATGTTTTTGAGAAGTATGAATTGTTCTTCTCATGAAAAATGGAGCCTGAAAGGAAAATGTGCAAGCAACCAGAGGAGTTACTGGCGCTCCAGTTATGTTACAATAAAACTAGAATGGAATGGAATGGAATGGAATGGAATGGAATGGAATGGAATGGAATGGAATGGAATGGAATGGAATGGAATGGAATGGAATGGAATAGACCAGGTTGGAAGAGACCTCCAAGATCATCGTGTCCAACCTTTCAACCAATCCAACACCACCTAATCAACTAACCCATGGCACCAAGCACCCCATCAAGTCTCCTCCTCAACATCTCCAATGATGGTGACTCCACCACCTCCCCAGGCAGCCCATTCCAATGGGCAATCAATGCCTGTGTGCACGCATGGGAAAAGAAACGGAGCGTGCATTCTTCTTGTCAGCTACCTCAGTAACCTATCATTAACCCAAGAAAGTGATAATAAAAGAAATAAATTATACTTTGATAACAGATTTTTTTCCTTCTCATCCCCACTGAGCACTCCACAAATACATGCACAAAGCAGCACACCCTATTTTTTCCCTCTTTGTGAAAACTCAGCCCACTTGAGGTTAATTTAAACAAACAAACAACTTACTTTGTCCATAAGAACACCTTCCTCCTGAAAGACACCCAGCTCTCCAAGCTGTCAGTTTGTATGTCACTTGTTACACTCTTTCCAGGTACACATGTAATTCCCCCACACATGTGCAAGCTGCTCATCAGAAAGGCTGTTTGGGAAATAAGCTATCATCCTCAGAGAGTGTGCCAATGCCTCAGAGCTATGTCTCCAGTTCATTTGGAGATGGATGAAAGGACTGAGAAACAAAATGTTTGGTTTAAAACTCAAGTGCTGAAATAAAGGATTGCAAAAAGGAAAACATTTCTGTCAGTGAGCATAAAAAAACCCTACCTTTTAATCCTGTGTTGTCTGCCAATTGTTAAAGGTCTGTGCCAGGGGAAGTTTAGGCTGGAGGTGAGGAGAAAGTTCTTCACTGGGAGAGTTGTTCACCATTGGAATGTGCTGCCCAGGAAGGTGGTGGAGTCCCCATCCCTGGAGGTGTTCAAGAGGGGACTGGACGTGGCACTTGGTGCCATGGTTTAGTCATGAGGTGTTGGGTGACAGGTTGGACTTGATGATCTCTGAGGTCTTTTCCAATCTTATTGATTCTATGATCCTATTCTATGATTCTATCCTCAAAATGATCACAAAATAAATGTTTACTTTTAAGGCTACTGCCTGTGCCTATGCCCATGGCATACCCTTGCCATAAGGGGACATTGCTTTCATTTTCTGTCTTGACACCCAGCATTATAGCAAGAGATGCTTTTAAAACACCCCCCTCAAAAGCATGCAGCTCGGGGTACAAGGAAATCTGCCTAAAACTGTAACAGATTTCAATAGGCACCAAACAGTTTTCAATCTCTTTTGGAGTCCCCAGAAGTGTCCAACCAGTCACCACTTTCATGACCAGAGACTTAAAACATGGTTGCAGAGGACTACCTACATAGAAGCATGCTCCTGAGCAAGGTAGATTTTCTTCTTGCATAAGAGTTAACCAAAACATTAAATTAAAACCCTACTCATGAGGTCTGTGGTGACAGGTTGGACTCTCGATGATCTTTGAGGTCCCTTCCAACCTTAGTGATACTGAATACTGAAAGACAGGCCTGAATAGTCCAGGTGCTAGACTTGGAAGACAGCAGCAGCTTTGAAAGCTACTTCCTTCTCCTTTTTTTAATGGAGAAAAAATAAATTCATAAAAAAGAAAGACTTAATCATTAGGTGTGGATTTCACTCTTGTTTTGATTAAGTCTCTTCAGCAAATAGCAGCTTTGTCAAATGAACATGTAGATTCTGAGACTACCTGAAAGGAGTTTGGAGCCAGGTGAGCGCTGGTCTTGTCTCCCTAGTAACAAACAATAAAAAGAGAGGAAATGGCTTCAGATTGCATGAGGGGAGGTTGAGGTTAAACATAAGAAGGAACTTCACTGAAATGGTTCTCAACCGCTGCAACAGACTTCCAAGGGAGTCTGGAAGTGTTTCAAAGAGGCGGAGATCTGGGTGGTGCTGAGGGACATGGTTTAGCAGCAGACCTGATAGAGTCAGAGAATGATCAGACTCAATGATCTTAAGGGTCTTTTCCAACCAAAACAATTCTATGATTCTATAATTCAGAGCACAGCTCCAAGAAGAAAGCATTGCCCCTCTAGAGGGAGAGGAGGATATCAGCCTCCCCAGCACTCCGGCCACAGGAGACAGAGAGGATATCTAAGAGCCCTGGAGATCCAGACAGCCAATTACTAGCACAACATAGCCAGCACTATCAGCAAAGTCAGGTCACCACGATGTGAGTTCATTCAAGGGCAGATACTGGGGGTTGCAATCTTGTTGGAAGATGGCTAAAATAAAAACAGTATTTGCTGGAGCAAGAGGGAGGTTTCTAATGCCCCAGTGGCTACTGCTTGAACTTGTGCAATGGCAGCTCTTGCTCCAGAGCCTGGAGGATGTCCAGCAGCAGGCAGGCTGCTCCCCATTTCCAGGCCAACTTGCTCTCAAGAGAAAATGGGAGCCTGAAAATGCCTGAGCAGGATTTGGGGATATTTTGTCTCAGTGTGATCCTTCTGCACTGGCACCAGCCCAGGCACAGCTGCTTTCCCACGGGCTCCTCAAGGGCAAGAGTTACAGCCCAACAGCCATGTCCAGCATCCAGGGCCTACACCCAGCCTTGCTTACCTCTGTTTCAGGTGCAGCCATCATCACCTGCAGAGCTGGGGATTCTTCCTTTGTGCACACACAGCCGTGCCCCCACTCATTGGATTTCTACCAGGAATAGTAAGTTCTCAGCTTAGCACTCATGTAGGCTTTGTGCCTTTCCCTTCCCAGCCAAGTGAATCCTAGGTGGCAGTTCATTGAGGAGGGTCATGGTGGAAATGGTGTCTCCTGTTTAGCAAGTTTCCACAGCATGTTTCCATAGGCAACCTCATGCTTTCTCTCACACATGGGACTTCAGCACCAACATATCCCAAAGGACAAGCTGCTTCAACAGCATACTTTCATACAGGGTCTCCACAGCATCCCCTGAATGTGGAACATGGACAAGAAGGTACCTGCTCTGCTCTTGCTTCCTTGGATGCTGTGGCTGCACACACATAACTAGGCACTGATCACTTCAGTTACTGATACTGAAACTGAACATAGTTTGCAGAGCATGAGAAAAGGCTGGAAAAATCTAAGTGAAAGACAAAAATGTTTGGCCACTTGTATGGCCAGGAGAGAAATGAGCTAAACTCAAATAGCCTTTTGAAAGGACACCTCCCAGTTTGAAGGGGTTCAGCACAAGTGCATCTCCATAGAGACAAAAATGTTCTCTTTTTTTTTTCGACAGTAGTTGCTTTTTTAAACATAAAGGCTGAGTCTCTGATATTACCATAAATTTTGACTTTAAGGGACTGGATAAATCTGGGTAGCTTTACTTTGTTTGTGGTCGCAGGGAATGTTTTGTGAAGTTGCTTGTAGAAAGCAAGTGGAAATTTAATGCTATTTATATTGCTCAGAGGCAGAGATCTGGTTGAAATTGCATTCTCCTTGAAGTTTTAGCTGCCTGTGCTGCAAAATGCAATAATAATGAACCCGTCTGAGGGATTAATTCCTGGGGCCTAGAAGTAATTTTGTGAAGAAGGTAAACCTCATTTCCATGCCTCCAAATTCCTCATTTTCTAACTAGCAAAGGGCAACTCAAACTGAATATTAGTTTGAAATCAAGGCCTCGGGTGGATAACATCCAGAGAAAGGATTGCCATGGAAAAGAGAGTGAGCATTACAACCCTTTCTAATAAGAAATGAGACAAGAAACTCCAGTTCCTGGGTGGAGCCATTTGAAAAGTTGAACAAAAAAAATGTAACAAAGAACAGCTACTTGCTAATCTGAGCCAAAGGGCCAGAAACTGCTTCTAGTCTTACAGACTCAGTTTAGTGGTACAAAGCAAGCACAGGCCAGTTGTGGGGAAAGGTAATTGATAACTGAGATATATAGATATACTGAAAGATACAGATAAATTCAGCCTTGATGGGGCTCTGATGGTTGGAGGCCCTCTACAACTACCTGAAATGTGGTTGTAGCCAGGAAGGGGTTGGCCTCTTCTCCCAGGCAACCAGCACCAGAACAAGGGGACACAGTCTCAAGCTGCACCAGGGGAGGTTTAGACTCGAGGTGAGGAGGAAGTTCTTCACCGAGCGAGTCATTCGTCATTGGAATGTGCTGCCCAGGGAGGTGGTTGAGTCATCGACCCTGGAGGCGTTCAAGGGGAGATTGGACGTGGCACTTGGTGCCATGGTCTAGTCATGGGGTCTGTGTTGATAGGTTGGACTCGATGATCCTCAAGGTCCTTTCCAACCTAAGTGATACTGTGATACTGTGAGGCATCCCTGCTTACTACAGCAGGGTTGGATTAGATGACTTTTAAAGGTCCTTTCCAACCTAAAGCATTCTGTGGTAGCACCTCTTCTTTTGTCCCTAAGCTAACACTGTTTGTTCTGTTTCCACTTTATGTCGGGAATGAGATGACAAAACAATCCTGACTACATGTGGTACTGGTTCAGAAAATCAGCAGTAAGCTGCTGGCTTCAGGTATGTGAGAAGTTGCCTTTGCAGCTCGCAGTCAAATGGCCGTGGGTGGGTAGGCGACACAGATGGATTTACCCATCTGCAGATAAGGGATCTGCTGTTGTGAGGGTAGCATTTTCCCATGGCACCTTTAAGGCAAAATGTCTTTTTGATATGGAAGGCAATGTGTTAAGGAATACACTGCTCTCAGACTGGAAGAAACCTCTCCTGCCCAACTGCTGTGGAATTTGTGAAGGAAGATTAAAGTTATTAGGAACAAGAGAGACATTCAGCAAGGCAAAAAATGGACTTTGAAGAAGCCTACTGAAATATCTACACGTGACACACCTACATTGTAAATGACATTTTTCCTTCACAGAGGAACACATAGTTGGGTAATTCAGCCCCCTCCACCATAATGCATTAGAAGCCAGCACCATTCATCCAAAAGTGCATATTCTCATCAGCTGGGAAATGAGCAGTTCCTAGTGGGCTGCCTGAATGGTAAGCTGTTTCCATCTGAGCCCACTTAATAGAGAATAATACAGCTTTGGGGAGGTGATAGTCATAACTTTATAGTGTTCTCCAATGGGGGGGGGAAAATGCCTTTATCAGTATTTACCACAGTGCAAGAGCTGGGATGTGCAGGTTACCTGGGGACAGCTGTGCCTCTTGTACAGACCTTGACTACAAAATGCTATCAAGTTTTACTATGCCTAGAGGTACATTTAGCGGGCTCTACTTGATAAGTTCTCGTGACATATCACTTCCACCATAATTATTTCTAGCTACAAAACCTCAACCTCTCTCTAGGTAAGCTGTTCTTGGGAGAGAGGAGTGAGAAAATGGCTTTGAAAATCCATGCATAAGTAATTGTACTCATTTCTGGGTTTGACCCTTGCCTAGACAATGCAAATGAAGACATTCTTCCACAGCATTTTACCTGCTGCTCAGAACAAATCAACACTGGGTGCATGCAAATAGAGTCACCACCTCACACTTTTTAAGACCCAGTGAGAACAAAGTTATAACTGACTGAAGGCTTTACAATGGTAGTCCTGCATCAAGCAACATGTTGGACTAAATGACTTCCAGAATTGCATCCAACACATATATGAAGCTATAAACTGTGTATAAAAGACTTTATAGGCATTTAGAACATGCTGGGTTTGCATTTAAGTTGCTTTGCAATTGAATCCAGAACAGTGTATTTAATGAAGCTGGTGCTATTCCATCAGTGTGTCCAAGACTTCTGGTGACACATGCTGTTGCACATCATCCTTCTGTAGATGGCCTATACATTCCACGTATTGCAGAGGTCTTTTGATTTCAAAATAGGAAAATGGAACATCAACAAGTCAATACAGTCCCTCCCATGCAAGAGGAGTGCAATTAGCTCCAGTGGCCTGACCTGAAAACGAAGGGTCATGGTATCACAGGAGCTGCTGACAATAGTATAAAGCCCAGAGGAGGGACTTCCACTATGTTGCAAAGAGCACAAAGCCTTCAAAAGAGAGCTAAAGAATGACTAAACACAGGTTAACCCGCCTCTATTATTCCATTGGATGAAAATATTTTAAAGTCTGTAAGAAGTATACTGCCTCTGCTATGTTTTGATTGTTTTCACAAGTGAGGAGATCATTTCCTCTGAAGTGTTAACAATGACCCAGACTGAAAGGGAAAGGTGGTAAAGTCAAGATCTGGCCACTTCCACAGCAGTTTCAGGGTTTAAAGGGCTTCATCCCCTGAGGCTGTTGTGTCACTAGCACCTGCAAGGTGGTGGTAAGCAATGGAAACTTTCAGGAGAGGTAAAGGTAAAAGCTGTAATGATAAAACTGTGTTGTTTTCTCAGGATCTGAATCTGAGGGGGAAAGAGGAGACCATATCTGTCTCAGCATGTGCCGCATTAGTGAGTGTGGTGGCAAACAGTATCATTTAAGGTGGGGCTGATGAAGGTGTGGGGGTTTTTGCATCATTTTAATCCGAGTTAGTGAGAGGAAGTGATTATCATAGTTTTCAAAGTGCATTAGGGTGTTGTTCCCCTTCTCAGACTCTTACCTCAGCTACTGCTATGACCCTATTATTTCAGTGTGTCGAGTGTTACAATAAATGTTTGTGGGGTAGAGAAGTAATATCTTTCCAAAGAGAAGGAAAAGCACAGGGTCCACAAGCAGATGTTTGAAAACACATAAGCACATGGCTTTGAAGATCTGTGTGTAAGTAATTGCTTTCTCTCAAAGCAATACAAAAGATTAATGTCAGTGTCCCGTAGTCTTGTTCACTAGCCACTCTAACAGCCTTCTTCTTCCTGTTATTTATTTGCTCAACAGATGGATGTAATTTGATGGCCCTCAACAAAGTACTTCCTGATTTGTCTGTTCAAATTTACTGGTAATAGTTTTGTCCTGTAAAAAATCATGTGCCATAGTCCCCTCATTTCTTCTGAGACACAGATTACAGTAAATAACAAACAATGCAACAGGAACAAACTTTTTTCTGTGTTATTTCCCATATTTGTAGACTAACAGGGGTCAAACTTTCTTATCAATAGCTTTAGGACCTTATTTCAATTTTCAACCAGCTATGAAGCTGACAGAGGCTTGACTGAGTTTTCAAAGAAGAGAGGTAAAAGAATAAACCTGTGCTGAAAACCAGAACATGCTCATACCCTCTTCTGTTATCTCAGATGTGTTCAGGGAAATGTGTGGCTTAACAAGGAAAATAACGTCTTCTGTACAAGGCTTAATCAGTCAAAAGCATCAGTGTCGTGGGGCATGGAATGCCATACTGCTTTGGCATACTGAGTTGCTCTATTTATAGGCATTTTTCACTTTTGTGCAACTTAATTGCAGAAAGAAATATGCTAGCAATGTGTTGAGAAATCACTCTCCAACACTGCCTTGGCTCTTCTCCGTGCGTGATTCTTGGCCTCTAAAAGCCAGTGGGAATCCTGTGCACAAACTTTGCACTGTATCATTTCCCAAGGGAAAAGCCAAGAGTGCTCCCAATTGGAACTTGGCAGAACATAGGGCATTGACTAAATATTTCTCAAATTGTACAGAATTTAAGTGACCTATAATTTAGATTCTTTTTTCATCACCTATTTGCTTCAGGCTCAAGGATTTGTCTCTGACATTTCCCTGACTGACCTCTCTTACTAAAATGTCTTTTAGTTTTCCACCTACAGCACCTATCTGAACAGAGATATCAATTTCCTGTCATTAAATCAAGTGTTCTAAAAAAATATAAATCTCATTCATAGTTTAATCAGGGGCAGCTCTGAGTTCAGACCAGGTGGTTTAGGGCTTTGCCCTGTCTTGCCATCAGAACCTCCAGGTTCTGAGATCATAGTATCATAGTATCATTCAGGGTTGGAAGGGACCACAAGGATCATCTAGTTCCAACCCCCCTGCCATGGGCAGGGACACCCCACACTAGATCAGCCTGGCCAGAGCCTCATCCAGCCTGGGCTTAAACAGTTCTCTTACACTGCATAGCTGCCCTTAGGGAAAAAGTTTTTTCTTTATATTCAGACACAACTCTGGTTTACTCTGTCCATGAGAAGGTGCATCTCATCCCATCAAATAAGACAGCTGTGAGCCTAGCTTCCTCTTCTTGGTAATCTCCCTCCTAAATACTGCAAGGCTGCACATAGGTGCTCCCTAAACCTTTTCTCCAGGCTGAACCTTTTTGGGTAGGTTGGGAAGTGCACTAGCTGTAGGGTTTAACCCACTTAAATCTCATCTTCTAAAACTTAGGTATCTCAGATAAACTTGTACTAGGGTAGCATCAGCACTGGAGAAAGAGAGAGGCATGTTCTTAGGGAAACTGCCCTTGTAAAACAGGTGTGCAACATTTGCCTCTGCAAATGTTAAGAGATTTCCTGCTGACAAGACAAAGAGCCTTTCCGCTTAGCTAAAAGCTAACCAAATTGCAAACTTCAGGCGCCATGAATCTTGCTGCTAGGGACACTGACTCTTTCCTCTGGTCTTTGACTGCTATATCTGTGTAGCACTGGCCAAGAAAGAGCACCTCTTCATTCTTCCTTGCCTCCCTCTTAGAAGAGAGCGATTGACTGATCTGAGCGTTCCACCCGGCGGCTTGATTTTCACGTATGAAAAGTGCCAGAAGAATGGAAAGGGCACTGGTCCAGCACAAAGCTGTGGGAGAAGGAATTACTGGGCAGAAACCATAATCCTTTTAAGTGGCACACCCCAGTGGTAACAAAATGCAACATCCTTTTTTTTTTTATTATTTTTAGGAATAAAAAGGTTGTTGTTTCTGGTTGGTAAATAAAGGAAACATCCCTGAAAGGGTCAGGCCCATAAAGAGAGAGACACATTGGCCACAACAACCCCATGCAGTGCTACAGGCTGGGGTCAGAGTGGCTGGAGAGCAGCCAGGCAGAGAGGGACCTGGGGGTGCTGGTTGATGGTAGGATGAACATGAGCCTGCAGTGTGCCCAGGCGGCCAGGAGGGCCAATGGCATCCTGGCTTGCATTAAGAACAGTGTGGCCAGCAGGAGCAGGGAGGTCATTCTGCCTCTGTACACTGCACTGGTTAGGCCACACCTCGAGTACTGTGTCCAGTTCTGGGCCCCTCAGTTTAGGAAGGAGGTTGACTTGCTGGAACGAGTCCAGAGAAGGGCAACGAAGTTGGTGAGGGGCTTGGAACACAGCCCTGTGAGGAGAGGCTGAGGGAGCTGGGGCTGCTTAGTCTGGAGAGGAGGAGACTCAGGGGTGACCTTATCACTCTCTACAACTACCTGAAGGGGGGTTGTAAACAGGCAGAGGTTGGTCTCTTCTCCCAGGCAGCCAGAACCAGAACAAGAGGACACAGTCTCAGGCTGTGCCAGGGGAAGTTCAGGCTGGAGGTCAGGAGGAAGTTTTATACAGAGAGAGTGATTGCCCATGGGAATGGGCTGCCTGGGGAGGTGGTGGAGTCACCATCACTGGAGGTGTTCAGGAGGAGACTTGACAGGGTGCTTGGTTGCATGGGTTAGTTGATTAGGTGGTGTTGGATGATAGGTTGGACGCGATGATCTTGAAGGTCTCTTCCAACCTGGTCTATTCTATTCTATTCTATTCTATTCTATTCTATTCTATTCTATTCTAAAGGTTCCTGCCTGGGACATGCCTGCTCTTCACAGAGAGCATCTTCCCTCGTTACGAAGTTACCCAGAAAACATACATAAAACCAGAAGAAAGTTGGCCCCTCCTTAATCTTATCTTTGTAATTGCACTCCTCATGGCTCAGGACACACCTTCATTTAAACACGAGTTCAACATCTCTCTGAATCAATCTTACCCCTTTATTTATTTATTTAAAGTGTTGTAAGAAAGTGATTCAACACTGTAATTACCTCTGGCCATAATTGATTGCATTTGTTTACGTGGCAGATTGTTGGGTTGGTTTTTTTTTCAAAGCCATATCTGGAACTGAACTCTAGCTTTAAGCACAGTTAGGGTTATGGCAGCAATACACCAAATAAAATGGGATAAATGTGCAGCAGGTGGCTACTTAAGAGCAGGCAGTAAGAGTCAGCACTCGCTGTGAAGAGCGTATTTAGGGCCAAATGAGCTGTCTTGCATGAGTGATTAACTTGACTGATAGTGCACTGTATGGCATGACTAATCAGCATTACACAGTTTTATTAAGCAATAACTCACAGCTACGCTGTGATGTCAATCTTTACCTTTGAAATGCTGTTTTAGAAAAGGAGAGAAAAGTCTTTGCTTTTTTTTTTTTTGTGTTCCCAGGGTGATACATGCTAACTCCAGAAGCAATGCAGAGCTCCTCAGTGCCCCAGTTCACTGTCTGGTGTAGCTCAGAGCCATTATGCTCTCATCTTGCCAGCCACTTCAGATTTGCAACACTCTCTGTTAGGATAGGATAGGATAGGATAGGATAGGATAGGATAGGATAGGATAGGATAGGATAGGATAGGATAGGATAGGATAGGATGGGATAGGATAGGATGGGATGGGATGGGATAGGATAGGATAGGATAGGATAGGATAGAATATTAGAATAAACCTTTATTAGAATAAACCAAACCAGGTTGGAAGAGACCTTCAAGATCATCATGTCCAACCCATCAACCAATCCAACCCACCCAAACAGCTAACCCATGGCACCAAGCACCCCATCGGAAGAGACCTTTGAGATCATTGAGTCCAACCTATCATCCAACGCCATCTAATCAACTAAACCATGGCACCAAGCACCCTATCAAGTCTTTTCTTAAACACCTCCAGTGATGGTGACTCCATCACCTCCCTGGTCAGCCCATTCCAATGGCAAATCACTCTCTATGAAGAATAAGATCCCTGGGCAAATTGTTCCAGTATCTCACCACCCTCACTGTAAAGAATTTCTTCCTAATATCCACCCTAAATCTCCCCTCTTCCTGCTTAAAGCCATTGTTCCTCATCCTTTCACTACAAGCCCTTGTAAAAGGTCGCTTTCCAGCTTTCTTGTAGGTCCCCTTCAGGTAGTGCAGGGTCAGTCTAAGGTCTCCCCAGAGCCTTTTCTTCTCCAGGCTGAACAGCCCCAGGTGTATCAGCCTGTCCTCTTAGGGGAGGTGTTCCAGCCCTGTGATCATCTTTGTGGCCTCCTCTGGACCCACTTCAACAGGTCAATGTCCTTAATGACTGCTTGGTTTCGTTGATTAGGTGAGTGGGATAATAGATGGGACGTGATGATCTTGAAGGTTTCTTCCAACCTGGTCCATTCCATTCCATTCCATTCCATTCCATTCCATTCCATTCTATTCTATTCTATTCTATTCTATTCTATTCTATTCTATTCTATTCTATTCTATTCTATTCTATTCTATTCTATTCTAAATGTGCTTTTACAGATTTTAGGAAAAAAAGAACTAAAACTTGCATTTTGTAACATCTGAAAAACTGAAATGTCATCTTCAGGAACAAGTCAGTGTCTCAAAAAATAATCCAGTGGTGTAGTGTGGGTCCCACTGGGGAGCTGAGAATGTATCCTCCCAGCAGGTGTAGAACCCATGCTGCTAGGCAAAAATGATTGATTAGCTTATAAACAGGCAGATGGGAACAAGAGTGGGAAGGAGAGGAAGATCTGTCTCATTAGTGGCATGGATTACTCGGGTTTAGTTTGAAAATCCTCTAAATTTAACCTGAAGATTGCTTTGTTTCTCAACCATAAGTTGTTTTTTTCCCAGGGTGGAGCTCTTTCCACTTTCTACTTCTACACACCCTCTTTCAGCAGCAAATTTCCTTGTGTTAAATACACTCTGTTGATCTTTCAGATGACATCAAACTTGTTAGTTTTCTGTGCTTAGATGAATTAAGGCTCTTTAATGACAGACCTAACTCCCTCATACGCTCAGTGGTTTGGTGTGGAACACTAGGGACCTGATCTGTAAAGTACCAGCTTGGTGCATCTGATTTTTTTCTGGTTTACCTCTAGCAGCTCCCACGCTTACAGCAAGTCTATGCCCCAGTTCTTGGCTCCCTTGATAAGAACACGGTCTCACGATCTCCAGGACAGTATTTTAGGGGATTTCCTAGTTTAGCTGCGGGTACTTGTGACACCTAGTGGTTCTGGCAAAAAAATACATATATTTTAGAGGAAGAGGAAGTAGGGGGTGGGTAGGGCAGAGGAAGGAGGGATCCAGTATCACCTACTGGAAAACAGGTGCTACAATAACCCGAGAGAACACAGAGCTGAGCAAGTTCTTTCCCTGGGGATGTGGCACATCTGCCTGAGGCAAACACCCTCTGTAACCCAGCACGTAAGCAGTGGAAAAGGTCAGCTGTATGAAAAACTTCTGGGGTGGGACTAGGTGATTATAAATGTTTGAGTAAGGTGGTCACATCCTCATTGTGAAACATGGGGTGAGCACAAGAGCTATGGGTGATGAACAACTGAAGGGCACACCTGGCTTGGAGTAAGGATATGGATTCAGGCAATTCCACGTCCTGAAGAAAAGAAGGAAAATGTTATAACCAGTTCATTGCTGGCTCTTTACAAAGTCATCCTTTAAATGTGACACTTCAGCAATGTCCCATCGCCCAAGACTTCCCCTATATTCAACAGAAAACCGCAGATGTTTCCACAGCTGTGGACTGAACTGCTCTGTGAAGAAGCATGTTCTAATACCCTAACAAAACCCCTTGAGTTGTATGAACTTTGTATAAAAGCAAGATCAGGAGCAGACACCCTCCTGATGCACAGCAAGCCCATTGAAAGTCATGGTCAGATGCAAAGATTGAGCCACATAAGCTGTGCTGGCTGACTGGGAGACTACACCTAGAAAGTCATGACCCAAGTGTGCAAAACCTCAAGAACCTCCTATGTTGGAGGTTCTTGGGGAAAAAAAACTGCTTTTGATGGTGGAGATAACAATCTGCAATGCTTTTAGCAGTCTCTGGCAGGAATGAAAACAATGGAGTGCCACATAATCCAAAACTCCCTCAGAGCCAGGTATTCACAACTAACTGCTAGCAGTGAGCCTATTTCTAAGCAGCTTTCCCTGAACACAAAATACCCACTGAAGATCTCTAACAGGGATAACATAAACAAACCCAATTTGCTTCATAACTAAAGGACTATGCACAGATAGATAACAGACACATTAAAACACAGCTTGTAAGCATGCAGATGCAGACACACACACACACACACACACATATATATATGAATGTTTGTATGTACTTCATGTGACTCATGGGTTTGAGTATGTGGTATGATTCATCAACTCTTTTGAGACTGGTTGGGTGATGGGTATGCTGTGTGCCTCCTACTGTATCATAGTTCCTAGCCTTACAGTGCATCAGTGTGTGTCTCTGGAAGACAAGAAGATATATTTGCTGTGTACCTGGCAGTTTACTCCTTAAACTCTGCCATCTGGCATTTCTGGGTCACATATACACTTCTTCTCTGGTTTGGCAGGAGCAGAAGACCACAGCTGGATGCTTCAAGTTAGGTTAAGTGAAATGAGTGTATTAGAGTGGCTATAGCTCTCCTCTGGGTTTGTCCAGTGAAGGGATAAAGCTCAGATCACAGCACCTGTGTGATTTAAGTGTCTAGAAGAAGTATGTGAACAATAGATCCTATGTCGCTTCCAAAGCTGCTCTCAAACTTTGCTTGGACTGCTTGGTTGTAGTTTCTTGTCTAAGGAGCCATTGTTAGGTGTCCTTTTACAGATGATTGTAAGAGAAATAAATATACATTGTGGGAGTGCTGCTAGTACAATGACAGGAAGAAAGCTGATCTCCCCCCAGTAAAAAAAGTTAAGCTCTATGCCATCAGAGACAGGAGGAAAATCTTATCATATGGAAAAGTGCTATGTCTGATGGTGGGAGTGAAACTAAAGAATAATTTCTGTCTCTTCATCCCAGCCCTAAACAACATAACTTCAGCTAAAAATGGAAACCAAGCTGACTCATTCCACTCAAAACTATCTTCCCATTTTCTCACGGCAACCCTCAGCCTTGCAGAGAAGCCAAGGAACCATGACCTGTTGGGTCAGAAGAGAAGCGGAGTCACTAAACAGGGCACAGTACCACCAGTGACCAGGGCATCCTCAGCTGCTGGGATACCTCCCAAGTCTGACTAGTCTACCTGGTATAAACCCAGAGTAAACAGAAGCTGCAGAAACAATCAGTTTGATAGTAAGACCTTATCAGTCCCTGCTCATTGCCAACAATGCAGATAGCAGAACACCAGATGAAGCTGTCTTGCATGCATGGGCAGAGCCTGTAGGAAAGGTGGAAGCAAAGCCAGGGAGTGAAAAACTCTTAAGAGATGGAGTTGCCAAGAAAGCAATTGTCCAATTATGATGAATGAAAAGAGGAAAGAGACTTTATCTGGGATGTTTGCACCCACATCAGCTTATGGGACAGAGGGCAGGGACAAACTTAGCAACAAAAGACAGGACCTAATATTTCTCTTCAATATTTGAAAAACATTGTTAATGTGGAATCTCCATTAGTGAAATGTTTTACAAGTAGCTCAGCTGTTATTTCTCAGAGACAACACAAGCATCATGGATTCAGATTTGGGAGAGAAGGAGTAGAGTGACCTGTGAAAGATCCTTCCTGCTCTGTACTGTTTTCCTGATGATTCTTTGAGATATGAGTGGAAGAGTAATGAAGAAAAGCACTTGGAAGGAAGGAAGGAAGGGAAAGAAAGAAAGAGAAAGAAAGACAAGGAAAGAAGGAAAGAAAGAAAGAAGGAAAGAAGGAATGAAAGAAAGAAGGAAAGAAGGAAAGAAAGAAAGAAAGAAGGAAAGAAGGAAAGAAAAAAGAAAGGAAAAGGGGAAGAAGACAGGGAAGTGGAAGGGAAAGGAGAATCAAACTTTGTGCTACTATACCTGCACTCAGCATCTGAGTCCATCCAGCTTTAAACTTCTGTTTCAACATACAGAATATATCTTCTATATACAACTAGGACAGTAAATACTCATAAAGAACCCTGTAGAAATTCCATCTCTACTGAAGTGGGAATATTAACTACTACAAGACTCATTAAAAAAAGGAAACTTGAATGAAGTCCACTCAATTAATCTTGCCAGAGAAGGGAAATAAGCAAAACCCTTCTAAACCTCCTAATAGAAGCAGAAGCAAAATCAGTGAAATGTTCAAGCTTTCCTTTTGAGGAAGTCTTCACTTTGTGCAATGCTAGACTCAGCCTCACCAGAGGATTAAAGAGGGGACAAAAAAATATGCTGTAGTTGCTTACCAGCTCTTCACAACTGGTTTCTTTCACAGACATAACAACTTGGGTACATGGGTTTCAACTTCTAGAAGGCGCTGAATAGTTTGGGATGTGCAACTGAAGGAGTCAGATACTGGTCATTAGATGAGCTACTAACTTCTGAGGTCCATCAGAACTCTCAGGAAGCACAGTTTTACTTGGTAGAAAGGCAAGGTTATAAAAATAGATGTTATGCCTCTCTGCCTGACAAGACATCTGCCTGTGAAATACACCTATTAAATGGAAACCACAAGAGAAAACCTGCACTGGTTTCTCTTGGCTTGGGCATTGAGAGCAATTGTGTTAACGAAATCATGCTTTTATTTGTGTAACCTGTTATTTTCAAGTGATATCTGGAATGACATCAAATTCCATTGAGGCACATCTTTCAAAAGCAATGGGTGAAGTCATGAGAGTTATCTCATATAAAATAATGTATCATTTTACCAGTAATGTGAGAACTCTTCAAAGAACTGATCTGGCTGTTCTGGATTTGCTTGGATTCCACTGGACTCACAGCAATAAAACAGCATCAACTTCTCCTTTTCCTCCCTGATGTGACTACTTGCAACTTAATAGGCAAGGAAAGTTGCTCTGCTTAGCAGATGGCAGTTTATGGCACAAAATTAGTAATTACAACACCCTATTGTATAGAGCAGTCAAAAATTAATGACAGCTTTCTTCTCAGCTACATTCTTCTCAGCAACATTATATCTCGGTGCAGACACGACTGACAGTATTGTACAACATATTTTATTGGCATTTTATTCAAAACATGTCCCAAAATAAGCATCAAGATTTTGGACCCCAGAAAAAGCATTGGATCCTAAGTGCTTTTCCTTGTTTATATGTCACCATAACATGGTTGAAGTTAAGAGATGTTACTGTGAGATGCAACCAAGGAGAGGGACTGTTTACAAGTGCTTGCTGTGATAGGACAAGGGAGAATGGCTTTAAGCTGGAAGAGGGCAGATTTAGACTGGATACTTGGAGGAAATTCTTTCCAATGAGGGTGGTGAGCCACTGGAACAGGTTGCCAGGGGAGATTGTGGATACCCCTTCCCTGGAGGTCTTCAAGGCCAGGTTAGACAAGGCCTTAAGCAACCTGGTCTAGTTGGAGGTGTCTCTGCCCATGGCAAGGGGATTGGAACTAAATGATCTTTAAGGTCCCTTCCAACCCAAACCCATTCGTCATTGGAATGGGTTGCCCAGGGAGGTGGTGGAGTCATCGACCCTGGAGGAATTCAAGGGGAGATTGGACGTGGCACTTGGTGCCATGGTCTAGGCATGGGGTCTGTGTTGATAGGTTGGACTCGATGATCCTCGAGGTCCTTTCCAACCTAAGTGATACTGTGATACTGTGATATTCTATGATTCTTTCTATTTAAATCTGTTGATTCTATTCAAGGCCAGTAAAGCATGTAAAGGAAATGTTTTCTCTATAATAATGTAATTAAATAGTCAGAACACCAAGAGAATGCAATATGCTTTGTTCCCTAGTAAATTCCACACATTGCTCCTGTGTTTCATTCCAGGATTAAGACAATGAGAACATAATCAAACCATACTGGCAATGGTGACCTCTCTTTTCTCTTGTAAGTCTTAGTCTCACCAAGCTATCAGAATAAATAAGGAAAAATATGAATCTATCAAAATTTACTTGCTGCCCAAATGCCATTTGCAGTGAAATCTCTTATCACAAGCATTACAAACATCAAGGATGAAAATATTACCTAATTTTAAAGAGTCAGTAATGTGTCTTAATCATTCATTTCCAATTTCTAATAGCAGCTTTTAGTTATTAAAGCCTGATCCAGGCATACTGAAGTAATGTAAGACTTGCCATTGATTCAGAAGGCTCTGGCTTGGTAAGATACCGTCAGTGCCTCTATAATCAACATGCTTAGCTCTTGATCTTAGCAGGAATCCAGCTTGGAAATCCAGCTCAGTATGCTGTAGTCTCACAGTAGCAGATAGCTCTCTAGTAATTTCTACAGAAGAAATTATGGAGAAGTATCAAATATCTCCTGAAATGTAAAGCCACGGGTTGAACAGGCAATGGATTACAGTGGAACAATGGCACAACTGACTAAAAGAGTTAGCAGCTGGGAAAAAAAAGGAAATTCCAGTAGATGTCTGTGCAACCTCTCAAACTGCGCTGTAATTCCCAAGGAGGGTTGTCCCACCAGACTTAAATGAGTCTCTGTCTCCATGAGCGGGAGTTATGGCTGACAACCTGAGTTTGCAGTAGCAATGCACCACAGTTTGCAGTAGCAATGCACCACAGTTTGCAGTAGCAATGCACCACCAACCAAGCCTGAAAACTGTGCTCAGTCTGATTTTCTGGTGGACACTTGCATGGCACAATGAGGTAGGATCTGCATCCTTAGCTAATGCCTTTTCTGAAGGGAGAACCAGTGCCTTCAAGCATGAATTTCTGAGGGAACCAGATGCTGTGCATGTGGGAGCAAGCGTCCAGTCCTAGATGAGTAGTATGCATGGTCCTCAGAGTCAGACACTTGTCTTCTGGTGATTAATTTCAGAATGTACATCTGTGATTAGTGGCAAATGTGTTATTTATTTTAAGGTCTCAACTCTAATATTGGGGATTCAGCAGATCCTTGCATTATCTGCCACTGATTCAGTATTGCCCTGTTGCTGAAAATATACATCTCTCCTGTAACAGTCTTCTCCTGTAAATATCTACAGAATATAATTAAGAACATCTGGTAGAGGGAATTGATTTTGGAAACACTTTTGCTGGAAAGGAAGCCAAATTCACTCCTGGGAGCAGGGTTTCTAATAGTGTTTCCTTTCCTTCTGAAATAATAGTATGAAGTAAGACTATTCTGGGAGGTGTCAACAAAATCTTAATGATATACACAAGGGCTGAAAAGCCAAAACTAGAAGGGGAACCATGGAAAAAAATTGTGTTTACACAGATGCTGGACAATCTCCAAAATCTCTGAAAATAGTGCTAAATCCTCCCAAGGCTGAACAATGGGAATGCAATGAGGAACCAAAGAATAATTAATGTAACTTACTCCCACCCATGAACTCACTGTGTGGGGTTTTTTTTCATTCCCCCTACAAGAAAAAGAACAACATAATGCAGGGGATTTCTGATCCATTCATTGTATCAGCACATAGGCAGAGAAGGGAGCCACCAACAAAAGTTTGAGTTGAGCTGGTCTGCATGACTGCTTTTATTGTTGCACAATAATTTAAAGTAGAATATAAGCCCTTTATAAGGCATCTCACAGTATCACTAAGGTTGGAAGAGACCTCAAAGATCATCGAGTCCAACCCATCACCACAGACCCCATGACTAGACCATGGCACCAAGTGCCACGTCCAATCCCCTCTTGAACACCTCCAGGGATGATGACTCCACCACCTCCCTGGGCAGCACATTCCAATGGCGAACGACTCTCTTGGTGAAGAATTTTCTCCTCACCTCAAGCCTAAACTTCCCCTGGCACAGCTTGAGACTGTGTCCTCTTGTTCTGGTTGCCTGGGAGAAGAGACCAACCCCTTCCTGGCTACAACCTCCCTTCAGGTAGTCATGGAGAGCAATGAGGTCACCCCTGAGCCTCCTCTTCTCCAGGCTAAACAATCCCAGCTCCTTCAACCTCTCCTCATAGAGCTGCGCTCAAGGCCTCTCCCCAGCCTTGTTGCCCTTCTCTGGACACGTTCACCTTCACAGAAATGAGTTTAATGCATCAAATTTTGTGTAAAATCTGCAGACCTGGACACTAACCTTCTGATACCTGCCTCAGACATGGACTTAGCCCCCAGGCTGAGCTGAAATGGGGCTTTTGGGCCCACCACTAACAGATTTTTAGGTTCTAACCCCCCTTCCCTCCCCACCTCCCCCCCAACAACAAATATATGTATATATATAAAATAAAGTGTTTATGCAATGATTAATTGTCTTCATGGATGTTTGAGGCTCATGGTTAATATTGCCCAAGTAGCTATTGGCAGAGTAAAACTATCTTCCTGCACTTGACCTCCACACTTGAAGAAATAATCACTGCCTTTTTTTAGGACATCTGACAGCAAACAGTGGAACCATACCCTCAGAAAAACTCAAGATATTTCCCATCACTGACTTTGTCTTTTCAAAAACTTTGATGTGTGAGGTGTGGAAGGGAGAGGAAGAGGAAAGACCAGTATTACTTGCAGAGACAGCAGGCAGAGTAGGATAACAACTTTGAAATAAATCATCTAACCAAACCATAACAGGAAGATCTTTGATAGTCTGAGCATTGTATAGAGCCAGTACGCTCTCCCCAAAGCACAGTGCCATTTCAATAGTGTTCCTGGAAAGCTCAAACAAGAGATTTCCCTGATGTGGTAGAAAATTGGCTCTAAATTGCTAAACAACTTCATTTTCTACTCCTTTAGTCCAGCTGACCACCCGAAAAACCCACCCAAATCCCTTAAAAAAAACAACACAAACAAAGCCAAACCATATCCTCAGCCCCCCTTTTGTGTATGAACAGTGGAACTACACCAATTTGAGAAGACACTGCTCATGCCTTTAAATGAACATGAATCATAGAACTGTTCCAGCTGGAAAAGACCTCCAAGATCATCAAGTCTAACCATCAACCCAACACCACCATAGCCATTAAACCATGTCCTGAAGCGCCATGTCCACACACTTACTGAACACTGCCAGGGACTGTGACTCCACTACCTCCCTGGGCATCCCAGCCCATTCCAATCCCCTGTACTGGGTACAGAAACTGCTTCTCTTTGAGCAAGTTGTACTTTGCAGCTTCAGTTTGCTGAGCATGTTTCTGTTATCCCTCCAAAATGCTTTCAAAAGCATGCAGTAAAATGGCACAAGAAAACTCGCCTCCTTCTTTCCTGATTGTGTAGCGTTATAAAGCAGTCCTGGCTGGAGAATGCATCATTGCTTCTTTTTCAGTTGTTCTCAGGAGTCTCATTTTCCACCATCTTATGTGATAGAGTGATTTATAGAGAGTTATTCAAATCTCAGGACAATTGGCTATTTTACACTGAGAACATCCTGCAAAACCACTTCATGAAGAGCAGAAATTTTGGCTTGTAGAATGAAAACAAGGAATTTGGAAATGCATTGTGTTTTCTAGCCTTAAGCATTATATATCTTGTCTTGCAGTACTACAAAACAATTGTCATTTGAAGTACATGCTCTATTCTAACACAAAGAGGTTGTATGTACGGTTGTTCTGGCTCACAGTACATTTTACAAAGGAAAAAAAAAAGGCAAATAAATAGGTGAGATTAAGTAGTTCTGGAGAATTAAGCCTAAAATATTCCAGCTTCCTGCTGATCTTCATTGTACCATTGGTCAGCTTCTGTGATGTGCCAAGAGGGCTTATAACATTTTTCTTCCATTCAGTGTCAAACAACATGTCACTTCCATGTGCAATCTTTCCATCATCAAGGCACTTTAATGGTCTGTCTCCTTCATCAGGAGGTCTCTGGCTGCCTACTTGCATGACATTTGTGGAAGAATAATTACCTTTGGGACCCCTAGCCTCTACATCAGATGAGGCTGAAATCAGAGAGTGCACACACACACACACACAAACACAGGCTTTAGAGGCTTTGTTTCCCAAGGAAATCGCTCTGCAAGGATATTCTTCTGCCTTTTGTTTTACATGACCTGATCTCAGTGCGGATGTTCCATAAAGGCCATTGGAAGCTTTTCCCATTCAAATGAAAAGCAAACAATTAACACTACTCGGTATCAGGAGAGTAAACATGCAGAGGTGATAGACCAGTGACCCCAGATCAAGCACAATGTCCCACTTAAAGCAGCAATGCTCTTTCTTTCAAAAGAAACACACCCATTCTCCTGCTACTAGTTACTCTAGTTCTGATCATAAACCAACCAGGTTCATCATCAGATCAATTTGTTTTCTGTCTTCTTTTTTTTTTTCTCCTATAGGAGTATCTGGGGGAAATCTATGGCAAAAAAATAATTATGGGGAAAATCTGTTTCTAATATTCTGAGTGTATGGCTTAGATCTTCAGGGCTGACATTAAAGTAAGGAAAGATAGTAAATAAAAGTGATATGAAGTGGGCCAACTCAAAAAAAAAGAGGCATTAGAGGACCAGGGAAAATATACAGATCATGAAAAAGAATAAATATGCCAGAAATATGATCCAGCTATAGGTTGCATAGGTAAAGGGGATGATCCATAAATAGTCAGGAAATTAGGAAGAGGATAAATGGTCCTAAGTGATCAGAGAAATAATTTTCTGTGTTTGGTAGCATCAACATGAAGAACAGACTCTTCTGCTATGAGAATGAGCCATGCAATGTGGTACACATGCTGAGCAGCTCAATTATCAGTGGGGTTGAAGCAGCAGTGGACTCTCTAAAGTTTGATGCAGCAGGCTGTAAGTGTGTGACTGCGTGATCCCCCACAATCTGAGTCTGATAGAAATCTCCCCAGCACCTCTCTCACCAAACAGTTGCACTTTGGGGACTTGTCTGGTGTGACAGAAATTCACCTAAGCCTTTTTCACTCTGCCTGATCTGACACCTCTGTGGAAGGCCAGCAGCACTGTAGGCTCTGTTTCCCACCCAGTGTAAAAGCAATACTCAAGACAATGATGTTTCTGGTTATTTATTATGGCACTTAAAAGCATATAAACTCCATTTCTAGGTGCTTCAAGCCAGTTTAAAAACAAAAATAAACAATAATAATAAAATGAGGTTTTATGTTTTAGGCAGTGTTTCAGGAATTTTGGTTAAGAACTTTCAGGATGCTACTAGATAGGAAAGAAGAATTTTGCTAGGAAAACAAAGAGTCCTCTCACAATAAGGCTTCCTTTTGGTAAAGCATGTGCATGTTTGCTTCAGTTCATCCTGTTCATTGGCTCACCAGCTTGTTGGTTTTTTTTTCAGGTAAGGAATTTGTGGGTTTGAAACAAGAAAACCCAAGCTAACCTCTGGAAATACATTCCTCTACTTAAAACACCACCAAAGCTGCTCTCTTACTCACCCCATTCTATTTGCTTTGTAAGATGCGGCTTAGAGACCACTCTAGAGCCTGAACTCTGAATACTTTTTCTACTTCAGGTCTTCCTACCTTAGCAGTTAAGGATGCTGGTTAGAATCCAGCTCACTGAATCAGCTGTTTGCTGCCATGCATGGCATTATGTTGATCTGAAGGCAGTTTGCCCCAGAGCCTAAAACCAAACCAAGTTTCTATAAAACCTCACTTTGCAATTCCACTACAGTAACAACATTTCCACTTCATACATTTGACATTTTATTTAATAGCCTTGTAAGTTCGGAATAGTTACATAATAGTTACATCACGGCTTTTAAAAAGGATTGCACTCAGCTACTCAGTCCATTGAAATACTAGAAAACAGGGAAAAGGAAAACATGGAGTGTAGAGGAGCTCTGTCCACTGAACTGAGTTCTTTGCAGCAAGTTCCTGCTGAACACGATGGTGTCCTCACGCTTTCTGGTAGACTCTAACACACTTGACACCATTCATGTCACATTCCTAGAAGACAAAGAGGTGGATTTGTTTATTTGCCTCAATACACACTGCAAGGAAAAAAGATCTTTTAGAGCTGCTTTTCAGGCCAGCAGCACTCAAGGATCAGAACGTGGGACTGGACTCACCACCACCAGCTGTCCATCCACTAGTTTACGTGTTATTATGGTCTTCTTGCCATCCCATTCCTGCTCCTGAATCAATGACCCATCATCTTTTAAGCTGACAAGCGTCTGAAAGAGGAATCCAAATGTTACTATCTTACTCCGGACATCAGATGGAGACTGAGGCTTTCCAACACATTATTCCAAAGGAAAAATGCCCAGCCCAGCTTACTCGATACAATCCTACAAAACCAGGATACTATCTTGCATGTTTTATTGATCCTTTTCCTGCATTACCTCACTGCTTATTCTCTCAGTGATCTGAAACATTCCTGCAACAGGCAGACTTTTGACAGCATGCACAATTTCAATTAGCAAGAGCAGACGATGTCCTCTGTTCATCTCTTTGTACACAGGCTTTGAGCTTTTGTGGGACGTTTATCTGATCTTGCAATAGCAGATGAACTGCCAGTGCATGGCTGAAAGCAGGAGGGGGGAGGAATGGTACACTGAGAGCACTCACACATGGAAATGAGAGACACATTTGAGGGCTCCTTTGTGTATAACCTCCTTTTGGATGAATATTCTCCCTACTTGGTGCAGGGAAGAGATCTTGGTCTTCTAACACTGGAGATTAGGGACTGTGATTCTCGCATATGTCTGGTGTGTCTGTTGTCCCACTGCACACTGGCCCCAGTTCTCTTGTTGTGCAAATAGGAGACTGGGCAGAAAGATTAACCCTAGGGCTGAATTGCCTCTGATTAAACATCAATGGGATTTCTTCCACAGGCTTCAAATGCAGTGACATTTGGCTTTAACAGGGATTTAGAGGTCTGTTAGTTTTACTAGCACAATGCTTCTGCTACAGATTCAAAACAATTACACACACAAGACATTATTGGCTTCAGCATTTTCCCTCTTTGGAAGTTGCTTAATTCACAAAATTGGGGGAAAAAAAATATTTCAATGAGACAGAGACATCTGTTCATCAAAGAAAGCTTTGTTAGTGTGAATGTCAAAAGTGATTTTTAAATTACATCTCCATCTACTGTAAAACACCCAAAGAACTGTGGCTTTCCAGTAGAAACTCTCATATACTGACCTGAGTTTTCCTGCCATCTAATGTGTTTTCCTCAAATTTCTCACCAAGCTTGAAGCTGAACTGTGAAGTTTTGAAGGTGCTTTCTGTTTTGACAGTGATCGTGTCTCCATCCTTAATAATGTAAACATCTGGTTTGGCCATGCTCCCCATTTTCCTCATGGCCATACCCACACCTGCAAGGCGAGAGGCACAGAGTGTCACCAAGTCAGTTAAGCCCTAAAGCTTTGGGCCACATAAGAATTCGAATACTTAATTCCCATTTAATTAGGCACTTAAGCACACTTGAGAATCAAAGCTCAAGAGCCACACACAAGGGAGGGAAAAAAAAAAAAAAAAAAAAAAAAAAAAAAAAAAAAGAGGATGTTTTAAATTATCCACTGATGAGGAAAGGAAAAAAGGCTTGTCTGCAGACTGTTTGCTTCCTCAGAGGCTTTCGCTTCCTCAGAGAGCTAAAGCTAAACCGATTTCGCCTTCTAGAGCACTCGCGGATGTCCTCAAACTCGGCACTGAGTTTTGTACAAAGAGAAACCGACAATAAATAGTAAAACAAACACAAAAGCTTCAACTAACATATAGAATTATTCCCTTCGAGTTCCAAACACTTTGAAAACTCTACAGATTAACTGACAGGTTATTCACCTCGCTCAAGAAACACTCTCCCATAACCCTGCACACAACGGAAAACAAGCAATTTTAAATGAAGTTCCATCCTCTACATCCTCTATCCAAACCATGTGATTCTGAATTAGACAACCACTAGCTTGCAAAACACAAAACCCCAAACAGACTGTGAGAGAAATGAGTTTTGTGGATGACTGAAAATTCATCATCTGAGACAGCAGCCCTCAAAACTCCTCAGGTAAAAAGTCCATCCTGACTCAGACCCTGTGTGCACTGCTTGAAGGGTTAGCTTGGGCCTTTGACATGAAGAGACAAATAAGAGAGCAGGCAGGCAACAAATGTGAATCCATCAAATTGAGAAGTGCAGAGTAGAACCAGGAATTGCTAGGAAGCCAAAGGGGCAGAAAGCACCACCAAGTCAGTGAGTGTCTGGGCTCTGCAGCTGAAGTAGTTAGAAATTGTTCTCTGGGAACAGCACAACACTCCCCTGGAGTGTACAGGATACTTGTGTGAGCCCTGAGTCCACAAAGCAAAGATTACAGTTTCCTTGGGAGGCAGAAAAACAAAGTACTTCCCAGCTGCTGCTTCTCCAGGCTCAGCTGAGAATCCAGGACTGAGCCTTAAACTTGAGCCTGCAGAGCAAAAAAGAGTCCTCAGTCCAGTTTTCCTGACCAGGACTGGAAATGACTGTCATGGTGACTCCCCCACCCACTCCCCTGCTGTCATCCAGTTGAGAGTAATCCAAGTTATCTGATCTGCTACGCCTTGGGATCCAACTAAACAGAGCTGAGCTGCATATGTTTTCCATATGGCAAGGACTGAAACACAAACTTGTTTATCCTCAGGTGTTCTTTTACACAGAATGAGCAGAATCTGCAAAATCTCGTTCACGGTGTAGCAATAGGATCAGTGGCAGAGAGTTTCCTAAGTAGTCAAGGAGAGATCCAATAAAGGACTGGCTCCTAAAGTGTGGCTTTGAACAAATTTGATTGCCTAAACTGTAAATGCACAAAGTGATTGTTTTAGGACTGTGATCTGAAAACAAACAGCACTCAGTTGCTGCCTACACATGGGAGGTACGCTGTAGTTGCACCACTTAATTTCTGCTTTGAAGTTGCAGCTTGGTCAGTGCCTAGCCCTGCTGTTAGACATCAGCAGAGTGGCATCCTAATCCATGGCTGAATGGAGCTGAGTTTAAAATTCTTGAATTTCCTCCAAAGTCTCTCAAAGGGCTCAGTCCAGGAAGCTTTCGCCTATCACAACTATCACATACTGACTGGCCTCTCACACAAAATAGTTACAGCCTCTGCTGTCTGTAAAGGCAGTGATGCCTTTTGTATTTTACATGAAGAGCACAAGACAAATGCCTTCCTCTCCTCCCTCCAAAGACATTCCACCTCTTAAGACCCTAACTTTCAGCAGTGGATCAGCTGCAGAAGATAACGGCTGCTGGGCTACTCAGACACTGCAAGGTGGCTACCACCTGTAGGCCAAGATGCTTCCCAGGGAGGTGGTCAATCGGCTCCTGGTGTTAGCTCTGTCGTCTATTAGGTAACTCTGTGTTACAAAATCTAGGGCAACCTGGCAGCAGGCAGTGCAAGCCCACAGCAGAATACAAATGGCCTCGGGCAGCGCTCAGCAGTCGGTCACCCAAGGGCAGCCGATCGAGTTTGGATCTCTGGTGAGGGGACACTCCAGGTGCCTTTCTGGTGAAGGGGCACCCCAGGTGGCTGCCCGGAGAGCCAGCCCAGGCCCGGCAGGTCCGTGCGCGGCAGCCCGGGCGGAGTGAGCCCGGCTGCAGTCTGGCAGCAGCGCCGGGTGCGGCACACCCAGCCGCTCCACGCTCCGCGGCGAGGGCAGCCCGCAGCTCTCTCGCCTGCACCGGTCCTGCAGCCCCGGCCTCTCCCGGCTCCCCGCCTCGGTCATTGCCGGCAGAGGGAGGAGCAAACGGCCCTAATCGCAGCCGGGTTCCTAGCATCGGTTGATAATCCGGAGTGCTGCTGGCGGAGAGGGGGGTGACGGCTGGGCAGCAGCGAGGCGAGGGTGATGCTCCTGCTGGCACCGCCACCTGCCTTCCAGCAATTACGGGGCAAAAAAGGGTGACCGACATCTTTCGGACGCGGAGGCGGGGCGGCAGTTAGCCCGGGAAGGAAGGGTCTGCTCCTTGCCCCCCGCTGCATCCCGAGGCGTCGCGGCATCCCCCTGACAGCCGCCGCCCCGCTGCATCTCTCGGTCATGCCGCCCACCGCTTGCTGGCCCAGCCTGGGGCCGCGCCCGAGCGCCGGGGCCGCGCCTGCCGCAGACCTTGGACAGAGCCTCGGCGGCCGGTACCGGCGCCGGCACGTCCCCGAAGCGGCCGAGGCCGGCACCCTCCATCCCATACGCCATCCCTCCCTCCCTCGCAGAGGCGGAGAGCTGCTGCTCCTCACCCAGCTCCTTCATATACTCCTCGAAGCCCTCGCTGGAGATGAGGCACCATTTGCCTAAAAACGCATCGATGGCCATGGCGGCGGCGGCGGCGCTGGGGCTAGCAGTGTCCCTAGGGAAGCGCAGAGGTAGGAGAACGGGCTGCAGCGGGGCCGCAGCCAAGCTTTATAGCCGGGGCCGGCGACATGTGCCGCCGGGGAGAGCCAATGGGGCGCCCGCCGCGCCCCGGCCCCTTCCCCGCCGAGCCCCCGCCCGGCGAGTCCCGCCCGCGGCGGCGGCGGCAAGAGCGGGCACGTCGCGTCGCAGCCCTGCCCTCCCTCCTCCCGCACACACACACAGACACACACACACGCACACACACACGTAGCCCTTGCCTGCACCCCGGCTGCACCCAGAACGGGGGGACAGTGCCAGAGCCATCCTGACAAGGGATGCTTCTTGGGGCACAAACACCACCCAGCACCTCCTGTGGCAAAGCAGTGCTGCCCATTGTGCCCGTCTGGTCCAAAAGTGGTCTCTGGGATTTTGGCTCTACAGGGAAATTTTTGTAAGTCCGGGACACTGAATCCTGAATTGCACCATTTATTGCATACCATGCTTTTTATGGATAATTTAGGAACAAAGATGGGTCAGACATAATGGTTGGACTCAAAGATTGCGAAGGTTTTTTTCCAGCCAGAATGATTCTTTGATTGATCATATGGCACAGGGAGAGAGCAATAAGGGATCAGTATCCCAAAGCAGTTTCTGGGATTTGATTGCAAGCCTTCCCAGTATCCCCACAAGTCCCACTGGGATATCACATATTACTGAGCTACAGCACCTTATAGATCGATGTGACCTGGGAGTGGATGTGTTGCACGCAGTGATCGGGTAGCAAACAAGATCAATCAAAATACAAAACTAATGCAGGTACCCGCAGCATACAAGACAAATGACAGCCTGAACGCAGCCTCATGCTGCAGCTCTGGGGAAACACAGATTTGGTTACCTTGAGTTGGGTCCATAGTGAGCTGCAAGAGCCTGATTCCCGCATCTCAAAGGAAAGAGCAGCTGCCAGGGCTGTGTGCTGGGGCAGAAGTACCATGAAGTGACAGCAACGCAGCTTTACCGGGCTCCCTGAGGTTTGGGCCAGTCTTTTGTTACTTTCTGTCAGGTGAGCAAAGATTTGCTGTCGTTTGCTGTGAGAAGCTGCTCTTTTCTAAGTCGCAACAGAAATCTCGACGTACACCCAAGGTTTGTTTCCCACATCAAGATTATAGCAATTTCTGCCCCTTTTGGTCTTGTGCTGGGCTGAGCAAAGCCCATAGTTACTTTCTTCTGAACAGAAAAATAAAAACCTGAAGATACACCTAGTGTCTGGAGCTTTTTTGATGGAGTAGCCATGCCTATGTTCCGCTGCTGTGGAGGAGTTTGAGATGGAGGTGTCAAAACCAGAGAAGACAGCAAGGTCTCTGGCTGGTTCCCACATTTCACAACATGAGAAAGCACCACGAATCCAAATCTTTTGGTGCAAGAAGGATGCTTCCCTTTACGCTTGGCAGTGACGTAACTTAGTGGAGCCAAACTGAATCAGTTTGAAGGCTTAATACTTTCTAGAAAAGGTCAAATTTGTCACACTCTAATCAGCTCAGTTTTCAACTGGGGTTTAAAAAAACCCCACCTCCTCTGACTCTCCTTTTCTACGGAGCTGCCTTTAATTACCTCCACTTCTCTGACTATACGCTTGCTTTTAATATGCAAATAAGACTACAGCGTCTGCTCGTAAGGCAGCAAGCGAGGTTGCTTTTTTTTGTCATTAAGTAGGCGCACTGAAACACAAGACTGGCAACTTCCTCCCACCTTTTTGTTGTTCTTGTTGTGGTCTTGCGTAAGAGACAGGAGAGCAAATTTAAAATCAGGCCACTTTTTACTAGCGGAACCGAAATGCCCTTCCTCCTGCAGCCCTTTTCTGGTTGCTTGCAGAAAGGGTAAGTGAAAAGCAATTAGATGGAGGATCAAACGGAATCAACCTTCAGGAATTAGGAAGTCTTCGGTTTTGTAAAACAGGGACAATTTCTAGAAATAGAAATCCTGGCTCTGCTCCACGGATCCGCATTTCTGCAGCGCTGCCTGCAGATGGCTTGTGATATGCAAATGGTGTTCAGGTGTAAGTGCTGATAATGCAAGCAGGAGATGTAAAATCCACTATTTCCATCTAGTGGTGAGACAGTATTCCTGGATCTGAAGTACATGGGGATGCAGCTACCTACCTGTACAGAGCGTTGCTATGGTTCTGAATCCTCCCACAAGTAGTTTGGTTTGATTTACTCTCCTTACAAATTGTTCAGGTCTAGGCATGTAAGTTCATTAAAGATGTAAAAAAGAAAAGAGCATCTTATCTCTCTTTGCTGAAATGCAGACTGTCAGGATACAGGGGGGAAAAAAGAAAGCTGTTTTTATAAATTCAGATGTTTTGCAAATTAAGGCAGTGATGTGAATTACTGCCTGTCCTACTGTTGCTGCCACACCTCGAAATTTCTTTTGAAATAGCGCTGAAATCTGTGGTATCCAGACAGCAAGGATAAAAGTAACTAGAGGGACCACAGATGTATCCTTTGGGGCTGCAAAACACATGTTCATTTTTGCTACGACAGTACAGTACCTATATTGGTCAAATAGGGCTTGTGCCTTGGGAGGCAAGATCAAATGGTCAGATATTAGGAGCTGCTTGAGCCACAGGGATTTCTCTCTAAGTCCCAGTTCCTGCCTGGTTTGAGGCTGACACCACGGTCAGGTGTGTTTTGTGTGCATAGCCTCCAGATAAACACGAAGAGCAGCAGCAAATAGATATATTCATATGGAAAGTGTGGAACTCCTACACCACATGTCACGATTTCAGCACAGACAGCTGAGCTCTCTGAAGCTTTGCTCATTTCCATGTTAGACTATATGTTGTTGAAGAGAAGGAGAATCAAAGTTGCAAGGAGAAGTGTAAGTTTTTCTGTGGAAATTAGCTGCACGGAAAGCACGTAGCCACAGTTAGGAGCAACCACCACCTCGGCATCCCTGGGCCTGCCAGGGTGAATGTTTTCCTGAGGTAGTCAAGCCCTTGATCTGGGGGTGGGGAGGAGATATTACACACCAGAAAAAAAAAAAAAAAAAAGGACCAAGGGAAAAGAGTGCAGAGAGACCTTCATTCTAGTCCTTTAGGCAAGTGTGCGACGTGCAGTGAGGCTTCGTCTGACCTGAGAGCTGGGAAGCTGTAACCAGCAGTGCTTGAGGTTTCTCTTCACGTAGCCTTAGGATTACCCACTGCATGCAAGGTCAGCCATATTTCATCTACCCAAGTCACAGCCCCTGCTGCTTGGGCAGGGCAGAG